>NC_134366.1:33974889-34575325 GCF_035582795.1 Mycteria americana | reverse complement strand
TTCAAAGGGGACAAAGACATCCTGTTTGGTGTTTTGTTTCACTCAAGCTATTAAAACTGCACAGACCCCCTTAAGTGTTTTTTAAAGTAATCTTCTTTATTCCCTATCAGTAACTTAAACCATTATAAAAACCAATGCCAGTTTAGATAATTTTCAAATTTGTAATGTGATTTGGAAAAAAACCCCGGTGATTGTCAATGAAGTGGAAGGGCTGAAACTCCTGGTGGATGCAAACATTTCAGATCTGCTACTTTTTTCCATGTCCTTTTTTCCATGTAATTCCTTTAAACTTTTGTGACCTCAATGTTTTTCCTCAAAAAGCCTGCTGGGAAATTCCCAGAGGTGTGCACTGTGTGTGGGAATGTATACACCCAAAAAGGGTCAAAAGAAAAAAATTACATGGTTCAGAACGTATGCACTGTCTTCATGTATATTCTACAAAGCTACAGTTGATGCAGTTGACACCACTAGAAAAATAAAGTTTTGTTCACAAGGTCATATAAACATCACATTTTTTTTGATAACTCCTTTGATGTAGCATATTTGTTAATTAAATTACAAGTTTTGAAATAACATCTTATCACTTGATCAATAGATTTGCCTTACTGTTTTTCCCAGAGCTTGATGAAGATTTAAGAAGGTTGCTTACTGGCATGTTTGGGTGAATGAAAAATTACTTTTAACCTGTTTATGCTGGCTTCTGAAGATTCAGCAATACTAGGTTCCACTTTACCGTTTTTACTTGTGTGCTAAGATGCTTTGAAACATTGGACATAAATATGCAACTATTTTAAAACTGATTATACAAAATTTCTTGCAATTCCTGGTAAATTTGTTAGTACACAGAGCAGTCATATTCAAACATGATTTTACTGCAAAGCTGTTCCTCCAGTGTAGGAACCATAAAAGACACTTCCTGTACTTGGAAGGAACCATAACTTTCAGCTGAAAATAAAGGATTTGTTTGCAATAGTCATATCTGAGACTACAGATACTTTTTTTTAATACAAATAAAATATATTCAAATAATAACAATTGGATTTGATTTGTTACTAGTCAATACATTTTTTCTACAAAAAGTAAAGATATTCTTGTTCATTTTTTCCATTGTTTGTGTAGAAATTACACATTTTTAACAGAAAGAAATAATAATGCCGTTTGTCTTTAATTTAAAAAAGAAAGAAATTAATATGAACATTTTCAAAATAAAGCATATTTGTGAAAATATATCAATTTTTTAAATTGACATTTACCTATATCTCAATTTTTAAATTTATCATTTCTTTTGGCAGCATAAAAATACTATGCTAAAAAATTGTAAGTTATTCTTTGCAAACCTTGAACATTGCCTAATAATAAGTAAACGATGCAGAAGAACATACACAATATGCCTAAACTGCAATCATAAATGAAAATATAAATTATGTGGCATACATGTGAGTGATCATCTTTCCATACAACGTAGTCACTGAATTCATATCTGACTTTAAGTAGTCACATTAGGAAAATAATTTTGAAGCTAGCACATTTAAAACCCAGACATTTTATTGAAGGATACATTCCACTATTAGGTGGAACAGTTTTGTTTTGTTTTGCTTGTAGAGATTGCTAATCCATTTTAAGTAAGTAAAAAACAGATTTAGAAACCAGCCCTCACAACCAAACTGCACCTAAATGGATGCAATGCCAGATACTGAAAAGTTTTTGGTCACCATATAGCTAGAGAACCAGTCTTTTTTACAGGAAGGAATCTAAGGAAAAGGGATAAGACTATGGATCAAAGGAAACAAGTATTTAATTCATGCTAACATTTACTATCACAAACAGAAACCGGGAAGTAAGTGAATTTTGATTAGCAATATTTTGTTCTTCTGGATACATACTTATATTTAGTTTCTTCTTCCAAAGAAGAAGATCCTCCAAGATCTGTCCCTTGGTCCATTTTAGTGTATATGAACCATAATCAATGATGGGGAATCTGAGAGGGAATCTGAAGTAAATAAATTACCACTAAATGCATTTCAAATGGATTTATTTTACAGCAGAACTATTCCTTTTTCTTTCCATGTTAATTCTGTAAAACTTCAGGAAGTATTTAAATAACAGCTTTCTTATGTGAATATGCTTTTGAAGAGTTTTTCGCATGTGTTTTTGTACCATATTAATACTTACAATGCAAGGCCTGTCCCTGTAAACATTACTTATTTCAGTAAATATTAATCAGGTTGCTAGAGTGGTCTCAATCAACAGGACTGCTCAAAGTGAGTAAAAGCTTGTGGGATTAGGATCTACATTCTTGCATTTTCAGCAATTTTATGGCAATTAGTTGGTATAAGTAAGAACAATTTCCTTAAAGAAAACACCACCACCACCCCCAACCAACAAACAAAAGTAATTAAAATGCTGAAAAAAAGTAGGGATTTTTTTAAAAATGTGCCAGCGTTGGCAACTTGCACCACTTTATTGCAGATTACATGGTATTAAGTGTTTGCATTAAAGCTTTTATAATCAGGAGATTGCCATAGAATCTCACTGTTCAGTTGATAAAGAAATGGCTGCAGGGAAAAGCTTAAAATATGAAGGAAGTGTGTCCTGGGAGCTCCACAGCAAAAAGAAATCTGGGTAGTATTTTAATAACTCTTACAATATTTTTGAGGTCTGAAGCAGTGTTTTTTAACTTCTAGAATTCGTAGTACTGATATTGTATTTGAACAATTAATTAAGGTGCAAGCATCCTGTGTGGTGCTGCATAATATTTGACTTTTTGAAACTGCTGCCATGAATTCAAGTTTTTAGTTTAATCACATGGGTAACCACTCATTTCCCTTTACCCACAAATAATTAACATACCTGTTATAAGCCCTGTTTTAATAATTTCTTTTCTTTGAGCCAATAGAACCTTGAACTTAATTTTTTAAATTTAATTTTATATGTTTGCTTGGGTAAAAACCCCAACACAACAGCAACTAAGACAATTGTCTGGGATCAAAGCTAAAAATACCAAGAAAATCTCTCCAGATCAGTGAAGAATTGCTGGTGCTGATACCAGTCAGACCTGAAGTGTACTTGATAGTGGGATAGTGTGAAAAAGATGAGTTTGCAGACCAAAAAAACAGATGGCCCCTTATCACCCCATGGGGCTAAACACACAAGAGCAAACTTCAGACGCCTTACCTTTACCCTGTCTGTCCCTATCAGGAGAGACTGTTATATTAAGGGTTATTGCCTCTCTAGCCCTCCCTGTGATCAGCTTTTGAAGTCCATGGCCAAGAGGCCAGTGTGAGAATATCACCCCAGATAAGAGGTGTTTGCTCTGTGAAATATTCAGGACAGGAATCCATGGACCCCGTGATAGTTCAGCAGGGAACCACAAACTCCAGCTAATATCTTCTAATCCCCTGTTGGTTTGAGAACTACCCACCATAAAAAGCATAACTGGCTGTTTATTTGTGCAGGCAAGAGATAACATCTTAAAGTTACAGTCTGCCTTAAGTAGTAGGGATGTGAAGCCCAAAGAAAGGAACCATCCAAGCTCATAATCAAAACTGTGTGTGCTCCCTTATTCTCTGCCTAATAAGATGTAAACATTTTGGCTGGTGTCTCTTTTGAAAGATATTAATCAAATATATTGGTTAGAAATCACAAAGGATAGTCCGGTCTGAAAATTACATGGCTTCTTTTATAGCATTCTGAAGCTGTGAACAATATGTTAAAAATTTTCCCATGGCGCAACCAAGTAAATACTTGTGGCGCATTTCTATTTATTACAGAGAATAGTTAAATTCTAAGACATAAATCATGCTCTTCTACTAAAGGCTTTACAAATTCCCAAAGACAAGCCTAATTCCCAATGCAATGATGCTATAAAAGATCAGACACTTTGTTATGGAGAAATCCACATTTGGAGATGTCTTTCAACAATTTTCTCTCAGGACCCTATCCTGTGAAAGGCACATGCAAGTTGCTGAACACTGTGTCAAGCTCCATTAGTTTCAAAATGGCCCTAAAAACTTATATTTAATTTGCTGTATTTAAATTATAATCTGACAAGTCTAGTACTGCCTAAGCAAAAAAATTCTTTTTCCTTTTCTTTCTTCTACTAAATGACAGTCTTTTGGTTTCAATAAGAACAATGATTTCATAAGTTTAAATTTCAAAACTGAGAGAAGATGCCACCAATTTTACCTTTTTTGCACCCCTCACATCAGTTATTGTCATTAGCCAATGTCACTACTGTAGCATGAAAGAAAAAATAACAAGAGGTAGGTGAAAAGATAAGGGAAGATGACCGAAAAGGGAAAATAATTCTTAATGGTTCTATAGATCTTCTTTTTTTCCATTGTAATCTATCCTCTGTCCTGTCCCCAGCAACTGCCCTAAATCAAGGAACTGGCACCTGATGCATTCTGCAGATGGATCGGCACTGTATATCTGGAACATAGTATACAGGTGTTTTTTCACTTGCACAAGTTAGTTAACTAGCCAGCAGACACATCTTCTGTTTGTGGTGCAGGAGCAGGAGTGGAAAATGGAAATCTCTCCTGGCTGATTTACAGAAAGAAAGGCTAAGTGAAAGAGCAGGTCAAATCAGCATTTATTTATTAATATTTCTAATTGCTTTCACTTCCTGCTTAAGGGAGACCCTTTCTGGAAGGCACACCAGTTAACTAGACAGTCATTGAAAACACTGAGCAATAATAAAATCAATACTAAGATTTCTGAATCCTTCAGATGTGTTTTAAATACATATTCAGTTAGACACGAGTGTCCCAAAGTCTGAAGATGAGGATTTCCCTGGCCTCAGTAAATGAGGTGAATTGTTCAAACAAAGGGACTTATCCTCTGGTATCTTCACCTTTGCCTTTTACTATGTTATGCCCTAGAGAGGATGCTAATTTTATACAGTGAATTCCAATCTCTGCTCAATTTCCACAGGAGCCAATAGACTACTCTTCCTCACAGAACAGGATTTCTGAAATTTTCTACATTTCATATGCATAAATTTAAATGTAGTGTAAGTGTCAAGAATGTACCAGACCCTGGAATCACTGGCAAATAATTCACTGATATTTGCAGTGCAAGAGTGAATTTAAGGAGTACAAATGCAGGAGTAAATGCAGGATAATCTGACTTGGGAGGCTGGGCAATCCAATGGCCATGCCCAGGCCATAGGAGATGCTACGGCAACAACTGCTGTGGGCTAGGAGGAAAAAGAAATCAAAATGCTTTCCTTCTCCTAGTAAACCCCATGAAAATACTCATGTCTGAGGGTAGGTCACCAATGAACTTGTCATCTATTTTGATGCCTTTTGTATTGTACCAAGCAACCATTCAATTAGTATTCAAGAAATCACCCTAGAGAAAACCCAAATTTTGCTTTCCAAGTGAACAACTGGAAAAAAACTCTTGATACTATGCTTTCTTGCTTGCCAGTCACTGGGTACCCTGTAGTTTCCAAGAGACAAAAGGAACAAAAGGAAAATTTCTGATATGAATCAGGAGACTCCCCTGTGAAAAACTATATGAATGATCATTGCTCCACCCCACCTCCAATGCTTTTAGCTCTGAGTCAAACGCTCAAGATTTATCCTGCTGGATAAACACCTTATCACCTCCAGTACCGCAAAGATAACCAAATTATGTTAACCAAATCAAATCTCTGAACTCAGAAGAATTCAGACAAGAAGGCAGCTGTGGCAAATGAGTTAATTTAACAGCTTTCTGATACCAAAAGGTATCCTACTCCATCTCTCCCTTTCTCTACTGCCCCTGCCCCCCTTCCACTAGCTGTGGCACACATTGGTCCCTCCATAATCTGATTCAGCTTCATAGCCCACAGAAATCTCTCTACTTTTTTGGTTGATTAAGTTTTCTGATGGGTTGATGAGTTAATGCTGCATGTGTTTACAGAGAGATCTGACAAGAACCAGAGCCAGTGCAAGGTAAATAATCGACAATTCAGAAGGAGAAGGGGCATGCAACCTCCCTTTTCTATGGCAATGAGCTGTTGGAGCAGCTCATACCGTCTGCTGGAACTGCAGTCTGAAGCAGGTAGTGCCAGACTTTCCAAGATCATAGCTTCTTGTGCTGATAGTTGAGTAAAAAAAAATTTCTTGCTTGTGAAGAGAAGAAATGAGACATGGAATCATAAAAGCCCGCAATGATATTTTTAGAGACTTGAATTGTGTTTAAACAGCTACCAAGTCAAAACTACTATTCTGTTTAGTCAGCTGTCAATTTGCATGGAATCTTTTTGCTTGCCTTCCTTTAACATTTACCTATTACATTAGCCCCAGTAGTCTCAGTCAGGACTCTTTTTTGGTGTCAAGTGTCAGGGAAGATCTTTCAGACAATCACAAGAAAGTGTAGTCCCTCCCCAAAGACATTACAATCACTCTACCCTAAACAACTCACAGTCAGTCCAAGGTACTGTCCAGCAGACAGTTACAATATTATTTGGGGACTCCTTTAGAAATTAAGTGCTTCCAGGAAAAAAAAAAAAACCAACAAAGCAGAAAACAACAGGACAGGCACCCAAGTTCAACCTGGTTGCTCTTACTTGTATTCTAAGAAGTACTGTTTCCAGCCATGAGAAGAGATTCCTCGATGGAAGGAATGTGTAGGCTAATGTAGGATGGAAGCCTAATGTGTAGGCTACATGTAAGTCAGCAGCCCATTTTACACATTAATTTCTGCCACTTAGGCTGACATATCCTTTGGAAATAAACTGTTTAGAGCATTAATTGTTTCCTCTGCCATGATTAATCAGAAAGATAGTGCACTGTTACAGTGAAGTCCTCTAAGCCCTACCTGCTGAGGGCTCGTGAGGAGGGAAACTGTTCATAGCTTTAGCACGTTTTTCATTGGTCCCGCTTGAATGGTGTGTATCACAGCATAATGCAGCTTTTGATAAATTAAGGGAGTTATTGCAATTTCCTAAAATAAAAACTTTTAAAGTTGCAAATCTGCTTAGTAAGAGTCAGTTATACTCTAGACATTGGATCAACCTTGCATCACAAATTTGGCATAACAGTAGACAGGTATCCAAAGTGTCAAAATATAATTTACTCTTTAAATACCTGCAGTGGTATCTTTTCCTACTGCTAATTGCTGATCTTATTTTGCACGCTGGTGTCAAATAGCATCTTTGGAGTAAGAGAGTAAAACAACAGGAAAACTCCAGTAAATCATCATAGCCCTTAACAAACACAGTGCTTCAGGAAGGTAAGTACCCTGAAAAAAATCTTCATTCTTGCTTGACACTTCGCTATTTACTTTATTCCTTTTATGGAATGGTCACCATTTAACCAGCAATTATGTACAATATTTAGTTGAACAGTAAAGTGATCTCAGTGACTTTAATGCAAGTATTATTCTAAGGGCTGCTCTATAAAACAAAGAGAAAGTACTTCACCTCAGGATAATGTTACAGGGAGAACTTCAGTCAGCAGAGCTAAATTTAAAAACAGAGCTCTTACAAGATCTAACAACTTGCAAATTTATGATCAGATCTGGCAGCTCTTTTTCAGACCTGTTCACTGTACAGAATTCAAATGGTGTGATAACACCATACATTTTAGCAGAGGTTGTAAAAATTAACTATAAAATAAAGTGCAGAATGTATCAGCTCTATCTTCAGTAGTTCCACCTAAGCATCATCAGGATAAGATGGACGAGTAGATTCATATTCTTTAGGCATCTCCTTACTATTCTAAGTATAAAACTCCTTTATCCCCTTCATTTCTTCCCCCTTTATTTTTGTTATATTTCATTGTCAATACAATTTTTACTACTCCCATACAAAAAGTGGATGTGATAAAACTATGTTTTTATAATATGTAATATATTGTGCTGATATTTTATCTGTTACTTTATTGAAAAAATAATACATTTCTAGTAATAAAAAGGAAATATTAGGCTAGTCAGGAACTGAGGCATGTTTTCCCCTTATCTGATTATAGTTTACAGTAAAATTAAAGCACCTTTATAGTTTCTGATCTAAACAAAGACATGAATAGTTACTCTGCATAAGAGAGTTGTGCATGAGAGAGCTTCCGCTGCTGCATCTGCCTTTACCACACGGCTTCGGGAACCAGTTTAATCAAGCAACATGGACAGAGCTATGCCAATACTAAAGATGGATTTGACAATACAAAAGATATTCCACTATTTCGGCTAATGAAGTTAAGCTTGAGTCACAAGTGAGGGCCCATAGAAAGTAAAATCTGAGATAAGTTGCTTGAATATCCCTGACAATCTGAACCAGACCCTACCGGAAGTTAGAGAAGCTCCTGAGCAGTAGTTGGCACCTATAACTGATGCAAGACCTTGGGCTGAGAGGACTACCAGAAAGGTTTAGTGTGTTGTGTGTCTCGCTTTATTTTCTTTACTTTTTGATGTTAAACTTAGTGCAGTTATCATAGCATAAGGACACAGGCAAGGCAGAGTTTGTGAGTGGAGATAATATCTTTATCAGAAAAAAAAAAAAGGTATATATGGAAAAAGAAACTCCTTTTCAGACACAACACCTTTTTTTGGGAAGATCTTCTTCAGGACAAAGTGGTTGTGCATTCAAAAGTATACCTACTGTTTCTAATTAGGCTAGGTGGTCTTATAAACTGTGTTGTTGATAAAGCTTGCCTTTTCTTACTAAGATAGTAGGAATATAGCTGGTAGCAAAGGCCTGAGAGCTTCCTGGCAGCAGAGAGTTCTGCCATATGCCACCAGTCATCTCAAGCCTTTGAAGCCCATTTTTTTCTTAACAGAATATAAAATCCATCACAAAGTTTATGCACATGGGTTGAGTATATGTTCAAGACATGTATGTGTACCTAGGTATATACAAGCACCTTTTGAAATGGTAGCACTTCAGTGAGAGGGAGGATTGGAACAAAGGGTAAAAAGAGCCAACACAAAGAAAAATGTGCCTGTGAAATCCTCAAAGTTGGGGTTGAAACAAATGTTTTAGCTAATGCTCATTCTCAATTCTACATTGCACCAAACAAAATCTGGTTTGGGGCCAGGTAAAAGTTAGTTAAATATTCATTAGTTTAGTGAAAACTTTTCTGCTCAAAAAATCAACAGACAAGGACAAATTGCAAAGGCAGTTGGAGAAAAAGATTTACTTGCAGAAAGTGATTTGAAACGTGCAATAAGAAAGGAAAGATTCAAACTTCCCTTCCAATCCTTTTTAAACACTATCTCTTTTTTTCAATAGAAAAAGACCATTAGTGATTTCATTACTTAATGGGACCGGAGATAAATTATCTCCTAGCTCTGCTATCATCACTGATCTCAGTTGGCCTTCTTCCATCCTACATCCTTCCAGAGGAGCTGAGGGTCACCTCGCTGTGTCAATCAGACATCAGACCCATGCATTTAAAATCAGCTGCAAAAATATATATGACTATTTTGTTGCTGATGTGTTTGTTTACTAGTCAGAAACGGCAACTCCTCAGTAAATCAGATTGTATGTCGATATGGCAAAAAATTAAAATACTGGGTTAAAGCAGTTTATAATTTACACCTCTCAAACTGTGTAGCTTTAGTAGACCAATTTTTGCTGTATGTAATTGCCTGCTATATGGTTACTCCAAGGCTGTAATTAGTCCAATCTGTTATCTTCATCCTATGGTTTTTACTTTATGACTTGGGAATGCTGATTGGTTAATACATTTCAATTTTTTGTCTTTGACAGTACTCTGAAGGAAAGACATAAATAATTCCTTATCAAGAATCTAGTGTCTCCCTAACTCTCTTTAACAGCAAGGTTAATAGCTAAGGACCCATATTCTCTCCTTGGACGTCAATCTCTTCCTAGTTTATATGTGTAAAGTTTGTATTGGGTCATAGAAATCAGAAAATTCAATGTATTAAGTGTACACAAAGTGCTAAACATGTACAAAGAAAAAATATTTACAGGTTAATATTTACTTTACATTTACTTGTTTTGGGCATAATTTCTAATTATTACAAACCAATTATATAAAAATTTGCATTAATATCTATTTTTAGTCTTTAACATGAACTTTTCTCTTTAGACTTTATATTTTTTTAATAGACTGTTCATTTTTCTACATACCACATATAGTATGCTATGTTCTAAAATGGTATGGTGGAATGTGGAGAATTTTGTTTTGGGGAAATAATAAATTCCTTTGGCTCTATACAAAAGGCTTTATTCATCCCTCAGGTGCATGATCATTATCTGGGTCTATCTTGGCTTTTCCCTTAATTTAAACAAGAGCCACCTACTGTAAATCACCCCTTTTTGCTTACAGCACATGTGCAACTTGTAGATGTGCAGTCATATTAAAAAATGTACTAAGATTTCAGTTTCTAAAAAAAGTTATGAAGAGTTCATTAATTAGTTCATGAATGAAAATTAACACTGATTCCAATATCAAACAGTTTTTCTTTGCTGTCAGGGTGAAATTCAGTCTAACCTGAGAGGGAAATATGAATCTTATTGCAATTTCTAGTTAAGTTGTTGAAGCTGTTATGCCAGAACATCATGTATGCCAAAGCATCTTACTGGAGCATTATGCATGCTTAAGGGACATGTAGCATGCATTCTCAGCTGCTAAATACAGATAATTACACAATGCTTCTCAACAAAATATCTATTTGTACCAGTTGAAAGCTCATCTCCCTACCACATAAGCTTATGGAATGGTGCCTTTGACCAGGAACCATACTTATGGAAAAAATAGTGAGTAAACCTCTTACGAAGGACTTTTTCATGCACAGTGTTTTACTAAAAATCATAGTACACAGGTAAGTGATACTCAAACATGCATACAGGCTGCTATGTTTCTTTCCTCTCTAGTGCAACCACTACATCAACCTGAAAAGCTGTGCTAAAACTCAATACGCCTTACTTGCAGCCACAGGGATGTCCCCTTTCCGATCCACTGGTGCATTAGCACCTATGTGAGGGTCTTTGGGTAGGCCCTTGCACTGCTCTCTGCATTCTTGCTTTCCACGGCACGGCACTATGGACAGTCACTCTAGGTCTCCATCTATCCTTTCGTCCCTGGTATTCAGGGGACCCTGTGCAGCATGCAGTTAAAATGAAAATAAAAGATATGTGTCTATTCCCTGCTCCTCCTGAGGTAAACACCAACTTTGTTCTACTGACCTGTAACAAAAGGCAGAGGTCAGAAGGACAAAATCCTCTGAGCTGGAGTCCATTCGTGCAGTGTGTTAAATGCCATTAGGTCTCATTGACTTCTTCAGACTTTTCCCAAGGCATTTGACATTAGCAGCAGAGATCCATATTTAATAACTATTTAAGTGTTATTACAGTATTTCTTGAGATACACTGGAGAAAAGTATATACACTGAAGAAAATTATTGACAGCATTGCATTAGGAAACCATTTTGTGTTGTCTCATGAAAAGTGATTTATAGATAGTGATGTTACAATGAACATTACTGTACAGAGCGTTACTACATTACCCAGTCTTGCTTAACATCCCAGGCTCAGAATCAGTTGGGCCACAATATCCTGTAAGAGCTAGTGACTTTGGAGTGCTACATTTGAGACACCTCAGACAGACCTGTCTTTCAGAAAGTATTAAATCTCTGCCATGAGCACACATTTTAGAGGACTGAAATGGACATCGAAACATTGAGACCCAACAGAGTAGTCTTTTAGAAAACTTTGGCCTTCATGAACACTGATGTAATTCAGGATTAATGCCATCAAGCTGAAAAGATTACAATAACAAAAGAGCAATATGAGATTGGATTTAGGCCTCCAAAGTCTAAAATCTCCAATATATATTTAAAGAGAAATAACTTACTCCAGCATTTGGAAAATGGGGCCTATTGAAAAGCATGAAACCTCTAAAATGTTATTTGAATGCCAGAAAAATAATACTTTAAAAAGCCAAGACAAAAATGCCAAGAGGAACAGAAAGGAGTGAGCCAGAAACGCTAATATGTTCATTTCCACCCTGTCTGTGAACTGGGTGGGACCCACAGCTCCACGGGCATCTCTGAGTATTAACGGATGGACAGTCCCTGCCCTCAGTGACATGGGTGTCATCTCACAAAATAGAAATATGGACGTAAGCTGGACTTAAAATAAGGTTCCTAACTAGAAAAAATACCAACTCAGAAACATGCGCCTTATGATGATACCTACATTTAGCTGTGACTTTGTACCCGCCCAGCGGAGGGTCATGGCCTTCCACAGCATCGAATCCCGCTGACACCAGGACAATCTCTGGGTCAAATTCATTGGCAGCTGGCATAATCACAGTCCTGTAGAGTGAAGAAAACCAACCTGTTAAAAATTAAAAGACTTCTATCTTTATGACATAAATTGCCACAAACTCAAAAATCCACAACACAAGATATTTTCTTTTAATTAAACCAATCTTCATGGTAGCTGTCCAAAACCAAACAAAGTCCAAGACTTCAATTAATCTCTTTCTATAGTCACTCTTTTGTCTTTTCTACAATTGAGGGAGAAAAAAAAATGCAGGTACATATGAAAGCCTCTAATATTACACACACATCTGTGCCTGTTTTATCCTGCTGCCTATAAAAAGCTGCCTCTTCCAGGGAAGTGACTAATGGTTTACAGAGAACACTCAAAGCCTGAGTGGAAACCCGGACTGCTCCAGTTAGTGCGAACTTGGTGTAAATTTGAACTATAAATTTCTTTTGGGAAAATGTTTGCTTTCCAAACTTTTTTTTTCTTCTTAACATTTTTAAATGTTTGTCGAGGTGGGGGGTGACTCTAGCAAAGGAAAAACATGAAATTCCCTTAATCAAATCCAGACTATGTTGTCAAGCCTTTCCAAGGTCAAGCATAACAGGAATGTGACAACCACAAACTAGTGACAGCAACCCCTGCTGGTGTCAGGAAGATAATTCAGCCCTTCACAGTCACAAAGATTCCACTTTTTTAACCCCTTCCTTGACAAACTTCCATGGGGATATTTTTCACTTTGTTTTCAGTCTTCTCCAAACTCAAAGCATTAAAGATGTGTTGAAGGAGAAGATAAAATCCTGCATTCTGCACTCGCAGACGTCTTCCTTCAGGCTGACTTTCCGAAGGAAAGGTGTCAGGATGGCTTTAACACTGTTGCAACAAACGCTAAGCCTGTAATGACTGTGCTAATTCAGGGGCACATGACTAACATTAAAAGGGAAATACACAAATGAATGTTCTATTCCAAATATATTAACTTAAGGAAATCCTAGTTGGTCTACACTGGTCAAAATCTGAAGATCAATTTTGCACGTGTAACACTATTTGTCTTAGTTCAATATTTATTTATTTATTATTGAATCAACTTAGGCCAAAGAGATCATGTTTTTGTTGAAAGATTAAGGTTTTCTGTGGTGAAAAAAAAGCATATTAATAATATTTTAACAACTCTCTAGGTTTTTCTTTAGTTTAGTTTTTGATCTGTGTTTTATAAACTTTATTTTGCTCTGATTTCCTCAAAGGTAATTTTAGTATTAGGAAAGTGTTCCTTTTATTTGTTAGTCAAGAGAAAAGGAGAATTCACACTAAGTAAAAAGTCTTTGGCAGGACATACAGCATTTCAATGAATATCGTTTTACATTAGAAAAAAGGATAGAGGTAACTTCATTTTTCTAGTGATTTCACTGAAATTGCACCACGAATGTCTTCAGGCGAAGTGGTATAATTTGTGAAATATTCCTTTTTTTACATGCCATTAGTAGGCCTCTGCTGAAGTATGGATTCCAGTATTGAGCATTGCACTTCAAGAAGGACCTAACCAACTTGAGAGAACAAAAGGAAAGAAAAAAATTCTAAAAAATGTGACCTAAGTGGATAAAATGATAGAATTATAATTATTTGATTCACATAACATGAGAGTAAACATGATAAAAGTCCATGAATAGGTAAGCGGTTGTTGCAAGAGGAAAGCAATAACTTGTTCTGCGTTTCCACTGTGGATAGGACATGAAGTAGTTGCAGCAGGAAAGCTGTAGTTCAGACACTGGAAAAAGCTTTTTAATAGTAAGGATAGATAATCATTTAAATAAAATGTTTAATAAAATTGAAGAGTCTCCATCTCTTTGAGGTTTTTTATAATAGATAAAACAAATATCCATCAAGCTTGCTATAGGTTCAAGCTAACATGGCCCTGAGGCAGGAGGTCAGATTACTTCTCTTCTAGGTCTTTTTCCTATAGTTCCATGATGTATAGTTATATAACACACAAAGTACACATATGAATAATAACATTAGACAGTATAGTGACTGAACATTTTTGCAGGCTAATCTCCACAAAGTTAGGGAACAATATCAGGAATAAAGACCTCCTATGCAACTACATCTTATCTTTCTTATGTACATACCTTCTGATACTCTAATTATATGTTCATTGTCTGAAGCAACACATACTTCCCAAACTTCCCCACGTCTGCAACACATGTGGCACGGATCCTGATTAGTGATGAGGACTGTGGCTGATATGCAATCTTGATCTGTCCCATAGCACCAATATCTTATACACTGAAAGAAGGAGGGTTCCTATGGAGAACCCTCCCTATCTGCAGCCGCTTGAGCTTTTGCCCTCCTCCTCTCCATTCACATTTCCTCAAATTCAAGTCAGGCTCTGTTTTTTATTTCTTCATGTCAAATAAAATGGCAGCACCACGGAATACAGCATAGACAATGCTCAGGAGTCAGAGGATGGACTGTGTTCAGTGCAGACAGAAGCTCCGGAAACTCAAGTTGCTGAGCACTGACAAACCTAACCAGGCCAACACAGAATGAGATTTTTGAGAGTATTATAACGTGGAGCATTGGGAAAATCTACCACACTTCTACCACATTTCAAGACCTTGCTCAAAAGCGTAAAGATGTCAGCACATTTTTTTATAACTTGCACAAAACAATGCATTTGAGCCTTAATTTCATTCTTAGAAGCAGCAAAAATTGTTTAGCCACAGTTTCTTCAAAATTTTTATCAAATAAATATGTCTGACATGAAAACTGCCAGCCACACTGGGCAAGGTTAGTAAAATTATTAAATACTGAAAGCAAGGTCTTTCAACACAAAGCACCAGGAATAGCTATTAACACCATCTTTAATAGTACTGAACAGGAAATAGTAGCATATTCATAAATCTCTACAGAAATGATATATAGGAATCTCAGCTAAAGGAAGGAGGAGGCTATAAGGATAATAACCAGAGGTGGCATTTAGAATTCACTGTTCTGTTACTGCTTTCAGTATTACCTGAATTCACATGACTAAAATAAGACCTAAGAGGGTTTTTCTGAAAGAAAGATTTTTTTTCTTTTAAAAATGTACACAGTGCCTGTCAAATTTCACCAGAAGAATAGCACCCTGCTTTTGTTATAATACTGTCTCACAAATTATGACAGAACTTTGCTGCTGCTACTCTGCATACTACATACCAGAAGAGCTAACCTATGTGCCCACAAGACCTGTGTCATTGTTCATTTCTCTTTCATCCTCCATAATATTGAGGGACTTGGAATGTCAGAGCTCATCCATGTTACACTGTTCTTGATTTAATACTGAACAGAAACTCTACGGACTTTTCTTTAAAAAAGATGTTATGGAAAATGTAATCCGTTTAGTAGGATAGCAAGCTTGACTCTTCTCTAAAACATCTCACGGTGTCCATGGTCCTTGTTACGGCAGCCAAAACTACTATTTGGCCTTTCAAAAAGATGACAGCCGCAAGTATCTCAATTGCAGAGAGGACCATAGCATTTTGTTTTGAACTTTGCGTAGGTAAGACCTCTCTAACCTTTGTTAACCTCTCTAACCTTGGCAGGAACTCCTTTGTGGCACAAAACACACCTGTAAATTTCTTCACAAGAAGAATTTTCTTTCCTATCTTATGAAGTGCTATAAGGAATCGTATACGTACATTTTAAAATATGGACTAAATTTCACCAGGACATAAATAAAACCTTTTGGCATTTGCCATCTCTCAGGCTTCAGTGCCTTCATTATCCCTGAATAACTGTCTTTAGAAAAATGTTTTGAGGTTGGCAGCTGTAAAGAAAGTCCCCACAAAGCACTACATTTCATTCCTTTTTTTATTTGAGCAACGTGAAGCTCACTTCTCCCTCGTAGACAGGTTTCTCCTACATCAGGAGAGTGAGGATGGTTGGACAGGCAGGGACAGCTCCTGAGCCTTCACTGTCTCTTGGGAGTAATCATCAGACCCTGCATCTTGCTCCTTTCCCATCTCATCTACACGCTGGAGAGCACAGCAAGGTGTAAGAAAGATAAATCATCCATCGACTGCCTCCTCAGGAGCTCCATAACCATAGCACTTCCCTTCTCAACTGCCTAAGAACAGAATCCTCTGAATCAGATCATAACAGAAAATATGCTTTTTTTTTTAAAGCATACATCTAGCATTGGTCATACACTAATAGATATTCATGTTAACCTTCCCAAATTCCTCAGACCAACCCTATGCTCAGAAGTCAGGCTGCAGCTGGCAGGATTTGTTACGGTGCGAAGGGTCAAAACTCTGCTCATCAGAAATCCTTTGCAAGGGTGCATAGGCAGCCTTCACTCAGACCTAGGTAGGAACAGTTACTGTCTTACCCGCAGCAGGAGTAAGAAATATGATTTGGCTTCTGGCCACAGGTCACCAGACAAGTACGGACTGGGGACTGGCAGGCCACCAGCTTCCTGCTTGAAGCCAGCTGGGCTGCAGGGGTTATCAGCAAACAGAAGTTAATGCCAGGATCCTTCTCCGACGAAATTAGTAGTTTTTGTCAGAAGAAAAATGAATTTTATTCTTCCACTATGACTCACACTCTCCTCTGTTCCCTTCTCCAAAGAAAATAAAACACATAAAAGAGAGATTTATTTTCTGTGATCCTGAATCATATAGAAGCATAAATATTTGGTATACCATATTCACCTAATGATGACAGCAGAGTTACAGGGGCATCTTGCCTGGCTGACTGTTTCTTTCTTTTCTCTCACATTTTCATTAATAAACATGTCAAAGCCTGAAAGCTTGAGCAGCTGGATCACAGGAGTTATTTATCCATGCTAAACTTTGCAGTTACAATGAAACTGTGTCCTCCAGCCCAAGGTAGTGCAGATCCTCCTTTAAGTCTGATGGGTCTGGGAACAGAGCATGTGTCTGGGAAGCTGAAAAGATTCCTTTTTGTCCCACTAAGGAGATTTCCCCAAAGAATTAATATGTTCCATTTGGGTATACTGCTGTCTGCAGAGAAGCCAAGGGATGGCTTCCAGTTGGGTGTAGTCCTAGAGAAAACATCAGGCATGTGATCCTCCTCTCCCCACCACTCTGAACATCAGATGCAAGATATTAAAGAGATTATACCAAGGGACTCTGTTCCTTTTATTCTTGCATTCTATTTTTGTACATTTAAAGCACATGGTTAGGATGCTCCCAAACATTTGTTCTCCCAGAAGAGATTGCAGAGAAGTACCCAACCCAGAAATGACTCTGCAAGTACCATCACACAGAGCTGGAAACCTCCAAGGAAAGTTAAGCTGATGCAAATAGCTACAATTCTTTTACTGTGTTGGTAATTTAAAAAGGAAACAAGCAGGAATACCAGCCCAGGACAGTAATTTATGTAATTGAGAAAAAAAATCCACACTGTTCTAAAACTGCAGATTGGAATGGCTTAGTAACATAAATTATTTGCTCTTTCTCTAAAATCCTCCAGTGTTTTCATCCAGTGATCTCAAAGTACTTTCAGAACATTAATAAATGGAAAGGCTCATATCTTCAGCTGGTATAAATCAGTGTAGCTGTTTCTGATTGCATAGTCCTCTAAAGCAAGCATGTCTTGTACCCACTTCACAGATGAATCAGCTAAAACTAAAAGCTGGTAAAAGACTTAAATAAATTCCTTAGTTGTCCCTGGAAAAACCTCAAAAAAAATGCAGAAGACTCTAAGTCCACTACTTCAACTAGTAGAAAACACTATAAAAGCACTGTTACTTATTCAGTTATACCAGACCTGTATTTTGCAAGTAATATATATACAATGCATTAGTGCTATTAGAGTGGGGGTTTTGCCACCAAATGGAGACCCAGTCTCTTGCTTGAAAGAATGTAGGTCTACCTACAGTTTTTCAGTTTCACATCCTGCAAATAAAATATTGTTCCAATCACTGTGTTGTCCTACCTTAAAATTACACAAGTTTAAGTATGTTGTTGAATGCACCCTGATATGAATAGATCAGAAAGTATTTAAAAGATTGCCCCAATAGGTATGTGGAACTTATGGTATCTATTATTTTTATGTGTTGTTTGCACATATGTTTTAATGTAACACAATATCAAGTAATGCCTATCCTCACAGAAAGCTACATAGCATTTCTGTACAACTATTGGATAGATTTTTTTCTCTGTATTAATTGAGTTTATACTAGTGGCTCTCACTAAAATTTTGGTTCACCTTCATGACATTTCTTTATGCCAGTTCTACTGTCAGCCCAAGTTCACCAGAACCAAACCTGAGAACTTTCCCCCCAAACTCCTTGCTGACTGTGATCTGACCATCAGCTTTGTCCTGAACTTACCCTCCAAGGTATGCCTAAATTCTGCAGATTTTATCTGTATTTGTTTCTAAGTTATATCTTTTATATAAGTTTTATCTTTGTAGCCTTTATTTTTATATCTTTTCTTTTATCCTTATAGGTTTTCTTTTTATATCTTTTTAATAATTTTATTTCTTCTCTATTTTTTATAAGCACAGTCAATATTCTTGTCCTTACTTTTATTTTATAGTTACCTTATTTGTTTTCTGGAGATACAAAATATATTTTTCTTTTATTCTTCAAGGGGCAAAAGGTGCCATATCAATACAAAATCCTCACTACTGTAAATCATGGTCATTTCACTGGGATTTACACATGGTATTAAATTTAAGCACATGCCAAAGTGTTTAAAGGGTCAAGGTCTTCCATGGATGCACCCAAGTTAGTAATTTCAAACGTTATAATTGTAGGACTATTTAAGTGCCACTGAATGAAAAGTTTTAGAAGCACCAACAGCTTTGCCTTTTTTTTTTTTTTTTTGGCTTTTGAAGACATTTTCAGAGCCTAAGGCTATTATTTGTGGGTTCCTTTTTAAATGAATTATTTTGGCATCCTGCATGCAAGTTTCCTGAATTCTATTACAGCTGGAATTGCAACATCTTAAGCACTCAAAAAGCATAAGAAATATTGACTACACTATCTGCTGATACTTCCATTTTTATTATTATTTAGAAAGGTGGTTTCAATGTAATTATAAGGACTCTTCCACATTTGATCTACAGTATGCCTCATTCAGAGTCTCTGCACTAGTACAAAAAGAACCAAAATAAGAAAAAGTTAACAAACAGGAAGAGTATGAGAAAAGTATTACTTTGTGGTTTTCATAATTTACTTAAAAATTAATAGCACAGTCAAATAAAATTATCCAACTTCCAGAAACATGGGCAAATGCATATACACACGAACAATGCACTTTCACATCCATATTTAGAACTGAGTAAAATTCAAAGTTTAGTGGTATTAAGTAAAGGGATCGGCTAAAAATTATGGTAAGTAAGCTTGCTCAAAGGCTATGGGTCTAAGTATCTTTTAAATGATTATACATTGAAAGAAGAGGTTACCTTGGAAGGATCAAAGACTTCAAGCTGTCCCGTATGCAAATATAAAGCTAAATATAGGCCAAGATAGTACATGTAATAGCAGGATATCTCCTTACAGAACACTTTTACCCTGAAAAGTGACTGAGTAAAAAAATCTGCTTTTTCTATTAAATGTTCCTCTGTCTTTTTAGACTCTTATTTGTGGAAGCAATGGCATGATGAAAGAAAAATTTACTATCTTTTAACCTTTTATTTATTTCTCAGATCTCAGATAAAGCTGGTTGGTACTGTGCCATCTTGTGCAACATAAATAAAACTTATTTACTAAGTTCCAGCTGCTAGCTAAAGGACTGATGTGGCTTCCAAGAGCTATACAACTGCAGATGATATATGAGAAGGAGGAAATAGAGGTTTAATTTGCAAAGATGGGGCTTAAAATAAAACACAGCATGACTTAAAATAGTATCACCAACACTGAGAAAGTAAAATGCAATAAATATGGAATCCCACCATTTTAAGTCAATTATTTTTCTATCAAAGCCATTCTAACATGTATGGGAAATGGTACTGACACATGCATATACACTGCCAAATTTTACCCTTAAGTATTATTTAAGATAGCATTTAGCTTTCATGGTGTAACGTGTTCCTATCAGAAAAATCAATTCAGTGCTGATTTCTTGTTATTACTTCATTTTATGAAAAAAAAAAAAAAAGAGTAAATCTTTAGAAGCTTTTCTGCCATAAATATAATAATCACATTTGGGGGCTTTTAAGTTTACTGTTTTAAAATTTGTAGGGCTGCTTAGAAAACAGATTACATTTCTATCAAGCCTGAGTACACTACAGTATTTTCTATAACAAAATAAGTATCAGTTTTGCCTTTCTACTAAGTAATTTCTTTCAACAGTATTTTATTGTAAAAGTCAGTGGACTTGGCCTAAAATGTTAACATAATAAACTAACAATACTACTAAAACAGTTCACTGCTCCCAGTAAATCTTATTATATAGTAATAAGATTGTTCCTAAGAAGACAAAAGTAAGTGTTATAATACCAGAAATAGTTAAATACAGAGGTAAAAACTTGCCACAATGTGTTGCATTTATAGAGTTCACAAAATGAATGATAGCACGGTATCTTCTCTGAGGAATTTTGTATGTCTATGAAAAAGCATATTGTTTTGAGTATATTCTACCTTTCAGTGTATTTTTAGAGTACTTGACACTTTTAAAATTAGTTAGCAATCTAAGAACAGTATAAGAGAAAGGAGAGCATAGTACCTATTTTACTTACACCCCACAGGAATGGTGAAATTGGGGAAAAGAAGGAAATGGTGGTGTTCTGAACAAATCAAAAAGAGAAGAGGGCTCTGAAGTATGAAGTTAGTCTCTAGGTCCAAAATCTACCCTCCTCCTTTACAATAAAACTTCAGAAAAGCTTTCCAGTTTGGGCATATAGCATACAGTTTGACAAACAGCAGGAATGAAGAAAATGCGTTATCTACAATTTGCTGCTATTGATTGTACAACAGCTCACTTTGCAATGTTAACAATCTGCTTATGTCACCACTGAAGTGATTACTAGAGAAGTTTAAAGTAGTTTTCAATTCTTGCAGAAGTGAGGTGTGGGGAAGAAGGGAGGGTAAATCTTATTAAAAAACGCCTGGGGAGATGAATTGGAGAGGTTGCATTTTTCATGGGAGCAATAGGTTGAGTGGATAAAAGATACAGAAACCCCTTGGAAAAAATACTTCTACCACAAAATTTGCTAAATTTCTGAAAAGTGCATTTTGCCCAGAAGGGGATTTTTTTTCTTTCCTTTTAAATGAAAAGAAAACAAACATTTTCTAGAAATCAAATTATTCATCAAGGTCACGGCCATTTGCAAAAGCATAATTTTTCACATGCTGTATTCATCAACATGGTTGTGCACACAAAGTACATGAAGTTGTCTTAATTGTTTTCTCAGAGGTCTCTACATATTCTCTCTTGCAAATGCTTTCTTGCTTTGTCTTGTATTTCCTTCCATATATTCATAACTACTTTTAAAGGTATTTTTGTGTGTGTGATTTTCTGTCTTATCATTAAATAGAAATTTCACAAATTTCTGGATAGCCACTATTATGTTATTATATATTATGTTGTCACTATTCCTTTGAAGTAATGTTATTCAGAAAATTGTTCATATGGCTAATCTTGTTTTCAGTTCTTATGAGGCATTCTTTCAGAGGTAGGATACAGACGTATATCACTTCCTCTTGGTTTTTTGCTGAGGAACAACATAGACTGGTAGAAAAGGAACAGATGGACATTTTCTTACATCCAAACCAAATTAACCAACAGGAAGTGTCTCTGATCTCAAGCAGGAGATATAGATGCTACAGGCAGCAACAGTATCCAACACTTCTGTATTAGTAAATACAGGCCTAATTGTTTGTCTCATGCTTTGCAGAACTTTGTCATTGGAACTGGGACCACTTTAGACCATCCCATTACTCTAGCGCGTATTTAAACAGACCAGCTGGGCCTCATTCTGATAGCCAAAAATACAGCATCCCTCATATAACAAGGTTTTATACGGTACAGAAACATCAAGTCTTCTCACTTTACTTAAATCAAATGCCACTTAATGAAACCCATACTGATATAATTTTAGCGGGGGTTTAGAGGAAATATTTACAGATAATGTAAGGTTACCCAGAAAAGCACTTTTCAATGCCTGCCCTTCCCATCCCTCCACCCACCCCCACCCCCTCCCCCCACAAAATTCTCAGAGAGAAAGAGAGAAGATATTTGTGGGAGCAGGGGGAACGCTCACACTAAAGCATTAATCCCTAGGTACCCCATAGTGTTAGAAACTACAGCTTTTTCTGGTGCAGTTTCAGCTACTGTTTG
Source organism: Mycteria americana (assembly GCF_035582795.1). Classification (NCBI taxonomy): domain Eukaryota; kingdom Metazoa; phylum Chordata; class Aves; order Ciconiiformes; family Ciconiidae; genus Mycteria; species Mycteria americana. The sequence goes on along the minus strand of NC_134366.1, from coordinate 34,552,810 downwards.
GTTAGAAATGTGATCTGGTGTTGGCTCTGGGTAGTTTGGAGGAATCCTGTCTCTTTTATATTATCCTATCCCCTCTCTTCCCTTACACTTATTTTGCTCAACAAAACAGAGGAAATATGATAGACTCCAAAGACAGAGAAAATTGGATGTCAGTGTTTACAAATTAACTGAATTGAACGTGACTAGAAGGACTCAGCTCACAAAGTACCAGACTTGTTCAGGGAGTAACATCAGGTAGACTCATGTTTTAAAATATGAAACACTCTCCTGCAAGAGAGTTACACCTATAACTTAAAGAGTGAAGTCAAAGAAAGGACTGGAGGGAACTAAGGCTTAGGGAAAATTGAAGCCAAATATGACATGTTGAGGACAATGGGAATATTGTTTCTGATTTCAGTAGTATGACAAAAATAGGGGTTTATACCTGAAATTCAAAGAGAAGCATTTTAATATAGAAAAGAACTTTAAGTATCAAGGAATCAATGTCACAAATAGGAAGTTCAATAAAATATGAAAGTAGCAAAGGAATCCGCATTAACACAGTATGTGAAACAAAACCCAAAACGGTCAGGAGATATTGTATCAGCCTCAGAGAAACTTTAATAATAATAAAAAAGGATATATATTCCCATTCACAGACACAATGAGGGAAACAAAAAGTTTTTCTTAAGCACATCTAGAAGGAGAAGAAAAAAAGGAAAAACAAAGAGCTCTGAAAAATAAGGATTCAAGACAACACTACAGAATTCAGGAATAACATGACTCCTGCATAAATGTTTCACATCTTTTTTTTTAACAAGGAAGGAATAGTGAACAGCAAAGCACTTGAAATCTGAGCCCGAGAAAGAAAACATGAAAATGCAGATATACTGCGATGTGATTTAATATTTTACTTAAGCTTCCATCGCCTTCATGAAACCAACATTTCTCCTAATAGATTTTATTTGACGTCTGCAAAAGAAATGTGGAAAGTCTTGTGGTCCTAGATCAATCATAACTCTTTCAGTGGTGCACATGGAAGAAGCCTTTTATTTGTGCCAGGCATTTTACAGCAGAAAGGCAATTCCACTCACCCCAAGAGAGTCATACTGATACAATGCTAATCCATTTGCCAATACAATCACTTGCACCAACTCTTCATGTTGCCAGGACCCCTGAAGAAGGTCAGAGGAAAAATCAAGGTGAAGCTTAGGATTTAACTGAAGAGCATCTAAAAATTACATTTTGATGTTTCTGAATTTGCCTTTCCCCCATGACCTTATGTCTCTGCACTTCTGTTACAAAACTGAACCTCTCACACCTCTTTTAATCATTTTTTGATCCTATTTGGAGTGATAAATTGGATAGTCTCCTCAACAGCATGAAACAAAAAAGACTTTTTCTACCATATGTTACAGTAATAAAAGAGAAAGCTGTTTCCCATTATTGGCTGGTCCATCCTCATGCAGTCAGTTGCCTTGGAAACTGAGATTGATTATAATTTCAAGAAAATGTAAGAATGAACTGAATCACATAGTTCCTTTTTCAATGTCTGTCTCAATTTACAATGTTGAAACTAGCAACAAAAACATCCCTAAGCATGATTTCCACTTCTAGCTTTATTTTTGTTGCACTTATCTCTCAGAGTGACAGTCAAAATAATATAATAACTTATATTGGATACATCAGTAAAATAATTATGAAGTTTCAGAAAACATTGTAGTAAATGTAAGTCAAATGTACATTCAAATTGACTTCATTAAAACAAACAAAAAAAATAGTTATTCTTCCAGATATGATATCTGGATAACACAATATCTAGGTATCATGTAATTCAAATTCTTCACTTTGTCCAAAAACTTGAACTTTTACTGAAGCCAAAATATATTTGATAAAACATTCATTTTCCAAGTATTTCACAGGCCCCTTCAGGAGTTCATAATCATTTATCTCCTAAGGATTTGACTTTAATCAGCTTTAGTGTGTTTACTGCAAATAAGTTACAATTTATTTATGAAATCCTTTTGTCATTTTAAATTCCTTACTTAAAATTGCCAACAGAGCTTGTAAACTGTGCAAAGGACTAGTTCAAAAGCAACACTTCGCATGCTGTTATCTTTGGATTACCAACAGTCCCAAAAACTCTGCAAAGATCTTTTTGCTGTGAGTTCTTCAATTCCAGTTGCCAACCTATAAAAACAAGGAATTTTACACCAGCTGAGAAATTTGGCACACTCTTCCCATCTACTCTTTGTTAAAATTACTCTTCCAACATCAAATTGCCAAGCCTGTCATAAGGAGTTGTGCAATTACAGTGAATAGGAGGAAGTTTTTATCATTGCTAACACATGGGAGGTGATCCAATAGATTTTTAAGTTGCGGACCCTTCAAGAAAGGTTATAAGACTCTTGGCACCTAAGCAAAAAGAATTTGTCAGCCCTTCAGCATGAACAGCTAAGGAAAATATTACTTATTAAAATCTGTAATCTTTGTATTGTTTTTCTGTAAGATAGTTCAGTCTTTGGAAGAAAAAACAGAACCCTAAATTAGTATAATGTTAAGGATAACTACACAAGGACTGTCTACATAGTCACCTAAGTTGATTTTGATATTGCAGTCCTAATTTCAACACTTTCTGACTTTTGTGAATTCATAACAAATTAATCAAATAATATTTAAAATTTGATTTTTTCTTCTCATTTATTGGGCAAATCATGTCTTTTTCTTTTTTTATCCAGCTCTACAAGCTTGACAGACATTGTTAATCAAGTACTTTGCAACAAATTTTCTTATCTAGTGCCAAATGAATTATTTGTATTTTTGTATTATTTACCCAGTATAGCTTTAAAAAGACATCGCAGTAGCACAAGTATAATTTTAAATTTGATATTATAGCCTTTAAATAGTTAACAAATTCTTTATTTTATTTTATACCTTGAATTCTAGTAAAAATCCAAGCTTTTAAATTGTAAATCTTGAAATTTAATTCCAATCTGAAACAGCGATTGGTGCCCTGACACTGGGATCCTGGCAACCTGTCAGTCCAAGTGGAAACCCACACTCAGGAAGGAAATAGTTATCCTTGAAGAGACTTGACTGTGGAACAAGAACTGGTAGTCTTGCTTGCTACAACACAAAGCAAGCCAGCTTTCCCACCACCTCATTGCACTGCTTTCTTCACCAAAAAAGCAATGACAGAGATGAGGAGTATCAAAGAGCAAAGAGTACTTAAAAATAAGCTGATCCTGCCAAGGCTGATATTTTCATCTTCCCTCTGGCTCTACTCCATTCTTTTTAAATTCCATGGAATCACCAAAGGAGAACTCTGACCTCATCATGGAAAAATAATTAAAAAAAAAAAAAATCAGTGACTAAACCAACAAATGAGAAGTACTCTAGCTTGTAATCTAAGAAGAACTCCTTTTAGCAGGATTGCTAAATATTGGTGAATACAGCTCAAGAATGGCTTAAAGAAGCTGCTGCATTTCTATAATACTAAGTATTTCTAAAATTCATGCAGATACTGTAAAGATAAAAAGCATTTAAAATTGAAAAAGGCATATGTTGTTTCAACAGCTACAGGGTACACACGTATCTTCCAATTTGGCTCTATTTCTAATTGCAAGTGAAGCCAAATCCTGATACGCCATTCCTTCAGACTTGTGTTCTCTTTAACAGTTTCTACATTCTCCTTCCGTAAGTTAAAAAATTCAATCAGAATTTTTTTAATCCTCAATCCCATAAAAATGTAAATAATGGCTTATTATTGAGGAAATGAAGATTATTATTAGACCAGTCTAATGAGAGAAAAAATGGTGTTCTAGGACATATGCAAAAAAACATGGGTTTTGTTTATCTTGTTATCCATGCATTCAATTTTAGGCTCTGTACAGCTTTAAAAGGAAGTATATATTAGCAAAGAATAGACCTCAAGGGGGTTGAAATTTGGTTCATATAAACTTGTAAATGTTTTGATGTTTATTTCAATCTTATCTATGCAAGGTCACCAATACTATCAGAATATCCTGTTATAGAATCTCTGTTTCTAATTCCAGGATGAAAAGATTCACAAAGTTTTGCCTTAACCTTTTTAAAATCCTGTTAAATATTTGTTTTATTCTGAAATTGGACTGAGGGTATAAGTTTCTTTTTTTATTTTATCCAGACTAGTTCCACCATGTCTTGTGTAAATCATTATAGTCTTGTCTCTCTCACTTCATTGGCTTTTTGGCTTCCATCTGTTTTCTCTCATCTTTTCCTCTTCTCTGTCTCATCTACATTCTCTTTCTACTCTGTTTTCTCTCATCTGCTTGCTCGTTACTATTAGTCCAGCCCTCTGTTTTCCGTTTTACTTCCCAGTTATCTCACTGAGGTAGAGAAGGCATGAGACCCAAGAGCTCCATTCTGAGAGATGCTGACCACTTTAACTTCATTTTTTTGACCTGCAAACTTTAACTTCTTTTTTTAATTTACTTTTTAAGACAGTCCTGGATGTCTTCACTGACCTAAGCACGTTATTTTTCTGAACGTTGTGTAAGGTACATTGTGTTCTTATTCCTGGAAGCATTAATTTCTACATGACCCATTTGTACTTTTCATAGAAAAGCGTAACTCCCTAGTGTCCTACCTGCATACAGGTTAGCACAATATCATGGTATGTACTTTACCAATCTCTGAAGGGAAGCTGTAAATGTTTTATTGTTGCATGTTATTGTATCTGTTGAAGAACATTCAGGAATGTGTTCATTTTAATGTTAATACAATTAATTTAATAATGATGCTGTGATACAAGCAAAAATTTGAGTATCTCAAATTTAAAAAAAAAAAGATAGACATGCAATTGAAACCTTTTAGGATCAGGACCCAAATATATACATTATTCTGTCACTGAAAATGGCTTAACGTGGAAGGCTTAATGCTCTACAACTACCTTTGTGACCCCATGGGTGTCACAACTCCCTGTTCTAAAGCTGTAATCTAGCGATTGATGGTTAGGGGTAATCATTAATCCTTAAATTTAATTCAGTCAGAAACTTCTAGCTTGAAACTATTTTTTTTTCTTTCTTAATAAAGAACAACGCTTCACAAATGTTCAAAACTGTACAATAAAGTACTGACTTTCCAGAAGTGTGGTCTCACTCCCAGGGCCTTCACTAGTTTCTCATGTTTGTGCACCTTGTGATCTCTCCAGTGCAGTCCCCTGTGACAGAAGTCCAGGGATGCAACGCCAAAGGGACTTAGACAAGGTCATCACCTCAGCATCAGGTCCATCATTTAAAGGGTGCATTGGTGCATAATTCACAGAATTACTTACATTTCTATGTCTCAGGCTTGGGAACGCTGGCTGGACACTTAACTGAGCTACCAGCTTCAGTGAAGTCCAGCTGTGCTATGTGTCCCATTTCCTTGGGACAGCTCCCATTTACAGTAAAAGGCACCTCCTCCAAGTAAACACCCCTGAAGTAGGAAAGCTCTGTTTACCTTCTGAGACTTACCACTTCTGCCATTGTGCCAGCAGATCTCTGTATTGGTCAAAGCTTTCATTCTTCAAACTCTGCCATTCTCCTTGTGCTGTGCAAGGGGATATTTTCAAGCACTAGAGGGACAAATAGTAAGGTTCCTGCTCTTCCCAGTTTCAGTGGAGGAGGAAAATCACTACAAATTAGTGGCCTGCTGTGGAGAAAACTTCTGGAAACTCCAGAGACTTCTACAACTTTTCAGAGGTTACAAATGAGGTTTAGAGAAGTAGCTTGTATGTCACCTTAATTACAGAGTCTCTATCTCTTTTCTATGATTGTGAAAACTGTGGAAGGTTTGAAACAGAGACTAGAGAAAGGATAATCCCTCTGTTGACAGCACTGTTCTCTACTGAATGGCAAAAAGGCAAGTGACAGAAGAAGTTGGCTGATTTGCATTTTATCAAATAAAATTTGCAGTGTTATTCCATGTCATTCCACACTCCATGATATATCGTACCCTTTTGTAAAGACTACAAAAATTTTTAAAGCTGCTAATACGGAGCCCTGTCAGAGTAAGGGTTGCTATTAAAAGAGGTAACCAGTCCTTCATACTTTCAGAGAGGCTCTATTCTGAAAGCTGGCATCTGTGCCACAGCCAAAGCAGTATTTATCTTTCAATAAAATGCTGGAGACATGCACCTGAGTGATTTGGAGCTGCTCTACTTATAAGTAGATATTCAAGACAGCATTTTTGGAAGGCAGCCACTGGAGTGTACTGTATTACAGAATAAATCACACTGAAAAGATGCTCCCTGTCAAGCTGGAGATACTTTTAGAAAAGATCAGTTACAGAAACCATCACATTTATGTGATTATTTCTACCTTTGTTAGTGACACAAGCTTATTTCATACACACTGTAAGATCCCAGATGAGTTCCCCTAAGATTTCACACAGATCACAATACCACAGGCTCTTAAATCTAGTGGAGAGGTCCCATTTTTTATAGTACAATGAAGTACAATTAAGGCATGATCTTCCTCTGACAGGTCTTAAATGATGTCCATCTCAGCTCCTTAGGGAATGTGTTGAAATTTAGCCATTTAAAAGATCTCTAGCCAATGTTTCAACTGCTCTGAACTCTCATAAATATTATCAGCTCTGAATGTCTGGAAAGGGTCACTGTTGAGAGGTAGTCCCTTCAGGAGTATACAGTACAACCTGACTAAAGTACAACCTCATCCCAGGTTATTGTTCTCATGTATTTTGGTCTAAGTGCAGCCAACAATCTTGGCTGCAGAAGGTGCAGTACAAGGATACAACAAAAGTGTACAACTGAAGTGGCAAACCTCCCACTTACTTAATCAATAAATTGAAGTGTATAACTTGACTAGGGATATGACTACACTGCACACTGCAGCAAGATGCAAAGACGTCTACGCTGGCTTTAAAATGAGTCAGCATGGATACTGAAAAACTTTAGCCAGAGGGACTTGGTTTTGTACAGGCTATTTCATATTGCTAAGAAAAGGTAATTTATCTCAGGGCAGTATATTAGCCCCTTTAAAGCTTCTTCCAGCCTGAAAGATTAGCTTGGAGACAGACATAAACTACTAGTGTGTGTGTTTACATTTTGACACTGTGCAGTAAAGACAAAACTAATTTGTACCGTTGGTTCATGAGAATGATTTGTTCAGGAATTTCACAGGTAGCTTAAACCTGGATTGAACATATCTACACTTTCTTTGCAGGTATAGAAGTACAGGCATACACTGAGACACTGGCTTAGAGCAATATCCTTAACCATATATGGATGAAATCATGGTTAACTGAATTTTCCTACAGGTATGTAAATAACCATTACCTAGAATAGAAATGAATTTAACCAGGAATGGCATGCAAATCCAGATGCAGACACCTAACCGTATACTGTAGGAATATATAGCTGAGGGTCTAAACTCTCATTATATTTCATGGAGACAGAGGATTCAGTTCAGTTACCTATGTGAAGATATCCAGCGGCTTTTGGGATGCAGGGGGACCCGTCCTGGCCACCAGCTGACTCTCCAAAAGGGCTCTCCCAGGGATCCTGTGCTCTAGCTGTCAGCCACAGCAGTAAACCTTGGCTCCTCCAATGCATCTCATGTGGCACTGGACTTGCATGTTTTTGAGAACTGAATCAAGGTCCTAGTCAATACAGGCAGTGAAGTCTAGAAAGTTACTCAAACAATGAAAGTACATCCCTGCTTAAGGGTGAGTCACACAGCTCTCTCGATTTGGCTGACTGTCACCCAGAGCTCCACAATGGGAACTGAGACACCTTGCTCACAGGCAGACACCTACATTGCAGGGACATGGCTGGATTTCTGAATTTGACCGTGAATTCGCCTCTGTTTATATGCTAGTTTTTAATCATAACCTGGTGTGAAATAAGAAGCCAAAAATCACAACTTCTTCATTATTATTGAGTAAATCAAGCTAAAAGCTCCAGCAGAGAAACCATTCTAGGAAGCCTTCCATTAATGCTATTGTCCATCCAGTCTTAAGGTACTGGGACAGAGAAGGTCTCCTGGGTAGAGAACAGAGGAACCCAAGCTTCTTCTTCCAAATATAAAGTCATCTCTCTTCATGTTCAATGCAGAAAGGACATAAGGAAGTGAATCACATCTGTATAATCCAATTTTTCAACTAAGATCTGAAAATGTATGGCTGCTTTCCACATTTTCCTTTAGGGTACTAATACAAATTGTTTCTACACAGCAGGCTGAACCTTCTGTTTCCTTTCAATGGCTTGTACATTGCTGCTTTTTAAGTGCAAAAATCATAGTCTGATCTGGGCAGCTAATACTGTTATAATAACTTATAATGATAATTATCTGGATTTTACTAAAAATAATAGCTTCATAAGCAGCGTGGGCAATATAGGACTTAACATTTTGTTAATTCCACAATCCTTACACAACCTAATACACAACAAATAGTATGGAACTGCAGTTACACAATAGCTTCCATTAAATAAAAAATTACTTGGTTTTTAACTTAAAATGTGTGAATTATTAGTCCATATTTTAAGACTTCTAAGATAGGATTGACTGCAAATTCCAAGTAATGCTTCATGTTACAGTTAGAATAGAATTTCACTAAATGTGCTAAAAATGCTTTAAGTACAATAATAAATAGAATACAATGGGAAGTCTTTTAAATTTTTAAAGAAGCACAGAATTCGTGTGTATTCTCTGTGTTTTATTACAGCACTATCAATCAATGTGGTTATTTTGGAATACTGTACATATGAGGAAACAGAGGTTTTAGGAAAAAACCAAAAGGAAACAGAGCTATTAGGAGAAAATATGCAACTAAAAGCACTCCCTGTTTTTTCTTAATCCTAAATCTGACCTTGTTAACAAGCAGGTGCAAGACTTCACGCTACAACCAAGAGCAATAAAGAAGCATGTTATCCTCATTTTTTCTCTAATAGTTCTTTTCTCCAAATCGTATTAGCTCCCATTTGTTTTATGTGATATTCACAATTATTCCCTTTTATTCTTTTCAAGTTTTTTGTAGTCACAGAAACAAAAGTACAATCCTTTGATCTCCCACATCACACAAAAGTAATCTTTAAGAATATAGCATATGCCATGATAGGAGAAATGTATCCCAGTTGAATCCCTCAGTCAAAAGAATTACGTACCTATGGCATCCTCTGTGAAAGTTCTCTGCAGGGAATTATTCCCACTGTTGTTACTGAGTACAGCAATGAAAAGTCACAGCCAAAAAGCCACATGTATATACCTTAGGTAGGTAATGTTCTTATTAACTCTTTCACTATTCTTTACCAGGGTAAAGGATGCCTGAAAGCAGTCTATAATTATATAAACAGGTAAAGCATCCAGCATCCAATTAAATGTTCTTTATGGCATTTATCTTCCAGTTACCCTCTTGTTATCAAAGAGTGTAAAAAACCATGTAATGAACAACAGAATGCAGTGCTGCCGAAATATATGTCGTGGTCACTGCATCTAAAAGTGACTTACTGAACCCAAGTGGTTCAATTTACCTCTTCTTTACACATTCTAAAATGATACAAAGGAAGAATAATGAAAAGCAGAATCAAAATCTACCTTCAAATTTTAACAGGAGAGCAGATGGATTTTCTACTGAAAATTTTAACAGGAGAGCAGATGGATACATAGAAAGATGACATCTAATGGTCATTTTTTTAGATCTGTCATTTTAAAGATACAGGAATTTCACAGAGTTAGTGAAAGTAATGAAGTCCAACATTTATTCTTGGCTCAGCCAGTGATTTGCTGTGTGGTATCTATAGCGTTTTGAAAATACACAACACAACACCACTACATCAGATAATGGCTACTTTATGAATATTTTTGTTAGACTTCCTTTTATTAAACTGCAGATTTACAAGCAATTGTAAGTAAGGTGGAAATTATGAAATTGTGTTGCCCTCAGCTCCCCCCACAAAAAAAGACCCTTTTAAGTAATAAGCATTGTACTACCTTAAAAACATTGTTGGAAACCTTGGAAATAAGTGGTTTAAGCATCCAGGGAATTTTTTCCTGCAATAAAATGTTTCCTCACTCACTATCCCCTGCTTGACTTAAACTACCCACCAAAGCTTAACTTTATAAAGTTTGTAGACAGATGTGCAAAGGTCAAATTAAATCACCAGTAGATGCTATAATCCTATTCCTTCTATTGAAGAGATCATTAGGCATATGTGCAAGGTATGAATTAAATCACTAATAGATTATATAATCTCACTTCTCTTAGTCAATAAATCTTTTCCAATATACTATAATATTATTATATCATCATATATGCTCCTCTAAATCACATTAGCCTCTACAAATTGTGAATGTAGCTGAAAGTACAGTCAGAAAAGGATTATGATTTACAACACTGATAGCCCGAACTAGCTCTTAGGAAGCATGGTATCAAAAAGGAAGTTTGTGTCTTGTTATTTAGTTATAAAAAATGAGAGCGAACGAAATCTTCTGTTTAATGAAGAGCAGAACATCTGCCCATCTGGAAATATTGCTTATAGGAACTCTCACACTCTCACACTATGACACCTACACCGCTATTTTCTCACAAAACAACCTTTTGTATTAGAAGGGAAATCATTGTTTTCTGATAATTGTAATGAATTATGATGATTTCAAAAGATATTTTCTCAGCTCAGAGAGAGATTCATTAGTGCTAATAAAATACGCATCAAGATATAACCAACTCCCTGTGATGCTGGCTATGAGTTTAACAGGTTAAAATTTCACCAAATGTTGATAAAAATATTAAAACCTGCTGCTTCTCTTTAAAGCGTATAACCAGTTTGCCATTCTACTAACATAAAACATGTTAAAATGACAGGCCATGTGAAAGGGAAGAAAAACAAGAAGCCTTCAGGCTTCTTAAATAGGAGTCCTCTGTGTTAAAAAATTCTCAGCTATACATACATAAAATTTGCATTATAGCATATGTATTATTTATAAAATAACATAAGGTGGAACTACCTCGAATTACAGAAGCCTTCTTTGTGAAACAGTGTTGCCTTAAGGAAAGGGCTGAATACCCTGCAGAATGTATCTTTGTGACATTTCTAATTTTTATGAAGGAATCCAAGACATTTTCAAGCTTTTAAGAAAAGCAGAAATATTAGCTCCATGAAAAAAACCCACAAAGGAAATAAAAACCAAAATAAAATGCTCACAGAGTAGACAGCAACAGAACTGATTTTTCAGTCCTTTCTAATTTTCCTTCCGAGCTCATGGAAAAACTGTTTGTGTATCTTGATCTGAACTTCACAGTTTTGGTCCCACTAGAAAGTAATGTTCATCAATATTTCTTTTATTATGTGCTAGTGTGGGTAATATGGGATCTGGCCCAAATTGGCCAATATTATACACTTTCATTAGTCTCGGGAGGCCCAATTCTGCAAACATAAATGCACATGTGTAACTTTACTCAGGCTAGTAGCCTGATTGACTTAATAATGAGTTAACATGTAAATATATTCAGCCACATGTCTAAGCATTTGCAGGATCTGTCCCAGGTTTCCCAACAGCAGTCTTCCCAGGGACCTTGGTTGCCCCAGACACTGGATCCTGAAGCCTGAGAGATGTCTCTCCTGCTATAGAGTGTCTGGATCTGAAAACCCATTCATGCGCACAAGTTCAGCTTCTTTTTTTTCCAGCAGCACCACCAGCTGGAGCGGCTAAAGAGATTAGGGCCAAACTCTGAAAGTAATTATCCTGAAGAGAATAACTCACAACTAACATTGCTAAAATACCTCAATTGTTGCTTGCCCTTACAGTATTTCACAGGAGCCTTTCTGGTTTTGGAGAGCACGTTACAAGTTACCCTCAAGATATCAGGCTGGCTGTAAGGAGTCAGTTCTGTAGGGTGTCAGGTCTGCAAACACACCATAGGGGTTTCCTCACTTATTCCCACTTCAAAGAAGCATTAAGAACAATTTCTCTTTATTGCAGATTTTAACTAGATTTCTTTCCCCTGTGATGATTAATTAGGCGTTTGTTACAATTTGCCTTCTTTCCACCTCTAAGAATAAATGTCCCCTTCTGCTAATCAGGCACAAACAAAATGTTTTGAAAAGTAATCACTTGCTAAAAAAAAAATGGAAATTGGGCTTCTGTGTTGTGAGGAATGTACACACATAGCACAGTGAAATTTAACACGGGTAAATGATCTGACTACCTCAAAGTGAAGTTTTTGCCTTCCTACAGTGGCCTTTCACCCTGCCCTTTCCTCCAATCTGAGGAGAGCTGATGTTGATGGAACATATAATGGCTCCTTTCCTGTGTAGTAAAGTCAGCAATAAAGCTCAGTAATTAAGGTGACCGGGGAGGCCCAGCCCAGCAGGCTAGTGGTGTGGCGAACACTTTCAGAACTTCAAACAATATCAAAGTCACTGAAAAACGGGCCTAGTTCAGGACTGGTTTGAATTAAGCCTCACTTCCACACGCACTTTTCAAATCCAAGCTCAAACAAGAAAGCCAAGGCCTTCTGGATTTCATTAGAGCCAATTATCTTATCTGTTTCATCTCAGGCCTGACCCTAAGGCTGGCAAACAGCTATTCGGTGCGTTTGTGTGGTTGTTTGAGAAAGCCTCCAGCCAGCCAATGGCCTGAGGAACTGCTAATTAAAACACAGTTGCCCCCTGCCTCTAGTGATTAAATATTTTCAAGCTTTTGTAAATAATTTTTCCATTCTTTGCCCCAAGCCTCAGAGGTCCAATACATGCAGTAATTTATTTAGTTTGTCAAAGAATACTGCTGGAAATAAAAGTATAATAGAAACTTAGGAAACTCTTATATCTTGCTTAACTTCTGCAAGTGACATTCTACAAGCTTGCAAAACATGTATAGTTTCTTATGTAATTAAGCCTTAATAACCTTATTGTGTTTGAAGTGATACAGTGTACAACACGCCCTACATTTTGTTGATAATCATCATGTTTCCTCAGATGTCAACAAGATATGTATGCTTATGGGCTTAATGAGATCATAGACACTGCAGAAGTGATACTGAGCAGTATCTGGGCTCCTGAGATGGGTGGGCAGAGGGTGGATCACACTTCCAACGCCTATTTGGGGAAGGTGTCAATCCTACCAGTAGCATACCCATACGTCTCAGTTGACAAAGAACAGTTCCAGAATACAGGTCTGCGTCACCATGTCCCAAATAAATCCTGGTCATTCAAATTTGCATAAAAGACAAAGAATTCCATGTCTTTCATCTGGGCTAGAAGACTCAATCCCTCCATCTCCCTCTTTCAAGCCCTGGGAAGAGACCCTTTTTTGCATCAGATCAGAGGACCTGATTCTAGCCTGGTTCTAGCCTTGGTCCCAGCCAGTGCACTAGCTCATGTGACCTCATGACTCACATGCAGCCACTGTCACCGGTACTGGGGGTGTGTACCTCTCACGCAACATGGTGGGGAAAGGAACAACTTACAACATCTCCCAAATTAACCTTTTAACTCCTTACATCTTACTATTATCCTTAATAATAACAAACAAATTTATATTAGTACAATGCATTGGAGGTACTGTCATGAACCAAAACCCCGTTGCATAAGACACTGCAAAGAAGGAATAAAAAGATGGCTCTTGTCTATATACTCTACAGGGACCTGGAGAACTACAGGCAGAAGCTGTGTAGTTCTTAGCAGTATTAACTACTAAGAACTACTAAGAACAGTATTAACTACTAAGAACTAAGAATTAACTACATTTAACTACTGTCCAGTTTTGTGGGAGGCAATATAGCAAAATATAAATGTAATAAAAGATTTCAAGGAGGCTAATGAAGTAGTTTTGTAACTGTTTGTGAGAATACCCTACAAGTATGAACATTCTCACCAGAAAAAGCAGAAAACCTGTACCTGGTATCATGATCTGGAAAATGAAATTCATAGGAGCATTCTGAGAATGACATTGCAATAATAAACAAAATGGCAAAAGCTTAGAAATCACTTCAGGTGGTTGGAATGGTAGTATATTATGTATTTCACAGACATGCTACAGAAAGAATCTGCAAAATTTAGACATTGCTGGGTTGTGACTTCCAAAAGAGAAGGTCAAAGGTAACACAAGAACTTGTCTGAGTGACAGACAGAAAGACTGTTTTGCCTATAGAGAGTGGCAGTAGGAATGGCTTGAGGGTAAAAGTTTGGTAAGGTTGAGCTTGAACTAAAGGCAGATTTACTCAATTAGCGTATCACAAAGTTACTATACATTTTCATAATGCAGAGAGGAGACATACTTAGAACAGAGAAGTAATTGGCTGACAAACAATAACTGAATTTGCATTGTGGATGAACTGTCCTCTAGACAGACACAAAGAAGCAGGAGAAGGGATCAAGACCAAAAGCAGAATTCCATGGAATCATTGAAGAAAGCTCAAGGAGGAAAATGTTGATTCTTCTAAAAGACAAGTTAAAGGAGCTACTTGAAATGTTGAGTAGAGGCCAGAGACTACCAAGCATGGAAGCCAGGGAAGGATGAATTTTCAAGACAAAGATCATCAGGGTCAATAAAAATGGATGACATACAGGCTAAGGAAAATGAGGGTTAAATATAGACTCTGAGCTTTGGGCTAGGAGGGATTTATGCTAAGAATGGTTTCAGAGGAAAGGAAGGCTGAGATGTTATTTTGGAGAAGGTCTAGAACTGAACCAGAGGACAGATAGCAATCTGTACGTTCAGTGGTCTTGGGGATAGAGAGGGAGAAAGGAAGGAGGATGATAGAGAACTTAACAGTACTTTTTCTTTTCAATGAAACATGATTGTATCACAAGGGACAAGAGCCTCTTGTGAGGGGAATGAGAGGTTAAATAGATGAATAAGGGAAGAGAAAATCTTGTGTCCCAGGTAGATGAGAAGACGAAAAAGAATGAGGCCCTGCTGCCGAGCAAAAGAGTTTGAGAAGAACAGATGAGAAGCAATGTTGTGATCAGAGGCATAGGACAGAGCTGTGGGAGGAAAAGGGGAGTTAGGGCTGCTGTGAAGAATTTGGTGAGTGGTCAAATTATGACTCCAAAAGAGAAATGTGAAAGGAAAAAAGAGGGGGAAGTATTTTCAATATTGGAAAATTATTTCTACTGTTTGGTACTATTGGAAAAGTATTTCCAATACTTTGAACTTCTTAAATTTGCTTTGTAAGACCACAAAAGACAACATAAAAATTTATGGGTTTGTTCAGTGATTTTTTACATAGGGACCAATGACTGAACTTGACACAGAGAGTAAGTCAAAATTAACTCTAGAATGCTCATCCACTGCATGTTTTCACTTTCAGGAGCAGTTAATACTTCTTAGCAGTGGCCCACCTGATGGTACAGAGTGAGAATGAAATCGCTGCCTTCTTGATCAGCTGGAAATCACAGGGTCTTTACACTGTTACAAACTCTGCATTTCTTTTGCTGGCTTTGCTTGCAGTTTCCAACAAGCATTATATTGAAAAAGATGGTGAACCTTTTGAAATACTTTTTCTTTGTAGAACAAAATGAGGTAAATGAGCAGATAATAAATTGTCATTTTCAGATCCAAGGGGAATTAGTTTCCATAGGGAGTTCATCACATAGGCAGTGAAGCAGATGTTAACAAACCATGAGGAATGAGAAGTCCCTGTGACCCAGGAACTGAAGCACTTGCAGAGGTTTAACAATACTTTCTTAATCAGTAAACATCTTGATTGGAGAGGTAGCAAGGTTGGATTGGATAGGGAGTTAATTAGCCCCCACTCTCCCATCAGCCTAATAATGCAGGATTAGAACTGTAACTTTTTCAAGAAATGTACTCTCTTACCAAAATATAATATTTTTGTAGATATGCATCACTTTGATATTTTTCAGAGGTAGACTTCTTTTAAGAGTGAGGGGGAAAAAAACCTCAACATTCCAAATAGTCTGACAGCAAAGGCATTAACTTCAGAATGATGAGGTCAGGTTCAAGTCCCTGATTGGTAAGAATGGGGGACAAGGAATTGTTTTCAATCATTCAGGGATGGGATTTTTCACTTGAGTTTTTTTTTGCTTCCTAGAGTGATGTCCTCACCACGAGGCTAGAGATGAACATTGTCACGAAAGGGTTTGAAACACACACTTAGTTGTTTTCTTGGAAACTTTCAAATAGTTTTGGTTTTGTTCCAGTGTAGAAGAAAATCACATGTCAAAACCACGGACAGTTGCTACTTACTGGAACTGCTGCCTTTAGTCATCTCTACTTAGTAATGCACACCCTGCACAGGCAGGAGAAAGCAGCAGAGACCAGTCAATTTACTGACAAGGAGAAAAGAACCAAATAAGCTGCATCTTCCCTTCTGCCCTCCACCTTATATCATCTGATATGTATGTACACTCCTATGCATGACATAGGAGAAATGAATCCCATATAAATTAATAATTTTGGTAACTTTATTTTAACACCTGATGTAAATATGACTAGAACGCTTGTGGTAGGTAAACATGAATCAACTAATGAAATACTTTGAAAACTTATTTTGTTTCAAGGCATAGCAATTCATGAAAGTGCTTGTATATAATCTTAAAGATTTGATTGCTTACTTAGGTTAAATGTAGTCACAGCATCTAAGATCAGATCCTGCCATATTTACTTGGTGAAGAGCCTCTGCTTTCACAAACTTTTAACAATGACTTTTGCAAGAAGCTACTATTTCGTATAAGTAACAACACTACATCTTAGCCATGAATTATGCTGGTGCACAGAACTGAGACCTGCATTAGCTAATGACACAAATGGTCGATTTGCTTCTAAATCCTGACCCTAGTATATGTGATGACAGGACAAAGACCCCACTTTGCATGAAAAAATATACAAATATACCAAATATGCCACTCTATGACTGAGCATTTTTCTTATACTGCCTGTAAGAAATAATTAATGTCTAGGAGTTTGAAATCTGATGGATTCCCTCACACTGGGTAACAACTTATTCTTCAAGAAGCTGCATAGATTTAATGGGATTACTGGTAGACCAAGCAGTACTGCTAATACCACATAATCATGAGTCATAGACCTCCCTGAACTTTTTCATTAGATATCTATTTTTGAGACATTTATGTTTTCATAGCTTCAAACATCTCTCCACAAGACTAAAAGCTGACTTTACAAAGTAATGAAATACTCAGAGTTGGGGCTCCAACAACATCCAGTAACAAGAAACCTCATAAGATCTTGCAGCACTGAGCACAGTGCTATTCAGCATAATTCAGGATTTCAACATCTGACTCTTGCCAGATTTTTCTATTTTTCTTCAGAATTACTGGAGCTTTATTTGCTAGAATATATTTTCCATGAAAAAGACTTGTTCCTTTCATTCAATTACTTTATGGGCAAAGTGTAGCACAGGTACACAAAATCATTAGGATTAAAAAATATCTCCAAGGACTTATTGGTATAAAAGCATGAGAACATCTAGGCATGCCCTGGAGGTACCCACACAAACTTACACTGAGACACAGGTGCGTGAGCACACACAGAACCTCACAATACTTCTTTGCAATCCTGCTTATGTTTGAAAGGAGCAAAATAAAAACTCCCATTTCTTTTTCTTCTTTAAGTATTAAAAGAAGAATAGTGGAGGTCTCATTAGCTAAGCTGGCTAAAGAAAGCATGAATAAGAACTGTGTAGCTGAAAGGCCTCTGTTTCTGCTGTTCTTGAAACAACACTTCTGTCTGATTCTGGATAATGGGCTTTTAATAAAAATATCCACCAAAGGAAAACAATTAAACAATACATAAAGCACCAGGGTGCAATCTAGTGGTTCTGTTACAGTCTGGAGCTGTTCCAGCAGAGAACATGTGGATATTTTTTACAGGCTACAGTGTAGTTCTCAAAAGTTATTATAAAGCAACAAAATTTAAATTGGGGCTGGACATCTACACAATCGCTCAGTGTTGCTGTAGGACTTTTAATTCAGACCTGAAATTTATCTCTATCTAAATGCCGCAGATATTTTGACTTTTAGGATAAAAATATCTTCTGTACTCTTGCTGCTGTTTAATTTCTTCCAGGATGTTTCTGGTGATATTTCTCACCTTTCCATCAAAGTATTTGACAATATGGCAATTCTTTATCCATACACCTCTATTCTTTCATCTTTCTGGCTTGACAAAAATTGGAAAGCGGTTATATTGGAAAAGAGCTCAGGTACATTTCAGTACTTTCAAACTACAGACTATGTATGGCTTGGGGTTTTAATCAAATAGTTTTTAACCTGAACCACATAAACCTGACACATGCCATATTTTATTATCCTTTCTCCTTCACCCCCTACTCTGCCATGTCAATAAAAGAAACTGTGCATCTGTAGAAAAGTAAGCCGACACTAATTAATTTCTGTAATGAAAGGTTTCGTTTCTGTAGTTCCAGTGAATGAAAGGAGCGTCATATACAGTTTTAAAAATCCTGGTACAGTAAAGGTGAAAATTTAGGGTAGTTTGGTGAGAAGAAGTTAGAATTTCCAAATAAATATAAACAAGTAGGAAGAACAAGAGGTCACAGGTTATAAACAGTGTTGCCAGTTTTAGTTTTATGGTGAACTTTGAAGTATAACAAAATGATGAAAAGCTGTTTATACCAGTGCTTCAAATGCTTTTAACTTTGCTTCTCCATTTCCTAAGGACTCTGTCCTTATCCCCACAATACTAATCATCTGAATGCTCAGAACATTTGTCAAGAAACAAGAAAAAGCTTGAAAATTTACCATTATTACAAAAAAACCCCCACCACACTCAAAACAATATTCAAAAGCCACAAATCTTCAGGACTATTGAATATTTACATATGAAACTTATACTCTAAACAGATTTAAAAAATATTATTCCAAGCAAACTTCTACCTTCTGCAAACTTCTTCAAAGGGAACTGCTCAGGCACTATTAAGTCATCTTTTTGTAGCTATTTGGTGTACCTTTGAATTCTCCTAAGCCATTTTCTATGGCAGAAGGGAAAAGAAAGACATCTCTGGTTGAAATGCTCATCTTTTAAAGACACTTGAAAGAAGTGGACAAAATCAGAGATGAAAAAATGATTGAAACTGTAATTTATGACTCCACAGAATGCTGTGGGTTACTGAAAGCAAACTATATACATCCATACAGAAACCACCGTATAGACTTCTTAGAGCTTCCATGTCTGTGTTCTGTTCAGCTATATTTTTCTTCATAAAAGCAGTACTATGCCCATGACAATGCAGAAGGATTGTGGATAATTAGCACTCTCAATAATGTCCATCTACATTTGGATAAATCATTATCTGCCTCTCATACATATGACTCAGAGATTCTGCCTTCCTCTTTATGCAGTGAAATGCTGAACACGTTGCTGTCTGTTAGCAAATACACAAGACAGATAACAATAGCTGGGATAATCTTTACCAGTTATTGTAAAGGAAAATATTGAGAAATAAATAATTTATTTCCATTAGTAAAGATAAACATGGCATTTTGCTAGTCTGAGGCTATTGCCAATGGACTTCACTGATAACACAATACGTTAAAGTTCTGAAGATGTTAGTTCTGTCTACTTCTAGTTCTTTTATTGACTCATGAGGCTGAGTAGCTAACTTGGCTTTTTTATTTCCTCTCCCACAGTTTTGTCTTTTTATCTCTTCACATTTGAATCAGAAACCGAATCTTACCATATTTTTTAGACCCAGTCAAGCATAACATAGCCTCAGCAGCAGCCTCTGGACATTACAGCCATAAAAAATAATAGTATTAAGTTATGGGTATTTAGAATTATTGTTTAAAACAGCTTTTTTCTCAAAAGCTATTCTTGGTGGAATTCATTAAACATTATCACAATATACCATTGTTCTATGACTCACTGTAAATAGGTAGGTACAGCTAGGAAAAATGTTGATTTTTGTCTCCTACATTCTTTTGCTATGTATATCAGAAACCAAGTTTTCTACTCAGTCAGAGTTATACAATATTGCAGAACAGTGATGTCAAAGAAAGCCATAATAATATTAAAAATAATATAAATTGATGGTTCGCCCTCATGTGGTGTATTTAGCTCACTTCTAGAAAATAGCAGAGCTTCAGAGATGAGCAATTAAAATGATTTAGCAACTGAATACATTTCTAAATGAAGAGAGATGAAAAGACCAGAAATATTGTATTTTGAGAGAAGAAAAATAGGAAAGGACATGACACAGATAATGCAAATGTATTTTAAAATAATTATTAAGAATAGGCAAGAATATGCACTTCACCTACACATGTAGTACATGAACAAATGGATGTTTAACGAAAGTAGAAGACTACTGATTTGAGCTAAAACAAAGAATTTTTGTTTTTCAGATACACATACTTAAGATCATGAAACTCAATACCAACAGGACACACAAAACTTGTTAAAGTTGTTATCTCCAATTCCTTAGTGAACAAAAAGTTATAAAAGTAAAATTTACATGAAAATTAAATTAATATGCACAAATACACACTATCTATGTATATTTATATGAAAAAGAGTAAGGAAAAGAGCAATATTTTCTCTGAATGTTCTTTTTAGGATTTATGTAAGAAATTGTAACTTAAAAAGCTAAAAAAATCCATAGTCAGTACCTATGCTGAAACAGAGTTAACAAGGAAAATATATTTGAAAAACAACAAAAATAAATTTACGAAGTTTTTCATTTGAAATGTCAAGATTAAATGTCATCAGATCAAGAAATACAAAAATAAGACCAAAAAAGGGTTGGTATACATCAATGCAATCTCTCAAATAACCTTAACTATGCCCTGTAAGGTCACAAGACTACAATGAATATTTCTTAATATTTTTGGTCAGACATTAGAATACAGAGAGTTTTAAACATATTTATTTTCTCCCAAGCAAGCACTGGGAACTGTAAGACAGAGTGAAGATTTTCTGCACACCCTCATTTTCTTTCATTTTTACGCTTTAACATATGTGGTTTCAAGTATGATTTTAATTTTGATTTCTCTTTGTTTAACATTATTATTTTGGGGTAATTATACAGTTTGTGCTGTATTTTAAATTAAATCATGGATATAGTTAATCCTTAGCTCTGCCTTGATGTCACCTATGTCTTTTGAATTTGCTCACCTTCTTAAATTAAAATCATACATGTGACTGCTAAAAATTGAACTCAAAGATAATATTATCATGAGCTATTTCTAATAATTCCAAGAAACACACACACACACACACACGTACGTTTCATTTTATGTAAGCTTTTATGGCCAGGTTCATTGATATGCTGTGGCTGTTTTATGCTACTCTGGAGTAGAGCAAAGCAGCCAGAGCATACTGGCTGGTTAAGCTAAATTTACAGCTCCTTTGTTGAATAAAAGCAGGGCAAAGCGGTTGGAAGGCACACCCCAGTTTCCTTCTGTCTCTTGCTTCTCCCTCACTCTTCTGAACACTCATGTTTGTTTCCACTGCCTCCTGTGTCTGCTATATTCTGCTCTATGGAAACACATCTCTCCTGTGCTCTGTAAACTCCAAGTACCTACATGTACATGTGTGCACGTACAACACAGACCTGAGCCTCTGTCTGCTGCCTCCTTTACTGAGCACATCTGGTATAATGTGAAGCTTACGCAAATAATTATTTGAACATTAGTAGTTGACCATTGCTCTTATTTTTTCTATAACTGTCGGTAGAAGAGAGTGGATTACATCCTCATAAAGTCAAGTGTAGAATCATCCTCTTAGAAATAGCCACCATCTTCTATTGCTTTCAAAGAGATTAAAGCAAATTTAACCTGAATAGGTGGAAGTATATGATGAAACAAAACTCTCTAGAGGCAAAGATACGTCAGGCCTTGAAAATAATGGAAAAGAGCTGTGCTTTTTTGTTATCATAGGGGAAAAGAAGAGATGCCTGCCCCTTAGAAAAAGGACATTCTTTCAAGGATTTTTGTAGCTAGATCAGTTGCTTAACTATGACAAACATCCACCAAACAAAACTTTTCTGGCGAAATTAAAAGGTATAGTGATTTGATTACTGCACTTCTTTTTCATTCTACAGAAACTTCTCTCTCACACATTTCCTACTACCTCCTTCTAGTTAACATGAGCAAACATATTTTCTTAGTAGAAATGGAAAAGAAATGGAAGGGAAAACGTATCTTTTTATACATGAAAGAGCAGTCTTCATCTTCAAACTGGCTACAGCCCTTTAAATTTGATTTTGCACTAGTTAGTTTAAAAATACAATAAAGACTTTATGTAGCACTGAAATCAAAATGGCAGACACAAACCAGCACCATAATTTTCCCTGTTTCCCACTAGAGTCCCACTGGAGCCACTCACTCAGCATGCCTTTGAAGTGATTACTCTGTGTTATGCCTCTAACTCATCTTCAACTTTTTTGCATTTTTACACATGAAAATTGCTTTTTCCTGAAGAAATAGAAATATTTTCTTGGACAGTTTGGAGGAAGAGTGAGGTGGAATCTCATTTAGGCCCAACAAGATTTACTTAAAATAGATTTATCTAGTGATTTATGCAGCAGAAAATAACTAATATTCAGCTACCTGCATGTATATATATATGTGTGTGTGTAAATGCTTGTACTGTTCCACAGATAGATTCTGGCCTAAGAACAATATACCTGATATCAAATACGTTATCATATATAATACCTGAATATGGGCAAAACTCTAGAGGCAGAAAAAAACCTTGGTCTCTATTTTTGTGGGCATTATCATTCAGAAGGATCTCAGCTGTGACATTTGACAGTCAATCAAGCAGTAACGAGCTACCTGGTGTCATGGTTGCTGACACTTCAATATGTGCTTGGTGCAATTCTAGGAAGAAACTAGGGCTCTGCTGGTGAGAAAGAGAAGGTTATGTGTACCCCCTAGGGACCTTGAGATTATTTTAATGCAAATTTCTCAGTTCCTAAGAACTCAAAGGCTTAGGCTCTCGAGGCAGCCAGAAAGCAGGAAGCCTCTGCTTCTCTCCAAACAGGCTCCACCCATCTGCAAATTTATTCACACCTTGGTTATTTTGGAGAGGACCTTCACCAACACCCTCTCATGCCTTTGCTAGGGATTGAATACTGCATAACCTCTCTGTCTACTGGGGAGTAGTTATAAAGAGAAAATCTCTCCATTTTGTCCCTTATTTTTCTCTTAAAATTGAGGATGTCCAACATTTTCCCCACCCCTCGGGATATTCTCTGTAACTCTGTCTCCAAAATCAATTTATTTGAAAAAAATATCAAGCCTATTTTCCTATCTACAAAACTCACTGTTTAATTTTTTAAAAACTGACCTGTTGCAGGTCAAAATTCCAGAACAACAGCTGTCTTGCTGGGGTTTCTTAGCAACTTTTCTATTGATTTTCTCCAAGACTGTACTTTCCTTTCTATCTGTGTCTAAAGGATTGAACTGTGGATCTCTCTTTCCTGACTACTGTCACAATTCTGTCCTGGCCAAACTGAAAATGCAGGCTACATCATGTATGACATTTTGGATAATAGCAGGGATAGATTCTGGTCCACAGATTAAGTGTCTCTTTACTAGGAGTTGTAAATTTACCTGCCATTCAGACCAGATCCATAGAAAATAGCTATCTGGTCTATCCTATGTAATTTACAGATTTTTGTATTCGCCCTTCGAAGTTCTATGCAGTTTGCTTCATTGATCCCCACTCAGAACTGTCATACCAATCATACCAAATCCATATCAATAAGCACTACAGAGGGCACAAAGACTGTGCCCAGGCAAAGAGGGGCTTAGGGTGTAGGGAAATATTTCCTGTTTTTCCTACTCTTTTGGAGAAAAGGAGAACAGCAGTATCTATTGTAATCAGTCAACCGCATTATATTTCTTAAAAAAAAAAAGTGATTAGCTATTTAACACAATGTATAGCCTTCACATTAATTACAACGTTAATCGCAAGGTTAAATTTAAAATAACAGCATGAAATTTTGCACCATCAGCAATTTTTAAAGGCAGATCCTAAATTTTATTTTAAATTTATCTGCATTAAAAAATATATAATTAAGCACTTATTTTAGTGATATGTCTATAAATGATTAGTCAGTGTGTAGTAGCTTACATGAATTTTATTTTCGTGAATAATGCTGCTTTGCTCAGGCACAGAGATTGAAATTCCCCCTAACTCTGAAGCAGAGCAATAGGTACAGCAGCAATATTAGCTGCTCCAAACTATTTACTAGTGCACCTTAAACTAGAACTGCAAAGTACATATTTGAAGAGGTATTATTAAGCCCAGGTATTTGTTGTCAGGATAGCAGGAGTACCAATTATCGTTGCAGTCTCCGTTATGTGAGTCTTCTGTTCAATAAGATGGGACCACCATTCTCCGCAGTGTTAGATGGCCACATTACCTGTATCATTATTGAGACAGGTTGGATCCAAACTAAGAATTTTGGGGTGATCATACCAGATATATTAATATCAGACTCTAATACCACTGATTTGAACCATCCAGTCCCCTACCTTCCATAAAATCTCATCAAAGAATAAGACAGATCTTGGAAAGAGCTTGAGGCAATACTGAGGTGTAGAAAATTTGGAGCCTGCCACTGACTATTTGTTTAAACTCTTTTTAAATACAGGCAAATGTTGTAAGTAAAATTAAAACCTTTTCCACAATAATAATAATGTAATATTGTGAATGTGTAAGGTCATTTCTGTGTCTATGGCTTAGACTCTGAATTCAGGTGTGTTATTTATCAGATCCTCTGCATATTATTTCATGGAGCCACAGGAGTTCTTCAGAAAAAAAAAATTAGTTTTATACTTTTTGTGATGTATTTTCAATAGAATATAGTCAAAAGCCGTGTAAGGTAAATGCACTACTTCAAACTAAAAGTCTTGAAAGTGATTGGAGATACATGTTAGTTGTCTCATTGCCTTTCTTGCACATCAATTTTCACTAAATGAAACCTCTTTTCAAACACATAGCATTTGCCCAGTCTTGAGAGGTGAGTGCCCACTAAACCCTTCCACTGGACTGCTTTACAATGAAAGGAAATGGTGTATGTAAGACAGGACTACTGAAAGTCTATAAGGGTGTGTTTTAAACTGGTTTTATCTCCTCTGGTCCCATGAAAATAAGACTAAAGATTATGATGCATCACCTATGAAAGAATAAAATTTCATTTAGAATGAGCTATTGAAAGCAAAGAGAAATACAGCATGCAACATTTCCTATCATTCTTACTGAGACATTTCGCAATTATTTAAAGTAAATAACACTCTACTGCAATTCATAGAAAAAGCCAATTGGTCAAATCTGTGAGCATCATGATGAGACTTTTAACTGAATGAGGAATGCTGGATTCAGACCATACTTCATATTGCTTTCTATCTGCTCTACTTGCATATAACTGCAATCAACGTGAACGTGAACAGTAATTTTATTCTGCCTGGTATAAATATTTATATTTAAATTTTGTAAGTAGAGAAGTGAGCAAGCTTAAAGTCATTTTACTGGCATGACATAATAATGATAAAATAAGTGACTGATGAAATCATTAGACTTTTTTTTTGTCGATTCTGAGTGGATGATCACAACAATTAAATTATCCATTTTTATTATTTACTAAGCTTTCGTATACTGGGATACCACGATTAAGTTAGTTTCACCATGGGTCATTCTCCTGTCTTTCAAGATTAGATTAGCTCTTATTCATGTGCTTATGTTCTACAACCAGTTTTCATAACTTTAAAAGAAAAAGGTACCAACCTGAATGCTGTGAGATACTCAACATCGCCCATAGGAGGATCCAAGCCACCTGTCCAAGCAATATTTATGTTATACCCTTCACCAGGGCCACTTCCAACCTGAAAAATAGGAATAAAATGCCAAAAGGAGTGAAGACGAGGAAAAGGGAGGAGGAAAAGAGAGAGGGAAAGGAAAAAAAAAGAAAAATTCTCAAGTGTGCTTTAGAAACAAACATCAAACAACATGTCAGATCAGCCCAGCCTTGTTTGACAAGGACTGCTCTGGGTTATGCACTTGTTCTCCACTGGTCCCCTGCTCCCAGTGGACAATTTGGTAATCTGGTGTAATTTAAAGAACCAGAGAAGGACAAGAAAATTAGGGGTAATCATGCAATGCAATTACCTGAAAGATACAAATAAAAATGGGGCTCTAAAGAAATAAACCTAACCTCATTTGGGGCTCCACTGCCGGGGAAGAAGTTGCCTTCATCATAGCGATGGAGGGAAACATACAGGATGCTGGGGTCAGCATAAAAAGCCTGCTGTGTACCGTTGCCATGGTGAACATCCTAAAGGAGAAAGAAAACAGATGACAAATGTAATAATGTCCAACTCAGTATAGAGAGCTCAGTTCTGCTTTCTTTTACACCCCCCCCCCCGCCCATTTCTCTCCCTCTCCCTTGCCCTCCTTTTGTCTTTCCCTTTCCCCCTCCCTTCACCACCCCATACTTCCTGAACTTTCAGGCAAATTACTCTTTAATGCACTCATTTTTTAAACTGGCTTCTAAAAATCAGGAAACCATAGCGAGCGTGCCCTGGAGACTCCAGATGAGCAGTCATTGAGAAATCCCAGTCCTTTTGTACAATTAGATATTTATACACCGGCTCTTTGTACTCCTTGCCTCAGTGATGGAATCTAGCATCCTGTTTTATGGAGGAATTTTATGACTTATTAACTGCCAACAGTTCATAACCCCTCAGGCTTAATTAACTAGCCTCATTGGCCTCTGAAGAAAGACTAATGTTTAAACTACAAACTAGTATTTTGCAGAAGGATCTATGGTTTACAGAGCTTTTTCACAATTCTTGACAGAACACTAAACATAAGTGTATTCATTGATTTGCCAAGTTCCACTATTGAGGTCAAAGGCTCTGCGACCAGCTGAGTAAATTGGCTTTCTTGAAACATTCAGTTCAGTTAGCAGTCCCTCAGCAGTTAGATCCACATCAAAAGAGATGCCAGATGCGGAAAGGACTTCATACTTCATTTTTGCAAAATCATGACGGCAACAGTTGAAGACATAGGAATATGATCTCATTAGCTATTAAATCATCTGGCAGATAGGATGGTGCCTTCCACAGTCAAGGAGTGACCTTGGCCGGTCTCCATATTTCAAACATTATATAACACCAGTGAAAAGAAATTCTGTCATTAAATAAAATACTGAAAAAGAAATGCTGACAGTATATCTGTACAACAAAGGCTGATGATGTGGACTTTTCCTCTTTTTTATTTTTGTTTTCACAGTTCTACTATTGTACTATGTGGTTAGACACACAAGAAATTTTACGAGTGAAAATGGAAAATCCACTTGCCTTTCAGTAAAAGAAAACAGCCTTTTTTGTAAGTTTCTCCACTGGCATTTGTAAGAAGCTGAAAATTTATAGATATTATTGATTCTCCTCCTTTAATCCATCCCTTTGAAATTTCTGATGTAAAGAGAGAATTCAGAAGGAGGACAGATAAAGTACTCTGAATGGCAACACTATCACCCAGACTGTATTTATTTTACAAACACTATGAGGTCTGAACCAAATTTAGTATCAAAGAAGCAATGGTCACATTTTCCTCAGGATGCCTAGACTCCGGGAAGGTTCAAGTTAGGTGTACATTGCCAACTGCACAGCAAGCACTGCCCGTTGCTT
Organism: Mycteria americana; assembly: GCF_035582795.1. Classification (NCBI taxonomy): domain Eukaryota; kingdom Metazoa; phylum Chordata; class Aves; order Ciconiiformes; family Ciconiidae; genus Mycteria; species Mycteria americana. The sequence continues at coordinate 34,525,209 of NC_134366.1, read as the reverse complement.
GCGCTCTTTGCTAGTTGACGTAGCGCATGACTTTCACCCACATTGTTCAGGACTCTCTACTTTGACTGAGTCTTTCTTGTACTGCATTGTGCTTGACTTGGACCTCCTCTGGACCTCTGTGGGGTAATATTATAATGGTTACTTTTCTCAGTTGAAAGTACTTGAAACAACATAAGGATGAAGTTACAGCTCAACTGTGACTTAATGCCAAGGTTAAATGTAACACATGATGCAAGGGAGTACACACTGGTGTGAGGGTGCTGGAGATTTGAAGACAGCCAGCATAGTGTTAGAGGGCTCTGACTGGCAAATGAAGTAAAATCTGGCATGCAGGCTAACCTCAGAATCCCACCCAGTCTTCAACTGCGACAGAATTAATTGGTTTACTCCAAAACAGACCCAGATCATGCTAACATACATGTATCTTGGAACAAGGATAGCAACAACAACCTGAGAAGCTATGTTGACCATATAGATAGAGCTGCAGAGACTGCGACTAAAAACATAATAGGACTGCATTTTGTGATTTTAATTAGTCTTACTTTTCCATGCATATTTGGGCTTGAGATATATTATTGCTGTAAAAGTTTTCAAATGAGAAGAAAAAATACTAAATGGGCATACAGAGCTCTTCTTTTTTGATTATTCAAATCTCAAAGCTAGCTTTCTTGTCTAAACGTCAATTCCACCAAGGGTTACTCTGTTTTGAAGAGCAGTGACTTCTCTGGTTAGACAAAGGAATGTGTTGTTTAAGACTGCGGATGTTACCATGTAGGAAATGTGTTCATATTCTGCCCTTAGTAGATCAAATGTATACAGGGTATATAAGTCAGTTCAAAACTGGAGATCTATTCAAATGGTGAAATGAGGAAAGAATAGCTGACAGAGATGTCTTTTATTTTAGTGTAGAATAAAAATTAAAAAGTTAAGAATTTATATATGAACACATGTAGCAGCTATGAAGACTACAATTAATTTGTAACTAGAGTACCGTTTAATGTGTGGGATTGAATATTACTTTTTAACATCTACATTGTAGTAACATGTATAGCTGCCAGCCAGCATGGGGTCCTGCTGTGCTAGTCACTATCAAAATATAGCCTTAAAGGTTAATTTCAAGTCTAACATCTGTAATTCCATTCTTTCCTTCAGATGCCCCAAACTCTCTGTTGGTGGACAAAAAGACATCACTATTAACTTGTTCATTTATTCAGTTTGGAGTGTGACTTCTTATGTATGAAACATACTTTGCATCCATAAGAAATTTTCCATATGAATTTTTGTACATCATTGCACTGACCATGGAGCAGGCTAGGGACTGGACTGCAACCGCTCCAGGAATGAAGTAATCCGTGTCAGCCATATATTTCTCCCTTTTCACCAGCTGAGTTATTCTGGCCAATAGGATAGAGTCAGAGAGAGGCTGAGCATTCCCTATCTACTTTCCTGGGTAAGGATAGGCAGCTTCATGGGTAATCATTTGCACAGGTAATGATTTGCACATTTAACCGTGCCTTGCAAAATTGAAGCTGAATTCCTAAGTGCTTATTGTCTGAGTAGCTCAAATGGAAGTGATTTCTTTTCCTGACAAGGTGAATGTAACACTTACAGTCAAAAAGACTTAAAAATATTCACAAAATGCAAACTTTGAATAGGCTTTTCTTATTAAAAAACAAGAATAAACATAGAGGTCACTTTTTGCCAGCATTCACAGCAGTAAAACTCAATGAACTGTAAGTTTCAAGTCACCAAACAGATACAACATACAGTGGGAGTGAATTTTTCAAAAATACTGGTTTCTTGCAGTTTATAATTATGTTCCTAAGTGATAGTAGAACACTCTGAGAAATATTTGAAAAACATTCTAAGAATATCTAACCTACCCATATACTTATTCTACCACTCATTTTTCACTTGCCATTCCTTCTCCCACACTCCCCCTTTCTCTGCTTCTCTTCAACAGCCAGTATGCATGTTTAACTGAACAAAAGTGCTAGATGGTAAGGCCATGACTTCACAATAAGATTTAATTATGAGTGCAGATATGAACAAGATTTAGACTATTAAGCCCTGCACTTCAAAAACCCTTTAACATATTTTGTCTTTAAATCTTTTATCACCTGCAAAAATTAATTAAGTGCAGATGTAACAGGTTAGGTTTTGATGCCAGGGTTCATTTCCTGTCTATGCTTTGTCAGACACCCTATTACACCTCCTCATGAACTGTAGGAAAACAAAAATGGTGCTCATAAATCAGCATTCAACTTTCCTTGGGCTGTGCATTGGGCTGATCCTTTAAGTGCAAGGCAGAGCTCCAATTCATTATTCATGAAAATAATATAGACAACATGCCAAATGTCATCTGCATTTAAATAATCCATTTGTTAAGCATATTAAGTATTATGTAAGAATGCCTTCTATTAAAATACAAGACTAATCCAATGAAGTGGATTTTTAATCACATAGCTTTCCTTCAGGGAACCATCAAAAGCTGGCATACATGACTGGAAAACTTCTTAGGGGGAATGACCTGTTGATTTGTTTAATAATACCAAAGTTACACAACAAGTCGAATCATTGCTAGCTGGGGGAAGTGGCCAATTTAGTTACCAAAGCAACAACATTCTTTAAAGCACATCTGACTATTTAAAGTTTGTATTCTGTAGGGAAAAGTAAACTTGGGTTCTGTAGGGTTATTTTAACGGTGGAAGTATCAATTCATTTAAGGACCATAAAAGTTGCCCTGATCTGTGCCTTCTTCTCATTAAATTGCAGTTAACACCATTAAAGTGAAACATAGATGTTTATGGCTTCAGTACTGCCATCCTGGCTTTAATGAGTTCCCAAAATCAGAGGAAATGCACACCTTTATTACTTGTAGGTATTAAAAGCAGGAAAGTCTGACATATAAATACAATTTCATTATCTTTTATCTAGATGCACTGAAAGTGCGATGCTTGCCAAGAATACATACCAGATCTACAATCAATATCTTGCCTATATTTAGCTTGTCTCTCAAGTATTTGGCAGTAATTGCAATCGAATTAAAAAAGCAGAACCCCCTGTGGAATAGAGAAGAACAGAAATAAGAAAGCAAATCAGTCAGGAAAACAGCTATAAATAATGTTCAGAGCATTTTAAAAAATGCTATGTGATCTCTGAGGCCATAAATCTGCTTCTGGGAGTACCTAGAAAGCCTTTTCAGTCATCTGCTAACCATTACAGTTCTTCAGAGACATGCACAATGCAGGTGATTGCCAGTAACCTTAGTGCTCCAAGATGGGCAATATTCTCTGGTACTTACATGGCTGTTGATTCTTCAGCATGATGGCCTGGGGGCCTTACAACAGCAAAACCATTCTGTAAGAACAAGATAGGTTTTCAATTATCAGCTTAAAAAAATACTTGACTCAGTGCAAAACAGAGCAGCAGGCAGACTGGGTTGAAATCTATTAGAGGCTCTTGAGCACTTTTCTGTCCAATCACCCTTTCATAGTACTGCCAGAAATAATATATTTGAGACCAGTGGCATATAAACTTATATAAATACACACATGCACATACATACACACACACACAACATGATCCAAAGAGGAGGAAAAAGGCAGGATGAGAAAGCTGTTGTTATCAATTCTGCTGTCTAGAATTCACATTTAAAAGGAAGCAGAGAGCACTGATCCATTCCTGATCTAAGTTCATGTAATCTTACATTGCTCGAGCTTGAGATGCTTAAAAATAAAAGTAGCTTGAGTTATATATTTTACATGATTACTCAGTGTTGACCCTACCTTCTGTATGGACTAAATTATAAATTCAGACACACGCACGCACACATACGTGTAATTCCTAACAGTAAAAAAAGGATGACAATGAATATCCCATATTTCTGCAAACCATAAATTAAACTTGGGAACCTGCCATGCTCGCAAGTTTAACAGATTCCCTAAAGTCATTTTCTAACACACTTTCTGGAATTGTCTACAAATTTCATAAAATAGAGCACTAGGATCAGTGATGATCAAGGAATTTTTTGCCTCTAGAGACACTGAAGATAAAAGAAAAATGAAGTTTCCCTCTTTCCACTGTGGATAAGGTAAAGGGAAAATGTAGAAGTACTGGTAAGGTAGCTCTGTTCAGAAAGTCAGATTATGTATTCAAGAAGCAGTGTCTCATAAGGGTGTGTATCATATAAAATTTCTCTTACAACAGTCAGACTCAAGAGTAACACCATTACTTCATCAAATTTACTCTTTATTTCAACTACTCAAGACAGTTAGTCTCTTTGATTCAGCTACATATTTGACATCAAATTTATGACAATTGACACATACATAAAAGTAAGAAATTATAATCTGTGCATGATTATATCAGCCAAACTTGTATTTTCAAGCAGCCTCAGACAAATACTATGTGTATATGTATGGCTGCAAGACCAAGCACTGTATTTTCAGAGGGGAGGGGACAGGAAGAAAAGCGATGTAATATTTCTATATTTTAATATTCAGTATTAAAGTAGTCCAGTTTGATATACTTAAGATAGTTAAATGTCCATGTTTCAGCCTTTACTCATCTGAAACAAACATGATAGTCACTAAACTTTCACTCACATGGGTGTAAATAAGGAGGAACAACATGGCAGTTAACAGACTTACATTGGTGCCTGTGAAATCTGTTTATTTACAAGCCTATGAATGTGTGTTTGTGTGTACCTGTGCAATTGTCTATCTATGTTGTTTCACTAGCATTAATTTACAGACAAAAACTACCAGGCTATCTCATATAATTTGCTGCTAAACCTAATCCAAGCAGCCAGCTGCAAAGTTTTGTGGAGCCTGGCCAAAGTTCTATCAGACTACAGCAAACTTAAACTATAATGCAAATGGAGTACATCTGTAAGAGTGGTTCTTCTGGCCACCATTTAAAGAATCTGGGGGATTTGATATTTACATTAAATGCCTTATTTTACATTAAATGTCCACTTTTTTTTTTTTAAAAACAACTAAAAACAAAAACCAAAAAATCCTAAAGACAGAAAAAATATGTATGTTCATATTTAGGCAGGCATTACTGGAGGTGGAATATAAATTGCCTATAGATCAAACACATCATCAAAAAAAAAGGCCTTGTGGACTGCACTAACCTTCAGAACCAAAACAGCTTTACACTCTTAGCTAAAACCCTATTCCTTATCCTTCTGAGTTTTTTTTTTTAACATTTCCTTTTCACACAAAATTTGACTTAGAGAAGAATTCTGTGAAGAATTTTCTTGTAGCATTTACGAAAAAACAAAGTATGTTTATGCTGAGGAATATACAGATAACGAAGTGAAAGAAGACTCAGAGAAGAGGGTATTACTACAGAGAGAGCATCATGCTACCTGTATTTTGCTCTCTTGATATTTGTAAGAATTTGGAAAAAGTCCATGCAAGGCTTACAGCTGCCCCTGCTCAGCTCACAGCTCATTATAATCTAACTTTATCAGCTTTCCCAAAAGATCAATATAATTAAGATTATTATCTCTGGGAGGATTTCATGGGGCAATATAGAGACAGAAAAAATCAACACTGCTGGTTTTGACAACATGACAGTTACAGTATAGGCTTCTCTTTTCTGTTCCCTTCCTTTGACAAGACTGTTTGGAAGCCCTGTTTTGTTAAAGCTAGCTAATTTCTGCTATCAGAGCTTAAGTTAACTATTACAGTTCTCCATGAGCATTCAGAACATTCACATCAGTGTTGTGACCATTTTTTATGTGTTTTTACATTGCAAGAAGTTCAGTATTCACACAGGAAATTTTATTTTTTCAAAATACAATGCATATGTTATATTGATGATAAAGCACATAATATAATCAAATTTTACCAAACACTGAAAGCTAGTTACCTTACGGTATTAACAGCAACTTCTGTGCAATTGATAAAACACTTCATTTCTCCTACTTTCAAGCTTTGTATGAACACAGTGTACATTAGCACAACGGAACATGAATTCATTTATTTAGGCAATATTTAAATACCAGACAGTGAGCTCAGAACAGTAGACAGAAAGGCAAAAATCTGCTTTAAAGATAGAAAGACTAACAGAGAGCAATATGTTGAAAATGAAGCCAACACACATAAATTCAAAGCATTTTTGTACAGAGCCTTATTTATACTAGGATACAGACACCTTTATGTGTAGACAGAACATTAAACTGACTGACAGACATGAACATTAGAAAAAAGATTCATGTCTGTGCCATTATATTATTACCTTTAGTTAAATTTGAGGATAAAGAGTAAAGCCTGAATAGAGATATTCTAAAACCTGTGCATATTTGAACAACAAAAAGAAGTCTGCCCAAACTCAGTTTACAAAGAAGATCTATTGCAGATAGAACCACTTAGTTGGATCTTTAATGAAAACTAAGAAAAAATGTTAGTCTTTTTCCACAGTAAGCTAAGTAGTCTCTTCTTTCACGACTCCAGACAGGTAGTTGGATGCTTGATTTCCAAAGAACAGAGGCGTACACCTTACTGTGGCCTTCTTGTCTTTGGTGGTACAGTTGATTCCTTTCTGTAGTGTGCTGGGTCAGAGTGTTGGGCTACATCATGCTTGGGCATCAACTGTATCTCTCCCTGAACCTTTCCAAGAGAAGCACTCAAGGCAATACAATAACACAGGTGGTTACTCCAGGGCTTGGGACTGACCATCTACAGCAGAGTTCCACTGGTGTTTCTATTATACAAGGAGGTAAAACTAGATGTAGGTAATTTTTCCCTGAGGCAATATGTGGTGACTGTGGCAAGGTGTGAATCACTCTTCCCTTCACTTGACAGTGAGGAGCTTGCTCTGCCTAGATTCCAAGTGGACTGAAAGTGACCCAGCCAGTCTGGCACTCCAGGTATGCTGAGAAGCCTGGCTGAGAAGCAGTGCATAATAGCTTCAGCCTGGTACTACTCTAGTAAAATCATCTGGCTTTCTGTTGACTCTAACAAAAGCCAGTGTCATGCAAGAAATAGTAATGAACGCCAGCAGGCACTCCAAGAGCACTTACTGAAGCAGTAGAAGACTCAAGTTCAACTCCTTCTTGAACATGGGGATGAATTTGTAAATATTCTTCCCATACCTGTTTGTGTATTTAGATTATGTGGTCCATAAAGTAGATATTGAGACACATCTTTGCAGTCTAAGTGAGTTTTCTAACAACAGGTGTAGAGTCATGCTCTTCCTCAGCTCTTATTGAAACTTATGAATCTTTAATTATTTCCTGCAGATTAGCAGTCCTTCAATAGAGGACAAAACACCACCACTGAATCTGAAATTTAAGATAAGACAGTTTTATATGGAGTTTAAAAATGGATTCCTTCCAGCTGAAAAGATAAGAAATTGAAGCTCTTCTTGTATTTTAAGCTGTAAACCAGAGCAATGACATCTATCCTAACTATTCAAGAGGCAATGGGCACAAATTGAAACAGTGGAGGCTCCATCTGAACATATGAAAATTCTCTTTTACTGTGAGGGTGACCAAGCAATAGAACACGTTGCCCAGAGAGGTTGTGGAGTCTCCATCCCTGAAGATATACAAAAGCCATCTGGACATAGTCCTGGGCAACTAGTTCTAGGTTGCCTTGCTTGGACCAGATGACCTCCTGAGGTCACTTCCAACCTCCACTGTTCTGTGATTCTGTCATTCTATTCCAAGGTTCATAACCTCTGAAAAAAGGCTTTCAGGAAATTGGGTGTAATTCCTAGTGATAAGCGAATTTGTCCCATGCACTAGCTAATTGCAGCTGCACACATTGTTAAGGATAGCTTTCTCAGGTACCTCTTTGTATTTCATATAGAGACCAGTTACCTAACTCAGGGTCTGGATTCCACACTTGAAGCTCAACATCCTCCTAAAGGTAGGTGTTAAAGTTTCTATTTTCTATGTCTAAATCCCTTAACCTACCTAGCCCTTAGCTCTTAAAATTAGCAGTGCTTAAATATGGCATTCTTGGACATTCCCTTGTTTTTAATGGAAAGGTTTTATTTTTGCTTCAATGTGCACAGCCTTCAGAATAAGGAGCAAGTCACTGAAGCTAATACTTCATTTCTTTGTAGAAACTTCTTTAGTTATTATGTAGAAATGTATCCATTCATACTGTCAGAATTGATATTCCTTATGTTTTATATATATACAACTTTGTATCCTTATAAAGTTATATATAAACACTTTTTCTTTAAATTTAAAAGGTGCGCCATACAGTGTACCTGACAGGGTGTAACCCCTGAAGTGGCCTTAGTGCTATCTTTAACCCTGCTATCTCTAGCTTAGTTAGCTCCTACAATAACAAACATCAGGGCTGCTTTAAGTCTTGGCTGCCTACAACAATCCCCTTGCAACCGGTACCCTGAAGAGATAACCATGTTCTTACCAATGTCACTTATGTTATAACATGATCTCAAGCTATGCCATCCAGCAGGTAGGGTAAGCATAAGAGTGAGTGGTGGAAGGCCGAGGCAATCCTCAGGTACGTGTTTAGGACAATTTTACAAGCTTCATACTGCCAGAGCAGGAGCCAGTATCTGGCCCTGGGGGGTCTGCGAATGCAGTGAACAAGAACCCATGATTTAACAGAGCATATCAGCAGCACATAGATTTGCAAAGAAAACAGTAATGGACATGAGGGAATACCATTTTGTCTTGCAGAGGAAGCTAGTAGAGGCCAAGGACACAGAAATGGACATTAAACATTTAACTCTGTCATGGAAACAAAGAGTTCCCTGTCCACTTTCCTGAAGGTATCCTGAGATGATAGCACCAGAAAATATACATGAAAAGGAGGTGCTTGCAGGCTAACTTATATGCAACTGTGATGGGCTGTTTAGCCACAACTAATGTTAACTATATTGGGAAAGAAAGCAGACAAAGAGTTTTAAGAACGGAGTGGTCATGGAGATAAGCTATGTACCACACATATAATTAAAGTTGTACCACTATATGAAATAATAACAGTCATTCAGCTATAAATATAACCATAATTGCTGGGATAAAGTATCTAAGAGATGGTTCCATATAAAATTTTGTAATTTTGTAACTTTGTGAAAGCAAAGAATACAAACTACTATCCTAAAAGACTTCACTGGTAACTTTGATTGATGGCTTTTATCAATCATATCTCTAACACTAGTAAAATAAGCATTAATTTGTCACTGATTCTTACACACTATGCATTGTTAAAAATGCTGTGCCTGGGCGTGGAAAAAATGCCTCTTTTTGTGGCTGCTGCACATTGCTCAGAATTTTTTTTAAGGCAGAGAGAGAGTGTTACAGGGCAGAGAGTGCAACAGGGAGGTAGAAACAAGGGTAGGGCAGAGCCCGCCAGAGGAATACTGTCCAGGAGGCACCTGAGCACAGGGCACTTCCCAGGAAAGGAGATTTTTGTAGGTAACCAGAAGAGCTGTGTGGGGTTTGGTGTTGTTCAGACAGGCATGGAAATTTGGGGGCCTGAAGCTTTACTGGAGGGAGGACACCGTGGGACTAGGGAGACATTTGTTTCCAGCTTTTTTTATTATGTCTTTAGAAAGATACTTCGTTTTAGTTTTTGTTCTAAGAAAACATAGCAGTAGAGCTGTGAAAGATGACTGAGTGATTTTTATACAGAATAGTTTTAAGACTAGAAAACTAAGACCTTGGGGAGAGAGGGGGTTGATTAAGCTAATTCTGCTTATTCACTAGATTAGTACAATTTACTGTATGATGATTCCTCCATAGCCCTGTGTGGCAAAGGCCTTGAGAACAGTAATAACCAAGCTGATTTGGAATGAGAGGTTCAAGTTCAATAGAAGTTATGCACAGATTATACAAAGACACCAGAGTAGCAATGACCAAATGCAGGAGGTTTATTTTGGTATTGATTCAACCTGACATATCAGAAAGAACCATCCCAGGAACGTATCAGATTCTGGTTCAGAGGAAACTCATTTCAATTGCTTTCATTCTCTTAAATGACCCCTAACTACCAACAGGGCAACTCTACACATGTGTGTCTGTGCACATGCACACACATACATATGATAAGGCAGAGAAAGGGCTTGTGCTTCACTCAATTCAGCTGAAGTGGATGTTCAAGACAGTCTCAGACCACGCTTTTAACTTATGTGCCTACTTGAGTGTTCTTTTGCAAAAATGCTTCTTAATTCATTCAAACTTTTTTAAAAATAAGGAATAACCATATAAATCCTACCAGCTCCTGATAGTTTATTGTGTAGATCTCTTCTGTTTCAAATTAAAAATATATGGTGCTTATGTGTTTCTATCACAGAAAAGAGTGCTGCCATCACCAATGTTAACAAAGGATATGCAAAGTAAACTAGACAGTAATCCTCATTATGGGTACTGTACTTAAAATAATTACTTCCAGTTTATAATATTACTGAATGGGGTCATCTGAGGCTGAAGAAAACAATTTCAGAAATGTTCCTTTGGATTTCCAGTAGTTCCACAGTCTGCTCTGGCACCAAGCCGCCCATGATGATGGAAAGTCATCTCCCATTGCAAAAAGAGGTTCTTATTAGGTATACTCTTTTTAAATTATATTTTTTACGGGTACAATTTTTTTTCCTGCAGTCAATTGTAAGATATTAATGGACAGCCAGAGAAATGTACAATTTGTTATCAGTGTGCTGGTTTTGGCTGGGATAGAGTTAATTTTTTTCATAGTAGCTAGTATGGGCTATGTTTTGGATTTGTGCTGGAAACAGTGTTGATAACAAGAGGGATGTTTTAGTTACTGCTGAGCAGTGCTCACACAGAGTCAGGCCTTTTCTGCTTCTCACCCCACCGCACCAGCGAGTAGGCTGGAGGTGCACAAGAAGCTGGGAGGGGACACAGCTGGGACAGCTGACCCCAACTGACCAAAGGGCTATTCCATACCATACGATGTCCTGCTCAGCATATACAGCTGGGGGAAGAAGGAGGAAGGGGGGGGATGTTTGGAGTTATGGCATTCATTTTGTCTTCCCAAGTAACGGTTATGCATGATGGAGCCCTGCTCTCCTGGAGATGGCTGAACACCTGCCTGCTGATGGGAAGTAGTGAATGAATTCCTTGTTTGGCTTTGCTTGTGTGTGTGGCTTTTGCTTTACCTATTTAACTGTCTTTATCTCAACCCACGAGTTTTCTCACTTTTACTCTTCTGATTCTCTCCCCCACCCCACCAGGGGAGAGTGAGCGAGCGGCTGCGTGGTGCTTAGTTGCTGGCTGGGGTTAAACCACGACAACCAGAAAAGAAGTTAAGACACATTTAATGTTCACAAAACAGCACACAGTAAAACAACCGTTACAAGGACAAATAATATTTTGACATTATTCAACAAAGTATAATTATTGCAAAATTATGATACTAACATAATCAACTATCTGAATTCCAACTTCTTAAAAGTAGTATTAATCATTTAACAAACACCTAATATATGGCAACAAAAAAGGTGGCAGCATCAGCAGGAATAATTTGGTTAACAAAATGGAAATATCAGCAACCTAAACTCTTTCAGAAAAAAACAATAATTTGGCAAGCTAAGTCCTAAAGGTGAGAGTCTCTGCAAGCTCTAGGAGTTATAAATGAAATCTGAAACTCAAGAGAGACCACAGATGCAGAAACCCTCCTTTATTTTCCTCTAAGACTTGTCTAATGTAGGGTTTGGATGACCTCTGTACTCATCCAGTTCAGCAGCAGGAGGGAAGTGCCTGCTGTGCAGGATAGCCAGGTGCAGGTGAAGGGAGAGTCTCTTTGTGCCTAGCTGCCTGTAAGTGAAGTAGCGCGCTGGCAGGTAGGGGAGGTGAACTGAGCTGAGCATCAGAGTTGATGTAAGAGAAGCAGCCGGGCCAGGTTGGGAAATAAATGGGAAGGCAGGGCAGGACGGCACCTCCCAGTGCCACCAAGCCATTCGAGCACACACTCCTGAAATCTGCCTTGTTATTGCAGAGCAGTGACTGGGACACCGTGAGTTGCAGAGCTGCCTTTGAGTCCTACAGGATGTGTGTTATAGCCTGAGCCTCCACATGCACCATTTCCTTTTGCAACATACTTCTAGCCCATCTCTATTTCCCTGTGGCAATGTGAGAGAGGAAGGAGATCCTTAGGAGACACTTCCAGGAAAGAAATGCTCTCTCTGCAGATGCAGAACTTTTAGGGCCCTCTTTCTGAAGGTATGATCATTAGGTAGAGGCTAGAGACAATGATTTCCAAGTTCATGAGCTATACTGCATGCAAGAAATTATATGCAGGGCATGACCTGTATTTCTTCCCCATGCCCCAGGGAATATATCATAAGACTTCTCAAATCTGTTAAAATTATTTATTGGATATAGCCAATGACTGCGGTGGAATTATATTCACCCAGTTCCGCATACTCCACTCTTCTAAAGATCTGTGGTCAGCCAGCAGATTATTAAAAGCCATCTACATAAATCTGTTGGGGAAATGAGAAAGGAGCAAATAGAAAAACAGCTAGACAGGAGAGCTGTGGCACTGATTCCATATAACATAAACACCTCATCATGCATCAGTGGGTTTCCTAAATTATAAAAAGCTTAAAAAAGGGTGACCTTCATGCAATCGTTAGGCTCACCTCCTATTGTAATATTGCCAATATGATGACATTCATCATACATGTAAATAAATTCATGAAAAAAGGAAAAGCATTGCATTTGACTCAGTATAACATCATATTTATCACACTATATATTTCAGTGGTATGATTCTTTATTGTCTATTAAATATTATCTCAAAAGTGTATCAAATGGATCTCAGTGAGTGCTCATTATATTATTAAAGAAACCCCAAATCCTTAATTTCGATTGTTTGATATAATCAAATAAAAAACATCCAGATTAAGACTCCCCAGAGAAGGGACAATTTGTCTTGTTTCAAAAAAAACCAACGCCATAGTAATTTACTATTATAGCAGCAGTAGAATTTCAGTAAACCCTATTGTTTTACATCCTTAGCACTGTCATATTGATGCTTTCCCCATTAGTCAAGGAGATCAAAGAAACCTGATGTCTCACAAGGGGTTTGAACTACAGTGAAGAGAACTCTTAACTCCTGGTCAGTTTTTGAACACTGTCCAAATCAGATGAACAAAATGTTGCTGTTCTCAGACGAGACGCATGTGAAATGGGACTGATAGTCTCAGGAAATTCAGAATAAAGTAAAGAACCTTTTGCCTTGCATATGAGTTTGACTCATGCCCAGCTCTGTAGTGAATCTCTCAATTGTTCTGCAGACTTTCATAATTTATTTTGCAGTCTCAACCCTTTTCTTAGCAGCACATACCTATAGTTCAAACCTATTACTATCACTCTATGCAATAGCAAGTGATATCAGAAAAGACCATGGAATAAGCATAGAAATTGAAATGTCCTGTCCTTCCTGAAATGGACTTTAAATGTCAGATGCCAGTCAATACAGGGCAGTTTATGTTTGTTAGTTTCTATGCTCTAGCTAGGCAGTAAAGACATTTATCTTCAGTATTGTAAATAATTTCTTTTTAAAATTAATTGAATACATGTCCATAAAATAAACTCTTCTATTCATTTTAATTTTAGGAAAACCATGTTAGACTTTTTAAAAACATATATATTGATTCATCAAGCTGTTAGAAGTAGTTGGGCTGCTCATACTCAACTACACCAACAAATTTGATAATTCTCATGTCAGAAAAGCACTTGTTAAATGAATGACTTCAGTTTCTCATTCCTGAGGCTTCTTGTCTCAGACTTTGTCTATGCAAGATAGTTTTACTCTGAGGTTATACTAATGTCGCCGTGGCTGTTTCAGAAAAAGGCATCTGTGATTCTCAGTGCAGTGGATAGATAATCCGCCACCGCCTCTGCTGCAATCTGGAGCACTGCCCTGTGGGAAGTCCTTGCTGTGTATTGTAAGTCTGCCACTGTGAACTTCAGGACATGCAGCTCTTCTCAGAGAACTGTGGGATTTCAGAACAAATCAGTATGTCCTGTCTCATAATTTACTTCTTTTTCTTAAGATGACACCAAACTGACAGCACGCCATCTGATAGCAATCCACGGTGGTAAACTTCCAGGGAAAAACTACAGCATGTTTCTCTACTGCTCTCATCTTGCTGTTTACGCGTTGCAGAGCTGTTACAGCTTACACACAATTCTTGGAAGGCGTTTTTTTGTCATCCAGAGATTCTGAAGCTGCGGCAGATCATTCAGATTCCCATGAGAGCTTAATCCTCCTACTCAGTGCTCACAGTATAGGCCCCAAATGATTGTTTCACATGCATATTTGCTCAATGAATGCACACGGAAGTGGTCAGCTTCACTTACTTCCCCTCAGATCTTCATAAGTACACTACAGAATTGGCATTTTCCCTATACTAGAAACAGCTGATCAATGCAACGTGTATGTTTCTAGAGGAAAAATGGCAGCAAGATGGAAAAGCAACATATAAAGTCATAAAGGTAGATCAGAACATACAGATCTGTGGGGCTAAAATCTTACAGCTAGCTAAAATCTCATCCGGAACACCATGTAGAAAACCCCAGAATACACTGCAAAAATTCTCCTAATGTCGTTTACCATATAAGGGTATTGGGAGTAACTTGCCAGCAAAACCCAGGTTCGTATGGATGCAGTGACAAAGCAAACACAGGAGGACTCTGCCAAAATAGCTAATGTCAGAATCGGTGCATTTCCAGAACTTCTGCTAGCATGCTTTTCTTCTGTCAGTCAGGTCTTAATAACCTTTCCATAACCTTAAATTATAAATACCACATGCAGATTGTTAGTTCATACAGCAGGCATGGTGGCATGTAAGTCATTGGGCTTCATGCTGGAAGTATAGGAGCAAGTTAGATAAACACCTATCAGGAATGGTGTGAGTATTCCCGATTCTCTTCCACAGCAAATCCTTTCCATTCCTATTTTCTTGATGATTTGGTATAAACCAACTACTTGGCACGTTTATTGAACAATTACCTTTCCTATGTCTCAACTAGAGGTTGCATGAGACTGCTTCAATTCTCTGCACTGTAGACAAAGATTCTATTTAGGATCAACAATAATTTTACACGAAACTACAAACTAGTACTAAATTTAAAATATTTGTTTACAGACTGTTGCAATGCCAGTGGCAACCAAAGTCTCACCGTGGCTGATGTTTGATTCTTTTCAGGTCTCCATCACACACACATAAACAACCAAGAGCATTCACACTGTGGAAAGACACCACAAATGTACAGAGGTAAGCAGTAAAGATTCTGCAGCAGACCCTACACATGTCAACTATGCACAGGACACATCTCATTATTCTTATCAAAACTTGCTTTTATATCTCCTTAGGGACTGACATATGTCCTACAGTAGCCAAAGGTAAAAGCTAGCTAAAAAATCCTTCTTCATTTTCATTAGTCCTTTTGGGTGGGAATAATGCACACTGAGTTGTGTATTGAATTCTACCGTGACCAAAAAGCTCAGTGGGGATGAAGTACTCATCAGAAAGGTTACACAACAGGATCCCATATGATGTGCCCTGTCCTTGATCTGAGATTTCAAAATTTGTACATTTTGTGTAGTACCTGGCTAATGATTTTGGTGTCTGAATATGAAAGTTTAGTAATTGCATTCGACTGGGTCAGAGCTATAGTACTGCATTTCACCTGAGAATGCTGTCATTCATGTACCTATATATTCTGTATCTGTGTATATATGCACATAAAAAAATATGTAGCTAACGTATTTTGACTGAAATAAGACAGATATACAGGAATAAAATTCTCAGGTTCAAATACAATTTGGAATCTTAAAAATCATCATACAATACTAATTCTAAAATATCTATTTCTATCTTGATTTTGGAAACAGGACTGCATCCATTAGTATTTGGACTGGAAAGTGAATAAACAGTTTCATTAAGGCGACATGTTAGCTCCAACAATGTTTATTGGGGCAAGCCTGCACTCCGGCTGCATATGGTGTACCTTTAAATAGGGCTGTTAAAATACCAAATAAAATGTCAAAGTCCGTCAGGTCTGGAGCTTTTATAAATTGTTTAGACTGGGGATAATTTGGGTTTTGTACATCATGCCTTGCAGATCACGCGGCACGGAGATAGGAAAGGAAAGGGGGCCAGGGAGAAGACCGCGGGGCAGTCAGCCTGGTGGAAAGGCACCTCCTGGGTCATCACTCTCCTCACCAGCCACTTCCCTCTTCCCCCTAGCCTGCACGCCCGCTGTTTGCCTCCCCTCTCTCTGGGTGGTATCCTGAGGTTACACACGTGACTAAACAACCATATTAAAAAAAAAAATATTAAAAAATTCACTTCAAAAGGCAGTGCCACAGCCACTTGCCAGAGACGTGCACGCTATGAGTAACTTCACCTCAGGCTGTAGCAACCCTGCGCTGTAAGTACCCACACTGCTTCAGCATATCGATGGCAAGACCGTCCCTGGCGAGGCCTGGAAGAGCCGCCCGGGCTGCCACACCTTCATGGCTGTCCTGCCGGCCCTCCTCCTGCCACCCTCCCCGGAGCAGAGCAGTTGAACAACGCCTCCCTTCAGCCCCCCCCGCCCCGGCTCTCCCACCCACGGCGCGGCCCGGACCTCACCTTCAGCTCCCGGGAGGCCACGCGGGCCGCCAGCTCGATGACACAGCCCACCGCCATGCGTGCCGCCCCGGCCGAGTGCAGCTCGTTCCAAACGGTGTCACTGTCCACCTGAGCAAACAGCCGGCCCCGGGAGGAAGGCAGGGGAGAGAGGGAGAGGGAGAGGGAGAGGGAGAGCATGAGAGAAAACAAACCCATGAGGGAGGGCTGGCAGCGTGACAGCCCGTGTACAATAACATCAGTCTTCCGTCCTGGCCAGCTGAAAGGCCTTCTGGACATGGCTTTGCTTATGCTTTTTCTCTGCACGGGCTTCTCCAATGGAAACACATTCCTGTCATGCCTCGCTGCCATTCCCTGTTTAGATTTCTCATTACAAACAGTGTTACATCGGCCAGGCCGGGCCTGCTCGCCGGCCGCCAGATGCCGCGCGCTGGGTCCCCTCGCCGGCGAAGGGACAGGGACCTGCCAGCGCAGGGACAAAGCGTCCAGCGGGGACGGCCACCACTTGCTCCAGAAGCCATCACCAGAAGCTCCAGAAGGCAACCCATGCCACTAAAACTCACCAGTGCCTCAGGTCACTACCCCTTTTTAAAAGAAAAAAGAACCGTAAGCATTCGTCTTTCCTACCCAGGCAGGAGTCGTTTTTAAGTGACTGAAATCAGAACCATTAATTGTTTGGATTAATTTCAGTAGTCACTGTTGCCATAGACAGAAAATAAAATAAAGTGTGACCCTTGCTGTATCTCCAGTTTTGACAAACTAATAAGTTTTGGCTGAAAGGCTTTAGATCCCACTTTGTAACAGCTGAATGTGGTTATTTAAAGCAGAGAAAATTATCTTTTGCGCCTTCTAAATGTGCAAGTGTGGCACGTAAAACATTATATGAATATTACATAAGATAGAAGGATAAAATATTATAAAGAGAAAATATTATAAAGGAAATATTATAAAGATGGCTAAGTAGCACTGCTCTACAGCGTCAATTGGTATGCTAAAATTTTACTTTTGAAATCTATTTTTAGTAACTATTTATTTCCAGAAACATACCAAAAATATAGGTGAAATGTTGTATATCCCTTATATGATATTATGCCAAGCAGACATGATGGTGTGAAATAGTCTGAAAAAGTCATTCAAAGAGACAGCCAGACTTCCTCGATGCTCCATGGGAAGTGCATTTAATTGTATCATACCGTACAAATTTATCATGAAAAGAAAAACGTTTAGGGATAGACAAAATACTGTGGCAGATGCTATTTGGATAGCTTCCAAGCACACTGAGACATGTTTTCAGTTTGAATCAGAAGCTTCTGTTCTTAATTTCTTTTTTAAAAAAAGGAAAGAAAAAAAGAAGGAAAGAAAGAAAGAAATCAAGTAATTGAAAATGGATGCAACTGGTACTTGACTCTGGAGCTTCTGAGGAATTTCTCTGATTAGTCATCTGAAACAGAAAGAAGCTTGATCTTCTCTACACCTGTCAAATGTCTTTGCCATTACTGTTACAATAATATTATATTTCAAGCTACTAAAGTGATCTTATTTTTCAGTGTATTGGACCTGAGTTTTCTATCGTTTTGATCAGTTTTGTGTGCATGCAGCAGAACTAGTGAAAATACTTCGTATTCACAGTAGACTTAAATAAGACTGAATTTTGCTTGCAAAGTTTAGAATAACGGTAATAACAGCACATTGTGTTTTCATCTGAGAAGCTAAAAATTTGTACAAACACAATTAAGCATCATCAGCTTGATACGGGATGATTTATTATATTTGTTCTGCAGATTGGTAGCTTGAGATTTAAAGAAATTAAGTAGCTTTCCCAAAGACGCACACAAATCAATAGGTAACTAAGAAAATTACAAGAAATAAGAAAGAAACCAAGTGGTAAAAAAAATAATGACATATTTAACATTAGGCAGACCTTCAGGTTGTCTCTCTATTGCTTTAAAGCAACTGTGAATCAGTTTTCATTTTTAAAACAAATAAGGAGATAAATAAGTAGAGGTCATTGGTTAAATCAATTTAATCAAACCATAATAAAGTTTGAAAAATACTGTGCAGTGCTTTAAAGAAAGGAGTATCAACAAGACGGCTAGGAGGGAGTACTTTCTTACCATTTTTATGGCTAGCAAATTAAGGTTAACATGAAGGAGTGGCTGATGAAAATGATTCAATGGCAGCTGCTCGGTACACCAGGGCACGAGCAGGAGCCTGCATCCTCAAAGGGACTATGATTCATTTCCAGGAAGGCCGATTAAGTTAAAATTGTAACCACAGCTTGAGAGTACCCACCCTTTAAGACAGTTGTCTGCTCTGACACATGAGACGGCAGTCTCTCCAACCGCTGAACGCTGAGTATTGGCCAGGATACGGCATTTATCATTTTCTGCTTTCAACTGAGTGTGAGGACACTGAACTAGGACGATAAGACCAAATATCTTCACTGAAGAAAATTCCCTCAGACCACTTGAATGACTGCTACCTAATTTTACCTGGACTGGAAGTAAAAATGGGCAATCAGGAAACAAAACAGCGTTTCCTGAGGAATTTTCAAAAAAGACCACCTAAATATACACAGGAAATTCAGGATATTTTAGCTGATCTCTTGGGCATGGTATGTGTAATGAATGGTAAACTCTCAAAGCCAGGGGTAGGCAACTGAAGCTGCATACCTTAGTGCACAATTGTTATAATACAAGAAAACTAACATAAACATATGAATAATTACCCTGACAAGGCACAGTATTATAAACTTAGATGTCAAATTCTATTTCATATTCAAGCACAATTAAGACTGAATTTCTGAGGAACATCTCATGAAGAACAACCTAGAAAAACTGTCATCACACACCCAATGGTTTAGTTGTAATCATTGGAAAATGCCATCTCACTCCATTTTATATCTCCATTAGTTCTATGTATTGCCTTAAATGTTTCAGGTGTTTAAACAGAGATTTTCTTTTAGTATTACTCAATGTTTACTTTGTAAATTGCTGTTGAAATACAGTGATATAAATGGCAAACCCATTAAAATTACAGCTACTAGCTGGCCCAGTTGTCAAGCTGTATATGAAATGCAGCTACGTAAAATCCTACTAGATATGCTTTTCTTTATTCCTGTGAGATGAAATGGTTGGATTTTATACAAGTAAAGGGAATAGGATTAGACACTGTGGTTTCTGGTTCTAGTTCGTGTATATATCACATAGGTCTGACAGTCTATCTAGATGCTGAGTATGCATGAATTTGTGACAAATGTGATGCTTTCTGAATCACAGACTATGAAAAAGTCAGATGGAATTTTATAAGAGGTTATTTTTGTTCTGCAAGTGCTTTGGAGCAGCTGAAGAATTCAGTAAAAACCCTACCTTGATTAGCAATTTTTTTTGAAATTGTTAAACAAAATTTACAGAAAATACAGCATTTGTAGCTTAATTCTAACACAGAATCTTAGCGCTTTTTTTCTGCTTAATTATATATATTATTTTCATTTAAGAGTCCTTTAAAAAAATTTTCAGGGTAGGAAAATGTTTTGAATGTCTAACAAAATGAAAAAGAACATTTTTTTCAAAGCATCCAAACGTCAGTGTTAAACTATGAGCATACTACACATTTCGTTATCAAAAATCCTATCACTGCTGCAGCTCTTCAAAGAAGGATTGTGCATGATAGCGCCAAGAGCCAGAAAACACGAGCCCTATCTGAACACTGACTTTATAACACACATATGGATTTACTTCACTCCGAGTTTCCTGAATGAGCACTGTAGGTTGTAGGCTTTTTCAAGCACATCTAGTATAGCTCAATCATTGGCATGTGTAGCAAAGCTAATACTCTGTAAAGCTACAGATGATAGAAATTAAGCTACCTGTCCCTGAAGTGGATGTGGAGGCATTAAAGAGGAAGGGAATGACTTAAGTGAAAAGAAATGTAGGTAACTTTTCCTGACTGAATGCAACTAATGTTTCAAGCCCTGTGTGCAGAAATTCCCTGCTTTGTACTACAAAAAGAATTTGATATGAATGCTTCCTGCAAGAAATATCTGTGTGATAACTTGACTTTCACAATTAAGACTTCAAGCACACTGAAAACAAGCTAAGAAACAAGAAGCCGTGCAGCAGAGATGTTTCAGCAGATAGAAAGCTTGTACCGTAACCCCTCATGGCTGGAATATTTCATATTAAGGAAGACTGACTATAAAGTTTGAAAGTTACCAATTCCTTATACATGCTCAGGTTGTGGCATGTGTCTGTGAAAGTGAAGAGGAAGGATATGGAAATATATCTGAGAGAGAGATTGTTTACTTAAAGGACTTTGTGAAATCACCACAGTTGCTGAAACTGGAAATGTTACTTGTCCTGCCATTTACATTTCTCTGGAACCTACCTCAGAGAGGCAAAAAAGTAGAATGAATAATAATTCTAAAGCATTTAAAAAATATATTTGTAATTGTCTTTTGTTTTACCTGCCCCTTCCCCTGCTAGAGAACCTCTTCACTCCTCATCCTCTGTTTCAATCCTTCTTCCTCCGGAAACCTCCTGGGATCTGCCTAATGGTCACTGGATCACAGTTCTGCTGACCAGAGGTGCCGCTCACAGTCTGACACACCCTTCCATTTTTCACACCCTGCATGGTGTATTCATCTCTGTGAGTTATTTCTCTTTCTTACATAATTATTGTAAACTCTGAAGTTGCCTTACATACACATCCACTGATGACTATATGGCAATAAAAAAGAGAGCCCAAGCTACTGCTTTGGGATGGATTCTGACAAAGCATCCTAGAGCTTGCCCTCTCTCTCTCACACACACATGTACACACCATTTACGATTTAACATAAATCCAGCTTCTGCAGTGGAATTCTGATTTCACTCCTAAAAGTAATTAAAAATATACTGAATTGCTCATCCTGTTCTGGATACTCTGCACAACTGTTGCCATCATAAAAATCAAAACCAGTCCTCCTAGAGGAGGAGGTTACCTGGTTACCACATGTCCCTACCAGAGATACTCTACGTATTCTCTGAGAATAGTTCAAAACTGCAATCTGTCATCTACCTGTTCATGGAAATTTTGACCTGTGATGATCCTTTGATAGCAGTGATTGTATTGTATGTGTCCATTATCCTGGACAACAAGCTAAAAAGTAGCAGTTCTTGATAGTAGTTTAAAAGGATTCTTTGCCCTTTCTTTAAAGACCAGAGGTTGGGCTCAGCTGTTCTTGGATGGAAGTTAATCCAGTATGCATTTCAGATGGATACATTTCAACACAAATCTGGAAAAAGTACTACATAAAAAAAAAATGCTGGCCTTTGATATAAGTGGTTATAAAACTGAGAAGTAAATAAAATCTAGTCAGCTAACAACAGTGTAGCTATATGCAGTAAACAAAAATGATTAAGAAATCTGTGAGAAATAATATAGGAGAGTATAGACCTCCTCAGTGACACTGCAATTTAATAAAACTTGTGTATTGCAGAGCGAATTCCTGTGCTTTAGCTTTAAAAACATTCAGTCTCACACTCTTCCACTTATGCCAGAGCAAACATGTTTCCATCACTGGCTTTTTTTAGTTCCCTGGCATGAAAATAGAAATTAAATATTTTCCTGAAGTGTTGCAACCTCTAAAAATTGTGTGTGGCATTTTGCTATCACTTCCAGCAAGGAGTCTGTCATTCTTGGAGACAGTTGGTGCCAGCAAATGCTAGCACATAAGTTTGTAATACTTTGCTCCTGACCATAAGCAGTGCAGCTTCCCAGGTGCCACGCTCATAGTTCTCACCTCCCACTCCTACAGATGTCCTGGTGATCATTCATCACCTCTGTGATTTCCACTAAGAAGCAAAAGGTCCTCAACGTGCTTCTCAGCTGCTGTTTCATCTCACCATGACTAAAGAAGCGAAGGTGGCCACATCATCTCCAAGGAACAACCTCTAATGAATGGCCTGTCAGCCATGTCTCTTGTTAAGGAACAAAGGAGAAAAAGTTTGCATGGCTGACGTCTCTTCCATAAATTCCACATACAGGAAGTGTATAAAAGTGAGCTACTTTAGGAAAAATATGTACAGTGAGCTTCCTTTATTTTTACTGCTATTTTACAGCTGTATCAGAGATTTGTTCTTTCAAAGGCATTTCCAGCTGCTTTAATCTAAATTGCCTGCCATAAAGAGTACCCAGAATATTAGCTTTTCATTCTTTCTGGCCTACCAGAGTGGTTTACAAATAAATTGTGAAGGGGATGCGATCTTTAGGCTCCAGTGGGATGAGCAGTTCAAAGGATCATCACAAATCATTGCTTAAACAAAAAACATGGAATTCACTTGGGCTTGCATTGGCTTCCCTGTTGTGTTTAAATAATTCCAGTAGGAGAATTTATCAGCAATAATATTCATGGAAATGGACTTCTAAAAATTTTAGAGGCTATTAATTCTGACCCCAAAAGCCTCTTTCCAGGCAAGAACAAGGAATGTGGACAGTACATGTACCCACTGTATGTGGAATATTTAACGTCTTTCAAGTTTTACCTGCCAATAGTGATCTAACTTGTAAAGCTATTATAAATCAAAAATATTCAGAAAATATTCAGTAGAAAAATTCTAAGTAAAAATTAATAATTGAATGCCTAGCAGAGTTACTGATGGTGGTAGTCAGCCACTGATAAAAATACAGCACCCTTACTTCGGTACAAATGGAATTCACCTGAAGGTTTGTAAAAAAGCAAGCAAATATGTGAGGTCTGTATTAAAAAATAAATAGCTTTGTATTAAAAATGAGAATCAGAAAAGAATCAAGCTAAGTCAAGCTGAAGCCTGAATAGAAGAATATCTTCAGAAGAAATAGTTTGATTCGGTTACTTTCTTAAACTAACTTTTATGACACGCATTCAGAATCTCTGGGTCTCACAAAGCATACATTAGATACCCTGAAGGATCTCAAAACCTTAGTGAAACAGTGATGTGTGGTTTGTTGGTAGGGGGAATGGAAGGAGGATAGCATGGATTACATGTGGATTAGAACTTGTTTTTAGAAAAAACTCATAAATAAAACACTTAGGCCCAGATTCAAGTCTCAGATATGTGGCATATATCACCAGATGCTTGTAAAAATGTTACTGCACTTTCAGACCTAGCCCTGAGTACTCTATTAATTTAACTTGACATTTGTTTTAGTATTTAATGGATTAGTGTGTGAAAATGCTTGTGCAACTGCCGCCTTATGTTTGATCATGCAGTTTCCAGTTCATGGGCAAATAGATAGAACAATGTGTAGTCAGTTGTAAAGCATATAGTTACAGAAAATACAACTTTTATGTGCAGAATTCAAGCCTTATGTTTTAAAAGTTTCATCATTTGCTGCTGAACACATCTTAGCAATACATAGCATTTCAGCTTTCTTCTTGGATGTAGATGATCTTTATGTTAGAGGCCACCATGGAGCTATGCTAGAACCTGGTGTTTATTCAGACAAGCAACACATGAACATTTCCTCTTTAGAGAGCTTTTCTGTCCATCTTGGGGGCTAAATTCTATCAATAAACACATGATGTGTTTTTAAATTGCAAATGTGAATTCTGCTTTAGTTACAGAAATCCCATCAAATCCGTATGTGTGTGTGTGTGTGATTAAGTCTGGAAAGAGTGAATAGTATTAGTAAATTGTATATGATACTATGCCACTATTTACATTTAACATATGTATATATATATAAAAAATGTTTCATATTCTGGCAAATAAGAAGGCTTCTTTGCATAATGCTGGCCTTTGGCAACACAATAGTTTTTAGGAAATGCACAAAATGAGGTAAGACCTTTAAAGGTTTGACTTTATGGTAGTCCATTAACTTCACAATAATTTTCTGTGTTCCATGCCCTGTATCTTTGTTTACAATTTGAATCTGGAAGGATGCCAAAGAAAAAAGGTCCTCTGTTAAAAAGGGCAAAAAAATTGTCTGAGGGACCAAATTCTGTATTTGATGAGTTGGCAGATTACCACTCCTGAGCTTTCTTTCCTGGCCTCCTGCAAGTTAAAGCAGTCTGGGACTACTCTAAAATATTCTGTTCTGCCTGCAGTGATGCCAAGGTACTATGTCTCTCAGTTGAGCAGTTTTGCCTCTCACTGGTCTAAACATCAAGCTCTGTGGTGGATGGCACAGGGCAATCTCAGTGCCATGAAAGGACAAGAATGGGACAAAATATCTGCCCTTCAGTGGGAACAGATTTTTTTCCTTTTTTTGTGGCCATGGTATTGATATGCTAAATGTGGCGTCCCCTCCCTGCCCAGAGATGAGACACCGTTGCACTTTCCAGATCCAGAGATCAAATCTCTGTACCTCAGTAAAGGAAGAATATCTATTTCCTGCTCTGATCATCCAGATTCATGTTATCACACTTGCTAACTTTTTTTTCTAAATGTGCCTAAAATTAGGAACTTAGTTGCTTCAAGTCCCTGTCAATGAAGGGAATCAAGCACCTCCAGTCAGTTCTGATCTTAGGTGAACTGACTCCTGCTCTAGTGATGCACATGTCTGTCTAATGCTTATATAGGCAAGCAAGGGTGGTCAGAGTTCTGTTTCGGCTGTTTCAGTAATTTGTCTAAAATTGGGTACATGAAGCTGGACAAATGAGTCTTCTGAGAACTGTTGCTGTTCTGAACCGAAAGTAAGTAAATATGCAGTTTTTCTCTCATTTCCCTATTTCTTTTTTAGTTTGCCATCTCAAGGAGGCTGTGGCTTGTCAGCTAGAAAGCCTACAATTCACTATGCGTAAGAGAGCCTGACTAAAGTGTAATGTCAATAGGTCCGTTCCTACAAAACATAGTCCACTGAAACAGCTGACTCTCATGAATTGCCAGAACTGATGGGGTATACCACCTAAAAAGTGCGTCCACCAGAGCAGCTGGGAGTACGTTACATCCTCATTCCCTCATCCGGTGGATAGCTTAAATAGATTTATCTGGAACTGCACTAAGTGAGTGAGCATGCACACCCTTGAATGCTCCACAATGACAAACCTCCAGCCCTTGCTCTGGTCCCATCCCCAGTGGCCTTAAGTTGTGCCTTGGGGTGGTACCAGGATGGCCACCTATTTTTGACCATGTATTTTGATGCCTTCTGCAGAAAATATCACACAGTCAACACCATGTAACTGTAAGTACTAAACAGTCATGCAAAATATATCAATTAAAGTATAATGTGCCTGTGAGGTTGTTTTGATTAAATCTTGGAATTTCTTTAGGGATGGTGTAGCTGCCAGAGGGGCTTAGGAGGTAAACAAGTCCTTTATTCCCAGAAGTCTCCTGCAATCTGCTCCAAAATGTTATAACTGGCAAATATCAGTAGGTTAATAAGGCCACTTAGGCAAGTAGTTTAAATTAATAGGTGAATATATTGGCAGCATGGTATATTAATGATTTCACAATGGAAGACATCATATTGAGTAGCTAAGCTTCTTGGAATAAGATTGCTTTCTCCAGACCAGGAAACAGACATATTTTTGGTTGATATTGTGAAAGGACTATAGTTATTTTGTTACAGTCTGGGATATAGGGGAAGGACACAAGTTAATTGTAACACCTGTGTGGAGGTGATGTTTAATTTGAGTGCCCAAAGGGAGTCTGATTTCTTTACAGACAGATTTGGATGCAGATATAAGGAGAGATCCCTAAACAGCCTGGAGCCTAAAATCTGCTACAAGGAGACAATGCCATCACCAATACTTTCTTAATTTTTACACTATTGTACCATGGGAATGGAACCAGATTGGTACCATTAGCTCCTATACAAATAAGAGGAATGAAGAGTCATAATGTGTAAAGGCTGAAAATTCTTCCTGGGCCCAGACTGAGAAGATCAAGGGAAGAATGAGAAGCAGCAGAAAACAATCTGTTGCCTGGATGACTTACTAAAGTTGTATACTAGTGAAATCTTGCCTTTCTTATTGCTTTTCTTCCTGTGTGGTCAGGACAAAAAGTAGTACTGTCCAGCTACCACAGCAAAGAATGCCAGGAAGAAATTCAACATTCATAAAATATGAATATTTTGTAAGTTTTGTAAAAATATAGAGAGATTTTATAGCTTTACATGTCTTTCCTTGATCGTTACAGGCCAAATTCCTTTCTGAAATGAAAGATTTAAGCTCCGCTTTAATGAAGCAAGACCAGCAGTTAATGAAACAAGACCAGCTTATCCCAGCAGAAAATCTCATCTCTGTTTTACTGCCATAACAGCAAAATTAGAGAAAATGCAGTGGACTTTCTGTAACATGCACAAGCCATTCTTAGCCATTCAGATGGCTCAATATTTAGCCCATGAACCACTCTGTTCAGCTCACTAAACATTTATTCTGCAACACTGATTTCTTGCAGGGTGGTGTTCTCCCCCAGCTCCTCCTCTTGCAATTTAAAGATCTGACTTTACACATTACAGGTTTGGAGCACTGTCTTTTGAGGGTGGGGGGAGAGCAGGGGGGATTGGATAACTGCCCAATTTCATATGATAAAAGTGAAATTCTCTTCTGTCTGCAGGACAATCCCCAGGGAACAACGTATGAAACCCAAACTTAAATAAAATCATATCCTGTTTGCAAACATCATATTCCCTTTGCTTCTTAGTAATCTGGACCCATAAACCCCAGCACAGCTTGAGAGCCCATTCCTCATCTAAACAAATGCCATAAGCCCCTTTATACTTTTACAACCATGTCAGAAAATAATATTGACTGCCAATAGTGATGTGATTGGAGTTGCCTCCTCTGAGCCATAAAAGAAGCAGTCTGTTATCAATTTCTCTAAATGCATCAAGGGAATTATGGGTCGGTTCAGTTCCAAGTTATAAATGACAATTCAAAAGCCGCAGAAGTGTTTGAAGCTGGGAGCCGATGATGACATTATCATAAAAGCCTGCTCTTCCTTGCTTTTGTGGGTTTTTTTGCCTATCAACTAGACAAAAAAATATGGCTGAGAAATGACTTCAAGATTTCTTTACACAGCAGCAGGTCAAACAGGCAGGAAAACAATCACTATTTTTAGTGACAGACTGAGGCAAGGAGATGAAACTTACTCCCTTTAAAAGTAGATTTCTGCTTCTCTTATTGTCATTTTCACAGCACAATAGAAGGGGAGGAATTGCAATAGATGGATGCATTGATCAAATGATCAGTTATAGCTCTAGTGGCTGTTTACACATGAAAAATTGGTCTGATAATCCGCAGAACCAAAAAGTAATTTGTGATTATTCTCCCCATTTGGCCACTTCACCTGCAACCTACCCACCTCTCCTGGAAAACTTTTCACATTCCAAACCTCTGACCAGCTGCAAGAAACCTTCTCTTGTTATTAAAACTGCTGGCCATAGAGCTGCTAGTCTCTCTCCAACACAAGGAATTTCATCCCCCTGGTATTAGAATTCTTTAACAACAGTTGGTTCTGGAACAACATTAAGCTTGAAAAAAGAGTAGAAAGCATTATTGCAAGAGGAAGGTCCCATACTTCAGTGGATGTTATACTGCTGACCCTGGGTAGTCCTCTGATAGAAAACTAACCATCATTGAAAGAAAACCTGTTATGGGGAAATTTAGGAGGTTAGATTTAGACAACTTTTTTTTCTCTCTCTGTGAGATCTGTTGAGTTTGGCTGTCAGTATGAAACAACTTTGTGCTCTTAGATAAGAGAGCTAATTATTACTTATATAGTTTCTCCTAAAACTATAAAGTTTATTGTTTGATTTCTTCTGAAAGCCTAACATATACCAAGCCAAATTTGCCAATGACCCTGATGTAATCAGTCCCTATCAGTACTTGAAAGAAAATTGATATAGATGAAAAATGTTTACAAAATCAGTAAACAGTAGCTTTACATGAATTTTACACTGGTACAAAAGTTTTAGAGCCATGATGGAACAGGATCACAAAATATTAGTTATGGACACAGCCTCTTGTTTGCTTTTCAAAATTCTTGAAAAAAAAACTTTCTTTTACTGTAACTGTAAGTAATGTCCAAAGAAGAGGATCCGTGTTCTTGACTGCAGTTTATTGGTGCTGTTAGAGCAGAGATAACAACAAAATCAATAATATAGTAGAATTCGGGGTTAGAGAGGTTAGTGGGATCTTTGTTTGTGAACAATGCAAGCCATCCCAAACTCATGCCAATATAGTCTTTATAGCCCATCAGCTGTCATGTCTTCAATGCCTGTCAAGTCCTTGGTTCCAGTCCTTGCTCCAAGAGCAGTTTCCATTTTGTCCAGTGATTCTTTCATGTGAAATACATAAGCTGTTTGTAGAGCAAGGGCTCAGAGCTAGGACTTCACATTATTTATAAATGTATGATAAGTAGATCATAGCCTTAGATACATGGGCTTTATCTTACTTATGCTCTGTCTTACTGGTCCAGTGCTCTTTCCAACAGTGGCA
The DNA here is from genome assembly GCF_035582795.1 of Mycteria americana. Classification (NCBI taxonomy): domain Eukaryota; kingdom Metazoa; phylum Chordata; class Aves; order Ciconiiformes; family Ciconiidae; genus Mycteria; species Mycteria americana. The sequence continues at coordinate 34,496,207 of NC_134366.1, read as the reverse complement.
CAGCTTCAGTGCGTGGTGTGAGGGTCCCCAACCAGAAACAAACTGTGATCTCCTCAGTGGTAACAACATCCGCTAAGAGATGGGGGCTCTGATATTAAATCCAGCCTGACAGTGGAGAGAAATGAGCCTAGGTTTCCCATCCCCTGTGTGACTAGTCTAACCACTAATCTATTTAATAATAGAAGAGCTGCATAATAACAGCCAGCAAGGTTACCATATGGTTAAAAGACAATAGGATCAAAGAGCTCTGAAAACCAATGTTCAAGAGGCAGCCATAAAGTCTCCTGCAAGAATGGAATTCTTTTTTTTCTTAATACTTTCTCACTGTATGCTTTAGCAAACAAGTAAGCAAGCAAGCAAGCAAGCAAATAAATGAGAACAAAAATAAAAAAAATAAATCTTCCATCCCTCCTTAAAATCTTTGCATGAACTACTCTTACCGCTTTACATTGATTACTGCTTTATAACCCCCAATCAAGTTGAAAGCTACTAAGTAGCAATGATTCTTCTTTCTTTCCACCATCATTTTTGAAAGTAAACTTAAGAATTGCTTTCCACACAGTTTGAAGCAGCTCCCTTTCCCAGAGCTCGTCTTGACCAATAGACAGCTAAATATCACTGAAAGAGAGCTCCTAATCTGATTATTTACCTTGAAAAAGGTCATAACCCATTCCTTTAAAAGAGCCCCACAGCAAGCCTGAAAATAATAATATGTAGAAAGGCAAACCAACTAGAAAAAAAATAAATAAAAGATCCATTTCTACAACATGTTCTTTAATCCAATTTCCATAATTTAAAATAAGAAATAAAGCAAACAGACTCAAAAAAGTGTAGATAAATACTTTAAAAAATGAAGTTATACTGAGCATTTCTGACTTGTGTTAGCTTTAGAATGGACAACATACTTTCATTAGTGGAAGGATTTCAAAGGACATCTCTGTTCATGATTTTTTAATACCACAATAACTTGTTTCATAGAAAAAAAACTTATACTTTAATTTTCAAAGCATACCACAGTCCTATTTACTTTCCAAAGCCCTCAAAAATATTTGTCAAGAAATTTAACATCAGCTCCTCTTTACTCAGAAGCCTGAACAACATCCTTTCTCAACTTTATTCATCTCTTGTTCAATTTTCTCTAAAATTCTTAATAACTGCAACCAGAGTGTGAAAAATAATTACCTTTTTTTATACAGAAATGTGTGCATATATGCGTGTGTGTGTGCATATGTGCACACAGTAACGCACAGAGGTACATGCGGACATGCATGTCTTTGTGCCAACGTGTAACGTTAGCTGATCCACATACAGAAATGACCCCCAAGTTTCAAAATTAGCAAGTTGCTAGTCACCAAGTTCCAAATTTTAGGCAGAATCCTCAGCAAGTTAAGTCCACAGTAGAGGAGCTGCAATGATTACCACTTCTTGATTCTTTGTTCCTTAACTTATAGTTCAGAAATCCTCAAAAATTACTAAATACTGAAAGCTAAAATGGAATTTTTCTTTTTCATATGTTAAAACCTTACAAAATGAGTATTGCTTCTGTCAGATATCTCAGAATAAAAAAAAACCCACAAGACTAGTGTGGTATGGAATTTATCCTTTGTGAAGGAAAAAAGTATATAAAACTTTAGAAGGTTGCATTTGAAGTTGACCTCCAGAGATTGTGACTTTATTCCTGCATACTCAGAAACAGTGAAAGGGAACTAAAATATATATGCATCAACCAACCAGCCCATCAACATGTAGTAGTATCGTCATTTCACTTTGATATTTCTCACATCAATAAATAATGGACACAGCTGGACCAAAAGTGTAGAATACTTTTGTGTAAAAAACCCCTGTATGTGAAAAATTCTTTCTCCCCAGTATTATCTTCGATAGAATTTAATAGGAGCATACCAACATCAGTAGAAAGTCTCCATTCTACATGTTTTTCAATAATTTAGATTAATTCTTTTACCTAGTGTTGCAACAGGTTTTTATCTGCAGATTTTTGTCTACTCTGTCCTAATACTCGCAAGCTTGTATTTCTGAATGAATCCACGTCAAAACAGGACATAAAAGTGCTCAAATAATTTATTAGTTGAACACCACCCATGTTATTAGCTAGCAGTTAGTGAGCTCTTCTCATGCTAAATGCTAGCTTTGGTAAGTTTTTTGTCCTTTCTGAGAAATGTGAAGCTATATTTACTTTTCAACAGTACACAAAAGAGCTTCTCCAAAGCTCATTCTGCTATAACAATTGCACCCATGTTACTTTCCTCAAAAATAGAGCTCATGTAAAAAATCCAAAGTGGGACAACTGAGAAATATGCACATTATCACAAAATACGTTCCTATCTACCTGTTCCATATGCTTATTGTAATGTACTGTGATCTGTGTCTTTGAACAGGTTTCATCTCAGGTTTCATCTATGTTTTTTATCAGCTTCTGAAGACTTTGAGCTGATAATGCAATAGTGCTAAAGAATTCATGAATGAATACATATGTTGTGTGCTGTCCCTCTTGCGAAAAAAAAAAACCATCTACTTACCCCGAGTCCCCCACAAGGCAACAAGGAAAAGAGTTTTTGAGACAGGTTTCCTATATATTAAAGAAAAAAAGAAACAATAAGCATCATTTATCAAAAAGGCATTTAAATACGGGAACAGTAATCACTCTTTACTGTAATTCAGATTTTGGTATCACACAATTAAAATGCCATATATTAGAGTAAAAAATATTAATAGTACTTAGAAAGCAAATCAGCCATGGGACATTTAAGGTACTCTTTTGCAACAGTGACAAATCTTAAGATTGGTAAGCAGTAGTTTCAAAGGAGTATAATGATCGAATCTCCACAGAAAGTCACTCTGAACTAGGGCGACTAATCATCCAGATATCTGTAGCTGATAAGCAGCTGGTCTAAGCTAGTCATCTCAGCTTCTTCTACAGCCAGTGGAGTGAGGTAGGCACCTCTACCCGGCCTAGATGACTGATGGGATGAATTATACTTGAGAAGTGCCTGTTTCTTTTCACTGACAACAGAGGGAACCTCATTAAGCTTACGTGAAACTGATAACTAATTTCTTAACTTCATCTCTCCAAAAAAAGTTTCTCCTTTGAAAATCACAGCCTTAGTCTTCCTGTCTATGCAAAAATGTTGTTCTCTTCATTTACGTACCATCAATGAATACATTAATATTTTAAAAACATAAAATGAAACACTACTTGTTTCAGTATTACTCAGTAAATACATTCTACCAAAGGGAACAAAAACTTAATAGGCTTTAGAATCTAATTTATAGCTTACTCTGCTCTCTATATTAGATAATGTGATAGGGTTTCTCTTAATATTTATACTCACTTTTTATTCATTCATGTTTTCTTTTTTTGTACCACTAAACTCCCTGTTTGTCTTGATAAGGACAATATGAAAACCGGATCTCAGGATTTGATGCAGTTCCTATCCCAGTATGTAATCTGATCCTAAGGCAGCTGTGGAAGAGAACATAAGCTTTTCCCCTGCCGTATCACAGAACTGGCTTTGTAACTTTGCCATCTGGAGGAAACGTTAGATAGTGAATCACTCAAGTTACCTAGAGGAGCCACCCATTGCTATGGAAGGGGCGAACGCTGCAGTTACTCATGTTTAGCAGGTGCCAATGAAATGCATGAAGACAATTATAAGCCATCATCTTTGAAGTACGAGAGACCAGGCTGCAAGGTCTGAGACGAAGAAAGTGCTTTATGCTTCGAGTAAAATCCAAGATGCATTTTCAACCGACTAGAGGCCTTTGATCAGTTTGCACAGTGTGCGAGAGAAGCCAAACAAAACCTCCTGTGGAGCTACCAGGGGAAATGCAGGTGCAGCAGCTATGCAGAGTATTCTCATACTGGGAGTCCTAATGGCCCCAGACATGCAAGGAAATGTTGGCTGCAGGAGACTGTCAGAGCAGAGGTGCAGGACGAGTTTCCAGGCCTCTTGCTAAGCAGAACCAGGGACCAATGCGAACAGCAATTTTTCACTTTTTACTTTGGGGAAGATCAAAAAGTCTTGAGCAGATAACCAAAAAATTAGTGCTGTTAAAGTGCCAGGAGACAGTAATGGAAACATAAGCTGTAATTTGAGATAAAAGAAGGCATTTTTAGACTATTGAATGACTAGACCTTGTTTCTTAAATGCCATTGCGGAGTTGGGACATAAGAGAGAACAGATGAATTCTCATTTGTCTCCCTGCAGCCAGGCACATTGTGCATGGCAAACACTATTAAAAACAACAAACACAAAGTAAAAACAGAAAAGCAGATGGTGAGAAAGGACACTAAAATCAATCAGCAGATAGTACTAAAATGGGGGGAAACAAGCACGAAGCCTTTTCAGTGTATCAAGAAACTTGCCAGGATACTCACTTCTTATTGCACGATAGTCAAAAAAAGCAGATAATAGACTTTGCAGAATAAGAAAAACATTGAGATTTCATTAAAAGAACAGTGGGGAAAGGTTCTACTAAGAGAGAGTGAGACCATCATTTAGCTAGCCTCACAAAAAGAAAAGAGCTTTGCCATAAATGAAAATCAGTAGCAAAAAGCAAACCCTGAAAATGAATCGAAGTGAGAATTTCCCATGATGTTTGGAGTTGGTGTCCCAGCAGAACTTGGTAAATAGCCCTCATTTTCAAGTAACACCCTTCCATACCCCAGGATACCTCCAGAATAATAATAAAAAAAGATATTGGGATACTACAAGTAAGATAGAAGACAAATTTTAAATAATCATACTTTTTTTGGCTTTGCATCGGGACAGAGTTTGCAGTCACCAGCAAATCACTTGAGATAAAAGGTCTTTTAGATAAGATTCAGTACAACAATTTACTGATAGAGCTAGAAAAATTATCCAAGATTTGTATTCTAAAATTTCAACCCACAAAGGCAGTAGAAGCTGGTTAGTCAAATTAGGTGCTGAGGCACCCATCACTGACTCAGGTCAGGGCCCCTACAGAAACCAAGGAAGCTGCTTAGGAGGTTGACACCTGGGGACCGAGAGTCTGATAAGCAGGAAAAGTGATGGGCAAAAACTCTCTTTCAATAAAACAGACAGATTAAAAAGTGTGTTCACTTGTGAAAAGGCACAGTTTGAGGAACCTGATTGTTTTCAGTATCATCCCTCAAGAACAAAGCCATTTCTGCTAAGTGATCATTTTTTCACTAACTTGAAATTGCAATTGCCCAGATGTTCTGTGAATGCATCTTTTAGTTGTACTTTAAATACTGCCCCACTGTCAGGGATGTGCCAAGAGTGTATTTCTTACTTTTACAAACTTGTCATCATTGGAAACTTGCTTTTTAGAAACACTTTCTTAGTTATGGTTGGAGAGGGAAAAAGGCAAACAAATTTGTAAGACCTGTTTGATAACTGTTCTGCCCTTGATCTTATTCAAAGAGGTTTGAAAGGTTATATTCTGTCACATGAAACCGTAATGTGATGTGACACATAGTCTGCGTATTAGCTTCCTTCATGTCAAGACGATGTAACGCAACATAACATGTTGCTTAACACACCACACTGAAATACGATCAGTCAAAAGCTTAAACTACGCAATAGTGCAGAAGTTGAAGTGATCATTTGCAACAGCTATATTTGTAGGCCTTGATGCAGGGAAAATAAAGCCAAGACTTCAAGCCTGTTTATACTCTGAAAGCATTAAGAATATGTGAACGATAACTGTGTGCATAATTCTCACTAATTTCAGTAGTTTACAGCCATTTTGCTTTGCAGTCTTCCAGAACAGAGGGTTTTTTCCTGAACAGGGACACCGAAATAAGCATTTATTGACAAGTAGCACATTTCTAGCCCTAGTCATACTTAAATGTCATTCCTTCACGTGTTTCTTTTCTGCTTGAAAGATACAGAAGCTGCTTGTTAGCAAAAAAAAAAAAAGAGCTTCAGACAAAGCAGATGTACTCTTCTGAACAGCGACAGGGAAGAAACATTTTTCTGGAGCACAAGTGGAGAACAAACGGTGCCTCTGTCTTTTTGGGTGGGTAAAGGAGTAAGGGAAGGAAGGGTAGGGGTAGGTCATCCTTTTCATTAGAATGCAAAGCCATAATTTGATGGAACAATTTCTGTAGAAAAAAAATGCACTTTCATTGAAATAGAAATGTTTTATGAGACAATGTTGTTATTGATGACATTTTTGATGAGAAACATTTCCTTTAGATTTTTCTCCTTTGCTACACATCATTTTGAATTTCTATACTATACCAAGATGTTAATTTTAATGTCAGGATTTGTTAGGTTCAACCTCACTGAACTGGGGACAACGAAAGGTGGAACAGTCACACTGCATTTTGGAAAAATGTAAGAGACAATTAAGTTCCTTTATACAAGAGTCTGGAAGCTCAAATGATTAGAGCTTCCAGCCAAAAAACAGGCACATGCAAAAGCATGTGGGAAGGGTGTTTCATTGATTGTTGTCTTCGTAAAAGGCCATGTGAGATGCAGCAAGAAAACAGCCTAGAAACAGAGACAGAAAAGGGCATTAAGCCAAGGATAGACTCAGAATATATGCTAGGAGTGTGATCTTGATATAAACGTAGAGAGTAAATGTTTTGGACTAAGTGTCAAATAAAAAAGGCAAAGAGTGTCGAGTAAAGAACTGTGGGCAAAGAAATGGTTTTCTGAGATTGGGTAAACAAAGCTTTCTGTTCTCTATATGTAGGCAGAAACACTGCAAGGATACCTGCGTCCATTCCTTTTTTCACCTCATAGCTGCAACTACACAGTGCATCCCATATGATGGTCAACCACTGAGGTCCAAAATGGGAACAATATTTTATATCAATGCATGTTATATTAAATAATGTGAAAATTAAAATGAAATGAATCAAAACCAACAAAATTTAAATGAAACGCTTGACTCTTATCAAAATGGAACATTTTGACAATGTTGATGAACTCAAATCAAAATGTTTCCAAATTTTCATTTTGCAGGAATTTAGAGTTTTTTCTTGGAAACACTTTTTGGTTTTTGTGTTGTGGGGTTTTTTTTTTAAGGGGGAGTTCTATCTTGGAGATTCAAGCTCTTGAGAATCTATCATACCGTAAGTATTTTTCAGTTTTGATGTTGCCTTGGCTAAGAAGATGTATAAACTTAGATAATGTTCTGATCAAGACTTTTTTCTTATCTACTCTTATGACTCACTGTAGCAACAGTCTGCCTTACAGAAGAAACTCTTAGCATTAGTTTCCAAAGCAAAATAATTGCTACGTATTACTAGAACTGTGGCAGCAATTTCTTTTGATGGCTAGTATTGTTTTTGTTTGGGTTGGGTTTCATTACGTTTAGGAAAAGCTCCACATCTTAGAATAAGTGTTATAAAAATAGCTGAGAATTACAGTGTTGCATCCAGTGTGCTGGGGTAACAGGCAGGATTTCACTCACAGATTATTTCCAAAATGCACTACTTTTCTGTGTGTTTCCTTTCACATTCTCTGTAGCAGGTCTGACAAGTAGATCTGCTTCATGCTACACTCACGGCAGAGCTCAATTTAACCCTACTTTTCTATTATAAAAAGCATACACTGAGCATTGGCTGTGCATGAAGATATTTGATGTGAAAATCCCGTCAGTTTTCCGCTATTCTGTACATCCATAGGTCCATTTAACATTTTAATGTGTTTTTCCCCCCTGCTATTCAGAAAGATATCATATCCTGCATAATGGGAAGGCATTAAAATAAAGTTTACTTATTAGCAAGACTTAGGCATGGTACCTGCACTCAACGTGGCTAAAATAATTGAAATAAAGCAAATGAAAACAGCAAACAAGCAATTCTGACAAGCAAGTGTATCTTAAACTCCCATTTTCAAATCAAAGAACACAAGGAGATAGATCAACTGTGTTCAAAATTGCCATTGACCTCTGACGGAGAACAAATTACAGTAAAGGGTTAACACTTCGATGATTTTTGAAGCAAAGGAGGAGAAACTTCTATTGCTGCTTTCCAGCCTGTGCATTTTGCTAACCTATATTTGGCTTCCATTGTAACATTCTCCTTCCACATAGCAATGCATTTGGAAAAAGTGAATTTTTGTCACACTGCTTGCCAAGTATTTTAAACTGACACCAGCTATGACTAATGACAGTGCTGGAATGTGCTGTTCTCAGTAGAATAGAGGCCTGTACAGACCTAGGAGTTTCCTGGGGTCCAGCTTCTGTCTGTTCAGGGGGCTGGTGCCATACAGCAGTGAGTGATGTTCAGAGTGAACCAGCTGTATTTCCTCCAGACTGGCTTTTCGACCTCGAATTCGCTGAAAGAAAACAGCAGAGGCCTACAATATTCCACTGACAATATTTAGGGAGAAAAAAAAAAAAAGTAAAGGTCCGAAATAACATTTAGTATGATTAATAATGGGTTGAAATTGCGTCATGCAGGAATGTGACACTGATTTGTTTATTAAAGTAATGCTATATGAAAAACAAATGCGTGTGTGGTTTATTACAAATGCTTCACTTAAGTCTTAGCAGAGTTAACTTAATACAGGGTTTCACATTCAAGAAAAAGGAAAGATTCTTCCTCTTTTCTACATTATATTAAGAGATACAAACCAAAAGGTGAAATGTTTCTTAAGTAAGAAATCTGGCTAGAAACATTCTAGTTTAAAGAGCAAAAACTTATTCAGACTTGTAAGCTGCAGATGTGTTCTGAATGAGGATTAATGTTTTTTGCATCCCGACTAGTACTTGTGATTATGCTGCTAGAAAGAACGTGATCACAGTGAGGAGAGCCAGGGAGAAGAAGAAAACTAAAGTTTAAACGCTTTAATAAAATATTTCTATATCTTTTTATTTTTTTAATGTATGTTCAATATCCCAGGATCATTTTTGTTGTTACACATGCTGACTCACTTTCTTCCTTACATTTTTGTAAGTGGAGTTTCCCTCTTTAACTGTTTCTCCGGCCTGTACTCTCCCCACTTAAATCACTGTTAAAAAATCTGAGATGTCTTTCTATAAAGCCATTGAAATTCAATCAGTTTAGGAAGGAAGGAAGATAGGAAAGAAGGAAGAAAAGATAAAACTAACCCTTTCTTATTCAGCAGATCTGTTCCTTGTATGTATTTGGAGTTACAGCTTGTCATAAAAATATTTACTTCTCTGCTTGTGTTAGTGCTGCACAGCCTTTGCAGACACAGCAACATGAAGCAGATTTTGTTCAGGTTTGGGCATAATAAACAGCACTGTCAACAAAGTTCTGGTCCCAAGATCATCTTTCCTGTTGATATTGGATAACGTGGAAAGAAAACAGCCTATTTTTAAGGTCTTGGACTCTATTTGCAGATCTGGTCCTTATGAACACCTGGGGCTCTCCTCTCGCAACTTAGACTGTGGATCTGTCTGACTGTCAAGGTCTACAGATAAACAGGTACAGAAGGTATCTAAATAGACTTTCCTATTTTTAATAGACTGATTAACCTGTTACAGAACTGCCACTCAGTTCTAGTTTTCTTAGAGGTTAAGTCATAATTCTTATTATATCCATCACCTACTCATGCACATCAGAAAGCACCAACCTCTTCACTAGGAGAAGAAAGCATATTATAAATATTAAAGAGAATGTGCAATGCGGAATAAAGGAGCTGCCTGGGGGGGGGGGGGGGGGGGGGGGGGGGGGTCAGAAGAACCATGCACAATGAGTGCATGGAGTTAAGCAGTGGCAATTTTTTCTGACTAATCAGGAAAAATGTCCTAAGAGTTAGATCTAGATGACTGTGGAACAAGCTCCCCTTCAGCGAAATGGTGGAAGCCCTGTTTCTTGCAGTGTTTAAAACTTGACTGGACACAGCAGTGGGAAAAACATTTTAGGGAATGATCCAAGAACTAAATGACTTAATAAACCCTTTTTCATCTCTAATTTCTTCAAGCCTCTCCCAGTCTCACATGAGAATTTGTAGCAGTGCACTCACATCCTTTTAACACACAGTTGCACAATCAAAATCAGCACATTATGTTACTACATGGAGTCAGTAAACTCTGTAATGGTTCTTCTGGGTCAGATAAAATATTTTTCTTCACAAGTGAGGTGACTGGTAACATTTATTCGTTCATCCATTCTCATTAAGGTCTATGTTTCTAATAAGCTGCTTTAAAAATCTATATACCCAATTCTCCACAGCAAAACAGGGAAGGGAGGCTGGCTTTTAGGACAGCTAAAACAAATGTGTAAGAAAAGTAAAGAGGTATTTTATGAAGGTCACATCAAAGAACCTTGAGTAAAATACTCACTCTCTGGTCATATATTTTCTACAAGTTACACAGAAAGTCTTTAAGAGATGTTTAAGAGAGTTAATTGTCTGGCTCTTTTTAAAGTGCTGTTAAATGCCATATCCCTTTAACTATAAAAAGACCCACAGCTAGCCATTATTCTTACAACGGGGAGCTCTGTGATATCCTATGGAATACAGTGATTTGCACTAACAGGGTAGGGTCTGGAAGTGGCTTCCCCAAAACGTTTTGCCAACAAGCTACCTACTACCCAGTATCGCCGGCCAGATTCTCCAGAGCAGAAACAGGTTGTACAGAAACAGGTTTGGTGCAGAAATCAAGTAGCACCAAACAGGACACCCCACTCCAGGCTGCTCCCAGCAGTGAGGTCCTCGGAGTGCAGCCAACAGCTAAGCTGCCAGGGCAGGCACAGCCCAGAGCTGCTTTTTCTCTACGGTTTCTCCAGCTCTAACCTTGAGCATCGGCAAGCACATTTACACAGCAAATGGCAGGAGGAAAGGGAAGGGTAAACGGTGCACACGTCTGTGCTGTTTCTGCATTCCCATCTCCTCATTTACTGTTCCTTTTATCCCACCCTTGCGGTATCTCTGCCTGTCAAGCCATTTCAATAACATTAAAATTCCAACTATCTAAGGCTCTACACAGAAGAAAAAATAATTGATATTAAAAATTACCTGTAATAATTACTAAGAACAGTTCTTCTTACACATGATGTCAGGTTTTAGCAGATCTACAAAAGCACATGTCATGAGTCTGTTGCCAGAATCTGGAATCATGTAACTTCAGTTATGCAAAGCGATAGTTTCTGGCTCTCACTGGCATGAGTTATCAGACAACATAACATATGCATTTGTATAACTTTACACATACACTTTTATCCACATCTTTTTTATTTTAAAGTGTCTTTCTTGATTTTCATCGGCCATGGTAATATCAAAAGCCCAAAATGCAGTAGAAAGCAGAAAATTGGCATAAAGCCAATGAAAAAGGAGAAATAGCATAGGAGAACTTATGAACAGTATTTGTTTCATTCAGGGGGATTTGAATACTATATCCATCCATCTACTACATCCTTAGTAGAAGGCAAGTCATCCTTTTCTAATGCGCATGACAATTTGTGTGTTGGCTTTCTCCTCTGACATATGCAGTTCCCTCATCAACAGAGACATTTATACATCTCAGGAGAGCAAAATACTGCCCCTGAGTGCTTTGAAAAATCAGTCTAGAACTAGAAAGTTGTTCTCCCCACAATGGGAAAATGCTTTCACCTTCCACAGAATTTAACGTCAAAGAGAACTGTCTAGTCTGGTCTTCTGTTTAAAATAGACCATTAAAGTTTCACACAGATAACCTCTATTAACCTGAAGATTTTGGTTAGACTTTCAGCAGACTAAGCTCTTGCACAGTCAGAGATTCAAAAAGACAAAGGTGACACTGCCTGTTTCGCTCTGCTAAACTAACAGGAATTGTTGGCATAGCTTAAGGAATATTTCTCACTCGGGTCTCTCAGCGTAAGGTGTCCATTGCCTTTACTGCAGCTACTTGTAATGAGATAGTGTCTCTGAAATTCTCTCAGGCTACCTAGTTTGTAAACAAGGTCTTCAGAGTTTTTCCTGCTTTTCTGGGATTTCTTATAGTTGTTAAATGCTCTCTTGCTTTTAAAAATACACACACATAACATGGATCTTTGGCCAGTCAGGACACCCACATCACTTGCTCTCTCTCCGTTATGTGGGAATTGCAAGCATTTCTCCGGCACATATGCACCCACATAGAGAAGCATTTACTCTCTTCATGTGTTTTGGTCCTCTAGCGCCTGACATGAATATGTTCAACACTACAAAGATTTTTGCTCTTAAAGACTAACTTTTCCTGTATTATTTCTTCTTCAGTGGCAAACTGAGGTTCAGAGGATGGAATTTTTTTCATATGTTTCAGACTATGTGATCTTGCAGACTCAAACGTTTTTAAATCTTTGAATTCTTTCCTTCTCTCCCCTTCGGTCCATGAGATGTGGACAGCAGGAGGTGTAAGATGTCTCCCTAATCCAGAAAACTACCAAAATTCAGATCAAATTCCAGGCTGAAAAGAAAAATGTTGCTGGACCACAGTCCCTACAGGAAGCAGAGGTGGGGGCACAAAGTGGGACCGTGTCTACATTCTTCTTTTCTTTTCTAAAACTGTGCTGATCCGTGTAGCCTAATGTCAGTCATGTGTGCATAAATTATGGCCCCAAAGGAGTTATGTAAATACTTCCTCTCCCTAGAACAAGTAGAAAGCAGACACCACTACCAAAACATAATTCAGTCCCTTTTTTGTCCCAAAGGTAGGGCAGCTATGCATTGCTCTTTACCAAGAGAAAATTGCAAAAAAAAAGATAATGGATGTTTTTATGCCAATCTTTGCATCTTTTAGCTGCCCTGTTCTGGTGCTGCATTTGATAACTGTCTGTTCTACATCTGTCAGCCTTTAACGAACACAGAATAGGTATTTCAGTAAACATACACAAAACTTTTAAACTAATGCAAAAATATTGTGTCTGAATTTTATTTTTCCAATACATATATACCACGACTATAAAAAAGTCCACTACAGGGGGAAATTACTCCACTCTCTTGCCCTGGACTCACTCAGGGACTGGTCTCTCAAATCCAGCTCTCCAGGGCTGGCCATGGTCTGAACGTGTTTCTCCTTTGTCTTGGGGAAGCCGATGGAGGAAGTAATCTACCTATTTGGAAGAGTGATATGATTAAAAAAAAAATCTGAAAGCTATAACTAGTTTCTCATTTTAGCAAAAATCCTCTGAAGTGTTGTTTGAATAACTCTAGAGCTCAAATATCTATGGCTAGAAAGACAAAATACAGTCTGGAGAAGCAAGCCCTTTTGGCTGTGTCTGTAGCAGTAAATTAAGCAGTGCCAGGAAACATTCCCAAGCAGAGGAACAAAATCATCTGTACTATTAAATTGCTAAAGTGGTCCTTCACACCGTTTTGGCTGAGCAGCAACTAGCACTCTCCCAAACAACTCCCAGACATGGTTTGGTCACTGGCACGGGCCAGGGAGCATTCCTGGTAGTATGAACATGGGCCTTTCCATGCCAGTTGGCCGCAGTGGTGGAGAACAGTCCCAGGCACATTTTATTTTGTAGTGAAGACACAGCTTTGAGTACTTCAGTCAAACCTTGTTATGATTTCACCGAGTTATATTTTTAAAATGCTATATATGGAGGCAATAAGAGCAATATATATAGGTAACATTAAGTCTAGATTAATCTACCTAGATTAATCAATTAACTGCAGCAAGCGTGGTGTCAGCCCAGTATATATGACTTCAACATCCCATGCCCAGTTAGAGATGATGGTTCTCTCTGCGCACTTGGCCAGTCGTCTCTCCAGAGCCATAGACCTGAGCTGCGTGAGAGGGGTTAATCCACACCACATGATTTAGGAACCACATTTTCCTCCCTGCTATAGATAACAAAGATCGTATAGATATAGATTGTTGATTTTCATAAGGGTTTCTTGTTAGATTAAGCAAATAGGGAGGGCCGCCTGGCATGAGCCTGTGGCTAAGGATACACAGCTTGCAAGGTAACAAGATCTGAGCTACCTCTCACTGAACTAGCTTTGATCCTGAAACTCCTCATCAGACAAAGAGTGGGACTGCAGCCTTCTTGTGGGACTATTGTTTTAGTAAAAGAGAAAAAAAAGAAGGTTCACAGTTACTGCAGAGGATTTCCTAAGTGGCTGTTGCAGGTTGCTGTTCCTAAGCTGCCCTTTAGGCTTGGTGCATGAGGCAGTGCACGTGGCAAAAACCTGACCAGTGATGTCCCCACTCCTTCTGAGGGAAACCATGGGAAATTACATTGAGAAATTATATTAAGAAATACTAATGTCCATGAGGGGGCATTCAGAAGTCAATAAAAGAGACAGTGCAGTTGCCCGTGATGCTTTGACTCCGCATCCTCAGTGTGGTGCATTCCAGAATGCAGCTTAATGGTGGCCTATTATTTCTTGAATAATGCAATAACCGCTCCTTTAGGGACACGAGTCATACATTCAGCTGAACAACTTTCCTAAAGAATCAGAGCACCAATTAAGTGAATCACTGCAGCCTTGCTTCTTTTGAAAAGTGAGCAGATGTAAGGACGTTTGACATCAAGCAAGTGCTAGAGAATTCAGTGAAGCAAAGGACAGACTGCATCATCAAATATAATCCTGTCTTTAGCTACATAAGAGGATCAAGATAAACACCAGATCTACACACCAGCTTCACACTGAGGTTCCTCAAAGTTTTATCATCAGAGTTTACATTTGACAGCTTGTTTCACATTCCAGCCTCATTTCAAAGCATGCAATGGGAGTGAAAATTAACTGAATGCCGTTCGACATGAGGTGACTTATTTCCTCTCTGCCCCCTCACTGGGTTTTGCAAGACCTAATAGGCTATATTTCAGTTTTTGAAATTGCAGAATCGTAAGAGGAAACTTTAAATCTTCCAGGAAACTATTGGACTGCATGCACCTCAGACTAACCTATACCATTTTTCCTATTTACACCTTTTGCAGATCCACACAATTTACTGTTCAGCAATATCTTTTTATTACTGAAGAAAACAATACATAGTAGCACATTGCGGTTTACTTATTTTCTCTCTTTTTTGTCTTTTCTTTATAATACGGGTCCTGAGTCAAGAAGGTAACTAGGCCTTATTTTAGGAAAGTACTCGGCTGCATGTTTAACTTACTCCTTAAGTATGTGATCCCACCAGTGAAACCACTCATGTGATATGTGGCCTTAAGGGCCTTGCTGAAAGAAAGTCTTCTTGAAGATTGAAAAAATTATCCAAGCTAAAAAAAGAATTAGCCTGTTAGAGTGCTGCCATCTAGTTAGATGAGTGTATACAACAAATCCATTTATAGTGCTTGCTATATCTCACTGCCCAGTACACTAGGCTACCTGCAGAAAATCTGTGGACAGTCACTGATAGCTAATCAAAGGGACCTATTGTACCCGTTCCTTTGGGTTTGTAAAAACCTAAGTATATAAAGAAAAGTAGTTAAAGAAAACAGAGCAGAAGAGCCCTGGCAATTTTGGGATCCTGCAAAACATAAGCAAATTTGTGTTGAACTTTGTTAACTTGTGCTGCAATGCAGTAAGCACGCTCAATTGCCACAGGCTGCTGCAGAAGTTGACAGTGCTGCACAACTCATGGGAAGCAGTGAATGGTAGGAAAAGGCTGTTTTTCAGTAACCCAAGTCATATATGAACCTCAGAGCCCATATTTGATTTAAGTATGATGTTTTAATATGCAATTTCGTGAGGGAAATCAAAGCAGAAGAAAGTTCCACATTTGCTTTGATACTGTCTAGAAGATTGCAGTTGAATGTCTCGGGTTTTGACTTGGTATCCATTGTACAGCAGGCAAATGAAAATGCTATGAAAACAGACTTTAGAGTCTGAAATAAGACAAGATGCAATGTGCTTATGGAGTGATACAAACTACATTAAAAAAAAGCAGTGTTCTATGCCTCTACAGAAGTAAAATCATTAGCTGCTTTAAAAACTTAAGGGCTGTGCTATTGAAAGGACTGCACTTGTCATTTGACTACTGCTTGTCTACCTTCCTATATCAAGGTAAGGAACACAGTCATGTCTAAATTTTATATTCTGATGCATGTGGATAAATGATTTTCATTGTGTAAATTCTGTGTTTTCTGATTGGGAAGTGTGCTTTCCAAAAATGCATTATTTTAATATTGTCAGTTAAGTCCAAATAATTCCTAAGACAAATTACTTGCTTATTACAGAAGTAAGACAGATTTAGGATTTAATAAATTTGCCATTTACTTTAACAAGTCAAGTATCTGGTCTTTATTTTTTATTACCTCGCATTTGTTTAGCAACCCAGTTTCTTGCAGCCTTGACCAGATGCTTTGGATCCTTCCAGCATGTTCAGGGTGATTAGCATAGTTGCCACACATACACTGGTGCTTCAGCATCAGACTGTCATACACAACACCTTCAGCACAAAGACAGCACAATAAGAAACAGTAAGTGAAACAAATGCAAGTTATATTGTTCCGCGTCATGTATACAATAGCACAACTGGATTGTATTTGACAGTTAGAGCAAGATGAAAATTCTGGATCTTAATTCCCCTTTCCTCTGGGAGACTCTGAATTTTGACTTACAAGGTACATCTTGTAATACTGGTAAGACAAAAATGAATTCTCAAGAAATTATACTAATAAATACAATTAACTGTAAAGAAGAAAGGAAATCGGGTGGTGTCTTGTTAAAGCTTTTATGGCTAGAAAAAGTTCCGACCTATTACTGAACCACTTGTTTTCTCTTTCTCTAGTGTCTAAGGTCAGTTAAGGCTGTTAACCTGTATATAACAAGAAAAGGTTATATATTTATAGCAATGTAAGGAAAATCATTCAGAAAAACCATTTAAAATAAATTTTGAAATGGCAATGCCACTCTGTATTTGTACTGCTTATTTAATACTATATTAATTCCAGATCTCAAAGCATATCAGATGAAAGTTTCAGAGAGTTGCAGCAGTGGCAGCCAGAGTCCTTTTTCATTAAAAAGAAAAGTTCCACCCACTACTCAATTAGGACCAAATCCTGTTGTTAGACTGCAGTGCAAGGTTCCTTTTGAATTTTCTATGCTCATTTATTCAAGGACAGAACAACTTTATATGGACCAGCTATCAATATCACATTGCTCTGTAGCTGTGTATTGGGAGAAAAAGAGAAATTTTAGTGAGTAGGCTTCAGCTAAACTCAATTTTCAAGGCTTTCAAACCAAGTCTGAAACACTGAAAAATGATTTTATTTATTTACTTGTTGTTTGCATTTCCCTCAGAAATGTCTGGAACAAAAATATTTACCTTACCCCTGTGAACCATTTTCATTTGGGAAACATTTGGATTTTTCTTCCCCTTACAGTTGAAAGGGGCTCAAATTAACAATTTCTCCAAGCTGTAAAACTTGGCATTCAAAACCTCTTTCTTATGTGCCACCACTACTGGGGATGCCAACACAGTTCTGGGAAAATTGTGTTAGCCTGCGACTGAAAAGTCAGCCAGCGAAGAAAATACAAAACTAAAGTCCAGATTCAACAACATGCTCAATACCACCCTTATTCAGCAAAGTTCTTGAATGGATATTGAACTTTAATAACGTGTTTAAAAACTCTACTGAATAACAGTCTGTATACATTGTGGACAATGCAAAGTTAAGGTTCTGAGATAATTCAGTTAGAACCCAGCCAGAAATTATGCTGCTCTAGAAATATTTATGCTGCCATATTTCTTGGCTCATGCACTTTAGAACTGATCCTTTGGGATCTTGCTATTTAAGCCAAAATGATAATACAACAATTATGTTTAGCATAAGGAGAATGCAAACATAATACCTATGTGCAGCATGACTAAGTTTATGCTAAATTATTATCTAACAAAATAGTTCATCAGCAATAAATTCTTGTATTTACTTTCTTGGATTGTTTTCTTTTAAAGACAAAAAAAAAGAACCAGTGAAAATCTGGAGCTAATAAACTAATGCAGCTTAAAATCTCTGCTGGCATTGTCAAAGCAGTTAATAATTTCCTTTCTCTGTTTGTTTCTCAGTTATTTGCACTGTACCGTTTATAAGCTTTGCTGTTCTATCATCAGGGCTTGTAAGTTTTTTGAAATAGCAAGCATGCACACAAATAAGTGCATGCTCACATACCTTGCTTTCCTTTTTTTGGCACCCAGAGTTTTAACTTCTACAGTCTGTTGCACACCCAGATTGTACAGTTTGCCGGTGGTCATTATACCATTAGATATGAAAACTTTTCTACCCATCCCCCTGCCCAACAGAGAAGGTGTTTAGATGCTAAATGTTCATGCATCAGGACTTTCAGAAGCTCTTAGGCAGAGTAGGTAGTTATATCCAATGGATTTGAATGGAAACACTTGTTAAATGTTAACAAAATTAGCTGAAAGTTGAAGGTATCTCCTGCCTGCCATTCTTTCAATGATGTTTTGTTCTAATTCTCAATGCTCCCTACAGGCTTAGGTTTGCATAGTCGAAATTGTAGTTAATAGAAATAAAAAATATATATTTTACTATGTTGTTATTATACAGAATTAAGATGTTATGCAATAATGACACTTTCTGATGGCCTATATCAGGGTTTCAACTAAACAGTGGTTTTGAAGTGAAATGCTGAAACTGTGTATTCAGGATGCCTCCTTTGGTTGACATAGATATAAACATCCCCTTCTTAGTGCATTAGTATTTTTCCCAAAATTAAATATAAGTAAAAATGTAATTTTATTGTACATTAATTATTTTGTCCGAATCAAAAATCAGTTTAATCGGGTCAGGTCAGTATTGCATGGCAGAAGCATCTGCTCCAAACTTTTAAATACTAAAATATTCACACCACTGAGTGTCAAATTTATTTCTAGCAGGATTAATTGACTTAAGAAAAGACTGAAATATATGTTTTCATTTATTGCAAGCATCTAAATTGATTTAGGATGTGCAAGTAATTCAGATGTGTGGCTGCTGGTCATACAGCACATGTGCTTGGGACAATACCACAATGCAGCAGTAGAGCTTACTGCTAAAAATAGCCTGTAGGATTTCCCTAACAGGATTCAGCCAATAATCTCCCCACCCCCACAAAAAAAGAGAGAGAGGGAGACAACTGTTTTCAATTGCAGACTGCTGTGAAATATTAATAAAAGATGGTTATTCTGTCTCTCCAGAACAAATGCCTACAGCCAGATTCTGCTCTCAGATTCCTTGTGTAAATCTGAGCAGCTCCACTGAGACTGGTGGATTTATTCTGGATTTACACCAATATTACTGAGGTCAGAATGTGGCCCTGATGACAGACTGGAATGGTGGCACCACTGAACCATATAATGATAGAAGACATAGGACAAAAGAAACTGAATTTGCATTAAGTCAGAAAAAACAAGGTCTTCCTGGTGGGAACTCCCTAACACTCATTCTTTTCCAAAATACTTTATTTGGGTCAGCTTCTTTTAATAATATTTTAAACAGAGGGGAGAGCAAGAGACCTAAAAATTGTTGGCTAATAGTATGCTTTGAAGAAAGTGAAATGCCCTGGAGAACAACAGTACCAATAAGAAAACCCAAGGGAAGCATATCTAATAAATTATTCAGAAGAAAAATCTGAAATAAATAATGTCAAATATATTGTAAACCACCTAAGTGAACATCAAGTAGATTTTATATTTTTTTCCATCTTTAACTCATTATCTTGTGCATGTACTGCATATATATTGCATAGCTCTCTCACAACCATCACCATTCTGATTCACTTCAGATATTTGGCTAAGAGCATTTTCTCTCATGACTCACAAAAATAGGCTCATTTTGATCCCTGTGTAATGTTCTGCCACAACAGTTTTCCTTCTACCTTTTTTGTCTTCCAAGAATATATTGTCTTTAAATAGGAAAAAAAACCAGTAAGAAATAATTCAAGGCAGGGAGGTGTGTGTACATTAAGTTCTAAGGTCTGAATTTGACCTCATTTTATGCTATACTAGAATTTTCTCCCTTCCCACCCACCCATTCCTTCCTTCCATGCTTTTAAAAATGGTAGTGTTGCAACTGCTGTGGACAATGGCTGGTTGCATCTTGTTTCCTCTTAAGGGAGCAAATCATAGAACCACAGCATAGCTCAGGTTGGCAGGGACTTCCAGAGGTCTGTAGTCCAACCCTCTGCTCAGAGCAGATCAGCTTTGTCATCAGACCAGGTTGCTCATGACTGTCATCCCAAAGGATTTTGGAAAGGCTGTATAAGAATAGATAAAAACTGGGTCTGGGTTTCTTTCTTTCCACTGACCAATGAATAAATGCTAGGGCACCATCCAGACCCAGGAAATACTATGCACAAATAAAGCCATTCTATACCATACCGTACCGTACCATACCATACCATACCATACCATACCATACCATATGGCCTACACAGAACCAGGCTTGCTGGTGTCAGACAGGATTCACCTTTCTCAAAGGGGGAAGAGGGTCTTTGCTCACAAGCTAGCGGGGCTCATTGACAGAGCTTTAAACTAGACTTGAAGGGGGAGGGGGATAGTATCAGGCTTGCCCGTGACAAGCCGTGGGATGACACGCCAAGGTTAGAGGGACGGGGTGCTAGCGAAGGCCCTCAGCCTGTTGCTCTGAGACATGCTGGCTACGCTGCAGCACACCTGAAGTCTTAAGGAGATGAGCCAGGGGCTCCTGAGGTAATAGGAGCCAACAGGGAAACACCAGTGAAATACCTCAAAGGAAAGAAAGGGTGTTCCTCTAAGAAGGTGACATGGCCAACAGCCCAGCTGAAGTGCCTCTACACCAATGCACCCAGCATGGGCAACAAACAAGAAGAGTTGGAAGACATCATGCTGCTAGAAAGCTACAACCTAGTTGCCATTACTGAAACTTAGTGGGATGAATCCCATGATTGGAATGCGGCTATCGATGGCTATAGGCTGTTCAGAAGGGACAGGCAAGGAAGGAGGGGCAGAGGCATTGCCCGCTACATCAAGAAATGGATAGAGTGTGAAGAGCTGTCTCTGAAGAATAGCCATGAGCAGGTTGATGGCTTATAGGTAAAGAATCAGAGACCAAGGTAACAAAGGTAACCTTGTGGTTGGTGTCTACTACAGGCCACCCAACCAAGGGGAGCCTATTGATGAAGCCTTCTTACTCCAGCTACAGGAGGCATCGCACTCACAGGCTCTCGTCCTGCTGGGGGACTTCAACCACGCTGACATCTGCTGGAAAAGTAGCATGGCAAGCTGCAGGCAATCCAGGAGACTCCTCGAATGCATTGAGGGTAACTTCTTAAGCCAGGTAATACACAGCCCTACCAGAGGGGGTGCAATACAGGAACTGGTCACCAACGCAAGTGAGCTAATCGGTGACATCAAGATTGGAGGCAGCCTGGGCTGCCAGTGATCGTGCACTGGTGGAGTTCACAGTCCTGAGGGATATGCGTCATGCAAAGAGTAAAGTTAGGACCCTGAATTTTAGGAAAGCAAACTTCCAGCTCTTCAAGGAGTTAGTCAATAGGATCCCCTGGGAAACTGCCCTCAGGGATAAGGGAGCAGAACAGAGCTGGCAGACCTTTAAGGACGCTTTCCATAGAGCGCAAGAGCTCTCGATACCCAGGTGTAAGAAATCAGGAAAGGAAGGCAAGAGACTGGCATGGATGAGTTGAGACTTGCTGGTCAAACTAAAGGGCAAGAAGGAAATGCACAGGCAGTGGAAGCAGGGACAGGTATTCTGGGAAGGGTAGGGGGATGCTGCCTGGTTGTGTAGGGATGGGGTCAGGAAGGCTAAGGTGCAGCTGGAGCTGAACTTGGCAAGGGATGCAAAGAATAATAAGAAGGGCTTCTACAGGTATGTCAGCCAGAAAAGGAAGGTCAAAGAAAGCGTAACCCCCTGATGAGCAAGGGTGGCAAACTGGTAACAACGGAGGAGGAGAAGGCTGAGGTACTCAACAACTTATTTGCTTCAGTCTTCAGTGGCAACCTCTCTTCCCACACCTCTCAAGTGAATGGACTGCAAGACGGGGACTGGGGGAGCAAAGTCCCTCCCACTATAAGAGAAGATCATGTTTGTGACCACCTGAGGAACCTGAACATACATAAGTCTATGGGACCTGATGAGATGCATCCCAGAGTCCTGAGGGAATTGGCTGATGTAGTTGCCAAGCCAATCTTGGCAGTCAGGTGAAGTCCCTGGTGACTGGAAAAAGGGAAACATTGCACCCGTTTTTAAAAAGGGTAGAAAGGAGGACCCTGGGAACTGCTGACTTGTCAGCCTCACCTCTATGCCTGGGAAGATCATGGAACAGATACTCCTAGAAGCTACGCTAAGGCACATGGAGGATAGGGAGGTGATTTGAGACAGCCAACATGGCTTCACCAAGGGCAAGTCCTGCCTGACCAACCTAATGGCCTTCTATGATGGAGTGACTACATGAGTGAACAAGGAAAGAGCTACGCATGTCATCTAGCTGGACTTCTGTAAGGCCTTTGACACGGTCACCCACAACATCCTTCTCTCTAAATTGGAGAGATATGGATTTGATAGGTGGACTGTCTGGTGGATGAGGAATTGGTCCCGTCCAGAGAGTAGTGGTCAACAGGACAACAGGCTCAATGTCCGGATAGAGACTGGTGACAAGTGGTGTCCCTCAGGGGTCTGTACTGGGACCAGTACTGTTTAATATCTTCATCAATGACATAGACAGTGGGATCGAGTGCACCCTCAGCAAGTTTGCAGATGACACCAAGCTAAGTGATGCGGTTGACACCCCTGAGGGACAGGATGTCATCCAGAGGAACCTGGACAAGCTCGAGAAGTGGGCCCATGTGAACCTCATGTGATTCAACAAGGCCAAGTGCAGGGTCTTGCACCTGGGTCGGGCCAACCCCCACTATCAATACAGGCTGGGGGATGAAGGGATTGACAGCAGCCCTGTGGAGAAGTACTTGGGGGTACTGGTGGATGAAAAGCTGGACATGAGCTGACAATGTGCGCTTGCAGCCCAAGCAGCCAACCATATCCTGGGCTGCATCAAAAGAAGCGTGGCCAGCAGGTCGAGGGAGGTGACTCTGCCCCTCTACTCCACTCTGGTGAGACCCCACCTGTGTCCAGTATTGTGTCCAGCTCTGGAGCCCTCAGCACAGGAAAGACACAGACCTGTTGGAGCAGGTCCAGAGGAGGGCCACAAAAATGATCAGAGGGATGGAACACCTCTCCCATGAAGAAAGGCTGAGAGAGTTGGAGTTACTCAGCTTGGAGAAGAGAAGGCTCCCAGGGAGACATTGCAGCCTTTCAGTACTTAAAGGGGGCTTATAAGAAAGATAGGGACAACCTTTTTAGCAGGGCCTGTTGCAATAGGACAAGGGGTAATGGTTTTACCCTAAAAGGTGGTAGATTTAGACTAGATACAAGGAAGAAATTTTTTAAGATGAGGGTGGTTAAACACTGGAACAGGTTGCCCAGAGACGTGGTAGATTCCCCATCCCTGGAAACATTCAAAGTCAGGATGGATGGGGCTCTGAGCAACCTGACGTACTTGAAGATATCCCTGCTTATTGCAGAGGGGTTGGACTAGATGACCTTTAAAAGTCCCTTCCAACCCAAACTATTCTATGATTCCATGATTCTATGATTCTATGATATGTTAATAATACATGTATTGATCTAGTTATTCACAGAAACTGTATTAGAACTGTTGATGTTGCAAAGTCTCTGTTCATTGTCACTCCAAAGGTGGTAATCTTGTAATGTAGAAAATAGCTCTATTTTCAACGCACTCAGAAATTGCAGTGAGAAAGGTTATGCATGTAAGTCTGTAAGCCTGGAGACATGTCAGGGAAAGGGATTTCTTCAAGCAGAAAGGAAAGGCTTCATTGTGAATGCAGACGTCTGTGCTCTGTTGGACCTGCGAACTGGTCAATCAGCCAGGGGGTACTGGCTGGCTGCTTAGCACAGGTACAGCTTGGAAGCAGCTACAGCACTGCACTATGTCTTCAGCCAGTACCTAGAGGATATGAAAGAGGTGAAGGTACAGAGCAGAAGTGGAGAAGCAGAAGCATGAAGTTGTAGAGAAGGTGGAAATAGGAAGATTTTTTTTTTTTAATGAGTAGAGATTATTATCTTGAAAGAGTGGTGGAGGGGGGAAAAAAGATTCAACAAAAGAAGAAATGAGGATTCAAGAAAAAGATGTTTCGGATTTGGAGAAAGGAGTTCAGCGAAGGATTGAGAATCTCAGTTAGAATAAGAGGCATTTTCTCTCTCTTTCCTTCTCTCTTTCTTTCTCTGTTTCCACTGCTGTTCTTCATGTGGCAATGCTTTACTAAAGGGGTAAGGTTAAACTGTCTGCCCAATCTTAATACACTCTGACTCTGCTTATGCACTGTCTGCATTTCCATTGCAGAACCCATGAGGCTTCCCTGTGTCAGATCTCGAGCCCTTTATGCCCGGTATGTCCCATTTCCCAACATCATCTCCATTTAGTGTTTGTCCTACAGCATTTCATTCCTTCTCTTATTCTTCCATCTCAGCTTCACATTTTCTTTTTTGACCAGTTCCACTGATGCCACAAGTCCCCAGAGATATGTAACTGCCTTGACCCTAGTCCCCTTTCTGGGGACCTATAAATGGAGGTGTCAGTAAACCTGAGCAATCAGATCAAAACAGCAACCTTTACATTTGTAACTCCATTCAACTTTTCCAGAGGAACTGCAGATTTTTGAACAGGATATTGAAACCTACACACAGTGAGCTTGCTTCTGGTGTACTCTGAATCTTTTAGAATGAGTTTACAATTTTTTGGGGACTCTTTGAACCACAACTAGAAAAACAGTGGCCTGGTTTAATAATCCTGTCTATACACAGCTGGTCTTTTTGCAGAACCTCATGGAAAGTGAATTAGCTTGTTTCTTTCTCTACAATCCAAATGTTTGTTACCCAACAAGTGAAATTCCTAAATTGACAGTGTATTTACAGAAGAAGAAATTATGTCTTTCATCTTTGAATGTCATCTTGCATCCATTTACCCACTTACTTGCAGTGTTTTAAGGACATCTCTTTTTCTTTGGCAGTTTTTTTCTTTAAAATTATAAATTTTTGCTTTCCAAGTTCACATTCTAATTGGAAAGATGGGAGTGCACACTGTCTTGCACAGTCACATACAGTACCCATTAAGGACTCCATCCTACATCAACCCACGGTCATGGCCTGAAGAGCTGTAAGCTTTCAGGGCATGGCAAATTCTGCCAACCGATGTGAAGGTATTAATACTTCTGACAGAAACCTGAATAAACAGTACCTCCAAGTATTCATTTCCCCTTGTGCGCAAAATGAAACTTTGCTTCTACCCATGCTGTAATGTTATACTGAGATTCAGGCTCTTAAAAAGAAGGACGCTCTTGAAAGGTTAGATTACCCATAATAAGACATGGGTTTTCTGTGGTCATTTTTCTTCCTTTCACTGAAGTTTTTGGGGTTCTAGTCACTCTGCTTTGGACAGCCCAGACCATACCAATAGGAGATGCTCCCTGAGTGACTGGACTGCCCAAGGTCTGGCCATAAAACCTTCCCCTGTAGAGACTCCACACAAATGCTGAAAGACACCAGAGTTGTAGTCAACATCACTTTCTAGTCATGGCTACAGCTTTCTGTAGGGAAAGCAACCTTGTAGCATAGACTGACTTGTCAAATGAAGACGTTGAGAATTATATTGCAGCTTTCCTACTTACTGGTGGTCTTTCTTCAAGTTATTGGTGGTCTTTTTACAAAATAGGCAACAAGAACATGGAAAAAAGAACCAGAGGATAGGGAAATGAAAGAAAAAGCTATAAATGACTTAAAGGCACCAAAAATGCACCTGTTGCTATATTGCCAGAGCCAGTCAATGATAATAATTTATGACTGTGTGAATATTAACCCTGTGATTTATCAGCTGCACTGGTTGACTTGATGCCAGTACAGCGTCATAAAACCGAGGAACAGTAAGGCTAAAACTGAATGCATTGCTGCAGGAGGTATTCAAGGCATTTAAATCTGTTGATCCTACATGAACAAACGCATTTGCCCTGCCTATTAAAAGCACTCTTTAGGGAATCCTACCAGTCGTGTAGACATGCTGGCTGGCCTGGTCCACGGCTGGGTGAGGTAATGTGGAATCAGCAGGGGAAGACGGGGTCCTGGACACCGGCCGATGTTTATCTAATCCCGCCATGCCAACTGTAGCCATCTGAGCCTGGTAGATTTCCAACTGGTGGACACGCTGATGCGCCAGGAACTCCTGTTTCCAAGAAAACAGCACAGTAGAAGGAAATGTGAGATGGGATCAAGTAAGACACTGAGGGAAACATGTCAACAAATTAAGTTCATTAGGTCAGGGCTGCAATAAACAGTGTAGAAAAAAAAAACCCAACAACTCACACCTAAGACCTAGTAAGACCTAGTCAATAAATCCATTTAACAGATGTTTTCACACTGACCGTGTGGGCTGCTGACTTTGCTGGAGAGTAGGTGATGGCAGGCAACCTGTCAGTTCTCCCTGACAGAGGAAAAGATGGCTTCACATGCAGAGGCTTATAAAAGACAAAGGTTTTTCTAATATGTTGAATACATAATATGATGTTAGATACGCACTTTATGACCCTACACAAATAAAAATAAAATCTTCCTACAGCACTGAAAGTGAAAAGTGGTGTCCTTACTACTCAGCACCAAATTTCCTGAGCAACTGTGAGTCAAGTTTCTACAGAGGACTCAGTTCCCAGAGCTCCCTGGAAAACAGAAACAATTTGCGCATAGGTTTTCACAAATCATTTAGAAATTCAGGAATTGTTACATGAGATCCCACTTAGGGACCATCTTTTTTGGTCATAACTGCTGCTGGCTGTAGGCAATGCGAAACACTTCAGGAAAGGTAGGCAGGTGTGAAACGACAGAGACGGAGCAGAAAGGAAGATTTCCTCCTCTGTTTCGTTTGTCAACAGATGGTGACTTTTGCTGACATGACAAAGGCTGAAACCCTGCTGAAGTCAGTAGAAACCTTGGCATTCACTCACTCCACAGAGTAGGATTGCTTTGCAAGCCCTCTTCTTTCTGTTTTTCTTCTTTGTGCATATAGTCCTAGACCATCAACAGAAAGTGAATGCAAGAGACAGATTTCCAAACTACTTTGCAAGATAAAGTCAGCTGAATTTC
Source organism: Mycteria americana (assembly GCF_035582795.1). Taxonomy (NCBI): domain Eukaryota; kingdom Metazoa; phylum Chordata; class Aves; order Ciconiiformes; family Ciconiidae; genus Mycteria; species Mycteria americana. Next base: position 34,469,158 of record NC_134366.1, on the reverse strand, counting down.
ACACTTCTGTCTTAGAACTGCAGACTGTTTATCCTCACCTGGGCTTGGTATATATATATATAAATACATATATATAAAAAGGCAGGTATATATAAGGTGTATCTATGGTTTTTGTTTTTGTTTTTTTTTTAAACCCCAGTAACAATTAGTGGTGCTGTATGTATGCTGTTGTTTGGGACAGCAGCTCAGAGGCCTGGCCTGGCCAAGGAGGGATTGCTGGGTGCTCAGAGAGGTGAAGCAGAGTTCAGGCTGTGCGGGAGGGCAGGTGGGAGCACCCGGGAGTACCCCAGCCCCTCGCACGCTGCAGAATGAATCCGTAGCTTGTGGGAAGTGAATGTCTACCCTGCATGTAAAAAAAGAGGCCTTTAAGAAAACAAGTGCTCATCAATAGCAGCTGAAATGACAACAAATGCTTTAAAAGGCAGCCTCAAAACCCACATTAATATCTAAGGTCACCACTTCAGTGAAAAGACATAAGGTCATGGGAAGGGTAAATCACCTGGGACCTTGTCATAAGTGACTAAATAAAGAAAGAAAATATGAGTAAGCAAAAAGAGATTTTACAAGAAGTGTCTTGGTTTGGGGTCATTGAACCATTTCCCTTTCTTTAAATACAGTCCCCAACTTTTCCTATTGCTTTTTTAATGTGTGATGGCAGGACGGTGTTATATATTTCAGGAAATACCTGGAGGTATCTGAACAGGTCTGTGTATTCCCTTTCCTTATGAACATAACTTAACATTCAGGCATTCTTTCCTGAAATGCCTAAATGCCTTGTTTTTACTTAGATTCACTAATGATTTTAATTGCGATAAATATTCAGAGCAGATTTTTTTGTGCTCCTAGGTATACACATCTTTTGTAACCTTTGTTGGGGGTGCGTGTGATTGGAGAGGAGAAGCGAAGAATGCATGGACACTATTGTGTTGAATATTTTCCCTATGGAGAACAGAAGTAGGTAAATTCCTTGGTGAGGATTTAGCATTCACTTTCCTCAATGCTGGCTTAGTGCTCAATAAAGGAGGCACAGAAGGTATTTTGCTGTCTGTGGCACAATTACTCCCTGCATCCTAGGGTCAAGCGGTGACAGCAGCACTGTCTGTCTGATGCCCGTGTACTCACCGTCTTCTGCCTACTCCTCCAAAGCATGAGAACTAGCTGAGCAGCTTGGAAGAAGCCAAACTCCTACCTGTAGGAGCACTTCTGCACACAGAGCTTTACTGCCATACATGAAATCAGCAGAATGGTTATTTCTGCTGCTCTCCTCAACCTCATAGGCTGCATTCATTGCATTAATTAAATAGCTGGTGTCTGTGTAGTTCTTTGACCAAGGGGATTTTTTATACTAGCTTTCAGTGTTCACACTAACTAATGATAATTCATTAATTGAGTTCACTTTTCCGATAATTACTGGAGTACAGAAGACAAAAGGGTTTGTTCCCTATTGGAATGCTCTTCGAGCTAGTAAGGGTGCATCAGTGTATTCTGGCAGTCTGCATTAAACAGCATTATTTAAATATACTTCTTAAGGAAATCTTGGAAATTCAGCTACCAGTGAGGGGGGATTCATACTGTGCACAAATGTTTCTGTTCGGACTTTTCTCAGTGCTGGTAGACTCTGAGCGCTGAGCCTTTAGAGCTGCCGTGTCTGCCTTTCTTTTACTTTCAGACCTGAACTTCACTTTTGCAATACCTGCACAATCTTTTTCAGTGGAGCTGTAAGTTTGCCATTCAATCAATATCTAAAATCTAATCCATCCAGGTCTCTGACCTGAAAAAGTCAATTTAAGTGGGTTTGGGGTTTTTTTTTATGGTGTATGAAGAGGAAAAAAAGCAAAGTCTGGAACACTGCAAAACGTCGATAATTCAGGAAGATGTTCCTACCTGTGCTTATAAAAAGATTAGGCATTTGTATCTATGTAAGCAATAGAAATAACACTATTTTTCAGGCATATGAACAAATCAAGGTAATTTTTTTTAATGCTAATCAACCTGTGTGGACATCACCTAAGAGCCAGACAGCCATATACTTCAGCAATTTGTCAAAGACCAAGAAGAGAGCCTGTTCTTGCTCTCCCATATTTTCCTGCTAAACTGTGTTTTGTTTATATCATTCTTCCCTCCTCAAATGAAACCAGACACATACCTAGAATCTGACACACGTTTATCAGCATAATCAGTCCAGGGAAGGAGAAGAAATTTGTGGATGGTTGGATGGAAAGCTGCAGGACACCTGTTTTAATTTCTGAGGTCACGGAAAACTGCTTGCCTGTGAAAACCTTTTAAAATTTGTTAAAAGTACAGTAGTTTGTCTCAGAAGGCTTACACTGAGGCTTGCTTACATCCTCTGGTGACTTCCAGATCCTTTAACTGTAATTTTAAAAACTCTAGGCATCAGCAAAGTTTGGAGTTGTTTAGGCTTTAGTCAAAGTTTTAGGCTAACTTCCTGATTAGGTTTCATTTTACAGACAACAGGCACTCATGAAATACATATATTTTTTCCAGCCACCTACATATTTATGCTGTAAGCATTTGAGATCCTCTGTGTCACACAGACAAGTCGATTATCCACATTGCTCATTGCATTAATCAACACACTTCTCTGGCTCCCCAAATGCCCACCTGGCCTCTGGAAGGGATTAAAGCAACACAATGAATTCATCTTCAGGTTTTATGTGCTACAGCACTGCAAACACATGTCCATCTCTCCAGCAATATGACAAAAGCAGTATTTGCACATCTGCAGGGTTAGTGATTTGTGTGAATATATGTGGAGCATTTCTTAGGTAACCTGAGCCCTGCCTGCCCGGCATGGATCCTGCTAGTTCCAGGTGCCTGAGATTAGTTCATTAGCAGAGGCAGGCAATTAGGGCCTCTGCCAAAGCAAATGGAGGGCCATTCATCGTCTTCCCTAGAAACAAGCTCAGGCCCTCAGTAATTATTTTGAGGAGGATTTTTAGAATCGGTATCTAAAGAGAAGATGACCCTTTTAGAGACATGGGAGGTAAATATTTGTTATTCTCCTAGTATTTCTGTAAGATTTGTTGTTTAGGAGGAGCTGGCATTAATTTAGGTTGGTGTGAATGCTCCTTTCATGTAGATGTGCGATTTGTACATTTTGGTGCTTGATGTTTTGTATATTCTGAGGATTTTAATGAGAACAACTTCCTTATTTCTACTAGCTGTGAGAACTGGTGACCTACAAGTGTATTCAGCTGGATTGTCAGACGGTCTATGTTGGCTGATAAAGCATAAGTGAATTGTCTGTGAATTAATGCTCCTTCAAGCTGTTATGTTTTGTGCAGAGAAAAAATATGTGGGTTCACTCATAAAAATTTTCTTGCCTCTCAGTAGTCTGCTGTTTAATTGTTTGATATGTTGATATTTAGTTTAACCACAGCTAAATAAATCCTAAGATTTGTATGTCTGTACCATAATCCTAAATGTGTATGGGCATATGCACACCTTTCTTCAGGGTTTATGCTTTGGCTTTTTTCATTGTGGTAGAAAACTTTTTTCTCTTAAGAAACTCAAATTTTGCTATTCTTACTAGCAAGGTTACTGCTTATAGTCTCTCATATGTTTGTGGCCAGGTTTATAGCCCTCTGTTGCTGTGCCTCTACTGCATTCTGCTGAAGTATGAAATGTGTGCTAATGCCTATTAACTTTTAAAAATCATTCATGTATTGCCCATCCTCCCCTCCTCTTCCCTCCCCCAAAAACCTTACAAGGTTTTTCCTCTCAAAACATTTTGTGGCAGTCTGTTCGCTGGTTATTTTTTTGCTATAATTTCCACATTGTTTTCTGAAAATTACCCAAAGGACCAATTATTACTGAAGAGGAAAAATACCTACGTGCTGCAGGAAGTTTTGCCCTAAGTGAGGATGAAAACAAAACCTGCCCAGCAGGAAGACCTGCTGCCTTCCAAGCACTTCCTCCAGCTCCTTCCTCTGAAAGGTATTTCTGATGCCTGCACTGCTGTATTGTCTCATCCAGTGGCTCCTGCTGGAGGCCCTGCTCCTTAGCCTCTTCCAGACCCCTGTCAGCAACGTAGGGACAGAGTCATTTCAGGTCCTGGCACTTGTCTTCTCCACCACCCTCCTTGACTTCCTACCTTCCCAGTGCAGTTGTAGCTGAATGCATCCAAGGGGTGTCCGGGCCAGCCAGTGGCTGCATCCAGCAAAACAGCCTCTACTTGCAGCAAACAAAGCTCAGTCCTTCTTTAAGGTGCCCATGACGGCCACTTTGGCCCAAACCAAAACTGCATCATCCAGAGTCTGATTCAGCCAGAAATCTTGGGCACCCAGGAACTTCTCATACACTTCAGATGTAGCTAATTAACAGTGCTTCAGAAATCATGGACCTCAGGAAGATATTAATAGGATTGACCTTGGTTATCCCCAGAAGTGACAGGAAAAAAACCAGAGAGCAAGGAATTCTTAAACAAGGAGTATTGAGACAAAAAGAGCTGTAGGTAAACAGAAGTTGTGCAACTTTTGACCAAGGAGTTTTGTGAACTACCATTCTGCTTGCTCTCCTCAACCAAAACCATAACCAGTTGCCCTCAGGAACTGAGCAAAAATAGGTTATGAGATCTTCTGAAAATATTTGTGTGCACAAATGTGAAAGTGCAGGAATGACTTACATCTGTCAGTCTATCCAACCTAAAATAGAAATTAGTCTGAGATATCCCTGAAAATGAGTATGTTGAGAGGTCTTCTTTTAAACTGCTCTGTCACTTAGAGAAAACACGTGACTAAGAAACCCTACCAATACTATTTTTGACAAAACCACATGTAAAGCCACAAACTTCCATGGTCATCACTTTCAATAGAACTGCAAAAAAAAAATCAGTATCATCATCTGAAATATAGACAGCCACAAATTCAGAATCAGCATTTTTATGAAAAGTAAATAAATAGCAAGTATGGATACAGGCACATAGAATGAATGGGTTTAGATGAGGCAAAAGCACAGACAGGAAAAAACAGGGCAGCTAGCCTTGAGGCATCCGGGTATATTAAGTCACATATCAGGATATCTATAGAATTTGGTTTTCTCTTGCTGTAATCCAAGGAACACAGTGTTGACTAGAAAATGGGTAAACAGAAATGAAGTCTTATCAGCTGAGCGTCAGGTGCCGATACAGAATAGTAGGATGAAAGCCATACCCCAGAACTGCCTAGAGTCCTAGGGAGAGAAGACTTGCCTTGAGCAGCAGGTTGCTGCATACAGCAAAACAATCCTGTGCCCTCTGCCCTCCCCTTGCCTTCTGGAGGACTGTGGACAGGCTTATTCCAGCTACTGCTTAGTATTTGAGGTGGCCCTACTGCAGTGACTGCATGGTCACCACCCTCAACCAGCTTTGTTTTCTCCCTCTGTTCCAGGAGCAGCAAAGCTGCTGCTGCAGAGGTCTCTGCCCCTCTCCCGCCACCCTTCCCTTCTACGGCAGGAACACCTTTGGGATGGCAAAATGTGACATTAAAATGACAACATTTTTGTCAAGTGGGCCAAGGAATAGGGGAAGAGCAGACTACTAATGGGGTGACAAAAGCATGCTCCTTCGTCAAGTCATGTAGGAGAGGATGTATTCCCTGCCTTGGGTTACGTGACCAAATGTGTGGGTCAGGGCTGGGGTTACACCCCTTGCCTCTGGTTGTAGGACATAACAGCAGGGTCAGGACCCTACCTTTTACCCCCGCTGTTGCACTGGGAGGTAGGTGGGTTGCTGACCTGCAGTTTCAAAGGGAGAGATGGCAAAAGTTACCTCCCTTGGATAGGGAGTTTCCAAAAATCTAAGCATCTAAATATGAGCCATCCTGGTCCAATGTAGGTGAGGAATCAAGATGGCCACATGGACTGAGAAGTTTTCAGCTACCTTTGTGAAGAAATATGACAGGCAGTCATTAAGTTGAAGCCTGGTGTGAAGAAGAAAGGAGTGACGGGAAATGGTGTCTGGGAGTGACAGCAAGGAGGGCCCTAAAGACAGAGCACTTTCTACTGAAGGGAAATTCCAGGAGTCCAGCTGAGCTGCTGGTTTCACTCCTGGTTCCCACTCCGGTGAGACCTGCCTTCTCCTTCTCCACTCCTCATATTGGCAGGTACTCGACTTCTGTCACTTCGGCTGAAGTGCTGACTCTGTGGTGTGTGCAGCACGCATCCAGAAAAATGCAGCACCTTCTCAAAAGCTTGCACTCCTGGCTGAATCTTTTCCTCACTTTCTGACTCCCCTGGAGATTTAATATAAATATATAAATAATTGGGGGTACAATGAAGGGGAGAAAGGGACCATCTGAACATCTTGCGTGTTGTTTCTTTTTTTTTTCTTTTTTTTAAAAAAAAGAACCTCTTTAGAGGATTCTTGTTACTTTATTAGTTTTACTAGAAATACCACAAGACTTTTCTGAAGCCATTTGGTGCTTTCCAAAAAAAGAATACAGAGAAGTGCAGAAATGAATACCAATGGGAAAATACAGTTGTCCATGTGTCTTGCCCTAACTTTCAGTATTAACAAGTATTTGTTTCTTTCACTTTGATGTGAAGAATAAATAGGCTTTATAATAGCATTTAATGGTTACGAACACCTAATTCTAGCAGCTTTCCAGCAGTCATCCAGTTAAACTGTTGGCCAAAACTAATTAATGAAAAATCACCTGTCCCACCTGTTTCATTGTTCTGGGAAATATCACCCAACTCTTTCCAACAGTATTGGCAAATCAATTTGATGTTACTTTAGGCAGATCATTTCAACCACTTCCATTTTTCTGCTGTTCATTGGAACTATTTTTCTTAACAGACCTGTATGGTTTCTTTTTAAGTGCAGAATCATTAGTTTGGCCTTCACGCAGAGAAATAATAGTCTCCAGGCTAAGTTCAGCAGCTGCCCTGCTGAAGAACTGTGTTTTCTGCATACTTCAATAGATTCTGCTTTGGTTTTATAGGTAACTCTCCTGACTTCAGGATTTATTGTAGAATTAATGGAAATTACTTGGGTCTGACTTATAAAGAAAAAAACTTGGAAAACCCTGCTTTTCAATATAGAGTCCACACACACTAACACATCGGTGTCTAAGCATAAAATCACAATGATGTATAGAAGCCCTCTGCAGATGCCTTCTCTCTTGTATGGAGGTACATGAGGTCAGAACAGGGAGCATCAATGGACCGTATGGTCAGCAAGTATAAGAACCGTAACCAAGGTGTTTTACCGACTCTGTTCTCTCTCCGTAGATCACCTCCATAGATCGTTGTATCTAACGCACAAACTCCAACAGGTGTGTGTATTGCCATTGCCCACACCAGAGCTCTTCTGTACAAACCATCTGTTTCTGCTGTCGCCTATGTGACAGCAGAGTTGTAACCTGCTGGATACCAGGTTCCAGTCCTTTGCTGGAGGACTTCTGCCCCTCTGAAGATTTCAGAGACACATATTACCAGATGTCTCACCTTACTTCAGTGTGGTTAAAATGTCAACAGACTTCCCTTCTCCAATATATTTGTAGTAAGAGTTATACAGTTTCTTGAAAAAATACGTATGTACACAAACACATTTGCAAATATCACAAAGTATTTAAAAAATGTTTTTCTCTCTCCAATGCTCAGCTCTTCACTTGTTTGATTTTGGCACACGGAGTAGTGATATATAGTGAAATGGTGATATAATTTGAGATGCTAAAAAATATAGGATTTGAATATAGGAACGATGCGGTGGATGGGGAAAAAAAGAGAAACTATCACAAAAGAAATCTTTTCAGTTCTGTTCTATAGACCCATAAAGTATTCTATATATTTGCAGAATGCTCTACATATTTATAGAATAAATATATTTCTGCAACAAACAAGTACAGCTTGTACTTTTTTTTTTTATTTGGAGGAAGACCAAATTATTTGTAATTTGAACAAAATTTGAACTGAACACCTAAAGGTTACTTTTAAATATTTCTTGAAACCAGGGACTTTCCTACTATATGCTACTCAGCATAGGATTGGCTGCTTTTAACAAGAGGGAGAACTGCCAGAATGGGCAAATTGAAAAGGGGGGGGGGAACCCTTATGTTTGCTGATTTAGGAACAACTAGAGGGTTAAAAAAACCCTTGGAAAATAGTATGTGCTAGCATAGCGCTAATTGTATAATACTGACTGCAAAATAAATTCTCCAATTTCTCATTCCTTGAGCAAGTCTTAGCCCTCAAAATGCAAAGCACAGTTCAGAAAAGACCATAATGTTTGTTACATTTCATGGGAAGGATGGATGAATTTATTTGAACTTGAATTTGCTTCATCGCAACGTACTTCAAATGTCCCCTCTAAAAAGGTAGTTAGGGGATAGACTGCTGTCACAAGGGGGGATGTGGAAGACTGGATGAAACTAAAAGGTAGAAGAGGGAGCAATATTACAAAATTCAAAGAGCTGAATATCATAAGCTCCTACCTCTTCCCTTCTCCCTTCTTTATGATAATGCTCTCCATTTTCTTTCTGTTTTTAAAATTTGAAAGCTATTTTGCTTGTATGTGCAACTATCTTCCAGTCCTTTCTTGCCTTTATTCTTTTTCCAACAAAAGCTGAGTCTTCTATGTATTGACATCTTCAGAATCCTCAAATATCATAAGATATTAAAACAAATACAAGAAATGGAAACAATAAGAAAAAGTAGAAAGAATACAAACTGGGGAGGAGAAGTGGGGGCAATAAGAACACTTGTCCCAGCGTAGCATTTCGGGAAGGTGGTTCATTGATTTGATCGCACTACCTAAGGATCTCATCACTGCGTTAGCCAACATGATATTTTTCTCCATCTAGAAGAGATCTTTATCCAAAGTATACAGGAGTAACTTACAGCAAAAGAAGTCTGAATGCTTAAGAGACCAAAGGACACAAAATTAGAGACCAAACCCTAGTCTGTATTCCTCATCTGGGCTCTGTTAATCCCTACGATGATCCATTTCCTTCCTGAAACAAGAGAAACCACAACAATCATAGGTATATTTATTAAAATTTTCAAAACCGCCTAACTATGGAACAAAAATCACTTTCTCCTTTAGAAAATGGCTAATTTTTCAGAGGATGGCTGCTTAGTACTCAGAATCACTATCACTTTGTTTTGAAGGCCAGCTAAGATAGTGGTGTCTCAATTTGTATATTGGGGAAGGCAGCCCTGGAGATCAGCTCCGTTGCCGGTGCAGTCCCTTAAAGCACCTCCCCGAGCATAGTCCAATGGTCCCCTGGGAGGGCATCCACACGCTGGAGATTGTCTTGGAGTTGGTGGCTGAGCAGGAGGACCACAAGCAGTTGGAAAGTGGCAGATGAGCCAGCTAGGAAGCACAAATCCAGTGTCCCAAGAGCTGTGCGGGTGCAGTCAAAGAGCAGAGGGCTTCCAGTAATTCTCAAAAGAAAGGACCTGACAGTCAGTGGAGAGGGTCTCCTCCAATAATAAGTTATAATTTATAACATGTCGTAGCTCTGTTTTGGGGCCAGACTGGATTATTTACACAGATCTAAGCCTAGATAGACTAGAGGTGAACAAAGAAATTTATTCTGGGTTTTCACTGGGATATCTGAGAGGAGGGTTTGGCACTTCAACAGCTGCTTCTTGAAGCAATGCCCACAAAGAAGAGAGACAGTCTTCTTGCAGCCACACAACACTTGGAAAAAAATACGTACTGGAAAATAGTGCACCAAATCAATAGCCACAACTTTAACTACGTCTCCTGAAACCTGGGAGGAGGGAGAGGGGGAATCCTGAGAACCAGTCAAAGCAAAATGTTAATTCTAATTGTTGTATTTAGTTGGCCTTGTCTTGTGACAAGTTTGTTATTATGCAGATTTCCTACCTGCCACCTTCCATGGGAGGATTTTACAAAGTGAAGTTATGCAGGCAATTCCCCTTGCTTCTTACCTCTTTATTCCTAATTATGTTGGCCCTGTGTTCACTCAAGATAACATTATAGCTGTCCCCAAATGCTCTAGATTTGGAGCCTGTGACAAATGAAATCTTTTAGTGCTTGGAATTTTTTTTTTTCCCCCTATGTGGCAGAACTGTAGCTACTCACATGCTGAAAACAAGGCTGTGCTTGCTTATTGTCTGACAATGGATTATTAGTTTTAAAATCTTTTTACAAGCATAATTTCTTAGATTTCCTTTTTGTCTTCAGATAGATATGCAATGTCACATGGGTTGGTTTGGGGTTGTTTTTTTAATGTAAATGCACATCTATATATACTATTGCACTTCTTGCCTTTTTTCTTGCTAGGAATGTCTTCTTTCTTCCTCTGTAATAACTTTTATGTGTATGATGCATATATATTCCTTGCATGATGCCATCCTATTACAGGCTATCAGGAAAATAATCTGTAATTCATCTACTACATAGAGAGTATTTTTGTGTGGAAAAAACGAGATGTAGAAAGACCTTGAATTATGAATCCAAAGTGAAAAGGGATTAAAACTCCTGATTTTCGAAGTCCTTCCTTTAACCATTACCTCAGTAATAATTGCATTGCATCAATAATATTCTCCACATGTTTTAACTTGGAAATAATGCAGTACTGTGGCTTTCAGTGTTTCTTAAAACAACTTCTAACTGTACCTCTACTACTATCTGTTGTATTATTTTGTTTGTGCTGGAAAAGGGTAGGAGAAAGAAGTCAGAGCAATGAGCACTATGAAATATCACAGCTTTTAGGCACTGCACAGACAAATTGAAGCATCCCCGCTCCATAGCTTTAAGCTGGGTGCAAAAGGGCTCCGGACAGACTGGGTAAGTAGAGGAAGGCTGATCATCCCTGTGACCCACACAGGGCCTTTGTGGTGAAGGGTCCCCAGAAAATTCTCAGCTGTTGTGTGTTTGGGGTCATTGTTGTCCTCAGTCTTGTTGGGAATACCCAGTCTGTTTTCTTTCCAGCCTCTGGGAGCATTAAACCTATTCAGAGAAAGGATGAGGAAAGGTGGTCCCATAACGCAGTATGTAGTGTACACGTGGTGCCGCAGCCAACCCTCGGGACCACCGCCAGTCCCGGTGACAGCCGTGTCGACAGCACCCCAAGCCAGGCAATGCAGAAGCTCTCCCAATACCTGGCACCCTACACCTGTGCCGCACCATTGGGGGTTGCCTGCAAACCCTGCTGGCCACAGGGGACCTTTTGAAAAAGAATGGACGTTGTCAAACGTATCTCAGCCCCATGGCAGAGCTGCAGAAGTAAGCTGAAAGCTTTGGGGCTGGGTTCAAAGCATTGGGTCCTGCCAGCCTAGCAGAGCACATTCCTGTCACTACTCTACGAGACAAGGACGCATTTGAAGGTTTCTTCCCAGGAACCACGGGGGTTAAACCTGATCTGATTGCAATATCAACAGATATGCTAAAACATGGCAGATTTAGCCCAACGAGAGAGCTAACACTATCCAGAGGCCCAACCGCAGACAATGAGCTTCTCAGCTCCTTCCCTCTCTCCCTTTCAAAATCCCCCTCTGACTATGGGTATTGGGGTTTCTATTTGCTACTCTCAGTAGACAAGCCTCATTAAAGCAATTAAACACTTAATGGTGACATTTAAAATCGGAAAAAATACGTGAGATTGTGGCCGAGCTTCTGACTTTTACTGACAATTTTAGAAACATCCCTGGTTTTCATCATAAAAGTTCAGATTTACACATCCAAGTGGCTCTTTGGACATTGAAATGTGCTATACACATGGATATAATTTAATTCAGAAGAACCTGACTGCTGCTACCTGGCCTTTTTTGCTTATTTTTAGTCAGTCTATAGAGAATTTAGAAGCCTTTTACTGTACGGTTGGATATAAGAGACAGGGTTGTTTTTCAGTTTTCCTCATGTGTGTTGTGAGGCATCAACCTAAGCTCTGATCAGGTTCTTTTTTTTCTTTTTTTTTTTTTTTTTTTTTTTAACCTGGATTTAAGCCCTGATGATTGTTGCTGTCATACAGCAATATTCTTCAATATTGTAATACAGTACATGCTATACATTACATCCTACAGAAGTTCCAGGGTTTTCTTCTTTTTGGGAGGGATCGTGAAGTTGCAAGTCAGTTTTTGTATCAGGAATAGTGTGGCCAGCAGGACTAGGGAAGTGATTGTCCCTCTGGACTCGGAACTGGTGGGGCCGCACCTCGAATACTGTGTTCAAACTTGTTAATTAGCTGGTGAATTCTTCTGATTTTAAGTACATCCAGGAATTGGTCCTGACACAAAACCCCAGATAATGCTTTCAAAATCTGAGTTCAGAATGACTTCAGATGGAAGCAACTGCCACCTCATCTTATCTGTAGTATATTTGTGTGGGGGGCAGTAAACAGCTACTGAGCTCCCTTTCAGAGCTGGCCATATTTCTGGGGTAATATCTGTAATACCTGGAGATTCAACATTATTTCAGTACAAAAAGTGTCACATGAAGTTACCCAAGCTAATAAGGCCAAACTCTTTTGAAAACAAAGCTTTCCTACTCATGCAATGATTACTAAAAGCAAAATTCACCTTGTTACAGTGGAAATAACATACTCCAACTTCACATGGCAGGAAGAAAAATGCTGTGCTAAGTTATGAGTAGCTGCCACCTGAAGGCATTGAGATTTTTAGGCGCATTGAAACTTAACCAAAAAGACCTGGGGAACGTCTGAGACAAAAGCTAGTTGGTAAATTCATCTCTGCTGTTATTAGGCACTCACATCACAGGCATCTCTTTGTGCCTGCATAACCCCGGCCAAGAGGGGGAATACCCCAGCCAAGAGGGCTGTGGGTGCTGTTGTAGGCAATGTATTCCCATGGAGGAAGCTTGGGGTGACCAGTGCTCATACTTGGTGCCTAAACCCGAGGTGTGAGTTAGTTGGCTCACCTAATCTTCGTATTTTAATGAGAAAGGAGGGAGTGAGAAGCCCTGAGCAGGGGGTCGTGGCTGGCTCCCTCCAGCTATGAAATGTGTGTGTCCCTGGTGGGTGTCTTTTCTCCCCGGGGGCAGAGTGGGTGGAAAAGCCTCTCCTTTTCATTTAAGAAAGGGTTACAGGGCCATGCTGCTCAAAGAGCTGCACCAGGGGCTGAAAGCCCTGAGAGAGGTTTGGGTCAAGTTAGGTTGCTTTGGGAGGATTTGGATCTCTGAAGATGTTTTGCTTTCACTCTTTGAATTAAAATTTAATTTAAGTAATTGAAATACATAATCCGTCTCTGAGGAATGCTGTCTTAATCTTGTCTCCTAGAAGAAAAAGCAGGATTTTCAAATTTTATCTGTTACTGATCAGCTGTATGAGCTTACACCAGTCTGCTAACCTCTCTGAGCCTTTGTGTTGCCTTATCTCATCCTGGCTTTATCTATCCTAACTATGGAGATTTCAAGCAGTTTGTCCTTTGCAACGTGACAGTTCAGTGCTGAACACTAAGGGTGCTTGACTGCCGTTGTGGAGCTAAGGCAGTAATACACTTAAAATAATGAAAAACTATCTTGAAAATCCACTTCCTTGTCCCCCTGGCCCCCCCTCCCACCCCCGCAAAAGAAAAAGGGAAAAGCTATGAGTTTCATTTAGTTTGTTTCAGCATAGTAACTACCCATATAGGTCCAATTACATTTCATGTTAAAAAAAAAAAAAGGCAAATATAAGGAACTAGAGCAAAAGGACAAAAAGTGAGAGAAGAGAAATAGATGGGAGGAGGGTGGAGAGAACAAGAATCCAGCTTTAACAGAGACAAATCATGCAGGCTAAATAACTGAGACTCTGGATCCAGGCACCGACTTTCTCATCGCCTGGAAACGGTCAGAGCATCACAACTGTGATTTTTGGACATTGATACAGTCTGAGGTTCTGTTGCGTGAACCCTGATCCCCTAAGTCCCCCTGCAACGATTAATTCTTTAAAAGCTTTTAGACTGAGGACTTCACCTTTCTTGTAATACTAAGGCTTCTGAACCTGTGGTTATTATGGAGAGGGTTTGTTTACCGCTCTGTTCTACTATAAAAACAGTATATACCCTATTTATTTGTTCCTTCCAAAAAACCATAGTAATTAATTGCTGTAGCGTACGGTTGTGGTAGCCCAGCGGTGGGACAAAATCAGCTGAGAAAGCAGGGCTGGTTGCGTACCAACTGCAGCACCCGCCCACCGCTGACCACAATAACCTTTTTGGGGAAAGTCACTTCCATCAGTCAGGCCACTACAGGGCAGTGGCCGCAAGGCAGCAAAACGCGGCTTGGAATAATTCTTTGCAGATGCCAGGAGCCGGAAGTTTCAGGGAGAAAAATGAAAGCCATTCACTCTTCCAATGACACAAGCCTTTGATACCACAAAGTCGTTTGGACAGAGAGCTCCAAGGTCAGGAAGGCACGTAAAGATTGGTGATTAGAGAAATACTATATCAGCAAAGTGTGGCAAGCTATTAAAAGAAACTGTAGCTTTTATGATTGTGTTGCTGGAGCTTCCCCAGGGCTATTTGTATTAGATATTGAGTTAAGCATAACTTATTTAGTCCCAGCATTCCAGAAAACATTTTGATGTCAGCTACTGAAGGAAAGTAAACACAAGGAGGAGGAAACAGTACTGATCCCAAACAGATAAAAAATTGTAATTTAATTTTGTGAACCCATGCATGTTAGAGCATTAAGAAAGAGGAATTTTTAAAAGGTTGATTTGACTTAAAAGACTTGGTTGATAGAGGTATTTAGTCAGCTGGGGGAGAGAGGGTGGAGAAACAGAGCTGATTTATCACCTTGAGTGTATGCTACACCCTGACAAAGCATGAATGCAGTTTTCTGTAGACAACATTTTCGTCTAGAGCAGATTTTATGCACATGTGTGATTCTCATCTAATGCTGTGGACTTGTGTGTATGCTGGGCCAAACTATTTGCTTAGCTGGGCTGTTTGCCCAGTGGATGTTCTGATGGCTGGTGACAGGGATTTGCCCGCCCTGTAGTGAGCAATTAAGAGTCTTTGGGATTGTAATTTAGGAATAGCTCTATGGGTCTGGATTTTTGGTCACTATGTGAAGAGTTCAAAATCTGATCTAGAGGCTGATAATATCTGCACAGGTATTATCTCTCAGCTCAGCAGCTCCAGAGCAGGAGTCATGCTTGTGCATTTCTCTAAGCAGCAGCCAATAAATCTACTGGGGAATTCTGCTCATGGGTTCTCTATTCTCTCAGAATAACAGCGTGGACCTGAGGAAATCACAGGTATAAATGTAAGGCCAGGTGTGGTTTTCTTTGATTTACCAGAAATTGCTGTTTATTTAAGAGTGGGGAAGTGGGAGAGCTGAAACCTCAAAGTCAAGTACAGCTCAACCCCCTTAACACAAGGGAGAGACCTCAACAACAGCTCATTGCAGAGGGTTTTTTCATGAAATCTTGACTGTGCTTCGATTATTAATTTTTTTTTTTTAAGTTTTTTTTAGGTGGGAGGTTAGCACTTATGGGTTGGTTTGTTTGTTTGAACTACTGCAGAAAAAAGGGTCAAGGAACATAGTGGAACTAGCATGATATGACTCTGTAGATGTTACCTGTCCAGAGATACTGTCCGAGAAACAATTTGTGCTTCCTGCCACCTTGCTCTGGCCAGGTGTATTAATGTCACTTTGTTTTGGACCTAGGCAAGTTGCCAGACCTTCCATTTCCTTTTGTCTCAGTAGAAGACAAGGGGTATAAGACTGTGAAGACCATTGAACTTTGGTGCTTCTCTTGATTAGCATAGTTACAGTGCCCTCATATTGCTGATAAAACAAAGGTGGGTTTTTTTCTCTCAAATTGTGAAATTCTACATTTCTGTGTTCAGACTAGGAAAGATCTTCAGCGTGAGATGAAGAGGAAGAAAACTTCCTCTCCCTTCTCTCCTTGCTATATATTTTTTGTGCTAACATTTTCACTGCAAAGAAATTATTCATTACCACAGGAATATCCCAGCTCTGCAGGTTACATATTAATGACCAGTTCTCCCAGACAGAGGATCATATTCCATTTAGAAGTGCAAATGTTATGTCTGCTAGTTACCAAACATGCCATATAGGACTTAGCAACTAAGACTTTATTTGCATGTCCTGTGCCTAAAAACATACCAGTTAATACAAAGACTTCCCACAGAAATTTTTTTTACCTTAATTACTCAGCCTTACACACCCGTCCTAATTCTTGACATATTTAATAAGATGACTCTGGACTATAAATTCTCTGCCTCTTAATTTGTACGTTACCACTTCATTGCCTTTTTAGGCTGTCTTTAACAACGGCTAGTCTTTTACTCAGGAATACAACTACTGCATTTTGCATGTTGTGAAGACAGATTTGAAGCTTTTTGGGAGACATAGCTAAGAAGGAAAAAGGCTTGTTTTGTTGACTATGTGTCTTAAGGAGCATAATTTGTCACTTAAGAAAAAGAAAGCAGAAATGTGCTTTACCCTGAAGCTAGACAGAAAAAAATACATAAATTTAACAGAAGAATCTAAGTTTGGCTATGACTGAAGGACTAAACAGAGCCAAATCAGACTTAAGGAGATAAGAACATAAGAAGTGCCTTTCTGCATCAGAGCAGTCCATGGTGGCCAATACTGTCTTGGACTGTGGCAATAGGAGATGCTATTGAGTGAGAGCACATAAGCACGGCTACTCTCTGCAATTCATTCCTCTCGTACTCTCCCAGCATCCAGAATTTTTGCATTATAGATGCTAGACGTACCTCCCTGCCTCTTTCCTTTACTATCTGCTTATGACCCTGTTCTCCATGAATTTGGCTAATCCTGTTTTGAACTGGTGGTTCTACAATCTGCCATGGCAACAAATTCCAGAAGTTCACTACTCATGGTGCAAAGAAAAAAACCTCTTGTCTTTTTTAAACTGATCTCCTCGTAATTTCAGCAAAAGATCCCAAATTTAATACTGCAGGATTTGGCGAATAACACTTCTTCATCCACTTTTCCTGCTGCCCTCGTGATTTTGTAAATGTCTCTCTGAGGGAAGGTATTCCGCAGCAGAATGAGAGATGTTTACCCGGGAAAGTCTGTGCCTTCCACGGGTGATAACGAGGCCCTGCTTCTCGGTTGTACAAATTACCTTTCTGCTCAGCATTGCTGCAAACGCTGCTTTACTGGATGTTCGTGCTGCCGCTGGCCTGGTGGGTCACCCGCTGAGCGGAGGGAGGGTACTGCCGGCTCCCACCGGCCTCCCTCCCAGCCCAGCGTGCCCCAAATCTGCCCCCTGGTCTCCGGGCCAAGGCGAGCCTGGCAGCCAGCCGGGAAATCTTATTATGTAGGTGATACCCACTAGGGGAGCATTTGAGAGGTGCATTTTAGCTTTATTTAAGTGTTCTGGTTTCTACTGCCGTGGATTTACGTGCATAAAAGCCCCACATTTAATAGAGAGTAATGTATGAGCTTTCCAAATGTTTTCTCTACGCTTCTGCTTCTACTCTCCAAACTCTGCATTCTGTCTTTCTCTCTCTCTTCTTCCCTCTTCTTCCAGCAGGGAGAGGATGATGTCTCTTTGCACAAGACATCAGTTCGCCTGCGTCAAGTGTTTGCAAGCAGTATGCAGTAAAACTTTTAACTATAATGCAATTTAGTCAAGAAATAAGAGACAAAACCCAAAGGCTGAGACCAGCACCAGACCAAAGCTAGAGGTTTGATATTAAATATATTGCAACTTTTTCTTTCTAATATTTTCAAGTAGGAAATAAATCTCCTTTCTGTTGAAAGATAGTTCTCCCTTTGAAGATAGAATAACGTTTACGTAAATGTTAAGGTCTTCTTTAATGTAGCTTTCATTATCTCCTATGTTCCCCCTTTCTCTGAAAGCCCAAGTGACTGATGTCAAGATCAAGGGAGTCAATCAATGTAGATACACTCCAGGACCCAGATAGGATATAAATCACCCTTACTCCTAACCACAGTAGACACCTAACTGAAGGACAGAAGTTTACATAGTCGCTGTCCTTGTGGGGGAGGCTAAATTTCCCAGCCACTTACCTCACGGGAACCCCTCATTCATTAACCAATTGGGGTGCTTAGTATCACTTATCAAATAGGCTAATCAAACTTTGAGAGAAACCAGCTCTTGACCACTTCTTGCCCTTTGAGCACTCCAGGGCCACCTCCCGCCCCTGACTTTTATCTAATTAAAGTTAAAGAGGAGAAAATTAATCCATGGAAGAAAATGAGATAACAGCCACCATAGCAGACCATCCCAGAGTCGGGTTTGGCTTTCATCTACTGCTACCTGACAATTAACTCTTCAGTGACACAGGAACCCCATTTTTTGGGAGCAGGATCCGTCCCTTCACACAATGATGGGCGTTGTTTTTTCATTTTTCACTGCTCCATGTTGCAGTTCCTCTACTTGTACTGGGTGCGGGTGAATTAAAAAGGTCATCCTTTACTCTCCTTCTCTCAAGCTTGACTTAGTGCTGTTTTCACTTGCAGAATACAAAAGTGAAAACTGTAATTTATTACAGTACTAGCAATTCAAGATGTTTTGCTTGGATCCTGTGCTTGCAATTGGTTACCAGCATTCCAGCCTTTCTTGCTTTTGTTGGCTACTAGTTTATAACCCTCAATTTCATTCTCTAAATCTGTGTTTAAAAAGACATTTCACAACACAGGGTTGTGGGGGTTTTTACCTTGGAAAAAAAGTGTGGCGTGTCCCCTTTGCAGATTCACTGCAATTTTTTTGTACTACTTGTGTTCCTGTTTGGTGTTCTTTTGTTTTAAATTCTTCTTTTTTTTTTAAACCACCTGATTGTAATATTTCTGAAGCCCAAAGGATCTTCCTTTATGATCGCTTGAATTTTTCAACAGCTGAAACTTTGGCACTGTGAATATCAGACATAAGTGAACTCCAGTAACACAGCAGTCATCAGTTGCGCTGCAAATGGAGACCCTTGCGTTTTATGGGGTACTTGGGAGTCCTGGGCTGTGGCCGCCCAGCAGCAAGCTCTGCTCCTCCAGCAGCACCTGCCAGCAGTGATTTGGGGCGCGTGGGGCAGCTCCGACGTGCCACCCGCACTGCCATTTCAGGTTTCGGTGCACTGGGGGAGCAACAGCAACAAAGTTCAGCTTGCTTTCTAAAAATACTCTGATAGCTTGAAGGCTGCATTTGTATTTCTAGCATTTTTAGCAGGAAGCGTTGGATTATAAAATCTGGGGGACAGGCACATATGGCCAAAATTAGAAGTGCTGAGGAAATCCCACTTACACACCACGCTGTCTCAGTGTTGTAACTTGCACCTTGAGGCACTCAAAGGTAGGTAAGTTAAAGTAGCCCCACTTGGACTCCTTTCTAGAGATGAGAACTGGTTTAATTATTACAGGTTTATATTACGTTGAAATGGGCCACTGTTACTGGTTTGGGTTTGGTGGTGTGTTTTTTTTGTGTGTTTTTTTTTTTTTTAAGCCTACAAAGCCCATGTATATCTATAGCGCTGTAGCCAGTAGTTGTCATTAAATACCTTACAAGACTAACTTTAATATTGTCAGTATGCAGTCCCTAGAACTTATTAACGGGCATTCTGCAACATAGTTAATTACTTGCAAATGGAAGCTGTAAAAGATAATAGGGTTCAAACCCTTTCATTTAAATCAAAAAGAAGCCCCAAGCAAGCTTCCAAATCTCTTCCAAACTTTGGGAAAATTTTAGTCCATATCAATGTCTGAGCTAATATCTGGCCTTCCCTTTAGCTACCCGAACTAATCCATCAGACCTACAATTCAGAACTATGACCTGCAGCTGTTTGGTTATGGAAGGGACCTTGGTAGGACTTTAAAGGGGGATAAGTGAAGCAGTGAAAATGAGATTCATTAATCCCCCTGTATTATAAGATATTTTGCAGAGGGTGGGAAGGAGCTGGGACTTTTGCTTTCTCCCCCATCCCAGGCAGCATGGGGGGATGCGGGCGCTCCCTGGCCGCTGCCTGCCGCGTGCCCCCCGCGGGGGCTGGCAGCGGAGAGGTGCCTGCCCAGTCCCTCCTGCAGCTCCGGTGCCAGCGCGGGGAGTTCACGAGGTCCCAGTTAAACGCAGGTATCAATTAATACCAGCTGCTTTGCTCTGCAGGGTGGACAGGACCTACTAGGAACTGGAAAATCTGTAATAGGGAAATACACCAGAGAGAACAGTTCTGTACTGGTAGGGGGATAGGCTGCAAGCTGTAACAGGTCTTTTCTGTCTCTAATTTCTACATATTTAATTTATATAGGGCACTGAAAACTTAAATTGTAGCAAACTTTGGTCACTACTCACAAGAGACAGATTTGATCCAGTGACCCAAAGGCGAAAGGTTCTGTATTCCATTAGCAACCCCCTACAAACGCAGTCCCTCACCGAGGCTTTTATATCAATAACTAAATACCACTAACCTTTACAAGCTACGTGGTAACATTTTCAGTCTCCTAATTGTGAGTCATTTCACAAGCAAAGGGAAATTGGAGTTTGTCCTAGAGATAAAAATGGAACTTCTTCAACATTTTGTTGTTAGATATTTAGGAATACAATTATATTTCAAAGAGGGGAAGAAGGAAAGCAGGTTGGATGATGACTCAGTGTGTTTAGGAGTATCTAAAGGCATTGCCCTAGGAGAATGCATTAGGCACCACTCCTGCACTGCTTTTCCCACCCTCTCCCGTGACTGAAGGCGAGGGAAAATTCTTCTCTCCCCCTTACTGGCAATTTTACATCTTCTTCTCTATTACCCACTGGAATGTCCCTTGGAATTCCACCCAGGATCCAGAAGTTAAGAGAGTCTTGATCTTGATATAGGGAAACTTGTAAGCAAGATAAAAGTATTTCTGCAAATGTTTTCTGAGCATGCACAAAAATGTATACAGGCTAAGAAGATATAATGCTATTTAATTTCTATTAAAGGTAAAAATGTGGAAATAACCAAAAATAAGTTACATAAAATAGCAGTTGGAGGTCAGTATTCATGTCAGAGGTGGTCTTGTTCTATTTTTTTTTTTCTTTTTTCCTTTACCTACAAGCCAAACACCACTAAGCCAGAAACCACCAACCAGTACAGTCTCACAGTAACAAGATATTAATAGCCCATGGAAAAATCAACATATAATTTTATATTATGGTACTTACTACAGTCCCTGTATTTTTTTTTTAGTTCTGACCTAACTGTAACACGAGAAAAGGCAGTGGAGTGACATGCAAAAATCTGTGCTCATTTTCATTTGTAATGTATTCAAAATATTGTTGGTAATTTTTCATATGATATGTGTTTAAGGAACCCTCACTTCAGTCTTTTATTACAGAAAGCTAGGAATTTTACGTACAAATTTTGTTTTTGTTGCTTTTTGTTTAAACAAACCTATCACCCTTTAATACACAGAGAAGCATAGAATAATCCCGAGAATATATAAAGTGACTTTGAGATTGTGGCACATTTCCTACCTCCTAAGGGGGCTGTCTATGGGCCTGCTGTCTCCACCATATAGGCTCCTCTCACACGTGAGTGAGCTCTTTTTGTTGTTGTTGGTTTTGCATACATAAGTAGATACACAGATGTTTTCATTAGATAGCAGAGAACACGCTTGCATTACTTGCATGGACCTTTGAGGAAGTTGCCCACGTGCTTACAGGCAAGTAGGCATCTTCAAAATAGGTGCCTAAACACTTCAGTGGTTTTACTTAAAATGACTTCACAGAAGTTCCTATACATTGTAATAGCCAATGACCTGAACTGGGCTGAAGCATGCCTAATGCCTAACTTGTTCTTCTTCGTTTCTACGCATGCTTTATTGTTCCCGGCCACATCTTTTACTGTTGTCCCTTCTTGCTCATATTCCCTTTGGCATCAGTGACTTGGAATTGCTTATTGCTACATTTCCTAAGTCTTTTTATATCTCCTAATCCTCATACATGAGCCACAGATTTTTTTTTTTTTTTTTAAATTATATTGATCAGTCTCTTGATGTCAAAATGGCAAATCCAGCAACAGTAAAGGAATTTTCTGGTTAACAACTTGAAAAGACCTTAATCTGCATTTGACTAGACCAGCCTCCGTCTTGTAGAGGTATGCAAACAGTTTAGCAAACTTTCAATCAGTGTCTCTCAGCCATTGCCCCTTGGAAGGTCTGAAGCTGGTTCAAAAGTGCAAAGCTCTTCCTTGATTCAGGAGTGTTAAAATAGCAGAAAAAACATCAAGCAAAAGAGAAGGAATACAGACACAGCTCCTCCAAAAACTCTCCCTCTAGCAATAAAAAGCGAGCTTGAAAGGAAGAATCCACTCAGCAGGCGGGATTTAGAGGAGAAGATGTTATACATATAACACCATTCCCACAGGCAAGCCAAGAGCTGTACTCAGCATGCAAAGGTAAAGCTTTAGGTCAGAGCAGAAATGTCAGAACTTTGGAAGAATTCTGGATACTCCAAGGGATGCCGTGGAGCCCGAGGTAACGAGAACACTGACCGGGGCTGAATTGCGGGCTTGCTCCTAGGACTCCTTGGGTCTTAAGGATGCTTTGCTGCTGTTTGTATTCTGATCCTAAAACGAGATTAGATACTTGGGAAAACACTGTGTTAATCTACTCCACAGTGATTCATGCTGGTCACCAGACTGGAGTGAAGTCCTGCTGAAAAGCTTTAAAACTAGGCAACAATATTGGAAGCAGAGCCAAACCAGCAGTGTTATTTCTAAGGCTGAGGGCTCCATTCCAAAACTACTGTCTCCTCTTCTCAAGCAGCTTAGTCTTCAAAAGAGGTCCATTTAATACTAAAAATTACCATGATTTGGGGGTCAATAAATCTTTTTTTTTTAAGTGATAAACCACAAAGTGCCCCATGACTTGATCTACTTCATGTCGCCATGGAGTTTGTCATCTTCTTTTTTTCCACATACCCAAGTATTTCATTCTGCTCTCTCCTTGAAACTTGGAGGATTTGTGTTTCTCCCTCTCCCAAGACAGTTATCGTTGGCCAGTGCATCAAACAAGTTCTTCTAGTGAACTCCAGCCACAGAACAAATACACCACCTACCAAACCAAAGGCGCCCTCTTCAAATCACAGTCCCGTTTGGCAGCCAGTTCCTTTCATACCATTATACCCGGAGAAAACTATAAATCTTTTGCCTTGGACACTACTCGCTACCTCAAGCACATAAAACTAGCTATTACAATGATTTTAGTAAAATGATCAACTGCTAGAAAGGGAGTGTGCTCTAGGTGTAACTCATTTCACAGAGATAGTTTCATATAGCTCCATCTTTTATTTTTCAAAATTCAAGAGCTTCCATCTAGCAAGCTTGAAGCCATTGCTTTTTTGTATCTGTTGATGCTTTTTTCTTTTTTTTTCTGTCTCTTGTCTTTTTTCTTTTTTGTTTGGTTGGTTGGTGTTTTTTTAATTTCTTTGCCTGTGTGGTCTCTTGCATTCCTTGTGAGCTCAGAAATATACCTTACCATTTGCAGGAACCATCACTACGCATGATTCTGTGTAAGGAAGAATCTCACCATTGCTGCCTTAGCTAAAATGTAGATTTAAAAATGCCAGATGAAATTCATATCTATCACGATCAAAATCTCATTGCATTGTCATAGGACTTTTAACACTGAATGGTTTTGTCTTCAGACTAGCTTAAAAGGAATTCTTGATGCTATTGGAGGTGTGGGGAAGCAGTAACTCCTCCTAACAACTCCTCACTATAAACTGCCTGAAGAGCTACGCATGGAAAGGTACTTTTTTTTCCTCCTTATTGAAAATAAAACTTTCTTCTGCTCCACTGGTATATGCTCAGTTGAAAACACGTTTTGAACAGCACTGCTCCATACCATGCATTGGAATTGAGAGTTTGATATAGTCTGTAACATGGTAGATTATTCTAATCCAAATCCCAGTTTAGTACAGAAGCAGAAGTTTCAGCAAGGCACTTAAAATCATAATCCAAAGGCAGTGACTTTGGATAATATGGACAGAGCTTTCACAGCAGTTGTCAAAAGGTACGTGTGTGTCCCAGCAGACGTGAATGCAGCTTCACCCCAAAGGCCGTATTTGGCTTCTTGTTACCTCAGTCACCATTTGCAGTGCTCCAAAACGCTTGCTTCTACTGCCTCAGCAGTACGTGGGAGTGAGAGGGGGGGACGGACTTTGAAGCATTTGCTTATAAATTCTTTATCTCCATCTCCAGTGCTGTGCAAAGCTGCATATGTTACTTTCCACTTTCTGAATTTGGTTCGCATCCATTTGATTGCTCAAACGCTTTGTAATTTGAGGTAGTTTTGCTGCCTTTCAAGTTACTTGGGGAAAGATTTTTTTTTTTTTCCCCTGCTGCCATCTCAGATCCAGCTAACAAGAAGTCCTTTGCTAGAGGGCAAGAGTGAAACATCATTAAGTCATAATTTCTTTTCCACAAGTGTAGCAGGTATAACCAAGCTGCTTTCCTCCTAAGGCTCCCAGCCCTGAGAAAGTCAAGAGGCTAACCCCAAAGGGCTGCATTTCTTGGGTCGCTATAATAACTTAAAGTCCTTTTGTCAGAAGGACTTTTTTTTTTATCGCTTCCCCTTCAAAAGCAATGCAAAAGCTCACACTGTGTGCTTTTACAATCAGACTGAGCAGGGAACTTGTCCCTGCACAGGTAGCATACGCATCAACAGGGTATTCTTACTGCAGCAAGTCCCACATTCAGGTCTGAAGATAAGCTGCTTTCTTGTCTTGCCTGCTTTTTTGTCTTGCCTGCTTTTGTATACTCTAGCTAACCTTCCTGGATCTCGTGATTAGCCACGAAGAGAGTGGAGAGCTTTTTCCCTTCCTAAGCAGTCTCTGGAGGGAGGCTCAAGTGAGCCTGACAGATTTAAGAAACTGTAGGAAATTGGTGAAAAAGAAGCAATTCACATAAATGTCCTGTCTAAATGAAATAGAAGAGCACGCGATTTGCAGAGGAAATCAAAGTCTGAAAAAGTAATTACACTTGTTTAGATTAACTGCAAGACAGCATTTTAATAAACAAGCAAAACCTCTCGCTAACATGTTATTTCTCAGCCTTTCTCTTATTTTATGTTTAAAATTAGATGTCTCTTCTCCTCAGATCCATAATCCCCAATAGATTAACCTGTCCAAATAACACATGCACAGGATAAAACTATACCTTTGATTTTGATGACATTGCTTATGGTTGCAATTTAGGTAGCCTTGATTCCAGCCATTGTTGTTCCTGGGGACTTGGGCACCCTTAAACTGCTGAGAAAATCTCAGTTCTTAGATGGATCTAGTTAAGTTGTTGGTTGCAAACAGATAAACTTATCTCTTTTTGTTGACAAATGGCTTAGAAACATAATTTTGCAAATATGGTGCTGTGATTATGGTGTATCACTGCTCTTTTATAGGGACTGCTGTAACCTGGAAGAATTCAGTTGTGAATGGGATAGATTTTATCTGTAAATACAATTCCCAAACATTCAACAGAACTACAGGAAACATTACATTAACTGAACTGTCACATAGATACAGCAAAGCTGACACTATTAAGGCAATGTAATTTCTTGAAGCCCTACAAATCAGCAATTGAGCTTGTATCTCTTACGACAAACTTGATATAACAAAAATAACTTATTGGCAGAAATACCTTGCTCACTAATCTAGTGCTGGGTAGACACTATATGGACTTCATATTACATGACTGTAAAGCTGAACTACATTTCAGTAGCAGCTCTTTGCATTAAAACAGAAGAAAGAATGCTAAAATAATGGGTTGCGATAGAATGTGAAACGTAAAGAGAGCAGAGCATTCTGTCAGGGCAAGGAGGCTCACCCTCCCTGCTTGCAGGTTCCCTTCGACAGAAGCGTGGAAGTACTTGGCTAATGTGATGGAGCATTAGGTTTTACGCACCCCCTGTTGCCACAGTCGTAGGGAATCTGGATTAAAACAGGTGCAAAATGAAGAATATTTTTAATATTTTAAATTTAGATTACTAAACCAAAAATTAATTCTTAATTTTGCTTTGACTATGGGTAGTACATTGTCACACTAGTAGATGACAGACAGATTTTAAAGACGTGTTTTAGTATGGCCATTTAAAATACTCTTTAAATGAAGTATATCACACAACCTATGTATTACAGTTATAGCACATACAGAGCAAATGTGTTACAAATCATTGAGACGGCTCTTAACAAAGCAAGATGCTTGTTGACAAAGGCAAAAATAAAAGTGTACTGGAAGGTGCTATTACTTCACTTCCATATCCTCATGCTCTTGTGCACACAATTTAGTAGCATAAATATAACTTTGGAGGAGCTGGTTTTTCACGTAATCTGGAGCTTCTGGATTTCTGAAAATGAGGCTTTTAGAAATGTGGGATTCTTTCCACACATCCTTCTGGAAAGTTCATTGTTCCTAATTTAAAAACCACAGCAGCAGCAGCCTTCTGGATATGCATGACAGCCCTTCTGTGTCTTTCTCCTTCTCCTCCCCGTTTGTCATTTTTGGAATTGAATAGTGCAGCCTGCTCTTGCCTGACTCCTCAGCGTGATATTTTTCCCTATGCCCAGTCTTTCCAGAATCACACTATAGAAGCCAATATAGTATCCTCTTTTTTTTTTTTTTTTTTTTTTGGGGGGGGGGGGGGGGCGGTGGGGGAGGTAGGGAGCAAGGGGAATGTTCTCCAGAAACTCTAGCATATTAAGTTTTTCTTGGAGTTCCTCTGGTTTCTTTTAAGTAGAGCTGTCGTCAACGCTTGCTAAGTTACAACACCCTAAAGACTCACACAGTGAGCTATAATACATGTTTTCTATAAATCATGCAAAGACACACGCGCACTGCTTGTAACGCTTAGGTATACTTTCACGCACACACCTAAGTACCTACAAGTATATACACAAAATACAAAATTCATCAAAATGTATAGTGGTGAAGGCAATTCCTGTACAATGTTCTTTTTGAAGTTTTTTTGGTTCAGAAGCATGTGAATATATGAATGGGTATATGGGAAGATGGGAGCATATGCTCACCTGTTACGTAAGTGGGAAGTAGTGTCATCTAGTGGCTAGCTCAAAGCTAAATGGGACAGGAGCTGTAATTCGGTATGTAGTAACAAAACTTTTCATTCTTGCGTTGCTGTACTGTGCAACTTAGAGGAAATAACTTTTATTTCTTTGTAATCTCATTTATTCAGCTAGAAAACAGGGGGCCAGTAAAGCCAGTTGGAGAACCATACACTGAAATATCAGAAATATGTAAACTCTTGCTCGGATGGACGTCTTCCTTTTTTGCATCCCATCCCATCCAGTTTCCATCTGATGGTGCAGGCCTCCTGAGAGCATATTCATAGCCCTTCTGCCCACCCTCTTCCATACCATGTAGCTTGAAAACTACTGTGGCAGGACACTGGCACGCTACCATATAAAGAGGTAGATTAATTTACTGTTGAAACTTATAGTAACTGACGTTCATTCAGTTTCCAAAAATGTAAGAATAGACAAGTCTTTCTATGTGTAGTAATTCTTTATAAGATGGAACTAATTTGATTAAAAGCTGGTTCTTATTCTGTCCTCTTCTGACGACATGATTGTTAGAAATTATTTCCTCATATAGTCTGAAGTACTCTTTAGTATCACTTCTGGATGCAGGAAAACATGGACTTGAGCGCTTGCTTACAAGTGAAGGAAGTGGTGGTGTTAAGCACATACTTAAAGCTAAGTGTGCGATTAATTTCTCTGTAGGTTTGGGGTTTATAATATGAACGGAATACTGTAATCTGCCTATCTGCTCTTAAATTTTTGTCAAAAGACTTAAAGCTGTAATTTGCAGATACTTCTTCTATAAAAATAACTGCAGGGTGTTAACATAAAAGCTAACATACACAGATGCAACATTATCGGTACAATTATTTGCTATGGAATCGTAATTAGTTTCACCCATTACAGTTTCATCTATTAAAATTAAAGAAACTAAAATCTACTGAAACAGCTGAATGAAGGGCTAACCATATTAGAATGGAGCAGTTATAAACAGGACTTTTCCAGCTGCCCTTGCTAACAGGCAACTCTAAAATAACAGCGATGCATGTCTTAAGTTTCTGCTAACAAAGCTGATTTCTGACCAGAAGGCTAGAGTATTCTTTTTCATCTATTAAGCCCCGAAAGTGACAGTTCTTCTTCATATCCCTAATATTTCCTTTTCAGCTCACCAAGGCCAAAATGTCATCTTTTCTTGTAAAACAAAAAATCAAAGCCAAATGGTTAAAATGCAAAGTTTTGGTTAAACAAACAGTCAGTATTTCAGTGGTTTTATCTGCAGCCTGCAGAGCAACTAAACAAAGCCAAGATATTGTCCATCTCTTTGACAGACAAAGAGCCTCAGAGGTCCAGAATGACATGCCCGGGGCTGGCACGTGATTAGAGTAATTAAATTAAATAGCAGGAAACATGTTTTCCATATGCCATTGCCTGGCCACACACAAACTGTAACAGTAAATCTTTTATATTACATTGGTGCAGGGAAATGTATAACCATTTTAAAAATGCATGATGCCCACAAAAATAAAGTTAAAGGGAATATAGTAGCACACTCACCAGGCTCCCTGGCTTTGGTCATTGGCCTGAAATGCCAAACAAGTTCATTCCTTATTTATTTATTTTTAAAGGTGCAGCTCAAAACTCCCTGAGCATGTGAACACTCAGGAAGCATTACGGGGTTCACACTGGAGGGTAGAGCTGATGCTCCGATTCAGAGGAAAAAAATAAAATCCTCCCAGTAAAGTTAAGAGAAACATCTTGGGTATCTTACAAACTGAGAGCCTAACATATTTCTGTCAGTCTTTTGCAATAGCTGGGCCCTCCAAACATGTATTAAGAAGGAATTTTTGTTTTAGTTCTGTTTTCCACAGCAATACGAACTCAAATGTCTTTGTTTTCATGCCCAGTTGTCAGAAAAGACAGCATGTTTATCCATGCCATAGTACAGTCAGAAGAATTGCTAGTCAGAGGGATCATCTGTCATCCTTGAATTTACTTGTCACTGCACTATGAAGATCAACTAGAACACTTGCTAATCTATTTCCAACCCATCTTTCAGTGGTTGATGATGCCAAATTAAATCACTGGTATTTCTGTTTTGTTATATAGGGAAAAGGCTGCAAATCAGTTTGGAAGGAGCTATTAATCAGGGGGGTCACTGACTTAAATGTCCAGTCCTTGAGATTTTTAGGAGATGACATACAGGAACTTTTCCTATAAATGATAAATTCTGAAGACTGCAAAATGCTCTTAACATGAAGAGAATTAAGAATTCAGGGAAAACCATCTCAGCACACGAAAACCTGTCCATGAAAGTAAATTAAAAATGTATCTCACTGTTTTCTGGTGAAATACATACTGGATAATTTCATAAGCATTTTAGATATTCTGTCTTCACTTTATCTATCTCCTTGACCAGAATGCTCTGAAAGAAACAACAGAAACTTCAGTGCTTCCGATTTCAGGTCCAGCACTGAACTATGGTATTAAGTTTAATAATTGATAATAATTCAATGAAATCAAAGTACAAGCTTCCAGCTGGAAAAATAAATGTCAACTTATCTTTTAAAAGTAGTGTAAAAAAGATGATAGAACATTGACACTCTTGACTCAATCTTTAGCAGTTATAGTATTTCTCAAGCTACTGAAGAATTAGGAATTGAGACCTTTTTCTTCTACTCCTTTGAATGCTTTCTTTACTAACTAATCTCTATTATTTGATCAGGAAAACTTGCGTTTAACAGTGAATCTAAAATAATTAAAGGAGACAACAGTGACAAAAAAGTGAAAACCAACGACTCATGTTGGTAGTAGCTGGCAGAGCTGTGGGGTTTTTTTTGTTTTGGTTTTTTAACAACATTTCTTTAACTGTCCGAACTCTTCTATTTGCTGAAAGAATCAGTGCATTTCAACTTAAATTATTTAGCTTGAACTTTCTATAAAATGGGTTAAAATGATCAGTTAAAAGGCAAAGCAGTTAATCCCTCGTTACCATCTTGTCTTCTGAGAACAAAGAGAATAGAGAAAGTTCTTTGCAGCAGGTAGAAATCTGGAGCCTCTGGCTGAAGTCACGTTGTCATCCTCAGGAGGGGACGGAGCTGTTCTCCGAGCCAAGGAGGGCTCTCAAGCCGAACTACAAGGTGTCCTGTAAGACGTTTTATGGCTGCTGCTTCACCTCTTCTGCCTCCCCTCACCATTACGCCCCACAGCAGTGGCAGAATGAGGAGGATGCCTCTTCGTCCGCTCCCCCTGCTCCCCAGCTGGCCTTGGCCTCCAGCCACTGTCCCTTCCCTGCCAGGAGCCAGCCCCGCCATGGGGTGGCCAAGCGTGTGTGTGAAGCAGCGGTAGCTAAAGGCTCGTGGCCCTTCCCAAGAGGATCTCTTATGCCCTCTGATCGTCAGAAATGGGGCAAATCTGGAGAGCTTCGCAGTGGGGCTGGTACACCAGGGGACACCCACAGGACGGCCACAGGCAGGAGAAAGGGCTGGGGAAGCTGCTGGTGAGGAGTTATTTACTGAAGGGGAGAAACACCGTGCTAGCTTTGGGCGTAATTGTTCTTCTGATTTTGCAAAGTGTGTTCTTGGAAAGCAGCTCTGCCTTTCACCTTTTGGTGCTTCTCCAGCATCACCCATTTTAGGGACACGAGCTGTATGCTGCGAGGAGCCTCCATCCCTGTGAACCACCACAGCTGCTTCAGTGGCACAGAGGAGATTTAGCCTATGGAGAGAACCTGGTAGCATTTCTTTGCTCTCACAATGCTGTTGTGTACTTGGACCTACGAAAGCATGTGAAATTCAGTCCAGTGGCTTCTGCCGATGTTAAAGAAAGTACTTCAGTTTTGCCCTTGGTGATGCCCTTGGTGAATTACTCAGACCAAAGGACTTGGACAGTTTTGTTTTTCCTGTCCTGGTTCCTTGTTCCAAAGACCTACTATAAGCCCTGAGGACCTCCTCCAGCACAGCACTTCTCAGAAGCTACGCAACACAGGGACCGCGTACAGCAGCAGTAGCGACGGGTAGCTGTTCATTGCGGATGCAACAGCGCTGTCGTAGTAATCTGCGGAGAAGGCGATAGCTGAGGAGTGGGTCTGGCTTTTGGTAGGGGTCAAGTTGTGAGCCAGTATTTTCCAGCTTCTCATTTTGCGGAGTATCTCGGCCGTGTAGTCAGCTGCAGGGCTTGAATCTCCTTGTTTTGTTAGGCTCAAGCTCTTAGTTCAATGGATGAACTTTGTAACACCGAAGAGCAAAATATGTATACGTTGGTCCTTCTTGTCATAAGTTACTGTTGCATTTACAGATTCTGCAGGTTGAATGCAACTAACCTCAGTGGGATCGTGTCCCTCCTTTCCAACTTGACAAATCCTCCTCCATTTCTAAACCCCTCACCTGAAGTGTCTTTTTTTTCCCTTTTCAATACTTAGCATCCATATTAAAGCAGAAGAAAGAAAAAATAGGAAATGCCAGCACTACATGAATAATAACTTGCTATGCATCAAACATTAAGTGCCTTGTCTTGTGACTTAATTACTAGCTGAAGTAATCGTACAGAAGAGCAGGTAGACGCTGTAGAGCTGATCCTGGTAAGGAAATGTAAAGAGCTTCCAAAAATTCTTCTTCTCTAGTGTACCTAACCCACTTTGAGTACCTGCCTATAAGTTAATATTCAGCCTTTTGCAATGACGCTACATGTGCGGGTGGCCATGACAGTAAGAAAGAGAACTAAACTCCGACTTCTTTCTATCCTTGACCAGCCAGGTTCACAGTATCCTTTCAGGCTTAAATGATCCACTTAGTCACGGCCTCTAGGACTGGGCACTGAAAACCAAATCTATCAAGAAAACTGTGCTATGAAACTGTGTCTCTGCGGTGACCACCTGCAGCTCACCTTTACGACAGCAGCTTCACAAATGCTGTGCTCCTGTGGGTATGGCAACCCACCAGACTGAACCCACTGCCTCGTCTCTGACCAAATGTGCTTTATGCCAACTGATTTCACAGCCTGAAAGCATCTTGGTGGTCAATGGCCGTGGCCATTGCTTGCCGACGAAACGGTGCAAGGCTCGAGAATGTAGCTACTGGGTCGCTCACAGAGCTGGACCCAGACGGAGCTGAGAACAAGCATGGGCTTCAGCATGCCAACTGCAAAACTCCCCCTGGTCAGCTCATCCCCGATACAGCTTCTTACCAAATTACAGTTTCTTGCACGAAAGCAGAACTTGAAAATGAAACTAAGTTAATGGGCTTTGAGTCTTTTTCTTTCATTAAAACCCGGAGGGAAAGGGCCAGAGGTGAAAAAAAGCATTACTTCTTTTACAGGAGGGTCCAAGCTACTATAATAGTGACATATAATAGTACCTAACTTGAAAGCAGTTGTTTAAAATCCAGCTTCTCAGAGAGGACTTGAGAAAACAAGCAGCCTTCTTGGTTAGTGCATTATCCATCAACATGGATAAGTAACAGTCCCCATGCTCATTCTCAATCTCTTGCTGCAGGAATGAATCTTGCTCCTGTCCCTTTTTTCTTGCTGGTCCTGTGCTGCCTGTGTTTGTGTTCTCAGAGCCTGCCTGAGAAGGGCTGGAGATTCTTATGAAAAAACTTGCTCACATAGCACAAAGGGTAATGCTGCATGTATTTTAACTGAAATCATTAGCATCCTTAGCGAGGCCTAATTACCTGCAGAAATGGCCAAATGAGAGCTATTGAAGTCAGGTGTCCCTGGGCTGAGCCTGTGGTGA
The DNA here is from genome assembly GCF_035582795.1 of Mycteria americana. Lineage (NCBI taxonomy): Eukaryota > Metazoa > Chordata > Aves > Ciconiiformes > Ciconiidae > Mycteria > Mycteria americana. The sequence goes on along the minus strand of NC_134366.1, from coordinate 34,436,503 downwards.
TGGTACCTGTATTCAGCAGTGTCATTTTTATTTTTCTGTCAGAAACACTAACAGAGAAGCTTTCAAGCTCTCTGTATAAAGTCAGTAGCTTCAGAACGCTAAAATCTATGCAGAAACTAATGGGAAACTATGACAAAAGACCTGTACAAATTTAGGTAAATGGTGGGAACCAAAAAATTCTAGAAAGAAAGGAAGATGTCAAGGGATGTGCTGTTGGGCTTGGGAGCCTTTGATGCCCTAAGGCAAGGTATCAAAATGGGTGAGAAATGAGGGAAACCTGATCACCACCTGTCTCTGCGTGCAGTCAGGTAGCTGAGTGACGGAGCCATGTTCTCTGATGTGTCCTGACTCTTCAACTTATATTTTCAGTAGAGGAAGACCTAGGAGAGAAAGCCTTAGGAGCAGCTGGGCTCAGCAGCTATCCCTCTGTGCACAGGGGGAGAGCATTTCCCAACAGCACTGCTGCCGCGTGTTCCTTCTGGGTCTGATCAATAATAGAGATCCGCTTTAAAACACTGCAAGCTGCCACCTAAAAACTATCACGGTGCCCTTTTTGATGGGAGCAAAAGAAAAAGACTAAGGAAAGGGTTGGAGACTGAATCCTCCATGCTTCACTAGCTGCTTTACAGAGAACCTGAGCAAAGCCTTCTTAAGCCCTTGCCATCGCTGCATTGCTGCAATCTCATAGCTGTAACTTTCACAAAACCCTTTGCTGAGGAAATACAGGCAATATGAACAGAAAGGCTTCCCTGGCCTCCTGGGGATCCAAAGGTCACAGGCCAGAACATGAGAGGAGACAGATTATGCACTGCTTTCTGCATTAGAGCACCTATGTCTCAAAGGCATTCAGGCTGAGCTGCTCTTCCAGGACATTAAACAACAGAGCTTTATGAAGATTTAGCCAGAAGTATACTGAGGTGTGCATTTATTCAGTCTCGTATTTTAAGGGAAGGAAGAAAATGAAAACTTGTGCGTGTGCGCGTACGTGTGTCTGACGGAGAGACATTCAGAGGTCAAAACAGAATTCTTCCAAAAATGAAGCGTTTAAAGAAGCAGCTTTCCAAGAACACATAATCCTCTTCAACGACAATAACAATAAAACCCCGTGCTGTCTGATACAGGAAATGATAAATTGCCCAATGGTATGAAAGTAGTATCATCTGACTGTCAAAATGTGAAGTGATAATTACTGGGATCTGGACTTACAGACTTTCAGTTCAGGACTTACAGACTTTTAGTTAGGTACCCCTGATTAAGTAATTTTGCCTACTGTTGCCCCAGCGGTTTCCTTACATGCTGCTTTCTCTAACAAAAGGGAGCAGTGACAGAAGTATAGAGGTGCTACATCGTAAGTATCTGAAGGAGGAAAAGAAGCATAAAAAAAGTAGGATCAAAAAATAAAAGCACTACCAACATTATTCTGGGCAGGTATCGGTGAAATGAAATAATTTTGTTATGTTGTAATGCCACATGGTTGGTCAGACAATTCACGTCTTGATTTAATTTTGTGATAAAATAAGTCTTATTGCCTTCTGTAAGTGAAGGTTTACAATAGGAGAGACAAACAAAAATAATCTCCTCGGCATTCATTAAGAAAGTAGATTTGATACTTTCTGAAAAAATGGATCATTTTCAAATCCAACTGCGAAAGGAAAATTACTTGTAAAAATTCTCATTATTATGCACTTTCACGTAGAATTGGCATTAAAAAAAAAATTATTCTTCCTGTAGCATTTGATAAAGAACTACATTTTTAAAGACCACAGTTAAAAACTCAATACAGGACCTTAGGAGTAAAGACGAGAGAAAGCTGGCTAAATATTTAGATGGGGCTTCCCCTCATGTAGATGAATGAAAAATTTTCACAAAACAGATCCCACTACACAGCCCTCCAGCCCTTCGCTCCATCTAGACAGTCTGTGGCTCAAGTTTGATTCCAGAAATCACAGCCAGCTTGTGTTATGTAGGGGTTGTACTGGGTCTGTGCACTCACAGACTTGAGGAAGGGCAGAGCAGCACAAAGTTAGTGCCCCTCTTACTGGCTGAAGGAGTTAAAGGAGACAACTAAGGTAGCCTACAAAGAAAAAAAAAAATTAACTGAGCTAGTAGATACAAGAATGTGCTTACAACCTCACTGAGGGAGGGAGAGGAGGTGGAAGGTTTATTTGGAAGCCTGACATTGTTCCAAACTTACATTTCCATTTCTCCTGCCCTTCACAGCACTTCTCAAGGCCAAAAATGTTGTAACGTGCTACCACCTTTGAAGGACCAAGTGTGCAGAGGGGACACTTGGAAGGGCCAAGGGTGCACATCCTCCAACCAATCTCCCTTATATTTCAGGGCTACGTACTGTTAGAGTCAATACAGTGACTTCAAGGCAACTATGGAAAGTAAAGTAAAATGCCACAACGGCTCCACAGCCAGCTTCAAAACATCTCATTGAATCAGCTAATTAAGGCACTGAGTCGCTTACAAGTAAGTATCTGGTCTGTCAAAACAACTCTAGTGGCTAAGGCCCCCGTGTAGTCATCACGGAGAATTAGACGTTGCTGAATGATTTCCAGTTACTAAGCTAGTACCCTTTTAAATCTCAGCTGCTGCTGTAGTAACCCTTGGGGGCCTCCAATAGCTGTGCGTGCCCACAGGTAGCCGGGGAAGTTATCCGGTCTGGGCTAGATGAGTTATGGGGCCAGAATCAAAATAAGCAAAAGGAGTGTGACACTTGAGCTCAGCAAACAGGGACCAGAAACCAGGACATGCCTGAAGGATGCCCCTTCCCAGTTCTGTTCGTGTGTGTGAGTGCATGAGCATGGCCGAGAAACCCAGCCTTTCCGCTGGCTATGCAGTGTGAGCTAATTGTATTTTTCGCCTTTAAATCGAATTCCAAATTAGGCTGAGTTAAAAAAGAAAAGAACAAATGCAAAGCACGGTGTCTACCAAATAGAGTGGTAACATTCTACAAAAATCACTGGGATTATTGCTCTAGGGCAATAGAGAAGATAGATAGATAATTTTATCCAGGATGCTCTTCTGTTTGCCTGAACAGCAATTCAGCATACAATGTTCTAAGCTACATTCCTCCACTGAGAAGCGAGGTACAGAAGCCCCGCTACCACCCAGATGATGGGAACTGCATAAGGAAATCAGAAACTAAACAAATAAATGAAAAGCAAACAAACATCTCTTGAGTGGATAAGTAGGACATGCTGCTAGTGGGACAGAATACAATAAGGAAATTAACTTGGCTTAGCTAATTTTGGCTGCAAATTGTGAAGTGTTCATGAGGGAGAGAAATAAGTAAACATTTTTAGATTGGTACTTGGGACTAATGTTTATAGATTTTTACCTCAGAATGCCAGTGAAGATAAAAACAGGGTATAGTTGGCTTAAGTAACATGGAGTAAGTCTTAGTGATCCTGATGATAATGAAGACGGAATGACGATAGTGCGCGAATGAATTGCTCAATAGAAAGGATGAGTGGTGGTAGTGTCTGGAGTGCTCCTGCTTTGCTGAGGCATTCAGCTTTTAATCCTATTTTGTTAATGACAGGAGGTGAAAAAAAGGCTAATGTTACAGTATCTACATTCCAGTAATGTGTGTCTGTCTTGTGTATATAAATATTATGAAGCGTTTTCCCTCAATTTAGTAGTAATTACTTCTAAATCTGCAGCTATACTGGCTTTATTTTTTGGATAACAGGACAGAATAAGCGTCTATTGTTAAAAAAAAAAAAAAAAAAAAAGCACAGCATTCCTGGAAAAGATAAGGCTTGTGAATTGTATTAAACTATGATTGTTTTTTTCATTATGGGTACTTTGATGCATGGTAAACAAATAATTTAGAAAAAAAATCTAGGTGTAGCCTCCAAAACAGGAATGTTGTAAATTGAAAACATTTATGGCTGCTCTTCTAATTCCAACATGAGTATTTAAACAAAAGGCATCTCAATAAAATCCCTGTTGAAAGCGTGATTTACTTATAGGCACAAAATTCTAAATACATAATAATCAACAGGGCAAGCAGTATAATGTTATACTGTTAATGCTACTTAAGTTTCCTAATGTAAAAGTTGACTTCTTATCTAATTTTTTTTTGTGTATGACTGCTAAAACTTTGTTGTTATATCACTGAAAATAATTAAATTTGATTTACGGAAATATTTTTTCTCACATACTTATGTTGCTGAAAGCATTTTATTTTAGTTAAAATTATACCAGAATTGAAGCTGTTAAGAGCCTTTGCAATTTAAATGAACAGTTAGAAGATCTAGAATGCAACAATTATCTGAACTCTTTTGGTAATAATAATTCCACATATTTTAGCAACAGAGATACGTTTGCAGTACAAACTATTTCTCTCTGTAGGTCTGAAGCAAAGTTCAGGAAATGTCACAAACCAGTCAAACATTTAACATCTTCAAGGAAGAGTGCTTAGGTGTTTCTAAAGCAGGACTTCACTGTCTTACACAATTGCTTTAAAGTCTGCAAAGTTTGTGGATGCCCTCCTCCCCAGCATATTTATAGGTGGACTCTAGTTTTGCAAAGGTCTTGAGGAACATCAAAGAGATCAGTATAAGCACAGTTTCAGACCAACACCTTTTGGGTTCTAGGCAGATTTTAGTAAATGTCATGGAAATTATTTCAGTTCACCTGAATTTTGGATAACTAGGAGCCAAGAAACTGGGATTCACCTTTACCTCTCCTATATGGTACAATATATGATCACATGTTCAAGACAGATGCCATGATGGGAAAATGAGCATGCAATAATACTATTTACACATTCACTAAAACTTATAATGGCTGATGTAGGATAAAACAAGTGACCAAAAAAAGACTTTGTGTAATCATTGTAAGAATCATGTAATAAAAACCTTGCTCCTGAAAGCTTGAATTGTTTCAACAATGTGTAGCAAATGTATTTGGTTATACAAAGCAAAAGCACAACTAAGTTATCAACTTTACACAAAGTCAGATATCTGAAAGGGGATCTTTTAAAAAAAAACTTTATTTGAGAAAGGAAGAGACTTATACCAGAAGGCAAAAAAAGGGAACATACAAACAGAATATATTTACAACACAAAACAGGAGATCACCTCTAAGGGTGTAAATTATAATAAATACAGTAGATTTAAAATGTAAGAGACAATTATCAATTAGAAATGTGGTTGTTTAAACCCAGTTTTCCTTTTCACTGGTTCCAGGTAGTTTCTTTATTTTAATTTTATCCAAATTTGAAAGACTCTGAAATTAAAGTTCACTAATATGTTGGGGTTTCTCACCTGAATGACGTTATAAAAATATCTTTTGTCCTTTGTGAATACATGTCTTTGAAGTGATATTGTACAAAAGTCTTCTCATTTGCAAGTTTCTCCCCAAATAAAATGTATTTTAAAAGATGCACTATCCCTTTTTGATGAGGCTGAACTTAGGTTTCAAAGAAAATTAAAATTATACAGAATGGGAAAAACACATAATTTCATTTTTATATGCTTCGCTTTTTGAATGTGATTTTTTTTCACCCAAGAAGGAGAAAGACTTCTGTTCAAATATGAAGAGCACATAAAAATCACCTGTATTTTCTCAATTAATAAGTCTTTCCTATCTAAGATGATCTTTGTGTTTCAGGAGGCCTTTCATTTTATAACAACTATTTAGTCATTTGTTTGGAGATCTTCTAGGAAAAAGGATAATGTATCTTTAAAAGCTGCAACATTTTATAAGAGATTTAATAGTATTAGAGCATAATGTAAACAACACATCCTAATAACATATTTTAGAACAATTTCTACATTTGGCAAAACAGCTATCTCTTTTGAAATAGGATACTGCACCTTAAAATACCTCAGCTTTAGAAATATAAATATTTTTAATAGAAAAAAAAACCTGACAAGGATTCCAGGTCAGTTTGGGATTATCCATATTAAAGGGGATCTTAATACAATGAATCTTTAACTAGCTTAACAAAAGTAAACCTATAAAACAAGGTAAACATATCAAAAGGGAATATGAAGGAAATGTTTCACTGGAAAGCTTCCTTAACAATTTCCCTACTCGCTTTGTTATTTTCTTTGACAATAAATCAATTCATAGAGTGCCTTTAAAAACAGAGGGAGCGCTGCCCCGTCCCCCCCCCGCCCCGCATTCCTCAGCACATGAATCACTTGGGCTTCCTGTTTCCATAAGGCATTTCCTGCCCCCCCCCAAAATCACTTTTCTGCTGGAGAACAGCGGGGACCTGACAAAGTAGCGACTTAAATAAACAGGGCCTTCCACCGCATCCAGCCTTGCTCTGCCTGATCTGACGGCAACGGAAAGGGACGCCAGCTCGCTGGCTGCACAAATGCACTGCGCTTTTCAGCTTTGGCGAAATGCTCACCGACAATCTGAAGCTTCCTTTTGCCAAGTTGGCCTTTTATGCACAGTCGTTACTTTAGTATTTGTCCATGAAACCTAGTGGTAAAGGTTATGCGATATCGTATGATTTATTAGTCTTTATTTAAAAAAAATAAACAAGTAAGTGGATATCACATGATAATGATAAGAGTTCTGTGCTTTTCCTGCAATATCCTAATAACTGATTGGAACCTAATGCTGCATTTTGCTTCTCACCAGCATTTGCATCTGCTTCACTTAAGGATGTCTCTGTGGACAGTATCATCAAATAAGACAGAATGAAAAATTAACTAAGCAGTGCAAAAAAGAAAACAACGCAATTTTTAAACAGTGCCTTGCCTTGCCTCTTTACATCCACCTTGTATTCTTCTCTAAATTATACACCAGCCTGGGACCACTGATATAGCAGTCAGTACCTGTCTCCTGGGGAAAAAATACCCTAACGTTAACAGTGTTCAAGACTACAGTATGATACAGTATATACAGATAGCTGAAAGCAAAAGTCAGAGGATTCAAAATCGGAGAAGAAGAATGTTTCATCAATCAGGTCTGGAAACTAATTCCAGCAATTGCTGATCTCAACAAGCTAGGTGATATGAGTTCTCTTTCACTAGAACTAAATGATGTAATGTAATCCTGGGCTAATACAAAGTCTATCATCTATTATGCAAAGATTTACGTAGAATAATTGACTGCAACAGGTATTTTCTCAATTAGTGGCCATAAGGATGAGCTTCACTATGTTTTCAAGTGTGCATGCAACACTTCTGCCTTTGTTAAATTCTTTGACCGGTAAATCAGGATTTGCTAGATCAGTGAATCAAAACATTGCTTATCAAAGCCTAGAAAACGCGTGTGATGTTCAGATAATAACCTTAATTACAAATCCTGGAGCTAAATCTTTGCCTATTACCTGTTGCATAAAAGCAGCTTGCTCCCCAGATTCCATTTGCTGGGTTTGAACATCCTCATCACTGTCCGGTGGCTCCTCTTTGACTTTCACAGCCCCCACCTGCTGTCCTATTCTGTCATCCACACCAGCACTGCTGCTCTCAGCCCTAACGCTGGCACCGCTGGCAGGAGCTTGCTCTTCCTGCATCGAGTGATCTCCGTGAAGCTCTTCTTCAGCTTCCTCCAAGTGACTGCCAGGCTGCTTGAGCTGCTCAATGGACTTAGAGAGCATCTGGAAAAAAAAGGGGGGGAACAGTTATTGCCTCCTTTGCCCGATGCCAAACACCGATACGTACATTTGCACTGACAAAATTAAAGCTTCCACAGCAAACCCAGGTAGCTATGCATTGCTAAAATATTAATGTACAGGGAAAAAAGAACCAAAGTTCCTAAGCAAAAGGTCACTTGTTATTCTGCAGTAGAAAATACCATATATGTAGAGAGTGCTATACAGTAATACTACCCTAAAAATAAGATAGAATAATGAAAACATTACAGATCTGTCACACTGTTACAGCTCGTAATCAAGAGAAATTAGTCTCCCTTCATACTCTTCAAACATAAATGCAGAAATTTCTTTAACTATATTACAGTTCGTTTTCCACAACGCAAAATAATAAAAGAACTCTAAGACATAAGAAAACTATTAATCCGGTTAATATTTTGCTACAAGCAAATTAGGGAATACTCACACAAGCTTCTCTATCAATTAAAGTATGAAGGCACTAAAAGTTGACAAAGGAGGGGTGACAAAGAGCTGCTGTCAGTCACCTCTCCTGTGGCACAAAGAGACTACAAGCATGTCTGTCCGTGACTGGAAAGACTTTAGCTTTTGTCACGCACAGTACAGGTATCCCTGTTTCAGCAGTGATGATATAACACAGCTACCCAGAAAATACTGTTTTTACACCATTAACTGCTATTGTAAAGCTCTGCTGAGGTGCCAGATGCCCCAGTGTTGCAATCAAGTACAGTTTATGTTTTACTATTTAAGACGCAGCAAATGTGTTCCAAACTAGTCCAAATGTAATCCAAAAAGCCAAACCTGAAAAAAATTCCCACTTTATTGAAAGAGGCACAAATCAGACATGTGAGTAAGCATCTGCAGGGTCAAGTGAGTAATTATCATTTATTCAACTGGCCCACTTGATTTCAAGCAAATACTGATTTGTATCACCAAGGTCAAATATACTGAGAGGGGAAAAAAAACACCTTCTACCATTACTCTTACATACTTTCCTCTTCCTGTCTGCCTCCCCCCGCCCCAACTATCAAGCCTTTCAAACTGAGTTTTGGCTAGTGTTATATGCTGAGTTACTGGATGGTTTCAGTATACCTATTTTTGTCACAAACTGTGGACCGTCTAGCTTCATTCTGCTTGCTAATGCCACCCTAGTGAAGGGCAGGGTTGTCACGTAAACTATGATCAAGAAGCTACAGCTGGATTCAGGAACTCCCACAAAGTCAACAAGAAGAGCTGAAAGATCTGTTTGTGCAGTTCCAGTTGATGCTCTGATGCATATGCCTCACATCAGTAGAGAAACAAATTCCACAGTGGAAGCCTACGGGCTTCGGTCACAGCAAACCTTCATTTTTGGGGAGTAATGGGAGTTTAATGGCTAACGAAAAAGAAACAAACAAAAAATGCCTTTTCATTACTGTAGTAACTGGCAAATCACAACGTGTATCCTGCATGCTGCAGGTGGCATGCTCTAAGCTGGGGAATCCTTACTACTGCAACTAATGCAGAGTGTCTCCTTTTATTAAGCAGCATCTGGAAAATTTCTCAGATCAAACCCATAAATCTTTTCCAGTTGTTTCTCAGGGGACGATGCTGACCAAGAAGGCACTGAAGCTAACTTCGTGTATTCAGCTCGGGTACGCTCCTCTCTGTCATTTAAACATCTGTGGGCGAGCCCTCTCTACTCCTCAAGCAAGAAAAGAAAGGCAGGTCTGGCCGCTTGGCTGGCTGCTAGCAAGCAAATACAAGCTGAAACATCTGTGTGTCAGATAATCATATACAGCTACGAGAGTCACTGATGCTGATCCATCTGTAAACCATTCCATGTGCCAGTAACTTGACATCAGGTGGGTTATTCTGGAGGGGAAGCCAAGAGAAAATGAGTGCATGTCCACAGCAAAGTTAAGACACATATTTAGCTCATTACTGCTCTCCTTTCTTTTATGCTTTTTCACTTTTATGTCAGGCTCTTTCTTCTTCACGCTGCTGTATGGCACAGATCTGCTGCTGAGCTTTCTGAGGCAACACATGATGGACTGCAGTATATAATCTATACGTGGAACACCTTCAAACGCTTTTGGCATGTAATCAGTGGAGTGATACAAGCACGCGTAAGGGGGCTGCGGAGACTACAGTGGTATTTGTGTGCATTTCAACTTGCAGTGTTCCTGTTTTGGGGCCTGCTCCCACGACATGGAAGTCAGCAGGCGATTTGCTCCAGACTTTGGCGGCAGGAGGAGCTAAACAAATTAAATTTTCTAAAACTCTGTGAAATGAAAGTCTTTATATATTTACACAGTAGATTTTACAAAGTGCATTCACATTATCATCTTTACTGAAAAATCTTACTAAAAACATCCTTTACACTGTGACTTTAACTAAGCCTCAGGCAAAGGGCTATGTGACACTATAGTCATGTCCTCTCATACGATGCATATGATAAAAATGAGTGCATGGCAAGGGGGACACCCACCCACTCACTCCTGCTGCTCAGTCTGCTAAGCCATAGCTGACTGCTTTCTCTGTATCACCATCATGCTTTCATATTTGTTAAAGCGGTTTTTAAAGGCAGCTTGGCCCCATCTTAGTCCAGTAATTACATTAGTAGCATTACCAGGAGACTGTTCAGTTCTCCTAAGTCAGAAACAACTGATTTTATATTGTATCTCCTGGTACTACTGTGGAAAATTACATATCTGGAGACATGCAAAGATATCAGTTTAGAGTCAGTATTTCTATCTTATCTCTCTATCTAAAGCTGGATTACATAGCAGAAAATGAGTCCTGAATGAAACGCTGCTCAAGTCCTTTCACTGTGCAGCTGTATACTTCTGCTTACACTTAATGTTTAAATTTTTCACTTTAAATCCCCACTTACCATTTTTTTCTGAGTTTATCTGTAGGTACATGCAGGACTTTGTCCTCATTTTAATGCATATTTTTGATTTTGAAAAAGTGATTGCTTAGTCTGAGTTTTAATAAGACTACATTTAAAAATAATAATAAAACCATGGTTTATTTCACTAATAAATTAGCGTTGTACAGATTGGTCTTCTTTAACCAGTACACTTTACTGTCATCGCTATTCCAACTAAAGGAGTCACTCAAAAAAATGGTTTCATGCTAATGTAGCCTATATTTTTTTCCTTTTATTTTCAGGAAATTAAACTGTAAGGGATATGCATGAGCCAAAGTAAATAGTGGCAGCAGGAGAGGAAGCATTTACAGACATCAACTCCATTGTATAACTGCAAGAGTCCAACCAAAAAAGACATCAAACACAATCTAACCTGCTTGCTTGTACAGAAAAATGGAAGACTAAGTATAAATAATCTGGACATTGCAACAGACCATTTTATAGGTCCTTCAGTCACAGCCCCTGCCTTTGTTTCTCCTTTGTAATGATAAGCTCTTGTAAAATACAGTATTTTAAATAAAATGTCTTTACAAAGAGACAAAGCACAAAATCCTGCACAGCCACCCGATACATTTATTCCCTTAATTAATTGTTCATTTTAAATACATGGCAGTTGTTTCTAAGAACTGATGTATATACTTATGGAACACCCTTTTTCTCCTTCTCTCCTGTGGCTATCAGATTACTTTGACCAGGTACGTATGTTGTTAGCTGTACTGAAACAACTTGGCACCTGCTTACTGTTGTCTCTGTTACTCATGTAGCACAATATTTCTAAGGGATGTATTTATCTTTCAAAATCACTCTTCTGCATTATGGTTTAAACATTAGTTCTCAATAAAGGAGAAAATGCTCTGGGCATTTTTCAGTTCCAAACACAGTCAACTGTTGCTATAGTTTTGTCCAAATAATCCCCTGCTATAAGCAATATTTGAAAGAAGTGTGCTACCTCTCACCTTCAGAAGATGCTAGTCAGTTGTGTAAGCTAGAAAGCCAAAACCTCAGTTGTCATATGGTTAATGAAATCAGATTCATTTACTCCAGCTGAACCTGATCCAGTCTTCCATATTTCATTAAATATCATTCAGAGAAGTGAATGATTAATCTGGAGTTAACTGTATCTTTTCAGTATTCCTATTGACAACAGATAATCTTCCTATTTTTTCCATCAATAGATCAACAGAAACTTCCATATTATTTTTCATTTTTTATTAACAGATATAGGTCAATTATGATCACCATCCAAAGCACTAACAAATTTTCCCTTCCTATGTATTTTATGTCACGGATTTTTTACCTCACAGTCTTGCCTAGTCACTGGTTCCCTATACGAAGATGCTTTAAACCAATTAACAGTCTGGAATGAAAACTGAAATTCAGGTACTCCTTATCTAAGCTTTAACATTATCGATAGTTCTCCCATACTTTACTGCACACTACCAACTGCCCCATTATTTTAACCTTTACTACTCCAATACAGAGGAGGATTTTACCATTGAAAACAAATTGTCAAAATGCTATGAATACATTATTTTAAGAACACATGTAGAGTTCCCACACTGATCAAATAAAATCTTGGTCCCAGTGAAGACAGTGCTAGTTTTGCTTCAGTGGAGGCAGGCCTTTATTCACCATACATGACAAAAATAACCTTTAAAGACAGAAGGCTTTGTTCACGTACTCTTCACTTATGATTTCTGAGATTTTCTTGAACGCAGACTTCTGCTAGGGGCTTTGCACTTACATTAGTTACATCAAAATCACCCTTTTTTCTGCAAGTGGCAGGGTCAAAGCTTTCTAGATAGAGAGATACACAAATATCATCAAGATTTTAAGGTTTTTATTGTAGTACTGGTCTTTTGGTACCCAACTGCAATAATTTTAACTGGGGGTTTCAGACTTTGGGCTCCCTTCATTGAGCAGAATGAAGATCTGCAATGGTGATCAAAGGGCCTTATGAGGAAATAAGCTGTCATTTGGACAGAAGTATATTAAAGCTGACAACGGCAAAGCCGATCTTCCCTAAGACAAGCGGAGTTCAGGTTACTTCACATTCATTACTATTTTTTCCCCAGAAAGCTGGGACGAGGGTTTCTACCTACTTTTGGATGGGATGTCAACATTTGCAGAATGTTTTCAGAAGGTCAGCATACTAGATCCCGCAGGTATAAATGTCAGACTTCGGTGGAGACGTATACCGTTTCCCACATCAAAAGCCTGGCATCTGACAGCTGACCAGAAATAATCCATAGGGGATCTTCTCTTTGTTATTAAGGACAGAGGCACACCTCTTGGCAATGATTTGTTTCTTTTCAGAATGGAAATGATCCAAGGGAATTCTTTACCTCTGACCTATGTTAGATTTTGCTTGTTATCACCCTCACAGCAGCACTGGCTGGCTGCTGAAGTATATTCTTTTCTCAAAGAAAAGATATGGCTTTTTAATACAAGATCAGTGGGGTATGGAGAAACTTGCTTTCTTCCTCTTTTTGTTGTTACAGCGAGATTCACCTATATGTCCACCAAAAAGATCTGACCAAAACCAGTTTTCAGGGAGTGCTGACACATGCCACATCATCTTAGTTCAGGGCAAACATTCAAATACTGGGTTCAGTTGAAATCTATTAAAGCCTTAAGTACTTGAAATCCTAAACATAAGGAAAAAAGGAAAGAGAAATGGAAAAGAAAAAGAAGACATTAACTTGTTCTACGCTCTTGATCAATTAGCATTTCATAGTCTTGTCAGCTTAAAATGGTTCTGGTCTTTCTCACCAAAACGTTTAAGAGAATGAGTATTCCTGATTAAAAAAACCCTGCATTTTTCATGACTGAAAAGGAGGGAACTATACCTCTGTTCAGATTTCATTATACAGCCTATGAACAGAAGAGTAAGGGACAGAACAATGGAAAATAACACGTGTATGTATTCACTTGATACATGCCCAAACTTATCCTAAGAAATGAGAAGATATTGGGTTCCTTGCTACATGGTCTAGAATATCTACTGTTTTAAGGTTCAAATAACTCTGCTTTGCCGAGTTTAAGTTTGATTGTAAAGCCATGCAAATTTTATAATGAACAAATAACTTCAACTGCAAATAGCGGCAAGTTTTAAGACTGAACGAAGTATATTCCACCATGCTAGCAGAATTCACAAACCTTATGTTGGCACAGGTGTTCAATCTGAACCTTTAAGTTAAAGGGTTAAAGAATATAGTTTTAAATTCAGTACTTAAAAGCCACTCCATGATTTGGTCTTTTCTCACTCTCTTGTCTATGGGCTACCCTTAAATTCCAGTTTTTAAAAATCAGGTTTCTTCTTTTAAGTATGTAAGAAAGGCCCCTGGCTTTCTGTATACTTGCAGAGGACAGATACATGATTAGAGCACCGACATTTTTCAGTACTATTCATCGGCACGGTTCTTCTGAGAATGGTGCTGTAGAAAAACCTAGATGCTGCAAACTGTAAAGTCTAATAAACCACCCACATCCTCAGATAACCCACTGCTTCTGTGGCTGCAGCACGATCCTATTCCTCCTTAGGTGTTTGCTGCTCTGATGAGTTACTGTGCTCCTGACGAAGGCTAGCTGCTCTGTGGGTAGGCATAAAGGAGACTGAGAAGCTATTGGGGCAAAGGAAGTAGGTTATGGAGGTTCAAGGCAGCGAAAGGCCCTAGGATAAACTTAAATTTCTACTATCTGCATATGTGTATAGCCTATACTGTAGAGAATAAAAGCTAGGTTCACTAGGTTTTAAAAGAAGGAATTGTTTTGTCTCTTTATCACAAATAACCATGTGAGAATGAAAGCGTATTTCAAGTGTGAGAGTGAATTATTCTCCTTAACATATATTTTCATTGCAGTTTAACTCAGAAGAAAGTTACTGAAACAAGCATTATCCCAAACCAACTGCAGTCTTTTTACTTCCTTATCCAGCCTAGCTCTTGTGAGGTGCAATGCATTCCTAGTCCTATGTGACTAGGAATATGTTTATGCAACTCAAGTTTAATTTTCACATTCAGGACAAACCTACCTATATGCCACAGCACATATCCCCAAATGCTATGGTAGAATTTATTTCAATAAGCATATGATCTAACAAAAACATATCAGTGGGGTTCTTTGCTTTGTGAGGAATGCATGAACTGATTGGTTTGTAGTGAATACCCACAAACAGCACAAAGACTCAGTACTTCACCGGTAAAAATTCTTTTCTCTTCAGACAATTGAGGGCAGGTGAAATATTTTCAAAACCTGAGGCTACGAGATATACATATGCCATCTTGATTAAACATATGGAATGCATACTCAAAGAAAAGCCAACTGGAGTCCTAGTTGAGTAATCAAAACACCCAAGCTGAGAGGGGTTAACATGCAAGGATCAGCTCTGAACTTTGAAGTTTTCTGGTCTTCATTTTTCCTAATTAAGGCAAGATTTAATAACCAAACCACTGTACAAACTATGTACTTAAACTCTAGGTTTGTTTCTAATTTTGTTGGGAATTCTTAGTAGATTCCAAAGAATCAGTACACCCTGGGAAGTTCACCCAGCAAGGTGGATTGATTTTTTTTTTTTTTTCCTTTCCTCTTAGGTTTAAGGGATGAATGCCCGCTTTTCATCTTTTCTTCTTTGCCATTGCTTCTTATATATAGCTATTAAGTAACCCTCAAACAAAAGAAGACAACTAAAGATCCATGATTAATATCTTTGAATTACTAGAGGAGCTCCAGCAAACAACTTTTGGAAAGCTATGTAATAAGTGCA
The DNA here is from genome assembly GCF_035582795.1 of Mycteria americana. Lineage (NCBI taxonomy): Eukaryota > Metazoa > Chordata > Aves > Ciconiiformes > Ciconiidae > Mycteria > Mycteria americana. The sequence goes on along the minus strand of NC_134366.1, from coordinate 34,421,233 downwards.
GAAAAACGTTCTCCAGATAAAAGCATTTCATTACTTGCATATCTTCATTTTAGAGCGGGGAACAGCATCACATTTGCTGTAGAAGCATTAGCTCCTGATAAATCTATTCAGATTCTGCTGCTCTTTGTTTATTAATGGATGGTCTCTTTTCTTCTTTCCCCCCCCTCAGAATAAGATGTTACTCTATAGGGAAAGAGGGGCACAATTCAACTCTGTATCTGATGTTAGCAATAGCACATTCTTCTCTTTCTCCTTATATGGTAATTTTATATCGCCATATAGATAACAAACTTTCATGTTACTAATTGACTTACAGAGAAAAAGTTGGTTTGATAAAAGCCGATTAAAATTTTATCTAGGTGTTTAATAAGTTTCTTACACAAAAAAGATAAATTTAATCAGCTGATTGAGTTCAAATGAGTTATAAATTTACTCTACATACTAGTCCACAATGAGAAAGCTTAAACTACAATGCAAAGGCAGTTGAATGGAATGATTGCTGAAGCTCAAAAGTGCACATTAAAAAGTTGGATAGAAATCTAGTATTCTTTAAGGCATCATTTACCATTCAACAGGAAACCACCTGTAATTTAAACCTGCTTTGAACCCTATTTTGTTGAATTGTATTCTTACTGATGTCAAGAACCACAAATTACCTTCATAGCTTATTTCAGAACCTGAAAATGGAGATCTATACAAATGTATACACCAACTATGTATAAACAAGATACTCGTGCAAGAACCTGTCTACTGTCCATGACCACATGGCACCAATACCTAAACTTCCTTATTAGTTTTCAACCTTTACGTTTATTGGAAATTCCTTACTTTGGGAACTCACCTTATTCATGTGGATCTGCTGCTGGTACTGTTTCTGCTTCTCCAAAAATTGTTGATGTTGCTGCTGGATGACCAGCTGGGCCAAAGTACTCTGAGGAAGAGGAGCTGACTGGGTTCGATTCAGTGGCCTGTGACGAGGCAGTCTGTGGGCAGCTCTTATGCCAGGTGAGACTCTCTCCTTCGCTGCTAAAGGAGACTGTGGATGAAGAGGAACCGCTCCTGCAAAACAGGGACATTTCACTCCTGTGTGAAGAACAACAAACTAATAGTTCTAATAGGAGAGAAAGCTTTCAGTGAGAAGAGGGGTGTATATTGCAGAACTTTGCATCAGTGCTGATGCAGTGGGATATGTACCACGTGCCTTGCCACGCTGGGAAGCTCAGCAGCTGCAAAAGAATGTGATGAAGTAATCATTTTCTCTTTTCTGTAATCACTGAATTCTTTCAGGCTAACAGACTGGAGCAGAATCACTAAAGGAGGAAAACAAAGATCCTGTCCTTTTTTCTCCCACCCTTCCACTTTTCCCAACGGTTAGGATGTATAGTATCTGTATTACCACATTTAGTTTAATGTGAATACAAATGCCATCAAAACCATCTTAGATTATTATTGTGTTGAAGGCTTGATCATTACCAGTCACAAGAAGTTTTTGCTGTCTCATTTGTTCTTTCAGTAACAGATGTTGCAAGAGAGCTTGGTGGCTGCTATTTGGCTTTCCCTCCAAAGCAACATGAGGATGAGGTGAGGCCGGAGGAATGTTCCCCCCATACTGTCCAGCCAAGGCCACTCCTTGTCTGAGTGACTGGGTGTCCCCCTTCTGCTTTTCTTTGAATGACGATGAAGCCTGTCAAAGAACAATGGCACTGGTAAATGCTTTTCATAGCCCTGGCCATTTATATCTCCGCCTTATTAGATGGTCTTATGCCATACTTTATAAATACATACAGAAGAAAAGGTTAACATCCCTATCTTACACTTTGACTGTGAGATGAAAAGGAAGGAAGGACATGCCAGTTAAATGTAACACTGTGAGAAACTGAGTAATGAAACCACTTGAAAAAAATCAGTAATAAAAGCCAAAGCATAAAGAACTACTAGTTAGAACATTATTAATGAAAAGACAGGACCTATCCTTAAAATTCCTAAAGACCTTCCCACAGCCTCCTGCACAGGAAAATAGGGGATCAGAGGAAATAGTTTCCATTAAGTTTGGAACAGGCAAGGCTTGGTTTTTCACATAACTTTCCATCAGACAGCAAGCCAATCAGCAAAACAAAATAATTACCTGTAGTAGTGGGAAGCTATTACTTTTCCTGGAGCACTCCCTGACTCCCTGAAGGACAGCACAAATGTAAGTTTTACCCTTTGCAAAGTACATTTGTATAGTTAAACTCTCATCTACAGAATCATAAAGAGCTGTTGTATGTGTGTGGCATTTTAAAGTGTCCTTATAAATTGCACAGTTATTGATTTAAAGCTTTTGGAAGTTTTGGCCCTTCAGCACTGCAAATGTAATTTTTATTTCTTTGTTCTTTGTCTAGTTTAAAAAAAAAGTATTTCTTAAAAGAGCAGTCAAAGCAGAATAACAATTTTTACAGCAAGAATAATAAACTGACAGAAATAAGCATGTTGAGCCTTGCAGATAACCACTTATGCTATGTCATGGTAAAACCAGTATCTCTCATAATCTAAATTCCGCAAGTTCTAATGAGACAAACCAAGGTTTTCAGTAATATTTTTTGGGTGTATGCTTACTTCACACTCTGCTATCATCCTTTCCTGAAAAACAAACACCAAAGCAAACTTTACATTCAATTTGCAACTGCTTGTTCTGGTAACAGAAATAAACATTACTTGCATAAATCAACCCCTTTGTTTTTTCTAATGCCAAAAGTAATATTTGGTGCTAGCTGGCCACATCAAAAGCTCCTATGATTCAAGTGAGAAAATTAAATGTATTTCCATTTCAATTTTAATGTTATAAAATTACTTGAAGCTAGTTATATTTTTTGTGAAATAGCTAAGAAATTTTTGATGATATCGTCTGGAAAAGTAGGCACTACTTTTCATGATCAGTTCAATTTTTCCATCCCTTAAAAACAATAATTTGCTTATAAATATCTCATGAAAGGCTTTGAGAGAACTGATTTAAAGCTTACACAATTTTCTTTGCAAAGATCTAAATCTGACGTTAAAATTGCAGCAATATATTATTGGTGAGAACAGTAAATGTACCGAAAAAGCCATAAAATAACATGAAACTTTAACTTGAAACTACATTTAGCACTAGAATTAAGTAGCATTTATTACAAACCATAGTGGATTGTATAGATTATTTTTTTTTTACACCATGGAAAGCTGTACTTACTCCCCTAGTATTTTTATAGAAGCTACCAATTCACATTCTAAGAAATTTAAATTGCTAAAATTTCTTCAGAATTTATACACTGTTGTATAGAACCACCATAAAACTTATATCCGATTTTTACATTTTTTGCTGGAAATCAGAAAAGGTAAGTTTTGATCAGTGGCAAAATTTTCAGATATTTTACTGAGCCTCAGATTTCACCTCTAGGTTACTGTAACTTTGTCTCAATCTAAAGATCCTTATCCATCAGCATGGATTTCCATACATACTATGTCTGTGTTTTCACACATTTCACATATTAATTTAACATTTAGCTCTAAATAAAGGTGATTGCTCCACACTGAACAGAAGGCATATGAACATAACTTGTCATTAAAATATTAAGTGTTGTTATCACCGATTTTATTGGTCTGATTGATAGCACACCCCTCAAATAACGAACCTAGCTGCAGGAATACTAGATTCTTCCCCTACTATGCTCCAGCCCAGCTTAGGTTGCTACTGGAATCTCATATAAAGTTACAGGTGCTGTACTTTACCAGGTAGGGGTGATCATATAATTTGAACTTTTATACTAAATTATCTCCTCATATACTTCTCACCATGTCTGAAATCTGTTATCTGATTTGCAGACATAAATGCAATGTACGTGGCCCATACTTAGCTAAGCGCCACACTGGCACTTGTTTATTTTCGACTAAGAATGATTATTGCTTTCAAGTTGTGCCCTTAAATGTTCAGATGTTGCCCAATGCAAAGAAAGGTCTGGTTCCTCCTCTGAATTGCTTACATTCCAAAATGCTAAAAAAAGAGAATAGTCAGAAAGTAGGTTTTCTGGAAGCAAAAGTAGACAGGAAGGCTTGAGACTGGTCACTTACACTGATTTGAGGTTGTACTGCTGGAAGTCCCAAGGTAATGTTGGGCAGAGAAGGGGATGTGTACAGACTCAACAAGTTCACTGATTCATCCTGTATCAAAAGGCGTTGCTGTGAAACCAGATGCTGGAATAAAGGGGAAAAACAACAGAAGTATAATCTCCAAGCTTTTTATCTTGGTTACTTTATCCTCATTATCCCGCTATATTGAAAGCCAGTTATGTATCATGCATTGCTTTTCATCCCAATGGCGTTCCAGATAAGGAAAAGTACTGTCCCTGTGAAAAAGCTGCTGATATTTCTTTTCTTAAGAAAACAACTGATATATAGTATCAGTTGGGATTATTCCTTGGTTAGTAAACCAAATTTCCATGCAAAACCAAAATCTTGAGGATTCCTAGACCATCTCTTCTCATCAACGTCTCATCAGCTCAACATCAGTTCTTCTCATCAACTGCACTCTCACTGCTAGAAACCCAGTGGGAATTTAGCCAATGAATTAAGGAGTATATCTAGCTGAATCAAAGGTGTCATGAATGTGGATGTATTAGACCTTTACTTTACTGTGGTTATTAAAATTTTTATTGTAAAGTATGAAATATGGTTTCTACCCAGTCCATGTATTTTCTTACCCAGATTGCGATATGGGGATGTTTCAGGCACATTTTTTACTTCCACTGACATGGGAATTTTGGGTAGAAGTGAGGCAGATTGCCACATCTGCCATTTAAAAAAAATATCCTGTCTCTCTCTGTATGCATATATACAAAACCAGCGTCGTATCATTCTCTGATGGTGGGATACCCCTCACAGTCTTCCTAATTCCCTTCAGGTTAAAATCTTTAACACTTCTTTTGAAGCCTTGTGATATAATTTTCAAGGACATGGAATTGGTGATATATTTTTAATTACTGTCAAGTAAAACCAGACATTCTACAAAGATTACCCTCTGCCTTTCCATTCTAGATTCACTGGGAAGAAACATAAAAAGTTACAATACCACAACAGGAATCTTTTTGAAGCCTTTGCCTTTCTGCTTTAACAGTCATGTTTTTCAACATGTGGTCTAGTATAGTTGCTTGAATTACATTTTCTGTTTAACTCTTGCTTCCCTCCCAGAACTTTAACACAATAAGAGCTACAAAGGTCTTATTAGACTTAGGAACTCTGGCATGATATGGTCCCCAAGGGAACAACATCCTTGAAAAAGAATACCCTGTGTAACAGTATGACACAGTGACTGCTTTCTTCCCAAACAAAAAGCATATGGGACTCCAATAATAGACCACCTCCAAGAGGGATACTGCACACTCGGGCTTTGACTAAAGTAAATATAATAACTTGTCAAGCATGTTGTGGGGAGCTGTAGATTTTCCCCTGGACAAACCTGGAATATCAATTAACTTTGTAAAATACTTTGTGCTAATACAATGCAACTTCAGACCATCAATGAAAAGTGGTTAAGCACAAAAACACAGGATGTTATTCCAAAACATAACCTTCCTCATACAGTTTGTTTGGAGATACGACCTATCACTGAGACAATAACAGTAGAAGTCTATCTCTGTAATTTTCTTTTGGTACCTAGGGAATGTCAACAGCTAGCATACGAAACAAAGAAGCTTCACTTGTATATTACATTAATTCCTGGCTAATAGTGTCTTGCCTTGACAATATCCACCTTTGACCATGAATAAAATGGAGAGCATCAAGATATTATTGAGGAAGACTACAAAGGTTTAACTGAAAAAGGACACTGCAGCAGCTCTAATGTGCTTCCTAGGATATAATCAAATTTGTAGCAACTGCAGCATCTATACGGAGCCACTTCAAAAATGCATGTTTCCTTTTTGGTTTTCAGTAAGCCACTATTACCTTCTAAGAATTGAATTAACAAACATAACAGTGACAAGGCGTATTAGCAGTAAAGCACGTTCCCACATTAAGGCCAGGCACGATGGTTTCATGAGGTAGAATAAATCACGTTATGTACCATGGGAGTTTAATGTTTAAAATGGGAATTTATTAGTAAGAGCATTTCCATCCAATTTTTAATTAACCGCTAATAATCAGTAATTTTCATTTGGGGAGGTAACTGATTTTTAAAAGTATTTTCAGGTAATATTAGCCTAAGCGTCACTTAAACCTCATCTCTCAAAATAAGTTTAGGAGCCCACCTGCATAGATTAGGGTCCTGCATACGCTGAGGCACAACTGCATGACCCCAGCTGCAGCTTCTCTTTTTACACAGTTGACAATACCTTGAAATGGCACAAACCGGAGTTGCCAGCAGTGTCATTTGGCAGCACAATGGCTAAGCCATGGTCCTCCTCCTACATGCAGACTTGATGGTTTGGATTGGCACCTAAATTATCCTAAAGAGAAACTGCCCTATTTGCTCCTCTACTTACTTACTCACTGGGTCCATGGATCCTGCTTCCTGATGCTTAAAGTATCCTGTTAACAGAGTTACCCTCTTTCTTAAAATAGATTACAATAACTAAATGTAACAGTACATGATGATCACCAAGTAACCATGATTAGTTACTGTACTTCTGGTTTGGTACCGGGACCTGCTGAGAAGCAGGAACACCTATGTCATGTGTGCATGTTTATATGCACATTTACACATTAGGAGGGGAAGAGGAAATGGTTTGGCTTTAACACGGCTAAATTGTGGAGTTACAGTAAGGTTGTCAAAGCTTTGAATATGCCCAATTACATTCTTATTTCTTAAGGCTTTTGGGGTTTTTTGCTAATTAATTAGACTCTCTTCACATATACTTGAAGCAAACCTCACCAGCTGGTCAGAAACCTACCCATTTTGCCACTAGCCACTTGCAAAGAACACCTCAAGGAGCTGAGTATTAGAAACATAGTGTGTGGCACAAATCAAGTACGCGTTTATCTGCCATGCATGTCATTTATGTCTCCTGTATAATCAGGCGATATTCTAGGAAATGCTGCTCTGTGAAGCACAAATGAAAGAGAAGGAAAATGATTTGAAGCCCGCTTACACCAAGTCGAAACTTTCCATTGCGTTCAATGGCTTTTGACCAGGCTGTGAATGCCTAATATTAATCATTTCACATGACTAAGGCAGGTTGCCCCTCTGAACTCAAGGGACGTGCTGTGCAGGGGCTCAATCCTGCTTGCATTTCTCATGCAAGTAAGATTTAGCCCCAGCACAGCAGGTGACCTGAAAGTGTACGGCATGCTACAAGAGACAAATAGCTACTGCGGTGAACCTTGATGATACTGGAGACAACCGGGCCTAATAAAAACAGCATTTTATTTATAAGGTGCAATTAAAATCTTGAGTTTAACTTTCAAGTTTCATATAATGAGACTAGTGTTTTAACAAATAGTACTGAAATTACCGTTAAGGGAACTGTGATAGTAAAAGATTATCTGCAAAAATGTAGCATTTGCAGTGCACCATTGTTCATTCAAAAAAATGTAAATGTCTACCCAGCAGACTGTCTGCTCTGGAGGGTAAACCACTTAAAAGTCTCGCTATTCAAATGGATATGGCAAAAATACTCTAAAAATCTGTTTCATTACTGATAATGCTCTAATTCTGTCTATGCACTAGAGTGTAATCATTTACGGTATTGACTCATGTTTTACTGGTAAATGGCTCTCTGTCATAGCAACCTGTTTTCCCCCAGCAAAAAGTGTTTTATTTGCTGCCATGAAAACCGCGGCTATCCACCCACTCAGATATGAGCACAACACTTACTGCAAATGTCACAACAACGATTATGAAACAACAGCAATGTGAGTCATGCGGGATTACAGCAAAACAAGTGATATTTTGGGTGATTTTGGAACACTTAACCTATTATTAGAAACTTCTGTACTTTGTGTATCTGATGAAAAATTGATTAGATATATAGCCTTTGAGAGCTGGCAGCTAATCCTAAACTAGAAAAGAGATATGTAGCAGTTTGGCTGCTGTTAAACTACCAAAGAAAATCCCACTGAAATCAAAATGCACTGAAGTTCAGATTTATGGAAAAATGTTTCAGCCCACAGGACCACAGTATTAAGAGTCAAGTAACCAGAGAGGTAAAGAAATCCCCGACTGGATCCAGAAATGGAAGTCAGTAGTTTCAGCTTCTTAGCACACTTCCAGCGAGCTAAGTGACCAACTCCAGCACACAGAGCCCAACTTCTAAAGGAACTTTTAGGCTCATTTGAGCATCTGTGATTGTATATGGGGCTATAACTTCTATGTTTGGCACAGTAATAGCAAATGATATGCAATGCGGTATTCTATTAATAAACAGAGTATAACTCTGCTGGTTCTTGCTACAACCTTTCCAAATCTCCCCAAACAGAGATTGCCAGCCTGACCAGATTGTATGCATGTCTGATGGTGGTTCAACACTGTGGGCAAGTGTCCAGAAACTATAACATGCAAAGTAACAAGCACTGTGTATCAGTCTGAGACATTATTCCCTTTGCATTTTGTAGTATCCTCAAGTCAATACAAGATCCAAGTGGACAAGATTTCTGTTTAATACAGCATTAACATCCACATATTACAAATTTCTATCTAAAACATTCCCAATATTAAAATATACCATTTAATTCCACTGAACTAGGATCTAATCTAATCCAAATGATGGATCTTATCAGCATCATTTACATTTCTTTGCAATCGCGTACAGAGGGGCTATGAGGCAAGACCACATGTTAGCCATCAATGCAATTTTTTTTTCTTTTTGGTTACGGGCCAGAGAGAGGCTACTAATCAGTGTGCAGAGGTCACCCACCTGCCCCCTGGATCATAGTTCACACACACAATTAATTCATTATGGGGAAAAGTCACTGCTGGAGGTTGAACTGCCCATTCCAGGTTTTTTTGAGGTGAATGTCCTGCCACTGACCTGGAGAAATAGCTCCATTAGCTAAAACTCTGTTAAATCACATTTTCTTATGCAATTTTTCTAACACAAACAGTATAAACCGACAATTAATAGAAAACTTTGCCACCAAAGCAGGCACTGCTGTAAGTATAGGCACTGGATACAGAATATTGTCGAATTTGATTCTCTCTTAGTTGCATTAGTTTATTGTCCCTTTACAATATTGCCACGGAAAGCATGACTTAGGCATGTCGTCTATGCTAAATGAGGTTTATCACAACTGATTTACCATCTGCATTCCTGCTGTTATAGGCACGTATGCATGAAACAGAGTAACAAGTAGTTAAGATTCCTTCTGTGTACAATCTCACTTTACAAAACAAGTATCCAAGACTCCTGGCATGTCAGTTACATTGGTAAGTACTGCCCTGAGAAGGAAACTGAGGTACAGTGAAATAAAAGGCAGATGTGAAAAAGGATTTACGTCACCTAACTCCAATACTGTAATTAAACAAATCTACTTCAGCAGCCATCTAAGCCTGGGACCACCTTAACTCATATATGTTAGGGTCACCAATGCCTAAATCACTCTTTTGCACGTGAAAGTTCTTCATCAGCGTTCAGCACTGTGCACCTCTTCAGGTTATCCCAGAAGGTAATGTTCTACAACAGAGATGCTTCCAAGTTCCTTCCATAGGTCCTTCCCACTCTTCCAGTAGCATTACTGCTGCTTTTGTTTGGACTTTTGTTACCAAAGAGTCTCCTGAACATGCATCTCATATATGCCGACCTCATGAACATGCATCTCATATATAAAGATGTATCTCATATATAACACACTCTGATGTCAGCCTACAGTGTCCTGGTATCCCTGATAATTATATCATCTGCAATTACTCTGCTTGTATGATCAAACTGAAGTTTCAAATCTCTCCAGCCTAAAATCTGAGCAATTGTCTACCCAATAAAGAGAGAGTCTTACCTCAGCTTGAATGTTAGATGGCAAAACTGAGGTTTCATTTTCTGTTATACTGCTGGTTGGACCATTGCTTGGGGAACTGGGACCTGATCCAGGGGAGCTGCTACTGACTGAGGATTCTGAAAAACAGATTAAGCATACATGAATTTCACACTGGAAAGGAACACATTATCTTGTTTAATTGTATACTTTTTATGACACAGGGGTTTTTTTCTGTTGAAAAGTATCTATCGGTTATCCTATTTACTTATGTTAAAGATTTTTAATTCATCCTCCATTTCTTTTGGTTTTCCTTTTACAGCTCTAATGAGGAAAGATACTCTTGGTCTTTCCCATTCTGATCTGTCTGCTTCACAAAAGGAAGAATTTACTATTTTTTTCCCCACAAAGATGGTATGATACTCAATATCAGGCAGATACTTAGAACTTGTAATGAGTAAAAAAAAAAAGTCTTTTCTTTTTAACCGCAAAGAGTCCTGCCTCTGTGAGAGATCAAAATGACAGAGATAGCAGGCTTGCAAAGGTCACGATAACATGTCGTCAATTCATGAGACCTACTGCCATCTCCCTTCTGTTTAGAAAGGGATGAGCCCATTGCGGACTAATCATTACGTACGCAAGTATTAATGGCAAAATATACACCACTTTCACTACACCTTTGGCACAAATATGAAGGAATATTACAGCATACAAAAATCTTAAAATAGCATTTGAAAGGCTGTATGTTATCTTGATTTAAAATTTCCCAAGTTCTGTCTAAGATAAAGGGGAAAAGGATGATCTCGTTGCATGTTGTTGTATTGAGTTATTCTAATCCTACACTGATACAAATTAAATTTATATAATGGAAACAGTTAACAAGGATAAAGATGGAAGAGCACAGCATTAGTAGAGGTAAGCCTGCTTCATGTGATAGCTTTCAAATTAAAGTACTCAGGAAGTTAAAATAATTAATATTTAAATGTGGCAGTAAATATCCTATAGGCACTTCTTTGCTTCTTCACTCTGTCTCAGTTCACATGCAAAAATATATCCTCACTTTGACTGAAATTACTGGGAGATTTCCTAGCTGTTTCTTGGACCTGTTGCTCTTTCCTACTAGAGCTGACTGATTTACTGAAGTGAATCTGTACCCAGCTATGCTAACTGGTCAGGTAAAGTTCTTGCATCATATTCTCACCAGTTTTCATAGAAGAGCAGAAACACAAACTTATTCTTTATTCTCAGTTTTCTAAAAATTACCGTAGCACTTTTTATATAAATAGGCATTTAAATAAAGGGCTATTTTCAGTTAAAAGAATAAAAAAAAAGGAGAAACAGGCTTCAGCCAGAAATGTTTGATCAGGGAAATATTGATTAGGAAAGGTACAAAATGTCATATAGCTGATATTAATAATTATAATGGCAATCTGTAAGGCTCCGAATTATTGTCAGAGCTAGGAAGAGAACACATTTATTTTCAGGTTTCTGCTCTTTCAGTGGCTGCCGAAAAAAATACCTGGGATAAGTAGTTCACTTTATACCTTACTTGTGAGCATACAAAATATAAAGAAATCAGCTAAAACTAAGGAAATGGAGATCAAGAATCTCATAAGAGCTTCAGCAAATTCAAATAATAAATTAGCTGTAAAAAATTCTAATCTGGAAATAATTTACAGGGAAATGACCTTATTTAGTTACTTTCATACTTACATTCACATCCATGTCCCAGTTTTACACACGACATGCTGTGAAAAGTTGTCACGAGAATTGCATGTATGGGGACATCGACATGAATTTGTTCATGTTGTGTTATATTTCCATCTTGGTGTGACATAATTCTGATATACCAAGTGAATTCAGATACATGTCTGACAGACTAGTAACAGTTGGTTGCATAAACATAGGGCCTGATTGTAACATCACTTGAACAAGCCACGAAGCTACCAAATAATGATGCGAAGTCAAAGCAAGAAACATCAGAATGAGGCCAAATACTGTAAATGCTCTTTTATTTCAAATCAACAGATAAGGCTTTGGCAGCATACTAATCCTAAGGACTAAAAATGAGAGGACTTTAGGCTGTTTGGGAACTCGGGTGCAATTCTACAAAATAATATGTGTGACAAAATCTACCACTCTGCAATACCAAACATGGAAAGAAAGCTTTAGCATCCACAGTTCACCCACCCTGCCACTTTTTAAGTTCAAGGGCAGGAAAAATACTGAAAACAAATACTACTTAATGACAAATTTTTATTTTGCTTTTTTCCCTTTTTAATCCCCCTCATGTGCATAATTCTGTATTTTTACATGCTAAAAGTTCTCTTTCAATTACTAAGAATACTTACTATCTGCTATGACCAACAATATGCCACTGAATTTTTAAACGTTTCAACTCTTTCTTCTCTTTCTTCTCAACTCTTTCTTCAGCTTAGTGAGCCCTTACATCAAAACCAACCAACTTTGACCTTTTCAAACAAGAGACAACAGAGGGATAGGGCCAAAACACAAGAGTCCAAAATATCCTTGATTAACCTAGGTAATACCAGATAGGTGTTTTTGCGCTTTGTATTAGCATCTGGATTTTCCATGGGAAATGGCAAGTGGGAGATGCAAGACCCGAAATGTTGCCTGTGTACAGAAGACACAAATTAAGGGAAGAGACTATTCTTGTTTTCTCCTTTGATGTCCCTTTCCACCAACAGTCTACCATTCATTTGTTCTTGTATTTGCTGTTGTAAAGTGCTGGTTTCCAAGCTGGTTTGAAACTATGGCTTTCAAATTGACAATGACTTTTTAGTAAGTGGTAGAAAGGTGTAGACTACAAGCTATTTATACACAGCCATTTATTTAATATGGTTTTCTTTTCAGCAGCAGAAAAAAAAAAGATACAACCTTTTGTTAAGCAGCTTCAATTCCAAAATACCACCACTATTCTGTGAGCAGTCGCAGCTGATACAGAATTTCTCCATTCTTAATTACCTGTCACCTCGAAGAGTCGCTTCTTGAATGAACTGACAACATTTCCATCCTTCCTCCTGAGTAAAGGACTGCTTCTCCTTTCTGTCACCTTTTGTTTTAACCGTGAACGTACCTTCAAATTGGGCTCTGAAGCTGGAAATTAAGGGAAGAAAGTAAATGATTACAAATCCAATTACTGCTTTGTGTCAGACACCACTGACATTCCCTTTAGGACCTCATCTGATCCAAGGAGGGCTTGGAGGCAGAGATTTTACCACCCATCCTCCCCAGCCATCCTGCTGCTCCTTATACAACTCCATTTTAGATTGGAGGCTAGGAAAGAGAGGAAGAGAGCTGAAAAGCTTCGGATCCCAGTGTTTTTCTCATCCCATTTCAACTCTGAAGTTACTCATTAATTATTGTTAAAATCATAAGTGTTAATTAGAGATGAATGCAACTTTTACTCTACATCATTTTAATCTCTCTTGTAGGTGAAAACTTGGATGGAAATACAGCTTGAACTTGGAACCTTATAATTGGATTATGGTCTGATGACAGAAATAGAGAGAAGCCTCCACTGGTGCCTTTTGATTTCTCTTAGAAATATAAATTACGACAAGCCTTGCTGGCAGAACATTTCTTGGTCAGCAATTTTAGGCCCAGAACTTCAATGTTTTCTGAGTAACACACCAAACTACTACATTTACGACAGTGTCCTAAGAACATTTACACAGAAAAATACATGCTCTGAAAACAAAGAAGTAGGATTGATTCCCAGAAAACCTAGGATTATATTTAATGCACCTTGGGCAAGTTCCACCTTTGTTTCCTAAATGGACACAGTCTTTTCATATGAAAGTCAGAGATGAAGCTCTGCTGTGCTTTTTATTTTGTGATATTTTTAGCATGATAAAATGTTTCATGTATTCATCTATCTGTTCTTCTAAGTAAACCCTCTATCAAACAGACTGCTAAGAGCTAGCGAAAGATAATTGTGGAACAGAATTTGTTTATATTTCCCTTTCTGGAACTGAGGCTTGGCTAAGGAATATCTCAAAATAGAGCGAGCTGGAAACTGGGATCAGTTCTCTCTCCTATGCACAGACCTAAGCCAGGCCCCAAAGAAGGAGCAAGAGTTAGCAGAAAAACAATATAAATGAAATCTTCATTCAATTCAGCATTATACCATTTGTCATTTTGAGGCAGAAACTCAATCCTACACTTCTGATTCCAGTCCCTGCCCAGCATGTAATATCACACATCTGTTTCCTGCTGTCCCACTTGTTCCCTCAGGGATGGGGACATTAGAAAAGCTCACGCAAGAGCAAAGGGGCCGCACCTCCGCCGGAGCGCTGCTGTAACCTGCAGTCCCTGCAGTCGCGTGCTGGCCTTTGTCACGCACTACTTTGCTCTTGGCAAGCGCTCCCTTCTAAGTGGCCTGTGCCTTAAGTGCATTTCAGACTAAGATACACAGGCTAGCAAAACACTGGAAATCTTTAATAATAACAATAGTAATGAAGAATTTCCTTTTTATCAGCTACTACCATTATTAAGACCAGTGGTTCTAGTGATGGAGTACAGATGACTGGTTTGCTGTCTAAGATACCATTTGCTATGAAACTGAAAGTGTAAAATATAACAATGGGCTAAGATTACACTACGGGCTTTCACCACATATCTCACCCAGGTACGATGACATTTGGAAGAAAAGGTGCTCACTCCTTTTGCACTTACAGTTATTTTGATTTATACTATTCCATACTCTTAAAACTTAGGAGAATATTTCCATACCCGTGACAGACTAATGTGATACAAATCCTCTGCAACACTCACTGGAGAAAAGCTCCACTTCTATATGAATGTTTCATGCTCAGTCGCAGCGATTGCCTTCCTATTTTTACCACATTTCCACCATATTCTGCATCTGAATCAATCATATAAGCACAGAAGCACATAAGACTTTGATGTCAATGTCTGAATTTATGAGCCGTCTGAGAAGACAGCCCTTGCATGAAAGATGAAGATCATTTTTAAATGGAAATAATCAATTTTAAGATGAAAAGGCATGGGGAAGAGTGGTTTATAAATTACAAAATAAACCTCCCAATAAAAAACAAAGCCAAGGTTTGATAAGTGTTTGCTTAAAATACTGGCTTTCTTGAACGTCTCCCATGAGACACTGCCAGCTCCTAACATGGTACCAGCTAGGACTTGGTGTGTGACTGTAGAGGTCACTGTACCATCCTGCCCCACTGAAGTTGACGCAGAATTATTGTTGACTGCAACAGGTATGGATCACAACAGCAATCCTATGTGCTTCAGTGCACTCCTACGTGAAGGCAGTAATAACACATCTATAATTGTCAACTCTCTTCTGATAGTTAAAAAGTCAAAATTAAGTATTTTAAGCTTCAAGGATAGAGAGCTGTGGATTAAAATTATAAATGTATATACATATATACACACATAGACTGCCCCAAAGCACATACATGAGATTACTTAGAGATTATTTTAATCCTTTAAACTCTAAAATGCAAACAAGTGAGCAAAAAGTGAAAATAAATATTTCCCTTTTTTTTTTTTAAATTAAATTGTTCCCCTAGTATTTGCAAGGCACTTGGAAGGCCTTAGTGGCAAACAGTGAAGAATTATTGTAATTAACCTGCCTTATGTTCCAAATAAGCATTAGGTTCAATACTTCAACTAGCGGTTCTTAGAAGTGGTCTATAGAGGGATAATGCTCAAAATAACTGTTTCGCATTAGCCACCCCTGTAAGTATTTTTGCTGCACACTATTAGCACCTTTGCTCAGCCTAATTAATCCACTGCCAAGGTTGACTATGTTCATCACCCAAAGGCATTCTCCATGTGGAAAAGAAGTGTCACATGGGGAGCCAGTGCCAAATAACTTCTG
Organism: Mycteria americana; assembly: GCF_035582795.1. Lineage (NCBI taxonomy): Eukaryota > Metazoa > Chordata > Aves > Ciconiiformes > Ciconiidae > Mycteria > Mycteria americana. The sequence goes on along the minus strand of NC_134366.1, from coordinate 34,405,440 downwards.
AGGCTAAAGCTTTACTCACCAGCTTGCTACAAAGTAGCTTCCTCATGCAGATACAAGCCCCTAAGAATTAACCTTTTTTTGCTCCATTAAAACCCAAAATCATTGAAAAGACCTTCATGCAGTCTATTACTTTATGCGGTGATTCAACCATAAACCAAGACACTGACTCAGCAAGATAATTAATGCACATGGCTAACTTTCTGTACACCAAGCATCCCACTGGGGTCCAGGACTCAAAACTAGATTAATTCTACCCCATACAGGGTATGTCCTGTATCTCACCTTCCTGAGGAAATAGGGCCTCTCTAAAGCGCTGGAGGTGCTGAATGAGGTGAGGTTTACTGGGATAGATGCCTGCAACTATAGTGGGCTGAATCATCTGACCAAGGAGCCAGAAAGCTAGAGACAAGAGAAAAACAAGCACATGGCTAGGAGTGTGGCAGATGAGGAAAACAGGACTGCACGTTTTCATGGCAGCAGGCTGGTAGGTTGGGCTATTCATCTAAAATCCTGCCTAGAACCAGTATACATCTGATATTGGTCTAATTGGTCACTATTAGCCTAGCCTCTTCACTCCACAAGTCTTCACACTTCTACTACATTTAGCACTTTGGAACAAGTAATAATCAGTTCCCACTTGGAGAAAGGGAAAATATATTATTTGAGAGTGTTTTGTTGCAAAGAAAACAAAAAGACAGCTATTTTCTCTGAAGGCCGTCAAAGCCCATGTCATTGATCTCGATGGGAATCAGTTGATACCCATTTGAGCGATTCTTTTGAGTGGACTTCAGGGAAGACTAGCCTGAAAATGATTTTGTTTATGTAACTCTGCAGTATAAGTTGGAATAATGAGATGTTGCACTAATATGGCTTATTCAGTCTCATTGCTATTACCTGGCTTATTATCTTTTTAGTGCTAGTAATAATGAACTGGCATTACCCTTTAAATGACTGTAAGTGGGAAACAGTTATGAAAGATACAGAAATTATTCGTTTAAACAACAACATAAGATACCACAGGCAACCCAAGGATTGGTTACCTAACTCCTTGCTGTGACTTGTAATTATCTCTACAAAACTGAGAACTTTGGTTCTAGATGAAGAAGAAAGACAGCGTCTCAATGATTTTTCTCATCTTTTATGGCAGCTTCATATAGCAGGAAAGAAGTAAGTAACTGTACTGTTAAAAATGGAAAATATAGAGGCTATATAGGTACACACTAATTTCATCACAACAACCATCATTGCTCAGGTCAAAGAAAACTATTCTCTCCTGAGAAACATGATACTGAAACACAAGCATGAGAGATAGGAAAATGATTTGGTGAAGTCATTATGTCCTATACTCCACTTTGCTTAATATTAGCAATTTGCAGATACTAGCATTAAAGAATACAGCCTGGGGCCAGATTGCTCCCAAATGAGCTGAGGTTTTTTTGAAAGGGCTTTGCTTCACTGTTTCTTTTTATTAAACACACAGAGATATTTAAGAAGAAGGGATAAAAATCCTTTCTACGCATGGGGAGAGGACATATATATGAAGGGAATGTAAAAGATAATAATGCACTACTTTCTGATGGTTCCTGGAACACAGTACTACTTTTGTATCAGAAGAGCGTGTGCCAACTTCAAATCAGCATTTAATGAACCCAGGCAGGAAATGGGGGATGGGAGAGGGTGCATAGCGAGCAGGTCCTCATCTCGAGGCTAAAGCCATATATAGGAAACCTGAAAAACAGAAAGTGAGCTTTTGTCCAGACTTCGAAAGGCTCTAAAGTGAAAGCATTTCCTTTTCCTTGCTGGCAGGCTGGCTTAGGAAAGCTGTGGGGCAGTCGAGGTAAATGATGCTAAATTTGGCTACAAAGATTCCAACAACAGCACGAGCAACAGCGGCAAAATTCACATCTTACTTGAGAATGATAAATCGCTCCCTATTGCTCAGGCACCAGCTGTTATCACTAAGATCGCTTTGAAACAATAACTAGGATTTCTCTAACATATTTAAGTCAACAGAAACAATTAAGAAACAAAGACTTCATGATCTTTAAGTAAATCTTCACTGGTATTCTCTATTTCTTTAGCTGTCATTTTTTTCAGCTGTGAAGGGTCATATATTATACTGATTCTATGCTGTACTCCATGAAAGAGTTATTCATTGTTTTCCTGCCTTATATCTAACAAGTATTAATAAAGGAATAAATAGTCAAGGAATCTTTCTTTTTTCACACCACATAGGTTATTATTTTTTATACTATTGCACTAGAAACCTATGCACAGACAAGCATTATGTGCTTTACAACACGCAACTATGACAGGCCATGCCTGAGATAGCTTAAAGTCTAAGTTATAGGACAAAAGGATGATGTATGGGTATAAAGCAACAGAAGTACAAGAGAAAATAATGAGATGGTCTGGTTAGTACAATGGTGGTATTGCCAGCATACCAGTGGTTTATCCTTTGTCAAGTTTCTTTCTAGCACTGTGGCAAGTGAGCATTTTTCAAGAAGATACTGAATGTGGATAATGAGATGACTTTGAGATCTCTGTTGTGATTTCACTTGAAGCAGGAGGAGCAGAATGGGAGAAAACATACTGTGAAGAGATCCTCATTTCATTGGGTCCACTGCAAAGCACAACAAGTTCCTGGTCCATGCTGTGGGTTCCCAGTCACCATGGTAATATACATAAGTAACAAAGCAGCCTGCCTGTCTATGCGATGCCAGGACCTGGAGATCAAGGAAAAAGCCAAATCCCACCTCACTACTGCACCAATGAAAACAGCCAAGAGAGACATTATCTAAGGTTCCTAAGAAGCTAGTCTGAGGGTAGTGGGCTAGGGAGAAACTTCCCAGTTTCTCCCTCAGGGATGTAGGTAGAATGAAAAGCACAAGATACTCCTACACACCATCAGAAAGGACAAATGAGGAGACAGTCTGAGCTTCCTCACCAGAACTATGAATGTAACCAAAGCCAGGCAGAAAGGCAGAGAACACAGGTCAGGTATCAAAACTGTTTCCTCAGCTGCTTTGTGGAGAGCTGTGAATGAGTTTGTCCTTCTGAGAGACCTGATGGTTTCACAGCCTTTCCTCTGCTGCACATGGTTCTTACAGACATGTAAATAGTCTCTGCTCTGCGTGGAGTTTCTGACTTCTGCTCTGGCTTCCTGCAGGCAGACACAGACTGTTTCAGCCACCTCCACATAGCTGAATATATTAGGCATCGGGAAGATGAGCAGTGACTTTTTGTTTTCATACATGACTGACTGACATTTGCTGTAGAAGGCCACACCCTGATACAAGACAATACTAGACAATGAGCACGTGGGACATCCTCCCCACTGGCTGACAGACCGGGAGATACCAGCATGTAGTACAATTCAGTAGGTTCAATGACTTCTAAATTCTGGTAGTTTAAAATGCCATTTCTGAAAGAGTTTTAAATCAGATTCATGAGACTGAAAGCTATTTACACATACCCTCTAAAGCTCTTCCAAGAACTACACGGGCCTGACCACTGGGTGGTCCCAAAGAGGTGGGAGCACCAGACATAGCGGTACAGGATGGAGACTTCTGGCTTGCATCACCTAATGTGTTTTCAGCATATACCGAAACTGTCTCCTGTACAACCATTCGCTTTAAGGGGAGTGCTGGTCATATGTGAAACCCTTTAGTCCTTTGCTTTATTTTACTTTTGTAAAAGGTAGAATGCTTTATTTATTCAGACTAAGGTAAATATCCATTCCCTAAATAAAAAAACAGGTTTAGTGAAACACATGGCAAAAGAGCTAATTAGATTAGAGGGGATCTCACAGCCCTTCAGCTCTCTTCAGGCTAAGGAAGCCAATTTAACAAGATTAGCAAATTTTCATTGATTTCCTAAAGAAGGTTCAAAAATGAAATATTCCCTGAAGCTGTTTTAAATATCTAACTTTTCCTTGTTATTCATTGCAGTCTGGATGAAACATAAAATTTCTGTTTTATTATCCATGCAAACAAGTGTTATCTTTCTAGGAATGATTTATTGAGTTAGATGTAGGAATTACTTAGTGTACTGCTTGCATTTAGCCAGAATTAGAGATCTTTATATTTTTGATGAAAAGCTGATCAGCGCAATATTTTTCCTGTTGATATTTGTTCTGCATGTAACCTGTGAGGCAAAAGAACAGGTCTCTCGATAGAATTCTTAATAATTTCTGTTCCTTAGCACAGAAACAGCATCTCCTTGCATTTGCACCACTGAGCTATATAGCAGTTTCAATGAGGCCACAGTTTCACTGGGCCTCTTGAGTTCTCATTACATGTCAACTCTGCTGAAACCATGGCACATTATTGCTATGTCAGGTCCATCTTAATCTTCTTCCATGTAAACTAATATTCTTTCCCAATAATAAATAGGGGATTAAATAGTAAATAATACTATACTGTCTTGAAACATAGAATAAAAGAACAAGGATATTTTAAAATTAATTCTCATCTTCCCTGCACATCTCCAAATTCTATAATTTGTTCGCACTTCTATAGCACTTATGGGAGCCAAATTGCATCTGAGTTCTCAGGAGGTATAGAGGAGAAAGAAGAAGGTGAAACAGGCCATTTAATAGAGAGTATCCCTCATTTGAATGGTGATAACCAAATTTATATACGCATGACTGGCAGTCCTTCTGGTTAGGTCTCCACTGGTTATTCTCACTCCACTTCTGACTATATACACCAGTTGGTTCTAGCTGGGAAGAAGTAATGGGAATACAATACCATGCTTTCTGCAAATACAGCAAATCCCACTCTTCAGCCTAAATCCTCCTCCAACATCCACTGAATCACTGATTTTGCACAAGAAAAAATACTTTCTTCAGTGAAGAAGTGCCAGAGATAATCCCCTAGCCGCAAAAGTCGAGGCTTTTGTGGGGTCACAATTTGACACCTAGATACCTGATTTATTTTTTATAGAATAATCATGTTCATCATTATGTTGTTCCCCAAGGCGCATACAAGAAGGAATTAGTTAACAGGGTGATTAAATCCCACAGATTTTAATCTAGGAAAATATCCCGCAGTGATAACTCATTGATGGCAGGCAAAAAGTATAATCTAATATTTCATCAGCCTTCAGAAATTCATGATGAAACACCATCACCTTCTCCCCCAGTTTAATGGGGCATCAATGTCATCAGTAAACAAGAGCTGGGCATCTAGATTGCTGAAGAGTACTCTTTAGAGTTGTCCAAAGGCAACACAGAGTACAGGATGCCAAGGAAACAAAAGCAACCAAAACACAGTATATCTCGCTCTCCTAGAAGATGAGAACTATGGGCCAAATTCAGCTCAACAGTAGGAAGGCACTTCAGCTCCACTGAAGACAAATGAAGATTAAATTGGCCCCAAAGTTGTTTTGGACTTTCAAAACATATTTGTCTAACTTCTGTAGGCAAGGTCGACTTTGTGAAAGGATCTCTCCATATTAAGGGAAGTGAGGAGAAAACCCCCACCTGTTTAAAGTCTTAATTAGACGTTGACACTGCACCTTCAAAACGAAACTGAATTAAAACAAGTTTACTTTTACATAGGTCCTTTATGCTCTGGGATATAATTCTAGTCCCCTACAACTTAATTAGCTAAATATACAATGTAACCTTGCATCTGGTAGAGTAATTTAACAGGAATAATTGTGCACCACCATAACTCAACGAGACACTGAGGAAAACCATTGAAATGCTATTTCCTTTCCTTTGGAAGAGAATTATGTACAATTTCAGCATGCTTTGCATTTCTAACAGTTAAAGCCAACAGGGAGGTATCACTCTCATTTATATTACTTTCCCATGAGAAAATCAAAAGCAAAGTACAAAGCTTATGCCGTTGTTCATGAATGGCTCTGTAATACTTACTTGGCTTTAGCCAGAACATGTTATTTGGCAGCTAAAACCCTTAATTAGAGTTGTGGGTTTGAACAGATTTTTCAGTGAAACTATGTTTTGCAGGAGTTTGGAGAAGTGCAATCTTTACTAACCAACGTCTTCTATTTTGGATGATCTGATACCATGTGATTTCCACTTTTCACTTCTCTGTCTGTTTCTCTCTTTTTGCCATCTTTTAGATGTTCTTGTTTACTTTTCTAAAAGTTTTCAACTGTCCCTGCCCTAGATACAGTGGAAGAAAAATCCTAGTCCCACTGAAATCAAACAGGACAGTCTCTCTACTGACTTCAAAGAGTCTCAGATTTTATATGCAATATTTTGTAACTTATTTATCCAGAGGGAATAGACGTTGAAAAGCCCATTAAAACCATTCCACTTCGTTTTCAATGGACATTATGCTCTTGAAATGCTTTAGATTTTAGGACTGCTCCCTGCTCCTTATTTAAGCGGTTTCTTTTAGGTTCAAAAGTCAAAAAGGTGTCTAGTATTTATTATCTGCTTATCAAAAAGTTATGCAAGCTACTTGTTAATGCTAATTTATAAAACGTTTCTGAAAACATACACAGTTTGTGTAAGAAAACCTTTATGTAACCACATGAAGCAGAACTTTGTAATTCAATTTTGGCTATGCATTGAGCAGTAAAAGAACTAAGATAGTATTTAGACCAAGATTGTGTAATTAGTCTAGCCATCAAGAAGGTTCAGTATCTCTAGCATAACAGAGTAATTACTGGCAAGACAGAAAGGGATGTCTATACAAGTAGTGGGATTTTTGCTAAAACATAAATACAGTGAAAAACCTTTATCCAGGTCATCTTGAAACTAAGTAAGAATCACCCATGTGTAACACTTTTGCTTCCTGCAATTAAAAATAAGCGTTAAATAAAATACGTTAGAGGAACAACCTTGCACTGATGGGAAGACTATGATGGTCTTTACAGGAATCATTCTGGTGATGACTCCTGTTGAATCCTGGTGTAGGCCCTGGCAGCTTTCATCATACCAAAGCATACCTACACAAGTTCTTTTCTCTCTGACAGTGTCATTAAGCCTACCCTAGCATTCATTTCTATTTAGTTTTAAGCTAAAGTATCTCAAAAAATTTCTCCTCTAACTTGAGCTGAATTAGAGTGACAGGACATCCCGCCTCACTCCCACCTTAGGAGGCTGCAGAACCCTGATGGATCTGAGATGACTGCAGCCCAGCACAGTAGCTACAACAGTATTACATTTCCTTAGAGCTGCTGGCTCCCAGGGGCTGAACTTTGTTTTGGCCTGTTCATTACATGACTTCGGAAGAAGCTGTTAACAACAGTTTGCTTCAGATTCACTCTTCAATTGCAAGTTAAAGTTTCTTCTCTTTCTAAAACCTCTTACTACTAATTATGCCCTCTCAAATTATTGATAGTGAATTTAGGAAAGCTAAAAAAGTCTGGTGATTAATGGGAAGAGAAGTAAAGAAAAAGAAGGGCTAGGAGTCAGGATACTTCCTCCACCCCCTGTGATAAGCACCGGTAGTTTCCTTTGGGCACATCACCTAGTCCAAATTTGTCAAGACCGCTCATTAACCTAGTAAAACAAGGACTCTGAAAGGCAGGAATGCTTAGCATCCCTGAAAAATGGGATAAAATGAAGAGAATCATGTCATGTTTGCCTTGTTTCCCTGCTTCAGTAAACAAAGTGCCTCTCCCATTTATTGTGCTCACTCATAAACTCAGAAAAATAACGCTTCTCTCTACTGAGCTTGACTTCTTCATTTTGGCAGACATGGTAATTGAGGGTTTGTGATCCTCTAAGCTTTTTTTTTTTACCGAAGACCAAAAGAAATCCAGCTTTTTCATATACTGTTACTTCACAGGAGAGTGTTTTCCTAGAAAATGCAAACAGAAATGGAATTTGGTGGCACGAAAGGGAAAAGGAGAAAAACTTTCACACACGAATTGTTTTTCTTCTCAGTTTCAACTGCTCCAGTAAATTACTGAGTCAGTAGGTGCAGAAAGAATAATGGTAAGGCAATATTCTAATTAATTTCTTTTTAAAAAAAATTACATCTGCTGAGTTCTCATTCAGGAATCTTTCACTCTCATTACACAAGAGCTATGCTGTTATTCTACTGCCTAATCAGGTTAACTTAATATGGTTTTTACAAAGTGATCTTCATGACTGTGCAGCACAGCCTTCTTCCTCTCTTTCATCACAGTATTAAAAAATCCTTCATCTCCTCTTTTTTCCTGTATGAAATTGCATAATTTCCCCCCTCCAAGCAAGAACCTTGTACTATTTGCTATTTAAAAAAACCCATGCTGTATTTCCATTGAGCATGCTTCCAATTTTTGGAAAGTGAGCTACAAACATCTTCTCAAATAGGACTATTGTGAGCCATGTTCAGATCCCTAAGCAAAATGCAACTTGTAAGCTTACAACTCCATCAGCAAGGAAAGATTCAACTGGCATAAAACCAAAATAAATAGAAATACTGATTGACATTCCCATTCTGCCATGATTGTGCTAAACTCAGGAAAGAAAAAGCAGTTTATACTTGATATGATGATGTCCCCAGGAATTTCTTCCAACAAAAGCCAAAACATGAAGCAAAATGCAGAAATTCCATCTGTAGCAACATTTTTAAAAAGCATGCAGCTTTGGTTAGAGAGCTAACCTTTATTGCAATTTACTTGCTTTTGCTGGTTTGCATCAACACTTGCACACAGAAAATGAAATGGTACAGATTGAAGAAAATGTAAATGTTATGGCCATTTGCCAGAATTTCTGCATTTATTTCAACAAGATAAAAAAAAAAAACAAAAAAGTCCTTTGAAAAGAACTTCTACCCTATCAAACCCATGTTGTTTGCTACATTTTTGTTAGTTTTACAGTAACCTCGTCAAGCAGATAATATTTTCCTGGATAGACAGACATAGAATTATGGAGATCAACAATCAAAAGTTCCCCATACTAAATGATCAGGTCTTCAAAAGTGCACAGCTCCCATCAGAGCTCTTACAACAGTCAGTATGAATTTCAAAAGTGTTCAGTAATAGGGAGGAATTTTCAAACCTCTCTGGGTAATTTAGACGCATTAGTCTCATTGAAAGTTAATGAGCCATGTGCTGCTCAGGCTTTTGGGTTCTTTGCAGAAAACACACATTACGACTGGTATCCATGGTGGAAGTCATGGGCATTTTCAAAATTTGATCTTATGCTGTTTAGGCTAAATTCTGCTCTTAGCTACAGATGTGTAGCTTCTCCTTATGGTATATTTATCTGTCCAATGAAGCAATAGCTCCCCTTGCTCTGCTCTTTTGAAAGTCTGTCAACACAGAGCATCTGAATGCAGCTGTGCAAAGAGCTGCATATCCTGGCCTCTAGCCCCTAGGACAGTCCCTATCCGCCATGCAGCTAAGCTGTGTGAAGTCTACTGCTCACAAGTTCTGCTGCATCTTGTATAGAATGGGATAATCCACATGGCTAAGAGAGTTATTGAGTAAGCATAGTCACTGCACTAGCATGTTAACTCTGGTACCTAACTGTAAACACAGAAAGAGCAAGACTCTTAAGTCTTTCTCTAGTTATCTATGCATCCCATCATTCTAGATGCTAGAAGACAAAAAGTTGCACAGAATATTTTCCTCTTAACTGTAGTCTCTCTGAATTAGTTTTTAAAAGATTAATAAGGAGATGCCACTTCAGGACTAATTAAACAAAGGTTAAACATACTACTGAACAAGAAAGTGAGCAAGCAAGGCTCAGGATTTACAATGCCTGTGTGATACTTGCTGTTCCCTTAGCACTGAAAAACACATTAGGATGTCAGGAAGGAATCATTCAGCTTTGCTGCCCATTAAATCTGATCCTAGAGTAACTGATTCAATGGGAATTCTCTTCCAAGAGCATTATATTAAAGTTGGAGAAGAGAAAAGATACCTCTGTATGTTATATTATGAATATGGAAAATAGCATTGAGAAGCAAAACAAAGCTGCAATTAAAACCCACAACAGGTATTCCTTTCTTAAGGCTGAAAGGAATGTGAGGTCCGCTTTCATATGAATTGCTGACTTCATGCAGGTTCAGCACCACAGAGGGTTTACCAGGAGCCAGTGGCAATAAGCAATCATAGCCTAAAGGAAAGGAAAAGAGGTTCACCCCTCATGGCAAAGGTCAGATTTCTGCAGGCTTATAGCCTGTCCATATACATGAGTGTTCGTGGGACATCTTTGTCTAGTAAGGTCCCATGAGGATGACACAGGCTCCACAATGTCCCCTCTGCCTGGAGGATGGCCCTATAACCACCCAGATCAGTTTAGGGTCATTTGATTTGTGTCGATCTGGTTCCTGTTGCTTTTACTCTCAACCTGATGAACAATCATTGCAACCCTTGTGGGGATGTTGCTGAAGGCTGGAATTAAACAACTCTAGTATACAGAGAGATTGGACGTGTAAACAGGATATTTAACAGTTGCTATTTTCACGGATGTGGAGAGCTATCAAATATACTCCCTTGCTAACATACAACATGCTGTACACTTCATTTATATTTGCTTATCAGTTTCACTATGTAAATGTCATAGAAACGGTTATGCTAATGATTATATTAGTATTTGTCTATTTATTCTGTAGATATCTTTTCAGAGAGTCATCATGGCCTTTGTTCAATTTTGGAACTGATGCACTGCATGCCCAAATATTTGGAATAACATATAGAAAACATCTGGATTTAATTATATTATAGTCCTCTTATGCAGACAATGGGAATTGAATTAAGGAATATTTTGAAACCCCCACAGAGATATAAAAGTATTAGCAGCTGCACGAGAACTTTACTCTTACAATGTTTGAAAATGTTTTGTTTTACAGATCAACAGTCTGACACATCATAAATATCAATCATAACATTTAAGATATATAAACACAGAAGAAAAATTAAAACTTGCATTTCAGAAACATGTAGATGAATTCACAGCATTTAGAAGATGTAGAGTGTATCCTTTTGTTTAAAAAATGAAAATGTATATTCTATTGGCACAAAAAATATATATTGTACAGTGGTATTAAGCAGAGAACCACATAAGGGCTTATTGTGACTGAGCAGCCTGAACAAGATTTTATAGAATCTTGTTATATTGCCACCATATTGTACAAAGAGTAATTCAGCTAGAATAAATTAGCATTTTGCTTCTCATGCTTTCATTCCTTTGAAAATATTTGGAGATATAATATGAGCTTAGAGAGTCTGCCCCAAAGTATTAGATACAGACTGGATTTTCTTTCTGAATATATGCTGGTTCCAAATGCCACTTCTTTTCAAATCAGTACCAGTTTTGCAGTTAGTTTTCAGTCTCCCAGTGGCGAAATCACATTCAAAGGCTGCTAGCACAGTAGGGGGTCAGACTTTCTCTCTGAATGTAACTATATCACTCAACAGCAGACTCATGCAATAAGCGAGCTAATGTTTTCTTTTCTTTTTCTTCCCCCTCCTCTTAGTGTCTCCCTGCATTCCTGGATACCGGTCACTGCACCAAGGACCTGAGGCAACAGCCACATGGACTCCACGACCATCCTGCTAGCTTTCTTTATGGTGCAGAAAAAGTCAAGTCTACAATTCACCTGCCGTCAGGACAAAAGGTTCAGTTGCTAAATCCTCTGAAACATTCTGAATCGTTCAAATGAACATTTTCTTCTACAATATTACATATTCCTATGTGTAAAAAGCACACACAAACGTGTGCGTGTGTATGCGTGTGTATGCACATATACATACAAACTCTGACAACCAATGACACAAAATATTATATTAATCCAATGCCTCCTCTTTCCATGAATTCCCCTGAAAATGTCCTGAAAAACATTGTCTAAGGGCAGCATACCATCTGAAGACAGATACTGTATCTACCATGCAAAAGAGAGAGAGCTATTAAACCCAGAAGTAATATTGAGACAAAGAAAATAATGCCATAAAAGATCCGTGAAATGATGGTCTGTTTAGAAACTAAATTTACGAGGCCTGAAGCTTGCACTAGCTGTTAGCATTGGGAAACACCAACTCTTGATACCATGTGGTCAGTCCGACCTCATAAAGATGCAGTCAGGAACTTTGAACTTACCCATAGTATCATCCTGAACCGGCTTTGTGGATTATGATATACGTCTTGCTGATGGACAGCCTAGTTAAAATAAAGGGTGGGAGAATTGCTGGGTAAGGGGCTCGAATAAACTACGCTAACTCACCCGTTTTACGAAGTGGAAAATCATCCTTGGCATCCTGCGCTCCTGGTAAAGTGTATTTGTACGGTGGCGAGGCCCCACTCAGGGGTGGAGAGCTTTGATCCAGTGAGGTATGGTGGGCAGCCCTGCAGCAGACACAGAGAGGTCACAAATTAGCAGTCACTGAGGTGACCAGCAGTAACTATCTACACGTGTTGTACACATGTCTCAGCTGTGTTTATGTTCTTGTTCATCTAAGTGTGCACAAACCACAGGCTCATGTAACCAATTCCACTTTTACAGTAAGTTATGGAACTCCTCGGGATTCCCAAGAACGCACTTTTTGCGCTCATTATAAAAGTCACATAGGATAAGAGTCATGTTGACCTACAGACAGGATCTGTCACCAGTTTGGGGAATTGACCATTTTAGATTGTTGCATTTTAATATGAACCAGCTGAGGCACAGCAAAAGCCATTTAAGTCTTGTTTATCATGTACAAATAGATGTACATTGGTCCAGCCTCTTCTATCAAAATGTGGGGAATTTTCAGGGCAGGGGGGCTTGTATAAAGCTAACCAGAAGTACTGGGTTATTATTATCTGTTGAAAAAAAAATGCAAACTATTTAGTGGACAAGGTAGATAAAAACTTGCATTTAAGTTCAGTTTGTAGGTTTTGTGAGCACACCACTCTGCAGCACATAGCACTCATGTCAGCAGAGAAGCTCCAAGCTGAAGAGTGCTTTCTGACAACTGCTGGATGAAAGAAACAGTGTGGGCAGATCTTTCTGAACACGGAAACTGCAAATTGCAAAGAAATTGCATCATTTGGCCCAGAGACAGGTTTTTTTTTTTCTTTGGTTGATTTTTCTATTTAGAGGGGGAGAGGGGGAAAAGAGGGAAACTTTCAAACTTTGTGCTTATCTAAACATAATTTTACTTGGCCTTTTACAGTCTCTCCCTGTCTTTCCAATGTAGTGTGGTTAATCAGTAATACGTCTCTGTCAAAAGGGGCACTACCATGAGAGGAAGTACTACTTTCCCTAGTGTAGCAGAAGACATCCTCTGCAGAGCTCCTCATTCTTACTCATCTGAAGACTCAGAACTAAGCTTGGAGTATTAGTCCCGATATCTTACATAGTCAAGAGAATTTTACACATTATTTGGAAAAAAAAAATTAAGTACTGTACCTCCACCAGAAACAATGTAACTATATCTTATAGCATATTACCACAGTGCTCTGATTATCTCAGAATGGAAACTCCAAGGGCAGGTCTTCAGTAATTCTTTTTAAAAAGAACAAGTACGAGATGGAAATCTAGTGTACCATATGCATTTCTGTTTTTCCTATTGAAGGTCAATTCGGGCATAACATTGAAGTCTTTCAGAAATGCAGCCAGAGTTCATTTTGTTGGATTGACTTATGTGTCTGTTGTAATAAGGAAGTTAAAAAGGAATTAATTAGTACAAAAAAAGGGGGGGGTGGGTGTAAAAAGTGTAAAAACTGTAAACTCTTAGAATGTTAATAATGTAAAAAACTGTAAACTCTTAGAATGAGTCCCATTACAGGACTCAACAAAACCACTTGTTTCAATGATATAAGCAGATTCTTCATCAAGGCCAAGGCATCATAACAATATGCAGTTTTGGATACTAAAATCTATCAGAGTAAGAAAAGTTAAATGACCACTATCCTTCTCAAAATCTTTGTGAGTTACTTACACCACTCATGTAACGTCACTGGAAAGCAGCATCTCTTCAAGAAGAAACAAGTTTTGTGATTGATTCAAAATCCAAGTAAATCAAACACAAAGTTGTTCTAACTTCAAAAATTGAAGAGACTTGGAAAAATGACAGTTATAGTTGTAAAATTTGTCATCATCAAGAGATGAAGCAGTTGAAATAAAAAGTTTATACAAATTTCTGACAGCATCTTGTTCTGTATAGCTCTCATCTCACCTCATCACTGAACACTGAGTACTCTTCAGTTCAACCAGAAATATTACACTTCTGGCTTTTTGCTAACTTTTTGGTTGAACTTCTGTCTTGTTCTGGAGGCAGACTCTCAATACCCCTGATGGAAAAGCATTCTGGCAAGTTTTAACAGATACCTCGACAAGGCAAGGAACAGCTTAATACTGAACATACGTGTACCAGAGCTTGGGGTGGCGGCTCATGGAATGATTCTTCCCATTTGCTGGAGAGTCTTTTGTTGCCGATTTACTCAACAGGAACTCCTGAAGTTTCTGCTTCACTTCTGTACTGGCCACTGCCCCTAAGATACACAGAATTAAACATATCTTATCTTTACTTAAAAAAATCACATTTTTAAAGAAAACAAAAACTAAAACACAAAAAAGAGCCCATGTCTTGCTGCTGGAAATGTTGTAAACTATAAAAAATATTGGTGGAAATCAGTCAAAATGAGATAACATTCAGATTAAATGTTTGTCTGTAAAAGACTGAAGTTGGCCATAACCCAGAAATCCAGTGAAGTCATAAGGAATATTTCAACAGTAGATGAGCCCATTTATCCAGGGCCAGATGTATCTAAAGAATTTAAATTATTTCCTAATAATTCCCAAATACAAAACCAAGGACAGAACTAAAAAGATAGTGACAAAAGGTCACTTTGAGTTTGTGGTAAAGAATGTTTTTCCTTTTAAGTAAAGTAATAGTAATAGCACAGCAAAACTGCCCTCTGAACACTGTCTTGATTATGAGCAGAACGCCGCAGAAAGAGCCAGCAGTGAGCCTTTTTATTCAAGCCACTTGAGAGCCTGTACCTGTGATGTCTGGAAGACAGACCATAGTCTGAAACATGAGTCTTAGTTGATAACTCTACTCTTACAACACAAAAACAGCAGAAAGACCAAAACGCCAGGAAGACGCAGTGCATTTTGACCTCTCTGGGTGGCTAGCTCAATACAGTACAAGAAGTAGGGCATGTCAATGTCAGGTTAAACTGCTAATTCCTACTTGCAGCAGAGGACATGCTTCTTTACTCACAGCCATAATACTCTTCATAAAAAAAGCATGAAAAAGAAAAATCTTCTTTCAGTTTTCCATAAACAGTGACAAAAAAGGGAAGAAAAAACATTTATTTGAAAGTAGCAGCAATAAGGCATACTGATAGTCTAAGTATTTGGTTACCCAACCCTGACACAGCACAGCTAGATGGTGAGCATGTCCCCCTGTGACCCAGTTCCCATAAACTACCTCTACTACCCCTCAGCTCCAGACCCTAACTCCCCTCCCTGCACCTTCCTTCCCTCCTCTACTCATTAAGTAGATCACCAGCAGCAGCAAACGCTGGGGCTGGGGCTGAAGGTCACAAGTGCTGCTTGGCTTGCTTCTACATACTGAACAGCCACCCAGCAAGCCAAACTGAGAAGGGAACCATTGAGTTCACATTGTTGCTTTTCCTTTGGTGGGAGCACTAATAAAGCCCAACTGTTTATATGGAGGCTGATTTTCCATACCACTTACAGGAACCCTTTTTTCCTGCAGTTTCTGCCACCCTCCCACTGCTGGGGCAATAGGCTGGTGATGCTTTCATGGATTCATCGTTCACCAAAGTACTGGAAGCACCATGGACACCTTAATTTCTAAAGCCTGCAATATGGTACACCTACAACTGTTAACTGATACATTTTTTCCACCCAAGAAAAAAAGGCAAGAGCATAATGTACAGCTCTTTTCTGCTTCAGTCTTTGTCAGTTAATTATTGCGGTAATTTAGCAGGGCAAGTAACAATATCTGCTCGTGGCAGCTTCATTTTGAATACCTTCACAATGTACTTCAACCTGATTTTTAAACTGACCTCACCAAGGAGAATTATTTGTATCTGTCTCCCTCTAGTGAGCACCAAATTCCAACAGTATCCTTTACATCTGTCATTTGCCTTACAGCTATATATGACCTAGAAATAACTCTTGGTTGGGCCTCATGAAATGGCATCAAGAACAAACACAATGCAGTTTGAAAAAGTACGAGCAAAAGTATTCAGAAGTCTCAGCCAAATATATTCTTAAATATTTTGTTATATTTTCAATCTTGAAACAATGCTCAAATTAGTTAATCAGCAAGTAATTTGATTTTTTGCTGTTTTGTAGTGCTTTCTGTATTGGGAAATAAGCTCTTCAGAAAGAAGTTCTCAAATGAAGCTTTAGGCTTTCAAATTCCCTCCTTTTTCATAAAAAGAGCTAGATTCTTGAGAGGCATATTGAGAGGTCTGTCAAAATGTGCTTTCCTACAGTCTTCCAAGTCTGCACACAAACCAGCAATGTGTTTCCATGGGTGTAACAGGTGGCCCTGCCTTTCTGCAGGCACAGCCTCGACTTCTCTAGTTGCGTATTTCACATAGTAATAGGCTTGCTTCAGGTTCCTGTTCATTGTCCATTTCAGCTGGGACAAGGCAAAGGGGAATAAATTAATTTCTTATTAGGATTCATGGTACATTGGCTCTTACTTTCTCGGCCTCTTTCTTTGCCTCGGAGGGGAGGAAGCTGTTGTTCCCTGCGATGCCTCTCCAGTTCCTGCTCTTGTCTCTGTTGCTCCAGTTTCTGCTCTTTTTCAAGGAGTTCTTGCTGTTGTTTAATGGCTAGGAGTTCCTGTTGTAACTTGCACAGAACAAAAAGACATGAGAAAGTGCAGTTTGCACTGTTTTCTAGGTCAGTCCTGGCTAAAACAACCCCCTTAAATAACTGAGTATCAGTGCTTGCTTTTGGGCTTACACTTCTTTTCGTGTCTTAACCGACTTTCCCCAGTCTTTTGAGCAGGATAGTGCATTACTGGCTGTCACTAAAGTGAACTGTAATGTCAGGTAGCAGCCTGCTGCTCTGGTTTCACTTCTTTCTCTTTCGGCAAAAATGCCTAGAAACCGCACAGGGTTCTTTCCCAGTGCATCACGCAACTGGCTGCTGTGCTCCGCTGCATTTGTCAGCTCCATCGAGCGGAAGCTTAGCACAGTAGCGTAATGGCAAGTAGATCAGAAGGAAAAAATGAAAAGAAAGGCAAGATCATAAATTCCCGGTCAAAATCCATTATAGTAATCCTACCACAGTGCATGTAATCCCATAAATCATTTTCTTTTTACATTATATGAGGCAGCTCAGAGAAGAGTGAAAACACAACACTTTCAGGGCCTGCCTCTGTTTTACAAATGCAAATATTATGCACTTGCCTATCAATTTGATTTGTGGACACAAACTCAAACAGTAGCCCAAAAAAGCAGTCTTTTAAGATACTCAAAACTGCACATACAGAGAAGACAGCCATATTGAAGTTTGGCTGAAAATCCAGCTTTGTAAAATAGGTTTGATTTTCTGTGGATGTGGTGGCTTCATGAGCTTGATGATTCTCATAGTACTGCCTTGGTCTGCTGTAAGCAACTCACTGGTAGGTGCTAGAAGTTTTCCTTGAAAAGGCTTTTATCACCCAAATACAGAGAAATAAGCACTCAAACACCATCTCTCAGTCACCGCGAACCTTTCAGGCACGTTCCCTTTTCATGTCTGCCTAAGCATATTCAGTTTGCAGATAAAGTGAGGGATAAATGAAAAATGTTGCTACCTTTATGTGCTCCTGGAGCTGGGCCTGATGCTGGCGGGTCAGGTTTTCATGCTGCTTCTGAAACTCTGCAATCAGCAGTTGTTTCTGAATTTGCTGCTGCTGTTGGATCAGAAGTAGTTCCTGCTGTAGCTGCTTTTCACGCATAATTGGGTCCACCATGGGAACCATCATCCTGAGATCAGTTCGCAAGTCTAACGGTGAGATAGGCTCTAATCCCACGGGAACCTCCGACTTTACATCCACTGTGGAAAGAAAACAACAAAATGTATATATATTAAATTTAACTGGAGAATAGAGATATTTCCTACTGGGGAAAAGACCAATTTCACTCAAAGACTGCTTCAATGTACAGACCTAAAAAACCACTAATGCAACCTATGCTGTATGCAAGCTTCAGACATTCCTACTAGCAACTGGAGATTTTACAAATTATTTTATCACTTTCTGTCCATTCTCTGCAAAAATACTCCCAGATTAATATTCTGCTAAAGAGACTAACAAGCAACCCAGTTCTAAACCCATGTCACAGCCTAATGGAGCAGTATTTAGTGAGAATGTCCTAGGCACTATTAATGCTTCACAATAAACACTCAGGGCACTTCTTCTGTGTAAGATGAAGGCCTTCCAGTTCTCACTGCACTGCAAGAGATTTTCCAAAGCTATCATGTAGATTTTCTGTGGATGGTGGTACACATGAACAGCTACCCAATGCTACATAGCTACTGCATGTAAATATAGCTGCCAAACACATAGGAATAACACATGTAAAATTATAGGAAAATAATTTGACAGACAAAATGAGAAGTTTTAATACAGCTTTTTGAAAAGTGAGGACCATGCTTGGGGTGGATTAGACATAATACACTATACATGGCTTGTAAGAAAATGAAAACATCTTGAATTATTCCAGTTTGTTGCAGCAATGGTATATATTGTTAATCCAGCATTAAAGCACTTAATTAAGAATCCTGAGTTTTTCTATCTCCTGATTTAAATCCAAGGGACTAAAAAGCAGCAGAAGAGAGAGATTTGATGATTTTCACTACAATACTTGTAAAGCTCAGGTTTTCACATTAAGTGAAGAGACAGAGTGTAACTTTATCTGTTTCAAATGAACAAAAAACTAGCAAGTAACATTTCTACAAGAGGAAAATAAATAGCAGCTGAGGGTCTCTGCTAAAGCTCAGCAGTTCTGATTCCATCCACGAGAGGACAGTGGAACACAAACACATTCACTCCTGTTCCTACTGCTCCACTATCTCCACAGGAAAGTAAGATTATTAACTGAAAACAAATACGCTGTCGGAAATAACTAGGGAACAAGATTTTAAGCATATTTTCGCCTTTTGCTCTGCTACAGCTGTATTTGTTTTCAAGGAGAAAACCAAAATGAAACAGAAATATTCTAGCAAGCAGGAGCAGTAAAATTGAAGCAGTAGAAGTTGAAACTGCAGCAAATGGAGAAAATTGAATTCTAACTGTATGATCAAATCTATTCGTGAAAAGTTTTATAAAAAGAAGAGATGAGGCACCAAATCTCTTCTACTGATCATATTCTTTTCTTCTCAAAATTCTAGGAACATACAATTTTCTGGGCCTTTTTTTTTTTTAAATCCTAGTAACTGTGATTGTAAACCTCAGCATAATTTGCCTTCTTAACCTGCTATCCCAACAGAATGATTGTGTCTAAGTGCTTACTTTTGTTCTGAGACTAATCACTAAATTATAAAAAATCACCTTTAACTTACAAAAACTACTCTTGATTACAAATAATTGCCACAGACCAAGAGAAACGGACAGGCAAACCCCCAGCCTTTCATCCCATTTATTCAGCAGCAATCCACATTCCATTTGTCTAGACTAAATATAGCCGCGTTTATACAAGAAATCAATAGTGCTTGCAGAGAGCAGGGCAAAGACATGAATATTTCATCAAACTCGGGAGGAATGGCAATCAGCAAACTGACAGCAAACCGTGTAGGCTGACTGGCCCTCCAGATAAGTCTCCGGTACTTGGACAATGGCTCATTGCCTGCAAGTCACAATCTTATCATCAGCGCTCTTCTATTTTTAACATTAATTGCATTGTAGGTGACAAAGGCTTATCATGTTTAAAGTGGAGAGATGGATTTTCTTACATCTTCTGTGACAGGATAATAAGCCTTACTAGGAGCAATAATAGTAACCGGAGCTCGGCAAACCCTGCAGGGCCTGGTTTGCAATAGCGTTTGCAAACTGAACCTTGTAGGGTTTGGTTCACAACAGTGTTTGCAAACTGAACCCTGCAGTTGATTTTGCCGATACTGGCTACAAATCAACGCCTACAGGTCTGCATGGCGATTCAGGCTGATGATACTTCCTATCTCTGACGAGCATCCCACTCCGTCATTTTCAGAGCACTTCTCCTGAGGGGAGGCCTCCAGATTTTTCTAACAATGGAAATTTCCTTCCACTACTAGTAAAATGTACAACTGAAATCAGGCTCAGTTTGATAAAATACGTATTTTCAAAAATTTTCACACACTCAAATAATAAATCTAGCGCTGGAATATCTAATTCATCAAGTTCAAATTTACCTCATTCCGTAATGTGGGGGAAAATAAACATTAAGGTAGTTCTAGAGACTTGAATCCATAGAAATCAATACATAATCTTTCATGTCATTTAAATGCCAATGTTTAATGACAAATAAAGACAAACATTTATTTCCTGGCATAAATATTGCTAACAGTTAGGCTACCGCCAATACTACTACTAACAGCTGACATAGCAAATCCTAACTTTTGGGGGTAATTATTGTCTTAAAACTGTAACAGGTAATAGTTAGCTCAGCAATGAAATTATTCTAAACAAGTAACTATAAAATCACCAAACGGAATGGTTTGCTACCGTCTCTTAGGCGGTCCTAATGCCACAGGCTATTTACATTCTCCGTACTTGTTACCAGTCGACAAAGAAGAGACAAAGCAGCCCCGTAGAGCTACATCAGTGTGAAAAATGTGTAATGGAGCAGAGAATCAGAATCAGTGTCTTTAAAAGCTATGACTTTTAGATGAAACATCTTCCCTCTGCCACCCCAATGCAATTTTAAGTCTCAAAAGAGCAAAGGTGATGCAGGTTGTTTATTCTCATCAGGGCTTTTTATGTTTTTTCACCCCCTCTACACAAAGATATATGTATTTTTCAGGTACAAAAGGAATGTCCTAATCGGTGCCCTCAACTTCCAAACATCACGAGAAGCAGTGGGATGCAGGACTTTAACAGGATTCATCAAGATATTAGCCAAAGAAGGAAAAGGATGGATAATGAAAGAAAATATTAATCAGAGCTTGATAAAGGCTAACTTCACTTTAAGGAGCCATGTTTTGCAGGATTTCCAGTATCACCAATGGAGCAAGTTGTAGCAGGCATGATTCAGAGTGGGACGCTGCCCACGCTCTTTCCACTGCGGTCTGGAGCAGATCCTTCCCAACAGCTCTGCCGACTACAGAGCAACCCTGGGACTCCTCTCTAAGGTTAAATAAAGACGAACTCTCTGAGCCCATGTCAGCTGCGGTGAATACAACAGTAAGATGCAGAAGATTAACTAAAAACGTTACTGAAAGCTCAGTGATTCCAGGAAATATGTCAAAATTTGAGTAGAAAAATATTTAATTTTCAGCTACAACACACTGCAAAAGGCATATGTATTTATTTTTCCTATAAATACTCGATTGCCTTTATCTTGAAACATAACAACAAAAATAGTTTCAGAAGAGCGTCCATATCAATTATATTCCATAGATGGCACTTCTCGCAGTGCTTTTGACATTCTGTGGAAAGAAAATACAATACTTGTAAAACGGCATTGTTATTGAGTAGATTTAGATGCTTGGAGCATATGTAAAAAGAGGTAAAAGAGCTTGTTTTAACCCTGAGGCTTTGTGTTTTGAAACCATTCCTTAAAATGGGAATCACTGAAAAACTGTAAGTCTTTCACCAAGAGATGGCATTTCAAGCTTTGTTTCTCGTGACTAGTTTCAATTTCTGGTGTATTAGAATACACAAATCTTCCGAATCACAAGCGCTAAAGGAAAATACCAGAAAATAAAACAGCCCACTTTCTTACCATCATCTCCCAAGAGGGGCAATCTTTTTTTTTTGTTGGTAGTTACCTTTCTTGGCAGACATTTATGCCTTCTTTAAAAACAGGAACTTAAACAAGTGTTGCTGTAATCAGCTGAAGAGTCGCCATTCTTTATTTGAGATGCAAAGAAGAAGAATTCTAACAGACTTGCTTACCAGAACATCTCATCTAGTACATTTATGCTTCTTACATTAGAGGAACCGTGTGAATGTGCTGGGACTGCAAGGATTCAAGCTAACCCTTTCCCAAAGGAATTTCTCGGTTATGTTGTTGGGCTGGGAGAGTAAGGAAGGCTGGAGAGAGTAACAGGGCACGAAGCTGGTGAGGCTCTTTCTCCTGCCTTGGTCATCCAAGGCAGCCTTTTACTGCAGAAGCAGTTAAGGTTTATGAAGTGAGCAAGGAGGACTACAAAGTTGGAATGCTAAATTAAAATTACATGTGACAAGAGACAGATGACAAGCTCCTCCAACTAGCTATTTCAGTATTAGGCAATAAAAGCATATTCCTGAAAACACATCAAAACAAGTAAAATCTAGAAGAATCATTCTGCCAAGAAATGGCCACACCTTACCCCAGACATCAACTCCGTGAAGCATTACAAAGAAAAGAGAGGATGGGAGAGCTGTTTATACTAGTGGTACTCTTTTGAACTCTGCTCTACAAAACAGAGCCCACCTAAAGTTATTATTAACTCGTACAGTACTTTTCATAGTTTTCATATGCTTTTCATAAAATGAAAACAAACCAGAACAGTTTTGCACACTTTAGCGTAAAAGAAACTGCCTCCATTTGGCCTCTTCATTCAAAGAAAGTGAAAAACCTTCCTTTGCAGGATTAGCCATCAGTCAATCGTGACATAATCAGAGCACTAAGGAATTTACAGAAAAGAGCTCTAAATGGTGGAAAGAGTGGAAGATCCTCCCCCACCCCAATAAAGATAATACTTTAAATTTACTCTCCAGTTAAAACCTAGACTTCTCCAGATTTATGTGCCACCTCATTCAGGACCTGAAAAGCACTGACACCTGAAAAGCCATAACGGTGTGTTTGAACATACCAAAGAGGAAAAGATTCAAAAAATGAAATACCGTAGGAGGCTGAAAGTTGCAGGAATAAGGAACAGAGGGTAGGAGGGAAACTTTGCCTGACAGGTGACAGATGAAGTAACTGGCAGGAGATGGGGCAGGAGAAGGCTGGCCAGGCAATGAGACACAAGCAGCCGACCAGAGATGGAGCACGGGGAAAAGGAGTTAAAATTCCTGAGCTTTCTGCGCTGAGAAGCAGCATTATAGGAGCATTGCTCACTCTGTAATCTAAGAGCAGCCGTGGCACACTGATAAAGCGGCAGTGCTTGGCCTCACCACCAGTGCAATTAAAGAGCTAATAGAGGAGCAATGTGTCCATTGTGAGGATGCTGGGAAATTAGGCGAGCAATGTGGTTCTGAATAGCCATGACTAAAGAGGATGGAGTCTGGCATGAAAACTACTACAGCAATAGTTCAATGTTCAAACTTGCAGAAAAATGTCCTAATCTGGAGCCCGTTCCTCAGAGGAGGGGCGGCTCGCGGCTTTCGGGGGGAAGCTGTGCCACGGCAAGACCTGCACGGCAGACTGCAGGAGCTAGGAGATGAAATTTTAAGAATAACTAGTGACATCAGAAGTACAAGTCAGATGATCAATAAACTGTGAAAGGTTAGGTTACCTCCCATGGGATGCTTTTATCATCCCAGCTCTGGTGGCTAAAATCTTGTACCTCAATTCTCAGCTGGTATAATCTGTCATTCCTCTGTTAACTTCAATATAGGCAAAGCTTCTTTATGCCACCTGAGAAGCTTGATGCAGAATCTCTCTCAGGAGTATAGGGGTGAAAGAAGACAGCCTTGAGAGCATCTCATTTTAATATGGGGACAAAACCATCCAGATTTAGGATGACACTTAGAAAATTTTTTTCCAATATTTAAAATCAAAAGTAATTTTTCTCCACTCTCACGATTAAGCTAAAGGATGCATCCAAGCTGAAAAAAGTGTCACTTAGATTTCACTGAATGTCATTACATATTTTTGATTAATTATATTTCCTCAATCATAGTCTGGATTTTGTTTGTCACAGGCAAGGGAAGCAGAAAGAAGACAGCAAATGCAAATGGAAGATTTTTTTCAGAAGCAACACAGTGACTTTTCATGGCAGTTAAGTACTTGACTGCAATTTGTACTTTTAAAAATTCCTCGCTTGGAAAGGAAAAGCACAAGAAATTAAGACACAATTTCAGATCAGAAAAAATATGTGCCAGTTATTTTCTTGGATTATCCTTCAAGAGTCAGTAATTATTTTAAACAGTACTATCACCGAATTAGAAGTATAAATGAACTGTCAGACCTGATGAGGCACTCAACTGAGTTTATGGTATTAAGGAGAAGTGTAATAAATTGGACTAGAAATGTATTCCCCTTTGTTCTATAAAAGGGATCTTATCATGATTATACCTTTTCCCTATTTCTTTTAAGTGTTTGCATACATGTCATAATGAGAAGTAAAATAAATGCAAACAGCGATCTGGGCTTTGATTTACCATTCTCTTATTTCCCCAGGGCCTGGAAAGGAAGCTCAAACTACCACAAACTTCTAAAATATCAGTGAGAGGCCTTGAAATACCAACACTGAAGTTACAGCTAGCTGGCTTTTGTAAAAAATCAAAGGCTTTATTATATTGATTTACTAAAATCAGATTCCTTCTCTGCAAATAGGCGTTTGAGTCAGTCATAACAAACACAAACATAAATGCCATCTAATTTGTTATAGCCAAGAAGTTTTTAAATGTTACAGTGTTCGCTGTTTCTTCTCAACTGAAAACACAAGCAAAAGTTCCACTTATGAGCCTGAGAGAGTTCATGCAAATATCAGGCCAACCACTTCTGTCGGAGGAATAAAGGCATATACACCCAGTAAATCACATCAGAATGTGAAACACTTTTAAACTCAAACCTGGGATGATCTGTTATCAAGAAAGCCAAGCTGAGCTATATTTGGGTTTCTGAGTTACTTTATTTATATTTCAGCTAGGAGAATTCTTACACACACATTCTCTACACCCATCAGCACACAGGCTCATTTTCACTTTCCAGAAAATGCCCTTTTGATATAAGGAATCTGAATATCCTAAATTCTATATATTGCTGCTGCAGGCAAGATAAAAACAGGACAAAGATAAATGTACATATAGTTAAAAATGTAGAATTTCTATGTAACTTTCTTCTCAGTTCCAAAGTCCATGACTTACTGGTGATACTATTAAATAATGATAATATATCAGTGTTAATTATGCTCTTGATACACGGTATCGGATTAGCCTGTTTGACCATAATGTGCCCACCCCATGGCATGTGTACACAAGAAATGACAGGGAAGAATGTAAAATGGCATTCTTTTGGCCGTGTATCTTCCGTGCATGGATCAGTACCACTGTCAGCTATATCATATTGAAGATGTCAAGTAAGGTTTGATTTGGTGGCAGCACCACTTAGCAGTTGCAGAACTAAGTAGGTACAATGTCTCCAAATCAGCAGATGCCAGCTTATCACTATCTGCTGGTCACTTCACTAAAGCCTTAAAATGAATTAATTAAAATGAAAGCATGTGTGATACAAATCTGTGGGCGTGCACGTGCATACACACATAACTCTTGCATTAGATCCTGAAATGCTCAGAAAAAGCGAAGAGCAGACACGATACAACGGATTCCTCTCACCTCCCTTTTCAAAACAGGTATAATGATAGATGCTACATACCCATGAGAAAGGCAATATGCTTTTAATTGTGTCAGTATTATTATACATTAAAAGACAGTGTACAAAGTCCCCCAGGTTGCCAAGGCACCATGAGGGGTTCTAGAGACCTGCCACAGTCTTTGCCTCATCTCTCATCTGGAGATGATATGAGGCTGCTGCAAGTGGTACAAAATACATCCAGAACATATGATTTTCACTTACTTTCCTTTCATCTCTTCTCCACCTGTGAATGCTGCAGGCACATTGGTGCAAATGTCAAGTTTACACCTGCTGAATAATTCCCAACAGCGGGGATACCACTATTCTAATCCCAAGTGGATGACATAGAGAAAGAGGAGAGGGGAAAAAGCTCTTCCTTGAAGTGAGGATATCAAAGGTAAACAGCTACCATTTGGGCATGCCAGCAGGTATATCCTGAAGTATCATCAGACAGCGTGCTCCAGGCAAATTAGACAGTGGGTGGAAGTTTGCTAAACAAGTATCCCCAAACAGCTTTGCTATTTCAGGGGTGTGACAGCCAGTGCTCCAAATGAAACCCTTGGAAGGCAAGATACAGTGCAAATCTTTCAAGGAACTGTTGGCAACTTTGTATTTTAGGGAAAAAGATGAATGACCCCAAAAATGCATTAAAAAGAGTATTTTCCAGTTCCTAGGTTTTTTTTATTTTTGCAGCTGTATCTGCTCCCCAAGATGCCACAATATTTAGGGTTTTCTTTTTTCTTCTTTTTCACTGCATAGCAAAAACTATCACGTACATGTAACTTACTAAGCTCACAACCTCTCTATTATACCCAGGAAATCAAGGAAGACCTATATTCCAATGTTTTTAGTATTTATGGAACAACCTGATCTTTGACAAGCATGGGACTAAAAATGGTTTTGATCCCAAGCACAGAAAAAGGGAGGACTGAACTGAAATCTCCCCCAGAGGAGGGGAAAAATCCATGAGAAGGATAATAATACCTTTTAAAGAAGTGATAATAATACCTTTAAAATCTTTCTAATGGGAGATTAAATGAGATGCCAGTCAGAGACTGGCAACACAATACTACTTACTATGCTAGCTCAGAAATGACTCTCTTATGTATCCTATGCAAAATTAAAATTGCAGATGTTTATTAGCAAAGATGTGTTTGTTTGTATTATATATTTTTTCCTGTTCTGCTCCCCTTTGTACTACGTTGCCTTGGACTGGATCATAGTCAGGGGAGTCTGTCTTCCTCTGCTCACATAAAACACCTAGTATATTTGCATAGCGACTGAAATAAAATTAATAAATAATGCTAGATCACTGCCTTGCCATTTTTCAGAAGTCCACCTGTTGTATTACTGATACCTAGCAGCAGAAGAGATTACAGCATGCATACAGAAAACACTACGGGTAAGGCAGGGAAAATGAAAGGGAAAGATACGGTCCCAGTGATGACGCAAAGCAAAGGAAAGAAGGTAGAGTTTATTAGACTGCAGAATTTAATTAGGAGTGGCAGAAGTCAACAAGGGACAAACAATGGCAATACAGTTGATGGGAATATTATGCAGAAGTCAAGCCTCAAAGCTGGATGGATAACAACGTCAATAGGTAGACAAGATGGGCTGCTCTAAAGAAAGTAAGGGGGAGTTTCTGAGGAAGATCCCTCTCAGCTTGATGAAAGGGTTGTGAAGGGTTTAAAGGTCTCGATTTAATCTATTTTCTGCCGCAGACAGAGTATGTCTTTCAGGGAACAACCTTGACTACCATGCAGATGGCCTCATTTCCATTACTAAGACATTACATAAGGCAGGCACTCCAGTAAGAGAGATTACATAAAATATACAAAAAGCATTCTGAACTCACAAGCAAGGAAATGCCAGTCTTCCAGGATGCTAACTTATATTTTTGTCTCATTAATGTGAAGACAGGTGTGGTTTTATAGCATATAGATCCAAACCATAACCATTTGCAGTAAGTAATCACAAAAAGTGTCTCTCATATTCTGCCATTTGGGATTTGGAGGAATTGCTTGAAAAAAGGAGACAGACATCTCAAGTTCACAGCTGTAATCTAAATAACACAGAACTCTTCCATTTTATAACAAAAGGGTGTCCTGGCAAAGACAAACCTTTAGATGTTTACTTCTAAAATCAAATAATGTTCTTGAGCTGAAAAAAATCCCAATCTAGGTATATAACATCTCATTCATGTAATTCTGTGACACACTTAACATCATCACTATTACACTACTTAGCTAAATTCCTCCTTTCCTATTTTTCCTCTTTTCACCACAGTAAATTATTTCAACCCTACTGTGTCCATATCTTTGTTGACTTTGACTATCTACTTTGATTCCTTGAAAACATGTGCTGTAAATATCTGCCCTAAATTCAAAAGATTGCAGATAGCAAACACAACTTACCACTAACATTGCACTCTATATGACAGAAAGAAAAGTTATTGCTATTTTTTTATAACGATGTAACACTAAACTTAGAAAATATTATTCATGATTTGTGCTCTCCAGACTAAAGAGATCTCTTGAAAGGCTCCCTCCAGAATGCAGACATGATTACAACCACCAGAGGGAGTCAATCTGTTTTTTCAGGTCAACTGAAAAATTAGAATGAACAGAAAAAGCACTGAGAAGGGAAGAAATTGCTAACAAATACTGTAGTTTATATCCAGATATATATGGATACCAAACATAATGAAAACAAAGCTTAATTGGGATTCTGGACATTGAGATGAGAAACTCACCTTTTTTGCTCTAAGTGTTCATTAACAAAATTCTTGTTAGTATACTTTTCCTGTATGACTTCAGATTAACAACAATTTAAGGAATCAAAAACTAATAACTGACATAATCAGAACGATATTCATATTTCTATCCAACTTGCTACTCTTTATTTGAGTTCAAGTTACTACCATACTCATAAGTCTGTTTCAGACATATGCTGGCTCAACTCAAAACTATAAATACAGCAGGTTTTCTTCAGTTTATTTACAATTTAGTCACCTTAATCAGCAAGTAGAGTTATGGACTTATGATGGTGAGTATAGGAAAGAAACTGACATTTCTACTCACTTTGCCAAACATATTCCTTCGTAATTTTTGAACATTGTAAAAGCAAACTATAGGAATTATTAAGATGATGGCAACTTTCTCAGTACATTAGCTGGAGATATTTTCCATTATTATTATTCTACATAAATACTGAAAAATGGTTCTGCATTCTGTAATATTCCAGAAACTAACGCAATGAAACACTTCTAGGAAATTCATCTGTTATGTCAAAAGAAACAACAGCCATAGAAAAATTCTACACAATTCTGATGCCACTTAGCAAGCATAGTTCAGAAAACTGGAAATCCGAAAGTTATTACCCATTTTTGTTTTTCCGCATTTCAGTAGGTCCATTTCTTACTAGTGAGTTGGTTGTTTCTCTCTTCATCTCAACTCATCTGACACACAGAAAGCCAGTCAAGCCAGTGGGCATTTCTTCAGTCTCAAATGAGAGATTCTTTCTCAAGCAAGTTTTTCCAGAAGTTAAATTTCCTATTAAGAAGTCCACAAAAATCAGTGGGAACTCCTCAAATTTCAAACTCAAGTTTTAGAAATCTGCAGATCAGGCCTGGAACATGCACACTAGACTGACTGCTTAAATGGATTCAAGCACTCAGAACTACTCTTCAAGAAACTCTTCAGGTCCTTTGAGAATCTCAGCCTAATAATTTAAATAAACCCTAGTCATATTGAAACCCCCACCCCCCCACTTAACACATTAATCATTCAGAGTAGAAGTTCACTCTCATCAGACCTAAGATGAACAAATCTTAGCACATTGCAATAAGAAGCACATTTAGTCCTGTTGACTGAGCCTGAGTCCTGTTGACTGAACCTGGCTGGAAATGTCATTGCAAACTAAATTCTGCAATACAAGAGGCAACATGAAAGTTGCCTCTTGTATTGCAGAAAGTTGCTCGGTTTCTGCGCTTTAAGCAGAACTTTTTGTGATCAGTGAGATAGCATTAACAATACATTATGGAATTATTGCATCAGGCATTGAATATTAAAGACTGGGAGAAGAAGGCAGCACAACTCATTTAAGGTTTGCCATGGAAAGGCTGTAATACTGATTTTAAGGCAAAGCACTGAGAGAGCTTGGTAACGTACAGAAGTCATTAACACGTTCACTTTAACAAGAGACAAACTGGAATCTAGCCTTAAACCTCCTCATCAATGCACTGCAGAAGTCTGGATCCCAAGATTTTCAACAGAGCATCTCAGCTGCAGCAGCAGCATCCCTTACTAGGTTATTCTGTTCAGTATAATTTTTTTCTTCCTCAGAAATTTAAAAATTCTTCCTGACTGCAGTAATCTGCCTAATTTTCAGTTTTCCTCTTTCTTACTCAAAGTATTTCAGAAGATACCAGGAAGTCATTTTCAATGGTTTTAGTTTATTGAAAATATTATAATGAAGCATATTAAAAGAATTAAGAACAAAATGCAAATTGTTTCTGATGTGTCCAGAAAGTACAGTTTCACTTTCTATGACTTTTTATATTTATGCCATGCACGTTTATATTTCTTAGAGTTATGCTGCTAGGAAACAGGAATTTATTTTGGCTAATAAGGTTATTTACACTAATTTTTAGATATACTTGTGTTTGGTTTTCTTCCCTCAATTAGGATCTGATAGTGAATACCTGAACTGCAATTTCTACACTGTTATGGATTTCCCTGTAGCCAACCTTGGCCCAGCACTCTCTCTGCTGACTGTAAAGTTTAATTAATTAAATGAATGCTGAGACCATGGTAGTATATCCATAAAGCATGTTTCATGCAACGTCTTAGGAACTGAAGATGATGAATATACTGCATGAAGCTGACTTCCCCCTATTCACCAACATAAACCACCATTTCTTAGAACTACCACAAAATCTACACAACCACTAGCTACTCATCATTGTGGACAGTAGCACTCTGCAGGAAGTATGGGAATAATAGGGTCTGGACATAGCATAAATATGGAGAAAATGACAATGACCAAGAGTCAGTCCACCTGAAGGAAAGGAGGTCTGGAAACACGGACAATGGAGATGTAATTGATTTCATTCATTCCAAGTGTGTGAGTACTACTCTGTCAATTGAAAGCTATGCACCTGATGAATCACCACAAAGCAAAGCCGATACCCAATACTATTACCTTTCACTTTCTCCACAACTCAGAGTCCCAAAGTGACAAACTGACTAGCTCTTGGTTCAGAAAGAGCTCCCTTATGCACCCATAAAATTCCATTTCATTTCCAATCACACCTACATCTGCCAGAGAAAAAAAGGAAAATTAAATTGATAGTCAACACACATGCAAAAGGGCTTCTCAAGGATTTACCTTAAATGCCTTTTGAATACAGGTAAAATGAATGGCTTACCTTCCATGCCAGAGATGATAAAAAACTAGCATATGATCTTTCTTAAAAAATGGGAAACAACCAAATGTCACTCTCCACTATCCTCTTAATTCATCCATTTCGAGAACTTGCACCATCTTTTATAGACCTTGTTTCACCTCAACTTAGAGGACATTCTGATAAAGAGGAGACTAGTTGCAGATTGGGATGAAGTTGCTGAGATCTCACCACTAATTACAAGGATGCTGACTTCAGACAGTCCCATGCTATATTTATCACCCACTTCTAAAAAGGTATGGAAATCAAATGCCATAAAGCTGCATGACTCGGCTGAACAACTGTAATCCTGCACTCCTTGGAACAAGGAGACCAAGGATCCTTTGTTAGTCAACAATGACATATATTGCTGTATGCCAAATATGACACAATTTTGTGCAAATACGTTTACACTGACAGCATGTTATTGTGGCATGAGGTGAAGATCTCACCAACGCTACTGGGTGGGATCACCCTTTCTGTTGACAGGGGCAAACTATTACAGAGAACAGTTAACAAGAAAATCATGAGAGATCATTTGAAATCCTTTTTTTGGAACCATCTGACATAATTTTTGCTGCCACCCACTCAAAATTTAGCGTATTGAAAAGTGTAATTTTTGATTGGAAATGATGTCTGACAACAGGATATTCAGCTTTTGATTCCTGTATGCCAGCCAAAGGACACAACATATATATCCAGATACATAGTTTAATACCACAATAAATGAAATACAAAAAAAATCAATAAACTTTGTCCCTTCTGCAATTCAAACCCTCAATAAACCCCATTGAAACAGCACCTTACAACTTTCATCCAATTATGGCCTTTCACAACCATTTGAAGACACACAAAAAATCTTGGCAATCACTCAGAAATCTGGCTAAAGGCCCCAAATTTCCAGAACTGACTGAAAATCCTGCAGCTCAATACACAGTTATCTGCTACAGTCCAAATGTCCTAAGAAAGCACCTGTGTGCAAACTACACAAAAGATCTTCAGAATTAGGTTGGTTCATGAAAAATGGTTGCCCACATGGAACTACTCCAGAGCACAGCAGGTAGAGAAACTAGGGCTCACTTCAATTATTTCTGAGATCTCAGAGTGACATTAACCCTCTTCTGATCTATCTTCTGCCTTTCCAGTACGGACCTGCTGATCGTCTTTCCCTCAAATGAAGGAGGGAGACTAGATGGAAAATTACCCACTAAACCTTCCAGCCCTTTAAACAAAACCCTCTGCTGAGACCTTACAGGGCATGTTTTCCCCGTGTGTGTGTTCAGTTCTGTGTGTTTCTGAGTTCAAGACACTGCTACAGCAGTGAGATTATCCTGATAATGCCAGGGAGGCTCACATGACACAAGTTTCAATGCAGTGCCCACCCAGCCTTAAAACTCTGCTGGCTTTTCCAATTTTGCTATCAAGCTGGTGGATACACTCAAATAGCTCCCTTCTGCAACCTCCCATCTGCAGAAACTGCCATCACAAATTGCCCCATTACCATTATCACAAAGAGAGAGAAAAAGTAACTTACTTGCAAAGCAAAAGCCATACCGCCCTGAGAAGTATGTTTTTTTCTGAAATAAACGTTACTCCGTTCTAAGAATTCGCACAATTCACTTCCTTTGCTCTTCCTTGACAATGTCTATTTAGAAGAGATCTATTTATTTCTCAGCACATTTCACAGTTCCTGTTTCTAAATGAGAATCATATTAACAAAGGGTAGAAAGACACAAACATGTCTCAAGAAAACAAGACTGATTTCTATAATGTATGTACAGTGTTGTTTCCAGAGGGGAAAAAAAAAACCCCAAACCTTCAAAGACAGGCATCAATGCAGTTAGCCTTTCAAGACCTACTGATCCTACCATGAACTTGCCAAAAAGGAGAGAAGAAAGTAAAAAGGTGTTTAAGACAAAATGAATAATTGGAGATAATTGTCACACTATAAACAGTTTCCAATTTACTGTTCATAAATAAATGTCAAAACTGACCTTATTCCAAGAAACAGATCTGCAACTATTTCATGATAAATGATTGTCCATTCACCTATTATTGTCACATTGGACTACAAGAACTTCTTCCTTCCTGTAATATGGAAGGTGGTGGACTCCATGTTAAAGTAATTTCAAGATGATATGTTGTAAGGCAGAGTGAAGGGAATCCACTTCCCACAAATTCTCTCCGTGCATAGTAGACAAGGTAGTTATTACTCGTGTCTCATTATTTTTCTGCTCAAACTAAACCATCTATGTCCTATTTCATACTGCAATACTTTCAGAAAAAAAAAAAGTTCAAATACATACAAACCTTCTGAAAGAATACAGAGGACCACGGCACAGACAGCAAAAAGAGCAAAGAAACTGTGGCAAAAAAAACCCCAAACCCAAACACAACTATATTTAAGGAGATTATATAGTAAAATTCAGAGTTTTTTTGTGTGTTTTGAGCAGATACTGTGTATTTTGCTTCCTTCCCATGGTCTTTATAAGCTCTTCACCATCACCTCCAGGTACTACTCTTCACTACATAACCTTCACTGGCACCTCCCACCGTGAAACTTTACTGTTGGGGTCACTGAACCAGGGGTATATGTTGGCATGGGCATGCAGAGCTGTTTTCATCCCTTCCCTGCGGTTTCCTTTTCCACAGTAGGCTACCCAATATTGCAAGGCACAGTCTGAACGAGTATAAACTTCCTGCTAAATGACTGCGGTTCCAGTCTTCAGCCCAACCTTGGGCACCAGGGACTGACCACAGTCTCTTGAGTACAGAAGTATCAACATGCTACTGGAGTTGCTGAGTAAAATGATTAATGCATCATAATACCTGTATTTGCTAGCACAGTATGTTCTTAACCATTTTCTTAGGCTTTTTGGAATCTGTAGCTTGCATCGCCGCAAAAGAATAGAATAAAAACACAAACCCATGATGGTTTCTTCTCAAACCACTTTTTTGGCCATAACATAAACTCCACCGCGTTTCTGTATGCCATTAAAATGAGTAATCTACTAGAAAGTAATATGATTTGAAAAGTATCCTTAAAAGTGAAATTATTGAAATTTTGTTACATTTGTATTTATATTTTATAAATATGCATGTAATTTTATATTCATGTTAATTTTAACACTTTTTATTTTATTCTACTATTGAAACATGCCACAAACAAACACAATTGAGTCAAAAGCTGCAGAAGCATTGGGCTCTGCTATCATAAAACAATCAAGCTAAAAAGGAAGAGCAACTAAGAAAAAGGTCACATCAACTTTATTTGAAGTTTACATTTGAACTTTATATATATTTAAAGAGAGCTGGATTAAGAAATGGACACTGTAAGGCCATGCCTTACAGAGCTGCAAAACAAAGAACCATTTAATCATACTAGAATAGAATCTCTCTTATAAAATGTTCCAGTTAATGGTTAGTATGGAAAGCTAAAGAAAAATGGCTCAAGTATAATCATTATTCCTAAATATAAGAAGAGCTTAAAATTACACCTCGGGGGGCTAAGCTGCTTCACACTGTGAGTAAACTGCACAACTCCTCTCCCAGCAGTTCTCGCCAGCCCTCCCAAGCAGGGTGCAGACCGAAACGGATCGGCTGTCACAATCCTCTCCCTGGAGAAAAGGAGGAGCTCCCTGCTCTTGTTTTATGAAAGGAGGTGAGACACTGGCTGAAGTCACTCTGTGTACGTGTGGTGTGAGTCTTAATGACGGTCACATGAGATATGCCCAGCGATAGCCCCAATTGCCTTCATAAACCAATATGCATTATCAGAGCCTGTAAGAATCGAGTGTGAGCGCTGTGGGAACAAGCAGGAGCTGTGTAAGCAGTGAGCGCAAGGAATTATTTCTTCAGGGATGAATATGAATTCTACATCCCACACTTAGCTAGTAAAACATAATCCTGTATTTAATACAATTAAGCCAATTAACACCATATGAACACTACTTTAAAACTTGTCGAGTTGGGTAGCCTCATGCCTTGGGAACAGCCTTCATTCAGCAATGAGAAAACCACTCTTACATTAGGCAGAACTCTTACAGCACAGGAGCACCACTTGAGATCAAAAAATAGCCCATGATAACTGATGTTGACAACTCCCAGTAGCAACCTCCCAGCCATTTCAGTGCCCACTCTTGCAGCCAGTGAAAGACAGAGCCACCAATATGAAACTAACAGTCTTTAGCTAGTTTCAATCTAAGTAAAGAAAACCATCTGGCAAGAAATCTCAGCCAGCCAGCCACAGGGCTGTTAAACTGCTTTGCTGAGGCTGGCTGCCACCGGGGTTGCGTACTAGGGGCAATGGGGTGAGGAGGGGGTCTGCGCTGCTAGACAAACCTCTGCTCCTGCACTGACACACCGATTTCCCTGTTGTACCCTCTTTTCTGCCATTCCCTGCTGGATGAGTCGGCACAGTAAAGAGCAGGAACAGTCAGGTAAGGACAGAGCAGTGGAAGTCTTGGTCTTGGTCTTTCTAAGACTCTGGTTGGGGTCCTCTCCCAGTACTTTCCTGCTTACTGCTGGCTTCATGGCACCAGCACACAGGGTAAGACAGGGGAATAAATGAAATAATTTCTTCCTTCGTGATCCATAAGGGGCACATAGTAGAAGCACTTCCCCTAAGTGAGCCAGAGAACAAGGGACAGAGCATGAGAACTTCCCAGAGTTTATTAAGACAGGGTAATGGAAAAGGACTACAAACTGCTGGTGTAAGGCTGATGGCTCTAATGAACCATCAGCCATCAGCTGTACTACGGCAGACTTTGAAGTTTGGGTAAACTGGACTGAAATAATCCATGTCTGCCAACTGTTTATCTACACTGATGTGCCAGTTGCCAGTATCTTTCTGATGTGATAGTTAAGCATCTTAAAGAACAATGAGTTTTAAGTCTCTCTTCACCCTAAAGTTGTTAATAAGGATCACGAGTAAATACCTATTGCTTTCACTTGAAATTCCTACAGATTTTGCTCACGTCTTTTGGCCAACTTCAGCTGGCTGTTAACCCATACCAGAGTACCACCAGTATAACACTTCTCTTAGCCCAACAGCCATTTCACACTGTTTTGCTGATCTATGATTCTACTGTGAGAAGCATATTTTCGTAAGGTAGGTAATTTCTTTGCAGAGAAAAGCTTAAATGGGTGAAAAGGCATGGAGGGGAGCCATGCGTTTAACCCCATCTCATGTAAAAACGGGGCAGGCCTTCAGTCAAATAGATGTACGAAGATCTGCAATTTTTTATAGTATTTACAGAGATAAAAGGCATTTGAAAGAAAATCTTTGTCTTTTGTTAATTCCTAACCTTTCTCCTGTCCCCTCTGACCCACGCTCTGAGCAAAGAGTCCTGCTTAGCATCAGTCTGCCAATACTTTGAGGCTATGGCAGTCCCCTGAAAGTAACTCAACTCTGCACATTCAGAAAAGGAGGACTGGTGTATACCACATGGCCAAGCCTCTTTTCTGCTGTCCCACTCTCTGCAGGGACAGAGCAGAGCAATGGCAGTGACAACTCTACTGGCAGATGTCATATTTATTCACTCTGAGAGTGCAACCTCCCTCATATAGACATTTTGCAACCTCTGTCTTACATCGGCATATATATTTGTGCATATACAAAATAAAAACTGATTGAAAGTACTGGAAATTTCCCTGCTACGACATCTTAATATTTGGATTGACAAGAATTCGCGGACTCTGGAAACAACCTTATGAAATGTCTGTCTGGGTTTTAAACTGCACCTTTCAATTACCAGTTTAATCTACTAATGCGATACCTCAGCAGTTTTTGTGACTACTGCATAATTTGTTAGAAATGCCACAATGCAGTGTTATATATATGCAAGTCTGCTCTAATGCCAGTTTCCCTTCTGAAAACCACCATATGATTTGCTTTTCAGATCATATTAATTAATCCCTCATTGGATTAAACTGCTATGGTTTGTTATTTGTTATGCTGTTAGCAAACAGCTGGGTTTTACTAACTTCAGTGTAGTTTGTGTGCAACTTAATATCATCTCCATTATGAAACCCTTTTAAAGCTTAAAAAATGGTCTGTAATCTGAACGTCCTGTTGCATGGCATGTTTAATTTATAAGCACTTTCATCTTTAGACAGTATTTTCCCACCACATTTTTGTTTGCAGTTTTGATGGCAAACTACAGATAACAGAGCAGCCAGCTCTACGGTGAACGTAAAGATACAGAGCAGGTATCATTCGCTCAGACAGGTATGCAAAGGGCAGTAGAAGCTAGATACAATTCAGAGCACAACAGCTCTCTGTGGATAAATGATGAAAGATATGATTTCTTCCAGTGAGTAGTAAGTA
This sequence comes from Mycteria americana, assembly GCF_035582795.1. NCBI lineage: Eukaryota > Metazoa > Chordata > Aves > Ciconiiformes > Ciconiidae > Mycteria > Mycteria americana. Next base: position 34,368,087 of record NC_134366.1, on the reverse strand, counting down.
TGCACAACAAATAGCTGTACCACTGTTTATTTTAAGAATACACCACAAAATGGGGAGACCTACATGGCTGTTATCTGCACTTCTGTTACTGACCATTTCAGTGGTGTTTCTATAAATATTGCACATAAGCAGCCATAAAGACAAAGATTTAAAAATAGGTCATAGGCATTAGAAGCAGATTATACTGTACAGGTGGGAAACAATGATTTCTGGCACAAGTACAGATTATGTCTGTGTTCAACATGTGGGAAGTCTCCATCAGTACGAATCAGCTGCCACCAGTGCTGAATGAACTCATGTCATTGCAGAGCACAGCATGACTCTTTGACACAGCTCTACTGCCTTCTGTAAAATATTTCTGTATCTCAAAGGAGTAAAAAGTCAGAAAACAGAAACATTTTTAATGTGGGTTGTGTGAATAGTCCTGTGATGTGTGCCTATAATAAAATAAGATTGCATATTCCTGATCGTTGCTGGTACTGGGTGAGACGCTACAGAGGATTACACAGAAAAGAGAGACTTGCAATTCCTAGAAAACACAGTCACAGAAGAACAATTCAGGTATAACAATGCCTCTAAGGCTAATTTCCCCAGGGAAACCTTGTTTATGAATGGCAAAGAGCACAGTATGGTTGGTTGCTCTTGAGAAACCTAGCTGCACAGCTTTTCCTCGTCTGTCTGGAGTGGGATGGGCACCAGATAGGTTATGGCCATCTCAATATCCACCAAAGAATCCTAGCTGCTTTCCTAAAAGGCACAAAATAAGAACCATCCTGGCTGTCTACCTCCTCCCAAGATGCATCTTTTGGACACACCACTCTTCTGTCCTTGTCTTGCCCGTTCTCTTTAAAGGAAACAAGAAAGGAGAGCCCCAAATCAACAAGAAAGCAGTCACATACTTGCCACATTTCTTACAGGTGACACTTCCTTTAGTACTTTAATAAACTCTTACCATCTTGTAAAGTTAAATATACATATCATCATGGAAAATATGACATATATCAAACCCTTGCTTCTCTCAGACATACCGTTTCAAAATAGCAGCTTTTCCTTTGCAGCTAGCAACTTATTCCTCATTCCTTCTGCTTTTGTTTTCTGTCCTGCCCATAAGGCAGAAAGAAAGGGAGAAGAGTGGAAAACCTGTCCCAACAGCACTTGCCGCCATTGTAATATGTCCAGTGTGAGCATCCACAGACAGATTTACAAAGGAGAAACTGAAGCTCAAATTAGGACTCAAAGTATAACATAATTCCCCTCTGTTTTTTGTCAGGAAGAAAATACAGAGAGAATATGCAGAACATCAAGAAATCAGTGTTTTGTGGAAAGCTAAATCTCACACAGACTTCTAATTTACAGCCCAAATTGTTAATGAACAGTTGAGATCAGTTCAAGATTGATTGCTATACCTAAAGATTCATACGCATTCACTGAAAGGTCCCCATTAGACACACCTCTTAAAGGAGCAGAAAGATTCCCCACGCCGTTTTCAGTCACTGGCCAGCATGCCACAGCCACGTTCTTCGGTGGGAAACCATGCAGAGGAATGCAGAACCATAAGTATTACCAGAGATCAACTGGCAGTTGAAAACTGTTGCAGAGACAATCTATTCCTTCAAAAATGTTTGTTCATTCATACAGAATCCAACTGATGTGCTTTAAAAGCCTCTTCCTCAACAGAATTCTGAGACATCTGTAATAATTCAATTTAATGCAATATATTGGCTTTTTTGGCTATTGCTACTAAGTACTCTGCTAATGGTCTTAATGTTTTATTTCGTAAGAAGTGAACTGGTCTACAGAATTTAAGAGAAAATGTTAATCAACTGCACAGATGTATATTTAAATAGAATACAGTTGTTATTAAATTAGATTTTAAATTGGCACTAACTTCAAGTAGATACTCAAGAATAGGAAAAAGTAGTTTTATGGCTGTTAGTCTACATCAAACATTGAATCACAAATGCTTGTTTTTTCTGAAGTGCTTTTTCCTCTCATCCATTCTCCAGTTCCCTGCCACATTCCTGCACTCAGCTTCTAATTCTCAGTTCCTAGCCGTCAACACAGGCTCAGCGTTCCAGTTTATCCTGTCAGGTTTTTCTCTTTCCTACCCAGGGAAAGCAGGAAGAGTAACTAAGCACAGGAATGACAGATGTCCTTTCGGTACTTGGATCCAGGTTCAGATTCAGCCTACGGCAGCCAAGAACTAAAACAGCTGAGCTCTGAAATGGAGCACATTCACTGCAGATGAAATCTTCAGGTTATCCACACAGTTCTACAACTTTTATCACACAGAAACTGTGGTTTTACCAAGTTTACCATATTGGCCAGATGTTTACAAAAATAAGTAAATAAAATGCATTTTTCTACTATGACAGTACATTTCCCTGCCATGACAAATTCCAAAACTTTTGCTCCTGAACATGTACACACCACACGCTCTTAAAGATCAGCAGAGATTTTAATGTGAGCACTGTATATGAGCCACAGCAGCAAAGCAGGTAAGGTGTGACAGGCACAAGACTTGCTGGGCATGCCTTGTGGCAAGCTTAACATACCTGTAGTTGAGTAGCTGTAAAACAGTCATTCAGTCTCAGGAACCCAACGTCCACGAGACTACACGCAAAACCCCACTGACTGTCAATGACCAAGTAGGCCTGACATTAGACTTCCTGTGTTGCTTTTCTTTGGTTTTGTTACATATGTCTGAAATTTATCAGAAACCCATCATCTTTGAAAAGCTACTCACCCTCAAAAACTTCAGCTGGAAAGGAAAAATCTGGTAAGATCTACCACTACCAGTCTTATGTACTATAGGCAAAGAAGCACAGGTCACACATCCATGAACACTGAATTTAGAAATTTGGGGGGAAATTCTGACTACACTGAAATGAATATAAAATCTCACATGTACTTCAACAAGGATGAATTTTACACACACTTTTAAGAACTCAATGATTTTTCAGATTTATCTCGTTATCCACGGCACCCTCTTCTTCTGATTGAAGTAAATTACAAAACTTTCCTTAACTTCTACTTTAGCAGTCAAATAGAGGAATAATGTCAAAATTCAGGTTGGAAGGTGATTTGCTACTGAGACAGAGCTCCGTGAACGATGAGTAATTACTTCATACAATTACAACTCTTAAAATTTCCAGTGCACTTACATGTATTGAAGCAGAATGCAAATAAGACTTTACCTTTTTTTTCTCTTCTCCTTTTTTAAATAAAACAGGAGATTTTTTTAAATTGTTTTCATTTCCTGAACTAAAAGAAAAAGGTAAAATGTTAAAGCCCTGGAAAACCTTTATAGGTTTGTTTATTCTTCCCCTGCCAATGTAATATCACCAGCCTCTAGTAGCTGCTTATCATAATTTATTTAGCTCCGTGCTCATCTTTGGTTTGTACTATTCCTGAACGGTGCGAGTGAGCTACTGTAAATGAGTCTTTGACTAAGCAGATGATCTGAAATCAAGGAATAGAGTACAAGAACTTGGAAGGCTCAGAATAACTGAGCGGAGAATATAATTCAGATGTCACAGAGACTTCAGTTTGGCAAGGATGCAGTTTAAAAACCTCACACTTCATCGAATTCAGTGAAATCCCTTCATGGGGGAAATCTCATCTTCCCCTTCAGGGTGAGATGAGAACACCCAAGAAGTACATTTGAGGTTGTTTTCAGAATTTGGTAATTTTTATATGGAGGTAGATGTGCTTAATCTAGATGAAAATTTGATTTGCATGATTCCTGAAAGTGTCTTGAAATATATATTAATTTATTCCTTTGGGTAAATCTTTGACATTGGTTAAAAAAGATATATAGTCCTGTGTGATACAGAGAAACACAATCCAATATGTTTAAAATCTCAAGGTATATTCTCCCTTAATATTATTATTTATTTTGGAACTACTTTAGAATGTAATTAAATCCTCCAAAGATCCTCAGCTGCAAAACTCAGGTTTTTTTCCTAAAGCAAACATTAGCACTAATGAAAATGCAGAGGCGATGGATTCTATTGGTAACGCAATTGAAGCAATGCTGCTCTTAAGAAACATTTATAGGATCTCTGTGGATATAACAGTTGATACATGGCATTAAGTTACAAAATCTTCTCACACACAGTCTTGTTTCTAAGAATGAAATCTTGGCAACGTATGATGCCAAAGTTCTCATTTTTTCTAGTGAGAATTTAGTTGGCATGTATCATTGGAATTAGCCTCTATCAGATAAAACTTTAAAGTTCGCAGCATCAGTGCTTTTCATCACAAGATGTTGACAGTAAGAGGTTGAATTTTCAGCAGATATGGGTAATCCCTTCCTCCTCCTATTGAAAGAGAAAGTCCTGTACTTTTGAAAAAGAGAGATCTAGTGAAAATCAGAATTTGGGAGAAATCCTTTACTCTTCAATCGAGTAAAATCCACTGAAGATTACTGTTTTAGTTGGAATGAGTAAGCATCTTCTACAGACAAAATTTCTGTGGAGGAGTTTCCCCACCAAGGAGACACACAATGTTAGTTTCCCTTCGTGATACTATGCTTGGAATACACTCCCAAAATTTGTCCTAAGCAAAATTATTTTAAATGTAGTCCTATTAACCTGTTTTAATAGAAATTCTAATTGTCTTACCTTTCCTGATACAGAGTTAATTTGATCTTGGCTCAGTCTTCCCTGGAGTGAAACCCTACCTTACTCAGTTACTGAACACACAGAAAATTTACTGCATATTTATCATGTGTCTGAACTAATGACGTCAGTGAATATCTAGTTGCCTAGAGCCAGATGACAGGGTAGCTCCGCTGACTGAAATGGAAACCTTGCCAATCTGTGTCACCTTTAATATTTTGCTAGATAAAGCAAAACAAACTGGAATCCACTATCCCTCCACTATTAAATGGATTGTGAAACCACTTAGTGGTGGTGCGTGATTTCCTAATAATACGAAACAAATTCAAAGCTTGAGTGCTACAGTCCTCTTTTTCACTTTGACTATATGACAGCCTTCCCTCTGCTTTCTGAACCAAGAGTTCTCCTTGTTCTTTGGACCTTCTGGGGTATAGTGACCAAGGAAAATAAACCTCTTTCCTTGTCTTCCATATCTACACTTACCACCAGCAAATGCCATTAAATCATGAAAAATTACTTCTGCCACGTTCTTAAGAAAGCTAGATGACAGCCCAAAACGTATATACTTAGTACGCTAAGTATTAATGCCACTTGAAGCCAAGGGACCTTGTTTTAATATCACTCGATATGAAAAGGGACAGAGTCCCCCAGAGACTCAAATTTGGAGATGCTTTCAAGGGGATTTTGAAAAGACACTGAAAGTCAAATCCAGCCACAGTGGGTAAGGTGGTTCCACTGTTTCTCTGCACATATCATCTATGCTTTCTGAGTAGGATGCTTCATTAAGTCTCCTCATGTCTACTGCCTATGGGGAGTAATAACTGTGCATGTAGACGGGATAGGCAGACTGGTTGCTAAAATGGAGATTGTGTAAATAATGCGGCTGGGATGAGGATTCCATCCTTTCAGTCTCATGAGGGAATATCCCAGCCATTTCATTTTTCAGGAATTTGGCTTTGTAAGGTAGTGCATCCTGAGATGATCAAATCCAGTGTATAAAGAAATGTAGTGAAGTTTCACACTTCTTGATGATTCTAGATATTCTAACAATGAGAAAATATGCCAGCTACTCCTTTCATTCATTTTCCTTTTTCTTTTATTGAGAGCTCAATGGTTACTTCACTCCACTGTCACATTACAGCTTGAAGACCTATGCTAGTTGAGAGAGGCAAGGAACATGATACTCCCCATGCTCTCTGCCAGCCTCCCTGTAAAGAAGTCCAGCTGAGTCAGTCTGCAGAAGGTAAATAGTAAGTTAATCACCATGGTCATTCAATTTGTTTATGTCAAATATTTCTATGTCAAATTCTTTTATCTCAAATTTTTATGTGCCAACTGCAGGTTCTGGATTTTCTTCCAAGGACATCAGGAAGTCATTTCACAGAGATCAATAACAAGGACAATGTATTTTGATTGGCATCAACAACCAGGTTAAATTCAAACTGGTGCTCTAGAGATGAAGATCTCAAGATTATTACCAATCCCCTGAGCTAACCGTGCATTCCTCTAAAATGAACTTGCTAATTCTGCCTAAAACTCATTTGCATTGCTCGCTTCTCCACTGTTTTCAGCAGAGTGCTTTACATTATAAGCAACCTCTTCTACAGAAATTCTTCCTGGATATCTTATTGACTAGACAGTACACCTGTACAAATTCAATCCAAGTCTTTGCATTAGCTATGATCTTAAACTGCTGACTGGCAGAGATCCCATTGCTTTCCATTGAGAGTGCTATATGCAGGGTACCTCTTTAAGTTCTATTTAGCCTCCTTTCTTTTAAGCTATGTAGGCCATTCATATCCTTTGTACTACAAATAGAACAGATACAGTTAATTGAAGGCATCCCTGCTGCTGAATTTAGCCTGCTAGTCTGGTAGTCTGAAACTTCAGAGGAAGTTCCTGTAACACAGTATGAAAGGCTACTTTAATTTCCTCTGACCCCGTTAGAGACCAAAACTTTTTGGTAGAAAGGATTTTTTTGATACAATAGGAAGAAGTAGTTCTACTGTTCCAGCAATATGCTTCTAGTGCTCACATCAAGCAGAAGCTGCATATCCTACTGGTATACAAACACCAGCATTCAGGAATCCTGTCAGGATACAAAAAACTAGTAGGAAAAGTTTGATTCTCCAAACTGAGACTTTTAACTCACTCGCAGCAACACAGAGAAAATAATAGTAGAATTTGGGGAAGGTCATTTAGTCACTTAAGAAGGACCTTAGATGTTCAGTGTCAGGTGTGAGCAGCTATTGGCCTAAGGAACCTTAAGTTCCTTCTTGCCTAAACAATTTTGAAATGTGGATCTTAAGTAATGGAGAAACTGCAGAGTTTAAGTGCTATTTTACCTCAATAAGATCAGCTGTCCACTCACCTATATATCTACAGGAGGAATTCCTATAACCTTCCATTTCCACAGGGACCGAAGGTGATACAGGTAAATTTCCAAAGGTGATACAGGTACATTTCTTCTGTGGGTGTTCAACCTACAGTGGAAACATGCAAGCGCAACCCCAGTTCTGAAACTGGAAAAATGTCAGCAGTTTCTTTGCTACTGCTTCATTTATGTGTAGTCATTATTTACCAGATTGAACTACACTATCATAGATGGTTTATTCTTTCTTGAGGAAACAAGAGTTAGTGCTAGTGAACCTGCTAGTATACATAATTGATCAAATAACTTAAAAAGCTGCAGAAGCAGAAGAAATTCACCTTATGAAGCTTGATACTACTTTTATTGAAAAGTGTACTTTAATACCACTTTTAAGAACTTCAATACGTCTTTAAGTAGGAGGGCATTCAGGAGCCTGTAATTTTGATAACACTGTTTCCATTTTAAACTCTACCCTTGTCCTGGTTTCGGCTGGGATAGAGTTAATTTTCTTTCTAGTAGCTGGTATAGTGCTGTGTTTTGGATTTTAGTGTGAGAGTAATGTTGATAACACCCTGATGTTTTAGTTGTTGCTAAGTAATGTTTACGCTAGTCAAGGACTTTTCAGCTTCCCATGCTCTGCCAGGTGCACAAGAAGCTGGGAGGGGGCACAGCCGAACTGGCCAAAGGGCTCTTCCATACCATATGGCGTCATGCTCATATATAAAGTGGGGGGAGTTGGCTGGGGGGCCAATAATAATATTACTATTTTATTTTATTTCATTTCAATTATTAATCTGTTCTTATCTCAACCCTTGAGTGTGCTTACTTTTGCTCTTCAGATTCTCTCCCCCATCCCTCGGGGGGGGGGGGGGGGGGGGGGAAGGGTGAGCGAGTGGCTGCGTGGTGCTTGGTTGCCAACTGGGGCTAAACCACGACAACCCTATTTAGAATTTCCATTGCTGTAATGTTTTGCTCTTAAATAAGACTGAGTTTGGAGGTCTTGACCTCATTTTCTCAATTGCTTTTGCTAATTTCACAGAAAAGGTTTTGAGGTTGGGACTGGAAATACCTAGCTGTTTTATGATTCTGGATTATTTTCTTTTGCTCCTATCGTTTCATATAGTCATGTTTCTGGAAACATTTTTTTTTCCAGGTCATTAAACTGTAAAGTGCAGTGGTTGCTTTCAGTAATTGGGGGATACTATGGGAAAAATAATAAATGACCAAGTTGTTTCATTTAGAAATACACTTTGTCTGAATGACCATTAATTACTTCCCACAGAAATTTCCTAAGAATTCTATATATACAACATCTGTATGGGGAAGTCTGAGCAAGGTTGATGAATTTGAGCTGATTTATTGAAACAGACCTGAAAAAGGTTTTATCCTAAGCACTGTGGGGTCTTTTTCAATGCAAGCTTGCCTCTGCAGTGGCGAGTGGTGGAAATTTTTGAGAGACGAGGGTAAAACCAACGACCTACATACAGCACATCACAAGCAAACAACAGCAGAGCAGTCCCCATACGCTACGCTCTTTTCCTCTTGGTACCATACAAAGTTGGGTCCCAGTTCAAGGACTTAAGAAAAATAAGTCTCTGGTCAGCTATCTCACTCCATCCAGCAACGTGCAGAGGAGGGGGCTCTAATTAAGGGCTCTAAAGCAAAGCCCTTAATTTCAGAAGAAATACATATATATTTCAGTAAGTTCTTCTTTCTTTCTGGATAACCAGATACACATAGCTGCATAACGCCTTGAACGCAAGCTGGGGGGATTTGCTCTCTGTTGCCCTCCGGCACCACAGTGTCAGCCTTGGATGTCTTGGGCTGAGGGAAGCCAGCCCCAGAAACCCACCAAAGCAAAGCCAACCAAGACACCCCAGAAAATTTCCAACTGTGCCATGACACCGGGGTGGGGGTGGGTATGTTTTGTTTTAATGAGGGCTGAATATTAGTCACATCTTTGCATGTTGTTCAACACTCTGGATAATGTTGATAAAACAGGATGATTGCCGCAGTAAAAGGACATTTACAGAAAAATTAGCACAGATGGGGTGAAATTATAAATATGTTGTCTGGACATCTGTGTCATTGATACAGAAAAACCTAAAATGAGTGATAATTATCCACATTTAGTGGAGCAAACGAGGAAAGCTTATTCACTGTGTAAATAATACAGTATGCCTTTGGCCCCCCTCCAGCAAAACTATATAGGCAACAAACCTTTAGGCTCGCACTGGATATTCTCTGATTCTTACATAGGCACAAAGTAGCACTGCCTTTCTCCCATGGTGAATCTATAAGAAGAATAGTATCAATTGACCAGTTCATTGGCTCGCTTCTCCATATTACATACACTCATTTATAAGCTCAATATGCTAAATGACAAAGCCTTTAAATATCACTAGTAATTTAAAGATTTACCAAAATTATAGCATGCAAAAAGAAACCCCAGAGAAGAACTGAAGGACCTTTAATAACAGTAGCTACCCTAAACTGTCTTAATTCCAAATTATACTTTGTTTTTCAGTTCACTAGTGGTGGTCTCAAATCTGCACTTTTTATGAGGATGGCCATGTTTTCTTCTAGTGTTATTTAGTTTCTTGAAGTGTTTTCTGCTGCTGGAAAGTTATATAATACTCACAAGATGACAGAAAGACTTCCCTAGGACTTTTAAATTACTGTCTATCATGGATTGGTTTTGAATGTACTTTCAGTCACAAGCATTTTATTTATCCTTTAGGGTGATGTGTCCTTTGAGCACAATTGTTTATTTCAGAAATGGCAATAAGAAAAACTGGCAATAAGAAAAAATGGTGGAGATCATTTTAAACATAGCTCTCTCCCCCAAGACATGTTGTGCTATGGATGCTGCATGGCATCTATTGTATTTAAAATGGCTTGTCCTCCTCTTAATTGGATTCCAGATGATTATTTTTGCCAAAAACAAAGGTTTTCTGTGTTCTTAAAATAATTAGGCCTGATTGCAAATCAAATTATCCAGTTTCAAAGGCTTGTTTCCCTCTCTGAAATGCCCGTTACAGACAGACTACAGATGACTAAGCCTTGTGTCATCCCATGGCTTTATTAGGAGAATGTTCTAAGTCCTTCACTTTCTCTGTAATCAGAACTATAATTTCTTCAGGTTATTTTAAGACCAAGCTACAGCTAAAGCAGGAAACTCAATTTTATTCTGAGCTCCAGACATGTCGACACAGCAAAGCAGGGCTCCAGTTTTATAGGCTATCTTCTTACATAAAGCCTAACACTGGTATTAAATTCAAGTTCTCTACGAGATGCACCATGCTGACTACTATCAGATAGCTCTCTATTCGTGGAATGAAGAGTGGCACAAATGTTTGTTTTGATAATCTGTTTATAAGCTACCCTTGTAGAAACAGTATAGGTTCAGTATGGCCACTTCCTTCTCTCTCTCATTCATTTTTAAGTGAATAAGGAAAACAATCCTGTACCCAAATGAAAGAGAAGAGATAATGTAACAGCAGAGATATGCCCTCAAACTACCTAACAGCAAGCTCAGAGCATGTGTTTCCATTTAGCTCTTCAGCATCGTTAGTGGCATTTGTTTCAGTAAAATTCCAGTAAGTTATAGAATTAATTCTACGGAGGCAGACTATTTACTCCTAATTCTGCTAAGACACTTAATCATGATGTAAGCTTTATACAATAGTATAAAGAAGGTGCAATCATCCTTCACAACTATCTACCTTTAAAATGTAAAAAAAGTCCAACAAAAGCTTTGAGAAGGCATACAATGAACTTTAGAAAACTAACGTGTGATGAAATGTAAAAGCAAATTAGCAGCGACACTGCAGCCATGAGGTTTTCTTGAGGCTGTGGAAAAAATAGAACATGGTTAGTTCTCCACTACTTTTCAACAGCCTAAAGTGGGCCTCACAGCTAACATGTCATCTCACATTTGATTTTCTATTGCCAGGATATAACTTAATTAACTCTTTTTTGCCAGTTTGCTGTTTGTAACTCAATAGAATATCATTCCTGTTTTTCTTTAATGTCTTCTCATCCTCCTCAAAAGAGCTTGAGGTTGCTCACAGTATTAACCAGTTACCTCCACCTCCACCACATTACTTTCTGCACTGTTCCTTTCTCTCTACTCCCCCTTTCTCATTTTTTTCCCACTAATGACACCTATCTCCTAACTCTTGTTCTATCTTTTTTTCCTTTAATGTCTCTCATGCTCCCCTTCCATCCTGCACTGTGTACCAAGAAGTACACAGAAAGGAACTGATGCTAACAAAAGAACTGCCTACTGCTCTGGGAATAAAATACTGCTCTTCCCAGTGAGAATCCACCCATGCTTTTCTCCTGTCTTTCTACCTAGCTTTCATACCTGTGGCTTATTACCACTGGGAGAAGCAACATAGTCCAGATTTATTATTACTTCTATTACTATTACTATTTGGTTATTAATATTGTTATTATTACTATTAATAAATAGTTGCACATTCCTAAAGCTTTATAAACTAATAACTAGATTATGTCCCTAGCGGGAGTTACCTGAACGTGAAAGGGAGGGAAAGAACAAAATGGAGATTCCTTCTCTCCATATCACTTGCGCTTCCTTTGCAGCTCAGAAGCTGTAGGTATCGTAAGGAATCATGACTGTAGTTCACGTTGTGAATTCAAATTGGTGCTGACATTTGAAATACTTCCTTTAAAACTAAAAAAATCAGGGACTTACAAAACTGAAAAATATTAAATCTAATTAGATGAGGTATAAAGGTATGAATATATTCCCCAAGTCATGAATGATTCCAACTCCAGCTTACAAAAAGGACCTATATCAATATGAAAGCTTTACTTTAGAAGAGTAGCGTACTCCTTAAATGCAGCTGACCTATGTAAGGCTACAAGATATCCTGCAACAGACAGTCCAAGTGTGGGGAAGACACTTTTGTATATGGACTGCAAAATTGCTTATTTGTGCTCTTAAGTTAGATGTAGACTTAGATACTGTATTGATTCTAGGCTTGTCATCTGGAATAGCCATTCTTATGTCACTCCCACTATGGGAATCCCTGTGTCAATGCAAACCTTTTAAGGATGAGCCAAGCACAAAGAGCAAGCCAAGGCTCTTTCACATATCAGCAAATGATGTACTTGGTTAATCAGAGGCCTTATTTTCACTACATTTGGTTAATGCTTTTAGTAGGTGAGCAGAGAATGGAGAGGGGTGAATTTAATCTGGTAACTTCACCGTGTGGTTCATTTTAATTCAGAAAGCAAAGCAGCTCTGAACAGTGACTACAACAGAGAAACTGTGGCTATAAAGCAAATGGATTTGTCATCCCTGACCCGAGCATTACCAATAAGAAACACTTCACTGAGTTTCCACTCACTCAAGCCCATTCAAATGGGTATATTCCTGGCTCTAGGTAAGTCATGTATAAGCCCAAAGCTTCGATGTTCTGTATGAGAAGATAACTGCTCAAGGCAATGAGAAATTGGTCAGTTCTGCTTCCTAGACAGAAACTAAGGAGACAGAGCAGAAGTATTTAAAAAGAAACAGCTAAGCAAATCAGGATGCACCTTTTTTTATCCTTACCCCTCCTTAACACATTAACATACGTGCAAGACTAAATGTACCCAGTGTCTTGGCTGCGAGAAAGCCTGATCTTGCCACAGCGCTCACGGAGAGATGCATGGCCGGGTGTCAGCTTGGCAGGTTTGGGAGGAGCACTGAAGCACTCCGAGTTCCTCCACTCTGCCTTGCAGTAAAAGTGACTGCAGAACATCAGAGAAAGATCTCAAGAGGGTCCAACTTCCATTAATTAGGGATTCTAACTAAGATGTACAAACAGTATCTACATCTTTATAATGCAGACAACTGCCAATTAATTTACTAAAGAAGAAGAAAATTCTCCTACTTGTCAGAACTGCACATATAGTGAACACTGTTTCTCAGTTTTCCTGACTATGAGCGACATGAACCACTTATGGTTACGAACACAATCAGGCCTACATTGAAAACCAAGCTGATTAATTGGAGAGAGGATGACAGTAAATCATTTCCTCATGACTGTTTGGAAGTTTTCGCCAAAGACTCCCAGAAGAAATATTACAGCTTCCTCCTCTTCCTTTCCTCCCTTCTTCATGCATCCCACTTTAGCATCACCCTGTTCATTACAGCTTTGCCCAGGCTGTTATTCGAGTCAGCTGGCAAGACATTATACTTAAGCTGCTGCTTTTCTTTCTTGTCCTAACTTAAGAAGCCACCAAGAAGTGCCACTGAGAGTCTGGAATTCTGTAATTCCAGGGTTCTTTTAGAAAACCTCAGAGACACCGTGGTCACCCCAAAAACACTGGAAAGGACAGCTTTTGTTATCCTGAGGTAGCAGGTTTGCAATAAGCCTGTGATCACTATGTATTTTCAAAGTCATTGTAATCAAAGTGCAATGGGTTCCCCAAACTGCATGTCTAGGTGTTCCATAGAACAAGTGTATGATTTATAACCACCTGCACAAGTAGCTTAATTCTGACATACCCTGAGTTCCCAATTTTGTGATCTTCATAAGCTTGAAGAAGGACTTTTCTGAAAACATAACAGTGAGTAAGCAAAATAATGGCTTGCATGCTGTAGAAAAGCCACTGGAAACAAAGAAGAACCACTAAAGATACTTCACAAGAACTGACAGCATTTCTTAGAAATATTATATTTTGCACTTATTTTGTATCAGTCATTCACTCTCAGCAATTCTTACCTAAACAGATTTTAGCAAAATCCAAACCAATGATACGTTGGAAGAAAATGTTATGACTCTGAGAAATCATATATAATATTTTCATGAAGCAGGGCAGAAGTCTCAGTTAATTATTCCTTGCCTGTAGTGAAGCTTACTTCACCCCGGATAAAGATAAATCATCTTTTGCCTCACAAAAATGTTTGGCTTTTTAAAGATGGATAAGATGAATTAAACATTTTTTATATTAACTATGTTAATAGAACTCTATTCAGACTGCAACATTAAGCCCCCAAACTCTGCCTTAAATAACAGTACTATATAAAGTAAGCATGCTGAAACCTCAAGCCCTTATCTGCTTAATGAGGGCACCATGAATTCATAGCTATTTGGTATGTTGGTATTTCAAATGCTTTGTGCTTTAGTCCCCATCCATAACAGAGCAACAACAACCTCCCACATTTCACAAAAGGTGTTGTGTAAATATATTAATATTTAGGAAAGTTGCAAAAGGTGAGCTCATGAAGAAATTAATAGATTTTGCATACTGAGTAGGGTACAACCGAGGTGAAGGTAATAATGCCTGCAGCCAGGCATGGAACAATTCAGTTACAGAAACATTTTCATCTTTCATCCATTCTAGACATAGATAAGGCAGAAGTCCTATAGGAAGAAAACGTGATGTGATTATGCAGTTCCTATTCCTACTGACTTCTTGCACTTTTGTCCCTTCTCAGCTTCTCCATTCATTCTTTGTTGCTTCCATCCTAGCTGCTCCTGGCTCCTATCATTCACCCAGTCCCATCCTTTGCTTCTCAGTAGTCCTCAACCAGACCCAGTCTCCTTGGCCAACCAGTCGGTTCCCTCCCCACTCAATTTGCTTTTTTCCCCTTCTCTCCCTTATGCTTCCAGTTTCCAACTGGCCTTTCATCAAAGTCTACTCCCTGCCATGCTTGGTGATGGAAGTGGAGGGGTCTGCAAGACAGCTGAGGATACAACAGGCTCCTGCCTTCAGTTCACGCACCTGTAATTAGACCAGGGCTGCCTTCAGCTGCCCTGCCTTGAATAACAAAACTGCTAAAAAGGAGAAGATTGCAACATGCTAATTGAAGACAGAATACCTTGACATTTTATCAGTAGCACAATAGTAAAACTTGATCTGCAATTTAAATTTGGCCAATAAAAATAGATTTGCACAGAGAAAGTGAAAAGTTGCCTTTCAGCCACAAATATCACATGCCAAGTTCCTGATCTAAAGCACAGAAAGCACCAGAGTTTCGTGCTCTAGAATAAGGCAGACCGATGGAACTTTTCAAGGACAGAATAGTTTATTTTTGTCTAGCTCCTTTCTCAAAAATGGTTGAAATGTTTTGGCCAAAAATAACGGGGGGGGGGGGGGGGGAGATCAGCCACATTTTAGCAGACAGCTGAATGGCACCTTCATGAGCCTCACAAATATTTAGTGTCATTTCCTTCTAAACCGTAAATCTTAGTAGCACATCACACTAGTCTGAAAATCCCAAAGATAAACTTGTTTACAAGTAAGCCTCACCATTTTTGACCACTGTTACAATGACGATTCTGTTCTAATCTGGTACAAAAATGTGGCTTTAACAGACAAGAAAAAACACTACAATGGTAAGCTGAACGGTAAGAACAAAACAGTTATTGGCAATGAAAGAAAAAACTTACTAGTTCTTTCCTGTTAACAGATGGCTACATATAAAGGGTACCATATAACTTATGGGACTTGATAATCATTCCACCTTGCTATCATAAAATGCATTTTCCCTTGCCTGTTGAAAAGCTCAGGTAATACAATTCCAGGCAACTGACAATTCTGACAATTAGTCTATCCAATGTAAGGCCTCATATAAACTTGTGAATCCTGTTGTTTCCTAAACACCCAAATAATTTCATCAAGTTCTTTGTAAGCATGAAACCAGAAATTCATTTCCCCTCCTACCAAAGGTACTTCCTCAAAACATTTGCCTCTGCTTTGAGGAACATAATTTTTAAAAAGCACTTTCAAAGGCTGCAATCAAGTTTAAGACGACAATGAACATCCAACCAAGTTAGCAATGCCACTGGACAAAGTCCTTATTAATTTGAAGTCTTGAATACTTATGATCACACAAAACTTTTCAATCTGCTGAGTCAAAGATCTGGTGACATTTATTATGACAGCAGAAAGTGGAGGACTTAATCATTTTACCACAGCAATTGTAATCATTCTTAGAAAGTAATCATTTAAAAATTATTATACAGTCTTTTAATTTCACCTAACTCTTTAAACATAAGGAACTTATTCTTAACCAGACGTTCTCAGAATCTGTGAACAAAAGTATATATTTTTTCTGTATAATACATTTATGGAGTGAGGTCCAGGTATAATACATACCATTTCAGAATCACAGAATCACAGAATCACAGAATCATATAGGTTGGAAAAGACCTTTAAGATCATCGAGTCCAACCATAAACCTAACACTGCCAAAAACCACCACTACACCATGACTGATGAAGAATTCATGGGCCTCTAAACAACACAACTTTAAACATAGGGTACTTCCCTTCTTGGATCAGAACCAGAATATTCAACAGCTTGCAGGAGAAAGTCTGTACAGTGCTAAATAGGCACGACACGTTATTTTATTTGTAACTTTCTTTATTGATAATTTATTTCCAGACTTAGAAAACTGAATAAACTATGGCCCTTTCCCCGCAATGACCTCTGTACATGTCCTGGGGCTCTTACCAATAGCACGATCAGTGCAGTAATAAAACAGGGACAGTAGCTTTCATTTACTTCTCTGCTTACTTACAGCAAAGTAGCTTCAGCAGTAGGGAGCTCAGCATAGCCTAACTACCTATACAATTTTCTCAGTTCTCAAGCAACAACAACGGCAGCGTAGGTACAGGTGCCAGAAGACGTGTAAGAATATGTAGTTTTGCAGAGGCTTCGGGCTCAGCTGTGCACAGCAGGCCTGGGGCCTCTGTTCTAAAGATAAAATATTTCCTGAAAGACTGAAGAACATCAGCGCGTGATTTTGTTCTTTCTACAATAAGTAAGAATAATACTTAATTTCATACTTTCCTTTTCAAGTTCGTAAAAGTATGTAAGCCTTCACACATGCACAGCATTTGCTTTTGGCCTGAGTACATTGTCCTGGTTTCAGCTGAGACAGAGTTAATTTTCTTTATAGTGGCTGGTATGGGGCTACGTTTTGGATTTGTGCTGAAGACAGTGTTGATAATACAGAGATGTTTTAGTTGTTGCTGCACTGGTCAAGGACTTTTCAGCTTCCCATGCTCTGCCAGGTGCAGAAGAAGCTTGGAGGGGGCACAGCCAGGACAGTTGATCCAAACTGACCAAAGGGCTATTCCATACCATATGGCGTCATGCTCAGTATATAAAGCTGGGGAAGAAGAAGGAAGGGGGGACATTTGGAGGGATGGCGTTTGTCTTCCCAAGTAACCATTACGCGTGATGGAGCCCTGATTTCCTGGAGATGGCTGAACACCTGCCTGCCCATGGGAAGGAGTGAATGAATTCCTTGCTTTGCTTCGCTTGCGTGCGTGGCTTTTGCTTTACCTATTAAACTGTTTTTATCTCAACCCTCGAGGTTTCTTACTTTTGCTCTTCCGATTCTCTCCCCCATCCCACCGGGGGGGAGTGAGTGAGCGGCTGCGTGGGGCTTAGCTGCTGGCTGGGTTAAACCACGACATACATGCAAATGAAATTTCAAATCAGAGGGTAACTTTTTCTGAATATTTTTCCATATATAAAGACAGGCGATTGAAAGAAAATAGTAATTTAATCCCAGACTTTACCAGCTGGCATCAGACATAATTTAAGATCATTAATTTTGGAACAGCAATACATTTTTAGATTGGACAAGTTGGATATCTATTCATATCACTGTGAATAACTGATCAACATTTTGCATTATTTAGGAGACAAAGTCACAACATGAAGTGGACAGGGACTGGCACCCACCTACTGGACAGACAGATTTTCTTTACATTTTATCAAGTAAGCAAACATGCCCTAAGGAACACTGTGAGAAAGTGACTGCTACCAGTATAACTGAAAGCTGTTCCTATTTTGTGATAACAAATTATCCAAGTAATTTGGATGAATTCTAAAATCTGCATAGACAAAATGCAAATAATTTTTTTTTTCCAAACTAGAAATTATTTTCTGAAGTCTTTGGATTTTCTTATTTAGTGATGTCTCCCCTCACAAGGACAGGTTTCACCACACCAAGGGAGAGTCCAAGCATTACAAAGGTGTATGATTAAATCCATAGCTTTGCATGAATTGAGAAAGAAGGAGAAAATGCCAATAGAAATAAAAATGAAGAAAAAAGTTAACTCGCTCTTCTTTGACTTTGTGAAAGGTTGATATGAAACAAGGATACTGTCAGTCAAGAAGGTGAAATAAATAAAGTGATAAGGACTTTTACAGTATAAGACAGATGCCTCTTGGCAGAAAAATATATTAAAATATTTATGGACAGCTCATTCAAAATATAACAAACATTAAATACTGAAATGTGCCACTATGCATGCCAAATAACTAGACTTTTCATCTTAGTGCCATTTTCACTCATGGGAAATCTGATGGGCTGCAGATTGGGTTTTTTTATTCTTTGATCTAAAAAGACATAGTAAACATGCAAGTGCCATCTTAATAATCTTGGGAAATTAACAGTTATTTTTTCTTAATTAAATGCAGTCAATTCTAATTTTCAGCATGCTCCAAGGTTCTTTATTCTTTTAATAAACTAACAAATCTTACACATGTAAGACATCCTTCAGGCCAAAGAATCCCAAGCCAGCCAGATTATAAACACTTTCACTTTACTTCCTCCATGATGGGAGGAGTACATTTGTGCGTACAAGGACCACTGCGTAGGTACTATGATGTCCCAACACCCTTGAGTTTTTCTGCCAATGTAAAGCAGCACAATTGAGGGTAGGCCAAGAAGAGGCATCAGCAAGCTCTGCTGTATAGTGTATGGGTCATCCCGAAAAGAAACTCATGAGAAACACCTTTCATGGCACATGAGATACAACCTTCCCAGCTTAGAGGAAAACAGATGCACAGGTGACAGAGGAAAAGATCATGGCAAGCCCTGTGAAGAAAGAAAAATTAAGAAATACTATGCTTTATACAGGCTGCAAACATACAGCTCTATATTAAAGTTTTCATAAATTAAACCAGATCTCTCATTTCCTAGCAGTCTAATCTCTTAAAGGCTGGAGCTTTCCTAAAGCACATTTGTTTCATGTGAGTTGAATTACCGGTACCCAGAAAATTGTCAGTATTTGGACACCAATATGTAAGATCTGACGACTATGGAGTGAAATGAGGCAGACTACACCAGGAGATAGCTGGTGCCTGCTCCACAGAGAGAGATGACAGGCAGCTACTGCTGATTTCCAAGGCTACTACCAGCACTCTCTTAAAAACGTATCTCAAATCCAGGGAGACCAGAGGTATCCAGTCTACTTAACAGCACCGTACCACCAGAGCTACCTGGCACATGGGGCACTCCATATTTCAAAGGGTGGCCATTGAGTGAGAAGAAGATACTTCTCCCATATTGCCATCTGGCCGAAGAGGACACGTGGTTTTGAGTGCAGCCAAGAAGGTATGACAAAAAGAGGTGGTGAGTATAAGATCAAATTCCTACCACTGCTGCCCTACACCATACAGGATTTTCATTTTTTCTCTCTTATCCACATGAAATAATATTATCAACTATCTTATAAAGACAGAGATTTTTGAAAGCTGAGAAAAATTAACAGCTAAGAGGTACAGAGGAAAGATAGGGAAAAGAGCTAAGTATTAACTAAATGGCTGAGAGATTAAAGGCCCATGTTCTGAGCTATTATACAGTAGATCCAATCCACTACTGGTTAAAAATCTCAGGTTCAGGCGTGCCCAAAAGCCTCTAATTCAAGAGCACACCCTGCCTGATTTAACAGCAGTGGAGATGTCTGATGGCGCTAACAGCTCAAGCGTATAAGGCTTATTAAATGTTGGGCAGAAATGAGCAGAAAATATATCCCTCTCCTTGTACAAATACACATACTTCTTGAAGCTATGCAAGCCAAACAGTTCTACATGATTTGATCAATGTTAACTCAAGCAATATTTATGATTAATATTGCATATAACAACTAAAGCCATAAGTCCCTCAAAACTATTATTGCTTAATGGATTAGATGTTAGATAAAAGACAAAAACAGTTGTCATATCAATTTCATATCACAACATTTGCACTATCATATTGCAATATTTTGTCGTATTGTTTTCATGACATACAAAGCCCATGAGCACTGGAAAAGTCATACATCCACTGAATGATCAAATAAGTGGTATGTCATTTGTAAAGGTCCAAATATATCTGTGCAGTTTTTCACCTTTACTCCCTCTCTCTCACACACACACACACTCTCAAACATATTTGATACCACTTTGAAAGAACTCTGCTCTTTCAAACCTTCTCTGTTGTTCTCGATGGCATGGTGTGACATGACCTTTCTTAGTTGGGTTACAGTGAAGGCACCTTCTCTAAAAATTTTAACTTGCAAAATAAAATTTCCAGCGTTAGGAAGCCCCCCAGACACACTGGACTAAAGGAGGAACAAAGCAAGACACATACAAGCAATGACCTAGACTATAACTGTATTGTTTTGAGAGGTCTACAGCTGGGGGCAATGGGATGGTTACAACACTCCAATTTGTTCTGGGGTTCATGCCCTTTCTTCCCCCTTTTCCTTCTGTCATGACCATATCAGGGTTCACTTTGAAGCAGGCCAGCACCCAGCCTACGTAAGTCGTTTCATTGTGGTGAAGTCAGCAGTACCCAGCAAATGACCAGTGCTCTGACATCACCATGTATGGTTCACACAAGCTATTTTGCTTATCAGCAACCTAAGGTTATGGTGTTCAAAAGCCACCATCTCATCTGGGGACTGGTGAGAATAGAAGACTTCCTCTCACCAGAACAAATAACAGTAGGAGACTCCACCATTTTGATTAAAATAATAGGACTTTATAATCCCACTACTAAATGAGGTTATAATTGACTAATAATCTGGTTAAAGCTGCACAATAATCTTGGAAGGACTGTTGTATCTATGTAGTCTTCATGGGAAATTAATGCATGCCACAAAATGTGGGCATTATAAAATATAACAGGTAAGAAAATAAAAATGTTTGCATCACTTAGTCTAGCCCTCTGAATTTTGTAACACAACTCCAACTACACGTAATTTCAATCTGTAGCCAAATAGCTGTAGTTGGTGTTTTAGCTACTGCTTCAGCCTCCTACCTTAGTTATTTATGCCTCTGCTCTCCACAGCTCTTACTGCTAGAAAAAAGTTCTACCATCTAACCTAAACTTTTCTTTTCTTTGCTTCAGGCTATTATTCCATGCTTCACCATCTTTTGAGAACAAGTAATTCCCTTCCTTCATTTATATTGTTACCTTGAAGTTATTTATAGCTTGTGCCCATGTCCCTTGAGCTCTCTCTGTTGTAGACTATAAATATAGCTCCCTTAATCCCCCTTCATATGTTTTATCCTCTAGTATTTATATCAGATTTGTAATCTTTATATTTTCTTTTCATTTTAAATTCTTTGGACCACAACTACAGACAGTATTGCAAATGAGTGGTGAAGCAAAAATACTTTGTTCATTTTAAATATGATCTGCTTATACCGCTATAATCGTGAACATGCTAGTCAAGGTTGAAATGCATAAACTACTGTAATTGCTTTAATCCCCTAATATTGTTAAAACAAGTTGTTTTGAATTTAAAATTTCTGTTTTGTCTGAGCTTACAGATTAATCTTACAAAAGATTTAGCAAAAATTATTTTAGCTAAACAAGAACCATGTATGTAATTTTAAAAGAAGAAAAGGAAAGAGATATGCTTTCCCCATATGTTCTCTCAGAAACTATATCCTCTGTTAACAGCCACAACTGAGCCAATTTTTGTTTAAATTTGACTTGTTTTAATCTCATAGACATTTAGGGAACAAATCAAGTTTGATGTAAACTGACTTTGTAGGATGCAGTTATGAGCTTTGAATTATAATTGCATGCATATTTTGCGACACAAAAGCATACCAAATTCTTTCCAAGGGTTAACAAAATGGTGACTAAAAAAGGCTCTGGATTTCAGTGGGGCTGTGACACTTGGTACCAGTAAGGATCTGGTCCACAGACTCATCTGGACTTGCAAAATGTCCTTCACAAGGTGTCTCACAGGAGTCTGTGTCCTGCTCTGGGCCTTTACATGAAGTTACAAGAACTCTATCGCTGACCAGAAACAGTTTGAGAGATAAAAAGCGGAAGGGAAATAAATAATCTTTTTGAATTTAAGAAAAGGTTGATAGTGCAGTGAGGCAACAGTAATTGCTATTTTAATAGAGGTCTGGAAAGAAGAATAATGGAATAAAGATTGATTGGGTTAAAACTACAGATGAAACAAATCTCTTCAGGATATTTCATGGAAGGCTCTGAGGAATGCCAGAGGTCCTCAAAGTTTTGTGATTGGGAAACAAAATAGAAGAGTTCACTCATTTTTTGTATGTGCACGGTAATTTCTATTGGGAGCAATGAGTGGAATATACCTTACTGTGCTTCATTAACCTTAATATAACCTTAAAAACAGATGCCTGTCATTGCAGACAGCTCAGTGACAACATGAGGCCAATGCAGAGCAAGATTCAAAAATGAAAACAGGAAGTACAGAAAGCAGGATAAAAGTAAGTTTTCGTATTTGTCAACGAGTCTTTGTCATCAGGAATATTCCAGTTCAGTTATCCTATCTCAAAGGGAGCCATGTCAGAAACAGGAAAAGACTAATTGGATTTAAGATGATTAAGGGCTTGAAAAGACTTCCATAAGTAGAAGGAGTCTGATTTTCATTTGCACTACTATGCTTTTTTGGCATGGAGAACATACTATTTATATCCACCCCATCATCCATCCATCTATATTGGAAGAGGAAAACCGTATTACAAATGAGAATTATTTGCATAACTACGGGCCTTCTGGGGAGTGCAAGTAAGGGTTATATAACAACAAAGTAGATTTAGTGCAGAAATGTACGATTGAACTATACAGCCTTTCTCTTTTGCAGAAAGCAACTACTGTCTTCCAGGTAGACTTTATAATTGCATTCGTAAGCATGAAGTTCAAACATCTGAACATGTTACCTAAGGAGAAAGCTGAGTTTTCTTCTCTCTACTGAGATTTTGGACAATTAGTTAAATACCAAGTCCTGACAGCTGGACAGAACACGTTATCTCCTACATAAATGTTACTAACTAATGGTTCTGGTTTTCCATTCTGTCCCACTGGGGACACAGTCTATGGCTGTCCCAAGTTCAGACATACAGACTTTCACAGCAAAGGAACAGTAGTTAAAATCTCTTTCCTTTCAGACCTTGCATCTTCTACTTGGGGTGCTACTGTGGAGAGCACGGTCATTTGGAAGGGTTCTGATCCAAAAAACGCCTGCACTTTGTGTCGCCAGGCTCAGCACAGCCCAGAGCCAGCCATGAGAGTCAAACTGTGCCTTCAACTCGAAACTGCACTCAGTAAGGAATGAACTGCAACAACCGCAACAACTATATGGGCCTTTTGACCTGTGTTTGCTAGCATGTCAGCACCAGTTAGAGTTATTTTATGGTTTTGGTTTACATAGGTACTAGTATCAAATGCTTCCCTAAGTAGCAACCAGGGAACAGCATCACACAAAGGAAAATTTTCCTCCCATAACTTGAATTCTACTTATTTCCAGGTTGTCTAGAAAGCATAATGGCATACCAGAGCTTCTTAGGTTACAAAAAGAAAGGAGGATAGGAGGGATTACAGTGGGAGAATGTTTGGCAAAACATTTTCTCCACAAAGAGAGGATTAAAAAAAGAATGAAGCAGAAATTGCATGCAAGAGCCACGAAGGCTTTCCTGGAGCAGACTCTTCACGTGGCACCGCACAAGAGCTGATATGGTCTGGGGGTGCAGATGGCTACTGCTTCCAGTATGTTCAATTTTGGTGCAGGTTGCTGAAGCTGACACAGATATCGTTTTCTGCTTAATACAAAACAACGTACACTGGTAGAGCATTTTACTTTTGTATTAACAGAGGAAATGTGCCCTATGGATGATGAAAGGTAATTATTGACAGCTTCATAGGGACAGTATTAGCATAAATTCTACTTAATGGCAAAGTGCTATGTAGTTAACTGGAGTTTAACAAGGTGCTAATTGGGTGTGAAATTTTAGGCTCTATCCTTTAAATGTCGAGAAGAGCAAGGGCTGTGTTCTCCAGACACGGAAGATTTCCCAGGCAGCAGTTTGACATGTATTTGGGGCCACCGTATGCCATAGATAAGTAGAGAGAAACCGTTGTGCCTCCCTTCCCTGCTTGTGGCCCCTCGGACTCCGAGGATAACCCCCTCCTTCCCACACCGCAGCACACACCTGCGGCAGCACAGGGAGCCGGGGGGCATGTTTTAACCAGGGTCAGTTGTACACTCCATCAGTCCCAGCGGACACATGATACCTGTGTTGGAACAAGGGATGTGACTGTTCAGCAGAGGAATGAGAGCCCAGGACCAGGGAGAGGATGGGACCACTGGTCTCCCTTCCCAGCAACGCCAGCTGCCATCTCTACATCTATGAGACCTTACATCTATATAACCAAATACATAGTATTCACAGATAACAAAAAATTAAAAAAAATTACGAAAAAAAGGAGAAAGAGGAAAATAAAGAAAGTAATAGTCCGGATTTCTACACTCACTCCTTTCTTTCTGAATCTACAGGAGAACACTAAAGCCTATTTGGCTGCTAAATGTTTTACAACCTGCCCTGCACCTGGAGCTCCAAGTCACTACCAGAACAGACTTAGCAATAGTATTCCCTAGAGGGAATAACAAAACCAGGTCCTTAAGAATGAGCTCCCGAGGTCTTCGGAAATAAACGCGTGCTGCTGCAGATCTCTGATATCTGCAGATGAAGAACGGCAGGCAGATGGGGAGGTTGACGGGATGCGTGTCCACCTCCTGTGGGCTGCTAAGCCTGCAGGAGGAGGAAAATCACTTTGCCTTAGGCACTCATCAGAGCTCACCTGAACTAACTTGCGAAACCCAGAGTTCCTAAAATTTTTGTCAAATTTTAATATAGCCATACCAAACTGTCCCCAGTGAGGGAGGATGGAGTAAGACTGGTGATAAGTCTATGTATATACATCTGTAATTGTATATGCGTACCAGTGACAAGTATATATGCATGACCAGTGACCAGAGAGAAGCATTCACTCTTAGATGACGTTTGAGAATTTTAGCCCAAGGGTAATTTTTTCTAAATATTCCCATTTCTAATCACTTATTTTCTGAACAAAATAGCTATGTCAGCATTAGTATCCTTAATCATCCATAGCATCACCATTACTTAATTCAGCTGCATTAGCATTCCTTCTTATTCTTATTCCTTCTTATTCCTTCTTATTTGCCTATAGCCCTTTGATGTTGTCATTTGTAATTTCCCTTCTTTCTCTGTAAGTTCTCCAGCTGCCCCATTATCACCCTGTATGCATTGGCACGAGAGGAAAAAAAAAAAAACAATCCAGAAAATAAGCACAGAGCTCAGAAAACTGCCTACTAGGCCAAGCAGAAAAGGCAAGATAGGGATGGTGCAGGTGGCACAGTGACAGGAATTTATTGCAAATCCCTGGTGAGATTGCTCTGCAGTTTCTCTGGGAAAGCTGAGCTACATTTGGGGGGTGTGGAGGGGAAGTTAGGGATGGTGAGATGCAGCAGAATTTGTAGCGTGTCCATAAACAGACTCAGTGTCCTACACCTCTCCCTATCCCAAACAAATTACTCCCTCTCCCAAACAAATTACTCATTCTCAGACAAAAAAAAATAGAAAAATAGTCTGTACAATGGCAAAGGAAATCTCTGAGTACTAGCTTACTGTGTAACTACACAAGTAACACAGTCCTGAGTTGTATTTTACAACTTTTTTTGATTCTGAAATATTCCTGCTTTCCCATGTATTCTTCGTTATGGCTTTGAAGGTTTTTTTGACAGAAACTTCTCTCATCTCAGTTGAAGTTGATTGTTTTCACAACTCTTTTCACCTATATTTTTCCTCTGTTCATAGACAGTTAGAAGTGTACTTCAAACTCCCCTGGTTTCCACCTCCCACATAGTTCTCTTGCATCTTCAGTGCCTTCCTCACCCTCCCTCACAACAGCATTTTAGCATAGGAAGTGCTTGCATAGCGCATCTCTGCACTACTACTCCATTTATAAAATTCTCGCATATTTTCTTCAAACCTCTTTCCCTCCTGCCAGTCCTTCCCTCATACTCCTTGAAGAAACCTAAGTAAGACTTATTATTTTCTATGGAATCCCTTCTATGATAACTATTTCCAATTCTTAAAAGAAACAATAGAGTGAAACTTTCTTCTTCTTCTGAAAGAGATCCTGTAAGAAAAACAGTGACAGCAAATAAAAGGATGCCAACTTTCTGACGTGTGCGTGGGAATGAGTGGATCTGTCTTTGGAGCCTGGAACAGTTTTGAGCATATGCACAACACAGGCTGGTGAGCATCTACCGGACTCCCGAGGTAAAGTGCTCTCCTGAATTTAGGTCCCACTACATTTCAGTAGCTGCTGTGCAAGGATTTTTATGATCAGCATTTTGCAGCATCTAAATAATTTCTATGTATTCCTTTAACAATATGTATCTACATGTAAAAGTAGATATTTTAATACTGATTATTTTCCTTTTGCTATTTCTTACACCATTCTGTGCCTCGTACTAATTCTGTCACTATTCATGTCAGCATGAAATCTCAAAAAATCTAGGTATTTTATTTTACATTTCTTGGTGATATTGTAACATGTATGTTCTTTTATTCATTTTAAAACTTCAAGGTCAGATTCGAACTAGAATATCAAAAACTTGAACAGACCAGGAGTTTTACTTCTCTTGTATCCATAGGAAAAAGACTTCACAAGGCTTAGGAAAAACGCATGTTTTTCAATACAGATGTTGATCTAGAGATCAAACAAGTAGATGAAGAGAACTAAGAACTTACTGTCTCTGCAAGAAAAGGAGTTGTGAACAGGTAAATAAAAGGCCATCACTAACATTTTACTAAACTTAAACAGGAGTAGTGAACACCGAAAAGAGTCTCTATGTAAGGTCAGGCACTAACAGTCTGTTTTCCCTACTCCCTCTCATACTGTTACTGCGCAAGGTGGTGGCCTTGGGCACCAAGAAAGAAAAAGGAAACTTGGATTAAGAACAGAACAATTGGGGGAAATTATTACATTAACATTAAGCTTCCTCATTATTCCATTCCAGACTTCACTGAAATTGAATAGCTGCGGTTCCTCCCTGTGGCACGCATACCTTCAGCCACAGGGATCATGAAAGAGAACAATAGTCTTTGATTGTAAAAACATGATTTATATATTTGGCATTTTCAAAGAATTCATCCCGTTCCTTCTCTTGTCTCCCTTTGATGATACTCAGTGTCATTACTAGAAGGAACGTGTTATCATTAGAGTAAAGCATCCTGCATTTCAAGCACATTCATCCACAAAGGGCTTGAATTCTTGGAGCTCTTGCCGTGCCTGTGTATTCCACAAGCCAGAAGGAGTTTACAACCAGGACACACAAAACAAATAAAACAGATGTGTTGGCTATGCTCAGATTATACTAAATGCCAAAGTACCTTTACAGTCATGCACAGAACTGCCAGCCTGACAAAAAGAAATGAGCTGCTTATTATATAACGGGAGAGTGAAACCAGCACCGTGTCATTCAACCATGCAAAGACTTCCACTGATTTTGCAAGCCTTTTTACACCAGTTACATTTTCAAGTAGAACAAATCAGGTGCCCCCTGATTGCACCCAGAATGTGCACAAAGATAGAAACACACCATTTACTTAGGTAAAGGTAAAAAAGAAAAGATGAAGTTCATTAGATAATTATAATCCATTAATATTTCACTATTTTATAAATTGCAAGCTTCCTGAGCAACAACTACAGTCAGAGGCTGCACTGACACTGAGCTGAAGATCTGCCACTTCGCTATTTTTGCTGCTCTTTACTAAATTGTCACTAAAAGCTTGCTCCTAGTTAAACACATGCAAGCACAAAGATCCCAGTGAACTTCCTTAGGAGACAACATGCCTCACTGTGTTTTTGAATGACAACTCTGCTTCAGGATTCGAGTTTTTCTAGTGAGCGGAAATGTTTGTGAAAAAGCCATAAAGAATGGTGTCAGTTTGCTGAAGCTTCCCGTTATGTCTGTGAAAAGCACATGGAAGGCTAATTGAACAGCAGACATCACTTTTATGTAACAAAACTAGAGGGGTCCGTTTTGGAGGAGCTGTGTGCATATGTGACATGTTCACACTGAACATGGAGCTTGACGGTGCCAGCCCCTAAAAATAGCACCTGGATATCCTTGCTCTCATCAGCAACCACAAACCCATCTACTCTGTCGTTCGGTGCATCAATCCTCTCCCTCCTCCAGAAAAGACAGGAGAGGTGGTACCCTGAGGTACCTCGTTTTAGTAGAAGTGGGAGAGATAAAGAGGATGTTTGCATCTGCTGCAAGCACACATTTTAAACAATATCCCTGCCCTTCAGCAGGCAGTTATCATGTTGTTTTGGCAGCAGGAAGGAATCTGTGGTTTTTCTTGAATGTTGCTCTTCTTTATTTAAACTACCAGAAATAAAGCAAAAATGACAGAATGCTCTGTCTATAAATAATCATTCCGGTGTACAGTTATATTAGGAGGTAACTCAGATGGCATGATAACGCCTAACAGGCTAATCTTAGACCTGTAATGCCATAAGATGAAAATAACTAGGCTAAGAATAACTGACCCAGAGGAGTCAGCCTGTTGAAGAGATCCACAGAACAGGACATTTTAGTTTCCATGTGTTTAACAATAATATCTGCCAATTAGTTTCTCTACAATATTTTGGATTGTACAAAAACCCCACCCACAACAGTAGTTGGGAGGGGTTAAAATGCAATGACACCTGAAACCCCCATCATCCATACCAAAACCTGAAGTTAATGTGTATATACACATCTGTTTGCAGGCTATCTATCTATTCTGCTTTCTCACAGCTTTTGCTTTCTCTGCAAAGACTGTGCAGAAGAAAGGCGGCGGGCAGGCGGTACAGAAACAGAGGTCTGATTAAAGCTCTGGTAGCAGGAAGAGTTACAAGTGTTCCTCATATCCAACACAAACCTTAATGAACTAAATGGATTCTATACATAGTTTTACAGGAGGGAAGACTCTGGCTGAAACTGTGTGCATTTGAGTGCAGTGCAAAACAATAGGTATTATAAAGCTGAACAGCTAAAATAATAAACGCCTAAAGTAAAAAGCTCTTTTCCAATAAAGTGATTTAGCTCGACACACCAAAGAGAGGGGAGTTAGTGTCCTAGTGCCAGTACTAGTGAACTTCCCTATTAAATGCAGTGTTTAATGGTATCAGGAAAGACGCTTAAAGAGGTTTTGAAATTATGTTCTGCATTCTTTTTTATTTACTTTCCAGCTTTTGTAGCTTGCTATTCTTGTCAATCTTGTACTTTGAAATTCTTATTCCAGGTTTTTCCCACAACCTATAAATATATCTTCTAATACAAAGTAAGATTGTCAGGTAATCATATGGCTCCAGAAGCTGGGACTTAAATAAAAAAAAAAGAAAGAAAAAGCAATGTTACAGCATTAGAGGACACATGAAGTTGGCAACATTGGTCTGCACTCAATGTCTTCTCAGTAACGTAAAACAGAAAAAGCAGCTTCATTCCATTTTACCGCATTTTTGTTCAACTGAATTCACAGCCAAGGTCTTGTCCAGCATACATTACTGGGCAGAGCCTCTACTCAAAATCAGTGAGATTTTAACAACATAAGACCTGCAGGTCTGTGTTGCTTGTCTCTTCTCATTGTACTAATTTTTAAGGCTAAGGCCTTACTCTTCCATAACAATTAATTCAAATACTTCAGCTACTACTATGAAGCACTACAGTTTTTTTCTACCTAGCCATTATGACAGGCATCGAAAAAGCCTCTCCGGCTGTTATCCAGAACTTCCCTGAACGGAATTTTCACATTCAATTTTTTTCATTACTCTGAAGAGAATCACAAAATAAAAGCTCAGCATATCTATTCTCGCTCTCTCTGAAGACTTATTGCCTGAGATACCACATATGCAACATTTTGTATCTGTAAGAAGCTTACGTTACCTGATTCAGATATGCAAATGTGCCAGGTTTTTCATGAATATCAGAGAAAACCTTTAAATGAATTTGCTTTCTGCAGTCTCTCCACAGGAACAGTTGAGCAGGTGAAAGTTTTGTTTGGCCAGAAAAGAACAGGAGAGCAAATACCAAAGTATGTTCCCTGAAGGCAATATAAATGCATGTGTACAAACGTGTATACGTGATCATGTGGCCACACAATAGAGACAACATATGAGATAGATTTTGTACATTGGGGTTTACGGAGGGAAGATATCTCAGGAGGACCTGTCAACCCACGTACAACCTGATGCGTGTAGCATTGATTCTGTCATTTATATTCAAGCGACACAACTTGAATTTCCTGACTGGTGCAGAGAATAAAATATTGAGACTGCATTCACTTACTACTTTTGTGAAATTGTTGGTGTTTTGCAAGCCTGTAGGTAGATGAAGTCAATCAAATTAATCATTCTGAATCATTATATTCCCTTTAAAATAGTTTTCCTCTATAGATTCCTGAGCCTGACAGGTATCATTTTCTGCTGACGTAAGCAGGATTGCATAACTTCCTCAGGTCACCTGTCAACTCAGTGACGAGCCAAGGCTTTAAGCTCAAGATCTCCTTGAACTCTTGATTTTTCAACACAACAGCTTTGGGCAGGAAGTAGAGGATGCATTATCCAATAAAAGCCAAGGTGGAATTTAGGCAGGCCAGTGCAAGGCGGTACGTCAAAATATGGCCAGTGAAGCAAACGTAGCAACCTTACCCTTTGGAAAAACAGCACGGTATATTAAATCACCAGAAGTTAATGAACTCAGCATTACTTCTTGAAGTCCCACATCTACAGATACCACGGCTGGGTAGGTTCTTTCTTCTCCTTCACAAGACTGACATCTATTTGAGTAATGTAGCCCTGCATTAGTTATTTATTGACTACATTTTAATGAGCGTTCTTGCCAGGGACTGTGCTGTACCAAATGTTTTTCTTCAAGGACTTACAGTTTATTACTTGTATTGTGGCAAGATGAGAGGCCAGCTGAATGCTAGGGCCCACTGTGGCATTGCACACACATGGAAGTTGAGATTTTTTGGGTAAAATAAAAGCAACAGCATAGTTAAATAGTAATTCCAGCTAAATAAGAGGCTTTAGAATCCACATCTATTTTTTAAACCATGAAACTAAAATAATCACGGTATCAAATAAGAATACATCAGCATCATTTTCTTAAATAAAGATGCACAGCACTTACTGCTGCATTTTAGAGCAACAGTACCATATGGGAGAATATAGTTCAGTCTTCTCAAGATAGCTGAAACTGCTCTCTGCAGTAAGGTGTAGGTGTCTGCAAATTACACAGCTTCTTGAGTCAGTGCCGATCTAGATTGCTCCATTCATAATTAGACTTTTGATTGGTACCTATCCAGATCATCTCATTCATAGTATGATTTACAAGCAGGGATGGATACAGACAGGCAAAGCAGTAATTGAGGGAATACCAGAAGAACTGCTTCACATGACAGAAGTATTTCCTATGCCTGCTATTGTCAGAAATTCCTCAGACAGTTTGCTTTGCAAATACTTATCCATTGGCCATTGAATCTGTCCTCTTTGGGGTGGCTCCAGCCCAGTTTAAAATCAGAGTTGCATAATACATGCCCGTTGCATCTGGAAACTAGCAAACCTAAAAATCCATTGAGTGTTTAAGTTGTGCTTGCTTCAAAGAGTATCAAGGGTGCAGAACGTAAACGTTCAGGGATCTGCTCTTTTCTTAAATATGTGCAACTTCTAACCTGAGCAAAAGTCACAGACATGTAAGTGAAAATAACTTTAAAGTAAGGACACTGTGATAAGCAAAATTCAAATGACTGATTCGAGCTACTCCAAACACTAGAGTACATCATCATACCCTGGCTATTTCTTTCTCCCCTATATGCAGCATAGAGGGAGACCATACCTGAAGAGTTACCAGGCCTGATCCTGGCAAGACCCTGAGCTCGAGGGAACTGAAGGTAATCGACAGCAGCACCCGGCTTTGTGGTTTCATGTGACATGAATTAAACTGCAGACTAAGTACAATGTCAACTACTTGAAGTCTAGTTGTATACTTTAAAGGCCAACAGAAACATTGAGGAATATTTTGTGTTCTACGGAATATATATTTAAACATCTTTTATCTGGATGATGTTCTTGACTAAGGGTTTTTTCTTTTTTAAGTTTAAAAACCTCCTCTATTCTACTTAGTACTACAGGGGAAATTGTATATGTTATATGGGCCTAATGTAATACCAGATAACAATCAACTGTTACATGATATTCTTGTCTCCAGTGAAGAAAAGCAGAGCTATAAACTTACAGAAAACTACCTCCCTTTCTTGTGTTTCAAATGAGAAATTGCTATTACTCAAGCAACATTAGCTGGCAGTTACAAGGTAGCATAGTGAGCTAAAAAACCCAGATTTTCACTAGCGTACAGCTAACTTCAACTTGACATAGTATTAAAAAAAAACAACAGGAGGGAGGGGAAGCAGTCAGTCTTATCTCTTTGACCAATACAAAAGCACTGGGCACCTGCTGAGCTGTTGAGGAAAACCAAAGAAACGCAGTAATTCTTGAACAACAGGCTGACACTTTAGATGGCTTTGCAGAACTATAACACTTTCAGAAAAAATTCTGCTTTTACCCACTGTCTTTGCTAGAGCTTCGTCGTTCCTATTTGTAAGCAAGTCTTTCACCTGATTTCTGTCCTTGACAAAGGAACTGTAATTCGTGATCAACATCTCTTCTAAGAAGTTACAGAAATAATAAATTCTTTGAGAGATCCCAAAAGAAACAAACCAACCCTGCAGCTTTATAAAGGAATAGAAAAATTGCCAATCTTAAACATTACCAGTCAGAAGTCTCCATTCCCCGTAGGTATTGTCATTATTTTAACCTGCACAGAATAGCTTTTCAATCTCTCATTCCCTCCTTCAGTCTATAATCATTATGAGGCAGCTTTGGCTTTCTATATTGAAAAACACTAATCATGAGGTTAAGACTTTTCTAATAGGAAAGATATTACCATTTGACACAATCTCTCACAATTTATTTTCACATCTGAAACTAGAAGTCTGCTCTAAAATTGTATGTAAGAAAGAAACACAAGTAAAACTTTGTTCTTTTTCTATAAAGCAGGAAAATAAACAGTTTTTTTTAAAACCAACCAACCAACCAAACATAGGCTCAACAGGTGTACCAAAACAGGCAATATGTGAAGAGATCTGTGGCCTACACACATAGTTAATCTTAAAAACTGAGAAGCACTGCCAAGTTTTGTGAAAGAAAAAAAATAAAGAAAAAGAAAAAGAAAAATAAGAGAAAGATAAAAAGAAAAATAAAAAGAAAGAAAAAGAGGAAAAGAGGAAAAGAGGAAGAAAAAGAAAAAGAAAAAGAAAAAGAAAAAGAAAAAGAAAAAGAAAAAGAAAAAGAAAAAGAAAAAGAAAAAGAAAAAGAAAAAAAGAAAAAGAAAAAGAAAAAGAAAAAGAAAAAGAAAAAGAAAAAGAAAAAGAAAAAGAAAAAGAAAAAGAAAAAGAAAAAGAAAAAGAAAAAGAAAAAGAAAAAGAAAAAGAAAAAGAGAAAAAGAAAAAGAGAAAAAGAAAAAGAAAAAGAAAAAGAAAAAGAAAAAGAAAAAGAAAAAGAAAAAGAAAAAAAAAAGAAAGAAAAAGAGAAAAAGGGGGTAAACTAAGATTAAAGTACATGTAAACAATTCACCCTGCATTCTACATGTAGGTCCTCTATAAAGCCAACTTTCAGAAAAACGAAGTCAGAAACCTAGGATTAAAAAGATATAAAACAGATAACATTGTGCTTCAAAAGACAGAGTTTCAGCCCAATAAAAACGGAACTAGAATTCACAGAGTTTAAGAAAGAATGGGCAAGAGTAACCTAAAATTGTCACTTTTTTCACCTGTCTAAATTGACATTTTATCTGAATGGCAACAATCCTTCCAACGTAATTTGTCCTCAGTACATCATTTGCAGGTCTCAAACACAGCTAGCAAAGAAATTAGAAAATACAAGGGTAGCTTCAAATACATGAGGAATTGTCCAGTGTTCTTTCAAAGCAGCTTTAAAATACCTTCATTAAAAAACACATCCAATTTACGTGTCAGTGAGTCATTACATATGACTACCATTGCCAGGCTCCCAAATATTTTTAAAGTAACAAAATAAGCCATGCGTATTAAAGACATTTTAAAGTAACACTGTAATGAAAAGAGAAAGGGATTAGTATTAAACTCCCTTTGTATGCAAACTGGAGAAAAGGAAACTCTGAGAAAGACCAAATCCTGTTTACAACAGACATAGGACCAACACTGCCTATGAGGGGCTCTAACTGCAGCCTCCTGGCAAGGGCTGTCTGAGGAAGCCTCTCTCTGTGAATAAGCCTGTACCACGAGCCCCATTTTGCAACCACGCAACAAAACAAACAAGGAATCCCAAACTAGATTTCGGTTGTGAGCATTTTGCTCTGGCTGGAAAGCCAGCAGACTGAAGGAGACGAACTCCCCACAAAAGCAGCAGCTGCTATCGAACATACTATCACACAGATAATTATTTAACAACTTACATAAAGCCCACAAAAATAAAGTCACTTCTTTAAAGGAGGGGTGTTTTCTTGTCGTGCTAGGCTGTATTTTCCCGGTCAGCCACGGAAGTCCGAGGTACGGAGCTCTCTTACCTGAGCTGATCATACTGTGCATTCTTTGCTGAGCCAAGAGCTGTTCACGTCCAGAAACCCCATCTGAGGAAAAACACGATTCACTCTCGTAAATTGTCTGCAGCATATTCCAACCGGTCTGCACTTCAGCTACACGAGAGATTCATCACTGCACTTGCACAGGGGCGTTGGGCACGACCCTCTGCGGTCCTACCTCCTCCAGCGAGGGCTGTAAGATAATACGCTTCGGCAATTAGCAATGTTTAAGCATTTGGACAAGTATCTATCGGGAGAGGGAAAAAACCCCAAATCCACTCTGGGCAGCCCCCGCCTGCTGGGAGGGAGCCACGAGCGCGCAGGGGGCTGTGTGCCACCGAGTTGGAGCAGTTGCGTTCGGGCAGCCAACGGCAGGTGGAAGAAGAAATGAAGAAATATCTCTGCGCTTCGGGCTTTCTGGCAGGGCGGGGGGGAAACACAGCCTCTTACAAACCATCAAACCGAGTAAGCCACCTTTCCAGGGACCGGGAGCCCCCGAGGGCTGAGTCTGAATTACCCCAGCCCGGACCAGTGTTGCTCTCCCCGCGCCCCTCTCCTCTCCCTGCCCAGCTCTCCCCGGCCGGGCGAAGTTGGCGGGAGCAGCAGCGATAACTCATTTGCATTTGAATCAACACCCGCGTGGCCCAGCGGTGGCAGAAATAGAACAATGGCCGGCCTGAGCCAAAAATAGGTCAAGCATGGCCGGGTGATTGGAGCCTGCATTAATGCGTTTAAAAATACCACAGCAAACACAGCTGTCCAGACTCTGTCTTTCAAACTGCGGCCGTCCTCCCTCCGCCGCTCAGCCTCGAGCGCGATTAACCCCTTCCCCCTGTCCAGCCCGTTTCGGTGGGGAGAAGCCAGGGAGGGAGGAAGGCAAGCGGGGAGCGGGAACGAAACGCCCGGGACTCGCACCCCTCTCCCTCCTTGCCCTCCTCTGGGGAGTGTTTTGTGAAAAGCGAGAGAAACGCCACGGCCGCTGTATCGGTCCTAAAATAACGCCGGGAGGTTTTGCTGGCAGTGTGGTTTCTGCCTCACCCACGCGCAGCCATCCTGCTGTTCTATTTTTGCTGCCCGTTTCTCTGGCTACGCCGCAGTTGGCTTTGGCGGGGGAGCCGGGCTGCTGCCTGCTCCCCGCAGGACCTGCAGCCGCCTCGGGAGAGGCGATTTCTGAAGCTGACAGGGCTGGGGGGGAGCAGAAGGTGGGGGAGATGTTAATGAGGGACCGGGTTTTGTGCGTGCAGTTTTAAGCAGCCTTGCCGTATTTAGCATGCTTGATATAATTCTTATAGTAAGTCACCAGTTGTGGCACAGCACGTTAGACACGGTTACCGACTATGCACTATTCGGTTGACTTGCTAAAATTTGGAGAGGGGCTGAGCAGCTCACACTTATTTTTAGAAGCATTAGGCAATTTGCACGGCATCTTTCTCAGTTTTACAAGATGATGTGCTTTCAGAAGAGCAGCACTTGACAGCGTATCAGACGACAGCACCATGCTCCTCTGTGTCTTGACAGGTTTCACACATGCTGTGTGAAGTTTATTTTTCATAATGATATTTCAAAAGTTGCGTGTCTTGTTTGCTGATTAATGTACCTGCGTGTAGATAAGTTTCATTTCACTGTTACAGATGGTACCTTACTTCTCTAGGTCCTGCTCTGCCTTATAGCACTCGTTACACACATGACCAAAGCCTGTCACTACCTACATATATGATACAGCAGCCTGACCACTCACCTACCAAAATTACGAGTCCCCTTCGATGTCCCTGCTCTAGGGGAGCAACAATGGCCAGAGGGACGTGATTCCTCACTGTAATCAAGATGCTAATACAGAGGCTGTCTCGGAGCTTTCTAGAAATCCACCAAATTCTCAACTATTTCCAGCACCTTTTGCCAGCGAAGACTCAAGAATCTGCCCCATACTTGAGGCTTGGTTCTGCCTTTTGGCGAAGGATCGTATGACTGCTCTTCAACTAGCACGACAGATCGTAGCCAAGGGCAGTGTTTTGGTTTTTTTAAACTTCTCACAATTGTGTTACTGGAGAAAAGATTCACAATAACAAAGTACTGTGACACTCCTGTGATGTTTGGATACTCGATGGCACCTGGGAGGTCTGTGGCTCAAGTCTCCTCCATCATCCAAATCCTTTGCTTCCTCCATGTGCCAAATGACCTGGTCCTGCTGAGTTAGGATCTGTCCTGAGACAGACAGAGACTGCAGCAGCTGACAACGGGGTTTTCCCTACAGGATCCTCAAGTTAGCACCTATCACCACTAAACACCCCTCTCTCCTTGCCTTCTCTCTTCCCTACCCTCAATTTCCTCCAGGAGCTCTGCTCCCGGGGAAGCGGTGAAGCTCTGCAGACAGCATACACCCAGCTCTGCAAAGGGGCAAGGACACAGGCAATGGCAGCAGAGCGACAGGTAGGGTGTTGCAGTGCAGGACAGAAGATGAACATCACACATACCATTGTACTATTGACAGCTGACAACTTGGTATTGTGAACATTTTTCTCTTGAAAATAAAAATACCTGAATGTTTTGTGGGAAATACGTGGCACTTGGACGGTGCAGGGCAGAAGACGTTTAACAGGAGTGCAAGGGAGATCACCAGTAGAAACAGAAATCTTCTCTAACGCAGAAAAAGCTTTTTATAGACAGAAGTAAATAAAAAAGTGGAATTGCTTACGCCCTTGAGCCAACCAGAACATGACCCTGTTTAGTGATTCAGCGCCTCAAAATAATCATCTCGTATTACAGGGAAACACTGGAGGAATAAGTTAAAAACAGGTCAGAACATGGAAAATGCTGGAGTGTAGGATCCTGGTATTAGGTACCCATACGTGTTTATAACTTCTTATATATGCAGCTGCATTTTTAAAGATAGCATTCACAGTGCTAATTGACTTCAAATACTTCAGTAACTAAATAAAAGCAAACTATTTTCACGAGCAGAAAATGTACATTCAGATATTTAGCTGCAAGCGTTCTTAATTTTGGCATACGTATTTTAAACTGACAGACACATAAACTATCCTATGTTAGCTAATTCACAGGTCATAATAACTACAGCATTGTGCTTTATATTTTAGATTATATATACAAATTATATCAAAATATTTTACTTATGAAGTCAGCCACCCCAAAGGTAGGGCTTTTACAACCTGAATTCTTCCGACTTGCTTCGATGTATTATGGGCCTACTTTGGTACACGCTTAGCTGTGTGTAAATCCATCCTTTTTCAACACAATATATAAGCACATGCTCGAATTCTATTGATTGCAATAGAATTTATACACCTATTTAAACACTTTGCTGAGTCAGCCCAGCCTTCAACTGCATGATCACATGAGTTCAAATAGCTCCTTCAGAGTCCCACAGGGGAAGGATAAAGGGTTCATGCCTGAAGAAAATCTGGGGTTTATTTTTAAAGCTATGGATGTTATAAGGTGACATTTTCAAACAGGAACATGAGGTTTTTTGTTTTGTTTTTACAAATGCATTTCCTAAACTTGGAGAACTTTAATGACACTGAAGGTAAGAGTAAACTGTTGAAACGATTTAGCGCTGCTGAGGTGACTCTAAAAGCAATCAGCAACTTTACAGAAAATGTAAGGCATGTTAGTAGCACTAAGATCTCATTAGTGGGGTTTCACAATGTGTTTCTCTTATGTGCCTTCTGAGTTGCTAAAAACAAATAAATATAAGGAAATCAAATCTGGAAACCGCATTACTGCAACATTAAGACTGAGAAATTAAGCACTCAAATTATAAAGAGGTAATATTTCTACTGCATTATTAACTCTGCAACATTATAATTAAGTAGCACTTTTCTTACTTTCCTTGTTAAGTAAAAACAGTATATTAGTGTTTGGTTTTAGCATATCCCATTTCTCACTCACATTATTCTGCAGCATAGCCTTCATTAATATTAATATCTTAGTTTCAACTTTTGCAGTTTTCTTACTTGTAAATTAATTCTTGCATAGATTCTTCTGCCATATTGCTCAATTGTATCATATAAACATTACATACAAAGTGAAATAAAGAGATGTTCTCTAGCTTCTAGTCATATGATAAATGAGGATACCGCAGTCTTACAGGTGTCCCATTCAACCTTCCTTCAGCACCTTTTTCATTTGGCAAGTATTCTGTGAAAAAGCATCGAGTAATAACATGCATCAATATCCAACAATGCATAAACAAGTGGGAGCTAAATTGAGGTTGAATGGGTAATATTAAATCTGGCCTATTTCAGTACTCAAGTTTTGAGTTCCAATCTCTGCAGCCTAAAGAGCTCCTAACTATTTTTTGTATATCTAATCACCAGGATTAAAAAAGAAAAAAATTAACTATTGTATAGAACAGATGTTTCTGTAGCCACAGTTCATTAGATACCATTAGTACCATGTGAAACCCAAACAGCCAGCATAAATTACTACAGCTTATGCTAGAGGATTAACTAGGTTAACGAACGGCAGAAGACTATTACCACAGAGAAGCAGATGGTTTGGGAGCAGAAAGAAATCAGGGGAGATGCTCCAGCGGCCTGGTTCTGCTCCCTCCTGGAAGTAAGGGACCATATTCCAAACCCCTGGGGGAGTAAAAATGAAGCACTTAATCCACGTGCTTTGCTTGGAAAGATACAGCACAGGAATGTCTCTGATTAGTTTTCTGTGTAGCAAGCCTTTGGCGTTGCCCATGCAGGAATACATGTTGCTTTTTCTTTGCAGTGCTGTGAACCCACAGGATAGGCATTTTTCAAATGAGGAGAAAACTGCGATTCTATACGTGCTTAAGCTCAATTCAAGCTTCAAAGGAATTTTCTGGGACAAAGAAAGACGTATCTGTAGCTTTAGGGGATTTTGTGACAAACAATGGGAGAATAAAACTTCACAAAGTTTTGAGGATAAGGAGCATTACGCTAGATAAATGTATGGGTCTCTACCATCCCTCATGTAACAATACAGAGAACCTCGCATCTTTCTCATGCAAATTAGCTCAGGGTTTTTGGAACTAGCTGATGACTTATCACTTCTTTCTCCTCTTAAAATAGGCCTTTCCGTTCACATAAATAAATCTACTAGAAATTAAGTCCTAGATTCAGGACAGCACCTCCATAACACAGACTTGATTATAAGCACGAGGCTTAAGTTAAGCATATGCTTAAGGGCTTCATAAATTCAAAGGTACTTTCCTGAACCACAAAGCTCAAATAATTTAAAAAAACAGAGAAAGCTATCAAATAAATAAATAATATTTAGGTTAGGAAATACATAAACAATTCAATTATTCTGCTGACACTGTTATTTATCAGGTTGGAACTAAAATCTCCACATTTGGAGGCAAGGCCGAGGTAAATTGCATACAAACAATACAAGCCAGGTAGCCAAAAGCAATGTCAGATATTGACAAATAAATGCGTCAGACCAGCAAAGCACTTTGCCCCTTTTATGCCATTAATGAGGCAAGTAGAGATATGAGCAATATGAGATTTACCGCGTCTTCCATGGTTATGCCCAGCTTCCTTAGACAGACATCAGTGCGTATGTGCACTGTGTCTGCCATGTCTAGCTCCATCAGAGGCACCTGGATGGACATACATAAAGGAACCCTAAACATAACCTATGATAGCTTGCAATACATTACCTGTGACAACTTGCAATACGTTCAGTGTACTTCAGGCATTTCAAGCTTGTTGCACATCTACTGAGCAGATAATCTGCACCTCCATACAGCATTTTGCACAGGATTTCCTGACGCTGGGTAGTCTGGCAGGTCAGATCAACCGACCTGGACACTGAGAGTTCCTGGATGACAGACTACTAAGTCCCTATGGCTGGAGAACCAAGAGAAACACCATCTCTAGCTTGTAATATATCCCTGGGTTTAAGTGCTTTTTTGGATTTAAGCCAAGAAATGTAGCTTGCTGTCTGGAGAACTGCATTGTGAAAACCAATGGCTATGCAAAGGATTTAGGATCACAGCAGAAGACAGCCAACTAAATATGACCTCCTAGGATTACACCGGGACCAAAAAGGCTAATAAAATCCTTGGATATATAAACAAGGTTATACTGAGTAACAGTAGTGAGGTGATACGCATATACCAAAGAGAATATTCTTGGGATACTGTAACTTGTTCCAGTATAGATACCTGAAAAAGAACGCTGAAAAACTGAGGATGGATAGACATGCCACAGGCATAAAACAGGTTTGGAAAACCATTGGAAATTGGAAACTCAAAGATCTGAGATACTAATTTTACTGAAGAAGTTCAGGGGTGGCTTGGCACTGCATATATATACACAGGGCAAGATGTCCAGTGGTGTAGTAAAATGCTCTTTATTTTAAGAAACAAGGCTTTAAGAAAAATCCATTGATTAGAAAAATTCAAGCCAGAAGTAGGCACACATTTTAAACACGTTTTAACCACTGCAGCAACTTACAAATGAGCTTTACATCAATAGTGGCTGTGTCTCTGGAAAGAAAGCTCTAACACTTCTATAGGGCAAACTTAGGGCAGGTTTTGTAGTAGGACTCCAAGTAAGACAGGTCAGACCTGGTGATCATGGGAGTACCTGCAAAGCTACTAAGAACTAGTAAGAATTATTGCTTAACTGATAGGAATAATAAGAACAACATAGAAAAATTATTCCTACATCAGAAATAGTTTTCTTATTTTAAATCACCCTCTCCTGAAAAGTAGAGGTGTGTTTTTTATTTTTTTTTAATCCAAAATATGTTTATTTTCCTATGAGATTTGATAACTTTTACAAAAGTAGCACAATGGCGTGCACTGTAAACACCCTCGGAAAAAAGTCTTTGTGAAAAAAAAAAAACAAACCCAACAAAAAAACCCCCACCACAAAGTGTTTGCTTTGTTTTGCTATTCAAAACTGCCCTTTTAAGTCAAATAATTACACCTCAAAAGCAGGGTCTTTCTAAATCCAGGCTCGGATTCATGGAGGGACGAGGTGGCTTTACATAACATGCTACAACCACACTGTAAAGCTATAGTAGATTTATAGTAGATGGATACCCATGTAGATTGGGACAACAATTGCTCTGTCAAATTTTGAAGCAAGTAAGATGTTTTCTTAAATATCAAACAACATATATAGTTAGAGAACTGCCACTACAAGCCATTGGAAGCTTGGCCAAGAAAAAGTATTTTACATAAAGCACTAAAAAGGGCCTTCTTTAATGTGTGGGCCAAAGAATGGACCTGAGATGCCAGGCCACATGCTGGGCTGTGGGCACAGGCCAGTCTCTCCTGCTGCGCTGCCTGCTGGGATCTCCTTCCTCTCCCAGCTCCTCCACTGCTCACTGGAGAGCATTCAAGCACATGGAGAAACAGCGTTACATGCACAAACATGCCTCTGAGAGCAGTAACAAATTGACCGCCACTGTGCTATGAAAAGGTCACATCTCATGCCGGTCAATAATGTTGTTATGAAACCACATGAAACCCTCCTGGTTAGGTGGACCAGGACAGCAGCGAAGTTCAGTCCCAGTCCTCTCCTGTTTTTTTCAAAATGTTTCAGTGAACCCAGATCCAGTTCTCATCTAACTTTCTTCCTTGTCTTGAACTCTGATAAGGAAGAGATCTGCAAACCAAAATGTTACCGATACACCAGCTTGGGAGCTGTTTTTACTGTGCCAGTGAATTTGGGGCAATGCTAAAAGGATGAAACTGACTTCAGTGGGTGAACTGTAATTATTTGCCTGACTTCAGTAGGACCAGGATTTCTCCTGAGGAGCAATATGATCTCAATTTTCCTTGTGGAAGCAATAAATTTATAGACTTCAAAAGAGAAAAAAAAATCAAAATACAATTGAAAGCAAGGTTTCATAATTCTGAAAGGAAAATTACAACATTTCAACTGAATATAACCTCTCCCTTTAGCTAAGTAAACCACCTTGAAAATCTTAATGAAGCTACTTATTGTAACTGAAAATATCTTTATAATATACTATGATACTGCCAAGATGTGTCACAAACTTGACTTTTGTAAATACAGGCATTCAACTGGTAGTCCTAAGGCCAGAATCAGCCCCAAGAAGGCTTTTATCCATACTTCAAGCTCATTTAGCCAAATCATGCAACCTTCAGTTTGCTAGGCAGTCTGTCCCACAGAAGGGATGAAACAAATGGAGAGGGAGGCTACAGCAAGTGCCCAGCAAAGTCACACCTCAGGAAGCAGATGTGGGCAGCTGCAGCTGCTGCTTCCACACCTCCCTCATCTGCCCCATCTCTGGTTCTCAGTAGCAAGAGGCAAGTGCTCAAGCTCTCCAGGACAAAGGGGCAAGGCTGGTCCCAAGCTCCACAGTTTTCTGGAAGAACTATTTACAAAAAAACTGCCAAATTGTTCTGAGCCTCAAACCACTATGCAATGGCTAAAAAAAATCCACAGGACAGAACTGATAATTTGCATCGAAAGCATGGGGAACCAGGAAGAACATACATTGAATCCATGTTCGGACAACACTCCCATTCTAATCAACTCTAATCAGGTATATCTATATCTTGCAAAGAGTCTTGGAGGGGAAAGATCTTATATTCATTTCAATTCAAATTGCTGCTGGGAAAGGGCAGTTCAAAAATGAATTAATAAATGAAAAGTAACTTGCAAATGCTGGAATCCCAATGCCACAAGCAGAGATGACAGAGTATTTGAGATGAGCTTCAGCTTCTGAGCAGTCAAAATGTAGGATCAAACTTGGGCTCAGGGCCTGTTCTAAAAATAGCATAGCTCTATGGCAGTCATCTACGCACTTCATATTCTGTCGATGTGTAGTCAAGAGAACAGGATGGCAGGATAGGTGATAATGGCAGGAAAACAAAACCTTTCAGTCAACAAATGAAAGGTTCTGTATCATCACAAGTCAGGTCTCATGTAAGTCATCAGTCATGGATGGACTGGCCTGTGTATGTTACGACTGCATTTCATTTTCAGCCCTTTCCCCTGCTCATTAAAGCAGTTGCCAATGAAATAAACTTCTAAGAACATTTCCCTGAGGTTTGGAATATATTTTTTCATTTTAAATCTGAAATTAATGCAATTAGAGTGTTATTGTTAGTCTACGAAAAATTGAGTGTGTTTTCAGCAGCCCACAAAATAATGCTGTACACAGGCTAAGTGGCAGTTTTGGCTAAAAGTAACCAGTGACAAAAGCTAGACTGTTCAAGGTAGAAGGTATCACCCGTGGACTGTGTCCGCAGGAATGAATAAATAAATCACAAACTAGATTATCTTAAGCCTTAATTGTATTCTCCATCTCCTCTCCTTAGCTCTGCCAGAATTCCAGCGAAAAAGAAAAGCTAAAAAGGTGGAGACAGAAAACTTGGACGGATAAAAAGTGTACATATGGTTCGCAAATGGTTTATTTGCCATTACTAAGGAAGCTTTCCATGTCTCAGAAGACAAAGATAACTAAAGCTATGAGTCTGGTTTT
The DNA here is from genome assembly GCF_035582795.1 of Mycteria americana. Classification (NCBI taxonomy): domain Eukaryota; kingdom Metazoa; phylum Chordata; class Aves; order Ciconiiformes; family Ciconiidae; genus Mycteria; species Mycteria americana. Next base: position 34,323,853 of record NC_134366.1, on the reverse strand, counting down.
GTGTTATCTGATAAAGGGGTGCAGCAAAATTGGGCACCGCCTTAACTAAAAATAGATGTACTGTAATAATAAGGTTGAAAAAAACTCACGTAAGTAAATTACCAATGTGATGAAACAGGCATAAGTTTGGTCAAGCTTTATTTTTCTCTTTCTAATTGCCAGTAAGAATGCTTCTAAAAATAGCATCCTCATGCTTTACAATATTAATTTGCTTACCATTCTAAACAAATGCTTGTCTCCATTTTTTGATTATACACAAATGTGACAACCTTACATTTAAGGAGTAACACAGCAGTACTTGAAGTAACAAAGCAGAGCTGGTTTTATTTAGACAACTTCAAAGAAAATGCTACTGTAAGCTATGTAATCACGGCATTCTCTTTCGATCACTATTTACAGGCATACAAAGTGTATTTCTGTTAGAGACCTTATACATATAAGTATCATGTGCGTGTATACAAAAATATAAACAGATAAACAACGCACATTCAGCTACTGGTGTCACACAGCTCAATTAAAATACTAAAGTGCACATACATTGATGTAAACAAAAAAATAAAGCTGAAAGGTACATAAGCAAGAGTCTAGCTTAAAACATGTGATGATCGAGTATCTTATTGACTTGGGGCCTAAATCATTACATTCACTTTTGTTCATTTAGTGTCCTCTCAGATGCAGAAGAAAGCCTCCAGCAATTCAGAGCGGCAGTAAGCTATTCTGGGACCCATCAGAAAATGAATGAGTTGAGAAGTTGAGCAACTAACTATATTTGCAAGGGAAATCTCCAAGGCATACCTACCAACAAGAATTTCAGGCTAGAAATACACTAGGATGGTTGCCAACAGAAATATTTCATCAGTCAGTCTTTTACAGTACTGTGGCTCCCATCTCGTTTTTTGCCAAGTTATTTAGCACTGCAGACACCAGCAACCAACAAGTTTGGTAACTGCTTTCATTTCTCACACTCTTTTTCTGGCACTCAGCTGTTTTGTGATATGTCGTCTTCTGATCCAAGGACCATAAGCTTGTCACAGGATGCTAAGGGGGTTTGTGTGTACTGTTGCAGTGCGAGGAGAGAAAGAAGGTATAGAGATGGTCAGTAGACCTTTAGTGGCTACCTATCCCCTACAGAGTGACCTGCAGCTGTGGAGGACTGAACTGAATGATCATGGTAACATCTTTAGCCATTTCTTCTCAAGTGGCATTGGGAAATACTGTGTTTCTAGGTAGTGCGTGAATCTGAGGACAGCCATTTCTCCAGCACAAATGCTCTTATTTAGGACATGTGTCCTAAATAATACCATGTCCTAAATAAGACCGTGTGTACTAAACAACACATTTATGGAACATCTAAATCAAACCGACGCCGCTGCACTGCTGATCAGTAGAATGATGTTTGCCTGGATAGGGCACAGAGGCTTCACTGGCAACACCATGTTAAGGAGTTCCCGATGTGCTCCCGCTCCTCTCCTGTCCTTGTCCAGCATGGCAAGGTTTTATGTGTATTTATTTATTCATTCATTCTAAAGGAAATCAGATCATTTTTCCAATGCAGCTCAAAAAGCACAAGGAACAAAAGCAAGACCCCAAAAGCACAAGCAAGAAAAGCAAGAACTTTTTATCATCATGAGGTCCTCTGCCTCATCAAGCCACAAGCACAGTGACAGGAGTTCAAAGTACTCCTGACAGTGCTCTCCTACCCCAGAGCTCTATTCACCAGTGGCATGACAGGTATGCAAGTGGGCTTGCATCTGGAAGAGATCAATATCACAGAAAATCTATACAGCCAAGCCAATGTAATCAACATAACTGACTACCCAAACTAGCCAACATCATTTAAAGATATGCACAAAGTCAACAACAGATGTATTTTGAATGCTAAGGGAAAAAAAAAGTCTTAGAACTCCATAAACAAAGTTTTTTTTAAAAACTCAAGTTTCTAACAATTTGTACGCATGATGGTATAGATCTAAATTGTACCAATTAAATAAACAGTTAAGGTCTCCTTTGAAAAGGAGAACAGTATTCTTCAATTAGTTTCTATACAGTACAAACTTTGCATTTTCTGATGATGCAGAAAATGGAATATTGGGTTAAATAACTTGTACAAGGCTTTGGCTGATGCCTTTACTTTTCATAAAAATTCAGACTAAATTTAGGCTACCTTAAGACTTAGAGTAGCTGACAGACTATGTTCCCTCCACGTCTTTCAGTGTTCATGTGCAAAACTCCCCCACCAGTGCGTAATTTTCCTGTCCTAGAGGAGGCAGCAATTGGAGCGTGCCATTTGTGCAATGAGAGGGCAAAGGGACGTTCCCAATTCCGCTGGCGTCACAGGAGAGGCTGATAAACAATCCATATCATTTAGCCACCCCATTTGATAAGCTTTACATTTATTTTTATCGTCTGCGCAAGTGAAAAACGATACACAGTAAAGCTTGTTATATGTTATTCTGCTCAACACACAGACGAAGAGAACTAATTTTGCCTATTGTTAGAATTAATAATACAGTTTTCAAATTTTCATTTTGGAGACAAGATATGATAATAGCCTATCCAATCTGAAAGAGGATTGAATCCTTGTCTTCTTGGGAAGTACAGCGTCATTACATGATTTCACATACAACAGAGCAAACCATCCTGAGCACGTCTCGTGCCACTCACTGTCATGTGGAGCCAATAATCTATTTCTGACTCGCACGGACGGCCTGTTCCCATATTTGACAAAGGTAACATTCGTCCCTCTACCTGAAGCAATGTAATTCTTCACTGGCAGAAAGTGAGACCTGCAGCAGCCTTAGTCTGGCAGTACCAAGAAGGAAATCTGCATTTCATTCACATACAGAAAGGAAATACCTGCTAATCCCTGCTAGATACACACAAAACCCTAGTGGACTTCTTTTGTTTGATTTTTTTTTTTTTCCTTATAGGTTTCTACTTTTCCTGTGGTAAAACTGAAACAGATCATGCGAAGTTTTTTACATCTATGTATTCATCATAAATTTCTTAAAAGTGCCTGTGAGGGTTGGTTAATGAATGTTTAAAAAAAAAAAAAAAAACCAAAACTCCAGATGGTCTAGTTGGTTGTTAGGGCACTCAGGATTTAGCACACTCGAGCTGAAGTCGCTGATCACTGATTTCCAGTGATCAGAGACCCCATAACACTCTGTGTTCCAGGTCCCCATCTGTCAAATGGGAATAAAAAGCAGTATATTTCACATTACTATTTAGAGGACAAGTGCTTTAAGGGTGCTCAAACATTGTGGAAGTGGAGAACATACACTTTCTTTAGGCCAAAATACTTCTGCCAAACTACTTCTACAGCGCACAGTCAGTTAGGAACTAGTAATCTGCGTCCTTCCACAGGGAATGGGCAACGCTCTGATTACTATCCAAGACTGTCAATGCTTTTTAAAGCCTGTATTATTTCAGATAGCGGATTATTACCAAAATAAAATTGCATGTGATTTCCCCAAGCCACAAGAGTAGCTGGTTTTTCCTCAAAAGTTAGAGACAAGCACAAAAAGTCTATGCTTTCTTTCATAGTTCAAAAGCTTTTTGTTTTTGTGTTCCCTTAACTTGTCCTTCTCTTCAGAACATTTTATGTAGTTCTGTAAACAGAACATTGCCACTTGCAAAAAAACACGGGTAAAAAAAATGTCTTATGTCTCTCTCTAGGTTCCCAGGCTTACAACTTAGAGATACTTCCATTCACAAGGGGAAACAAGACAGCTTAGCAACAGTTGTGGCAAGCAGTGAACCTCATTCATGTAGACACTAAATGCTTGATGTTAAAGAAAAAACCTGTCTACTTTACCTCAAGATAATGCATTAAATAAAACCCTAAAAACCAAACACACGCCTTTGGGCAAACATTTCCGTCCTTGACTCTGTTGTACCTTGATGAATTAATGAGATCAACTGAAGGACTTCTTTCCCCATTCAGCTGAAGCTGTGGTCATACACACCTGCTCCCTTTATTTCATCTCCAGCACAGACCTGGCACAGTCAGTTAGTTTTCCATCTATTTTTGGCATGAGAATATTTGAACAATGATTGACCACGATAAACTGCCTCTGCTCTAGTCAACGTTAAACTAGCCAGTCCTCTTTATACCCTTCCCATGAGTCTGGAAACCTCACCTGCAAATAGGGGTAAATATTTCTGTAGGATTTTCCTTTTTAAACTGACCAGAAGAACAGTCTTTGTATTGTTGTGGGGCTTGTGTTTATAAATGTCATTCTTTCCTTCTTTGTTTACTACTCCCACCGAAAAGGATGGTGTTTTCCAAGAGAAAATTAGTAACTGATGACCATTTCTTCTCCGTCTTTCCTTTCTTGCTGTTAGTCTCTCTTCAGTTATTGCAGACACTTGACTGTCTTTCCTGCTTTCCTCCTTTAACTCCATCTTTCATTCACTACTGAAATGTTGACTCCCTCCACGCTTACTAAAATCACTTACTAAATCACTAATCACTCACTTACTAAATCTCAGACAAAACACACTTCTGAGGTTTCTCCCATGCTAGTCTCTTGTTTGTGAAGAAGTTTCCAAATACCTGGCTATTCTTCCACCAGTTGGCTTAAAACTCTCCTCCTTAGGTCAATACAAGGAATTGAGCTCCTTTGCTCAGAAAACCACTGACATTACCAGCCAATATGGTTCTTTTGTTCATATGTGAATAGGTATGGAGATTATAGATAAAGCCAAGATACTTCCATCCAGGCTGAAAAAATTATTTGGAAGAGGCCTCATTGTTGTGATGATGATCATAAAGTGCCCCCCTCCATTAGATAAAAGAAGAGGTTGTGGCTTCATACTGTAATTGTACTACCATTGCCATTGCTACTTTCCTGTTCTTCCAGGGGCTTGGAGACCCTCCACAGACTCACTGACAGCCTGCTTCTGCAAGAAAAGCTCTTCCACTGACCTGCTACCAGATAAGAAAACACCCTGCAATCATTAGAAGTCATACTTATTCCAAACACATTAATTCAGACTTCATTTCACAGGGTTTTAACTGCTATAATCTCTGCTGAATGTTGAACTCAAAAAGCAGATGCAAAGCACTCCTCAAAGAACAGCTTACGCCAAACATTTATCAGGTCTCCCATTCTTTTTGTGCATAAATAAATGCCTCTCTCTTCTACTGTTTTCTCTCTTGTATTTGCTTTCTATAGTTTCTACAAAGAGTGCTCCACAATCTCTCCTCGCAGAAGCTTCTGATCACTAATTCTCTGTTTTAATCTTCTTCTGTCTATATTTATCACTATATTTCACAACTTAGTCTCTTACTCTTTGATCCTTTAACAGACATCATACCCTGCAATTTCTTTATTCTTATTAACAGCCTGAACATTCTTCATCAAATACAATTCAGAATGTGTTCCTTACCACTTGTTTTCTTACTGTACTTGCAAACTTTCATCTTTCCTCTGTCTTTAGAGATGCTGCAGAAATTGTTTTCTCAACTACTGAAATTCTTTCTTTGAGTTCTCAAATAGAAAACTTCAAACACAGCCAATTTTGTCACGTCTTATTTCATTTTTTTTGAGAGGACAACAGTGGTTATAGCATTCAGAAATCATCCCACATCATGTTTTAAGTTTCACTGCTGCTAACATTGTGTCTCTTTCCTCCTGGAAATGTCTAGTTATTTAAAAGCCAACGAAGAGGAGAGACCTCTCCTGTTTTGCCACCTATTCAAATAACAGAGGCAACTCTTGACTTCAATATTTTCATGTTATAAATTGGTGCAGTACCAATGAATAGACAAGTGAAAGGGGAAGCATCCAAAAAGTGTAATTTCCTTTTGATTATAAATACTCATCATATCAAAACTGATGTAAAGACATTGACAACATACTATGAGGCTTGTATACTTAATATTCATCATTTGTAATCATCTCTCCAGATCCAGTTTTATCCTTTGTTATATGGAAAACAGAGAGTTATAAAGCCCTATTTTTGGCTAATGTGAAACAAAGGTAGGCTTTTTATTCCATGAGAGAAAAGACTGTTTTCCCACAGTGCACAGAAAGGGAGTTGCATCCTGAATAGAAAAGGAGGAGGAGTGGGGAGGTGTTGCAGAAGAGGGATAGTTACTATGCAACTTGGAAGCTTGCTAGAAAAACAAACACAGAAAAATGGCAATTTGGGAAAAACCACACTGTTTATCAGTCTGAGACTGACCAAGGTACAATGACTTAAAAGCATAGATTCAATGTCACCAAACAGGATGAGCTTGCAAAGCATACAGCAAGCTTTGCGAATATGTCTAGGATCTATTTAAAAGAGTAAATTAGATATGTCCAAATTTCTAGTATTTCTTCAGCTCTCTATGGATACTTTCCTATGCCTGGGTTAAAACATTTTCAAGGCAAGCAAATAAACCTGGCATACAGTAACACTGTTCATTTAGCCAGTTCAGCATATCTTCTGATTATCACCAGGATAGCGTCTGCAAATTCACTACCACCCTTTCACTATTCCTCTCTTTCCCCTCAGTCTGCATCATGCTGTGCAGACCACATACACTTCAGTCATGTGCGTCCTGCCTTGACAGTCTTACGTGCTAAATCTGATAAGGATCTTCTAAATCCTTACATTTTCATTCAAAAGTGTGTTTTCATGGGGGGGGAGTGCTTCATATTTTTTACTTTAAGAACAATGCACACGGATGGTGCTACAGAAACAACGGGAGACTTTATTTTGAAGCAGCTTACAGCCTTGCGCTTACACTCACATAGGACTGAAGAGAGCTCACAAAATTTATCATCTAAGCATCTGCAAGACTGGCACCAGTCCTCCTTTATTAGTTGAATATGGATAAATATCATAATGCATTATGCCAAACAGTAGAAAGCTAAGCTACTCAAAAAGAAGATATAACAGCAGCACGCAAATTTTAAAAAAAGCTCATCTGAGTGACTCAGTCTGTTTTCATGATAAAACAAACTTTCTAGAAGTAACAATAACAATAGGGAGTGAGGTCTATCATTCCACCAAGACATTCAACCCTGGTGTTTACAGGTGCTTTACACCAACTAAGCAAAAAATAGCAAAGAAATTACTAGGTTATATTAAAAGAAAAGCTTAAAATAACCATTGTGAGCTAATGTTAGAGGTATGCAATGAACTAGGTTAGGTCACACCTACAACTTATTATTGCCTTCAGCTCTGAGATCTCCTTTATGAGCTCTACAAATACACTAGTAGAGCTGTTGAGAAGAGCATCATCAGTAAACCTTGCATCAAGCCAGCTGTTTCCTTGTTTTCCATATTTGATAAATATTAATAAATATTATGTCGATTTTCCACTCCATCCTTGTTTTAAGAAAATCCTGACAGTTTAGTTGCAAAAGTTCCTGGATCACTTTATATTTTATTTAGATGAGAGTGAGAAGACAGCATTCCAGCAAAATTACCTCCTCGAGATTTCCTCATCTTTGTTGCTTTTTTATTAAATATATGGCTAAAGATATGACTGTTGCTGTCCTAACCCCTTCCTCACAAACATGGTCACATCATGTCACATCTAAAATTAGAAACAAATCTCAACTGTGATGATTTTAACACTGAGTCTAACCTCGAGAAATGCTAAGCGCCTTCCAAGAGGTACAGGAAAATGGATTTGAGGGTTCTCAGCAATATACAAATTTTGATTGCAGAATAGCAAATCAAAAGACAACAGTAAAATGAAAAAAAAAAAGAAAAAAGAAATATATTTAGAAGAGGTACTGCAGGAAAACAGAGTAGAAAGTGGCAGGATTAGTGCTATCCATTTATATATAATACTTGGGGAATGTTTTTCTAAAGAATAACATGCTCTTAATTTTAAAGTTCAATTCAAAATCTAAGCCAGTGGCTGACAGGACTAAACCTGCTTCAAGTTACATTAAGCCCTGCAGGTTCGTGGGCCATTTGACCCGCAGAAAAAATAATGACATTGCGTATTAAAGATAAGCCTTAAATGACCTTATTTACTTCAGTGTACCACCTGACAGGATCGATGAGATCACTAGCTATTTCTAAATTACCCCAGAGCACAAAAGGGGGGGGGGGGGGGGGGAGACGACATTGGAATATGAAAAAATAATGAAGTCAAAACTATGAAGCTAACAAGACACTTCCTAATTCCTGCTACTTTGCAATTTATTGAATTACACTTCACATTCTTTTCTGTTGTCTTTCCACGTCAAGTGCAAGCTTTCTACATGGCTCAGTAACTAAACCTATTTGTAAATTACTCAGTATGGTCAATATACCAGATTAAAAATTATTATAAGCATTTACAACAATGACGTCATGAATCCAGGAAGACTGGTATGTCACTCTAAATGTAAATAATTAACAGTATCCATTTTTATGCAAGTTAGCTTGTCTACAGCTCTTTGGAACACAATTTGATTTATTTCCATTTAAGTTGGGAAATGTGGCAAAGATATGTGGTTGCATGAAGTATGAAATTTCTTTTGAAAACATATCACATCGATGGAGCAATTATGACAGACAACATTTCTACCATATAAGGTGTGCAACATATGCTTTACCATCTCTCTTTCATAAAAGCTTGTTTTCTTCAGATTACACTGCATCAAAACCTTTCAAATGTAATTATTATAGACTTTCTGACAAGACGCTGAACATTAGGTGTCCAAAGCTCAGAACGTCTGACTTCCGAGAGGGACTGTGAAGCCTGCAAATGTTCTCAATAAAGTAAAGTACATGGGCTGAGTTGTTTTTTCTGGTGGAGCCAACGGGATTTTCTGCCACTGGCCCAAGCAGCTCTGGAGTCCACCCTGCACCCCATCCAAAAGAGCACATAGAAAATACAGCCAAGTGAAATATATATGTCTGTCTCACAGCATAAGGTGCAGCGAAAAGATCAGTAGACCTCTTCCTTATTTTATTTTACTTTAGTGAGCCATTTAGGATAAGCATTATCACAGTGAATAGAGGCAAGTGCCTGAAAGTTGGTGCAATAACCACATAAACGAAGTATGAAACTTGAAAATCAACAAGCTTGCTTATCAGAATACATATTTCATATAGATACGTTATATGAAATATAATCTCCAAAGAATCTGGCTCCCAGCTATGGCAAGCTCTGAGCTTTCATTCAAACTATTAAGCTTCTGGTACTACAGTTGGGAAGCTATCTGAACTCATGGTGTTCACTGCTACGGAAGAAGAACCTGCAGGAGAAAAGCTTTGGCAGAGGGGTTTCTGTTCCAGCTTAGAAGTGGCACAGACAAGATTAAGTGAAGAATCAAACATCAATATCAGAGCTTTCCCAAGGCGAAGGTGCAAATTCTTCTGAGTCCCCTCCCGTCACCTGCAATCTGACTTAAGGATAAAGACGTTACTTCGCATCCGTCCAATCCATAGGAAATTGCCTGCTGTCATCTACAACTGATGAGCTCCAAAAATAGAGTAAAATTGATCTCAAAGGGAAAAATGGATTGACTGGGGGGAGGGAATCATTAAACAGAAAGGGAAAAAAAGTTATTTATTTCCTTTGAAAGGTTATAAATTAAAATTCCCATATCACTTAGCAATTAAATATGTGTTCAATACAAATGTTTTTTGTTTTTCCACCTGGAGATAAGAGTTGACAGTGCAATTGTTAGCAGAATTACTGCTTCAATAAAAATTTGCCACCATAAACAGTTCAGTTATAAATAAAAAAAGGTGCATTGTCTACTACTGTTTCAAAAGCTTATCAAAACCACTAAAACCCAATTTCATTGTACTAAATTAAGTGTTGCGGCTTGGCAACTTATTATCACAACTAATTGGAAAGCACATATGAGCCTGTTTTTACCATGCTATGACAAGTCAAAATCCCACAAAGGAGTCCACGGGGAAAGTATGCATCTGGGTAGAAACAGCTGTTTGTGTCAGGTATAATCACCTTCTTACTATAAGAAAGTATAACACAAGCATGAGGCACAATGCTCCTTTGTTATATGAAACAAATATATTCCCAAATATATATTATTTTCTTAAAATTATATTCATAATTTTCTGCAGTATTGCCTCAAGCCATAGAGAAACATCAGCATCTACATCAGTGTCTCGGAAAATAGTTTTTATTATTTGGCAGAGAATTAGTACTGAACTTCTGGTTTCAAACTTCTGATTTCAATCTTTATATCCTAGCTATAATCAGTTACTTACACAATCTAAAATTAATCTAATGAGTATATTCTAGTCTTCTGACCTAACAGATTTTTATTTCCTTTTCTATTTGGTATAACATGCCTTTACATTGTTTTTGTAATTGAAATTATACTGCTCTAGAAGCCATAAGTTATTTCATTTTGTACTTCTTTCTTAGCGCTAATAGCAATGCAGTAACAGTCTGACTTTGCTTGAATGGAGAAAACACATGAAGATGTCACGTCCCTTGAGGGCTCGCGGTCCATCTGTGTAACAGTGCTACACACAGGAGTACCAGGGTGGCCCTCGTAGGGAGCGCAAAGAGCTCTGTTATTAAGTGGCCAAAGTGACTGTGCACCTAGTGTCACACTGCTGGGAGCTGTGATACCCGCTCAGGTAAAAAGCCCTGCAGCCTTGAATTCAAGGCTGGCTACATGGTTGGATAGATAGACCTGTTGGCGCAATGTGCGGTGGAAGCCAAGGAAGTCACCTACAGCCAGTGACCAAACATCAATATCACGAGTTCAGTACCAGGTGGATCCCTGAAGCTGGGAAAAGGAGACAAAGACCTACAGCACCTGCCAAACTGCAGAACTAGATCTTCTTCATGTTTTTACAATGCAGTCCCTAATTTCACAAAAGGCTTTCAGTATTCCCCAACCATGGATAAGAAAAGGACCTCTAAAGCCAAGCAGTGGATGCACAGATTGCTCACCATCTGACCCATCCATTTCACTGTCTATGGCATGTTTATTACTGACAGAAGCAATAAAGATATTTTAGTCTTTTGACCTGGTTATTTTCTGTTTTTACCTTTTCCAAGCAACTTTAATGTTTATTGAATTAAAATAAATCAATGTTTTACTAGCTGCAATCTGTTGAACTTCATGCCTTCCCCTATCTCTAGTGATAATATGAATCAAATATTTTATTTCTAGCATTTCTTGTAAGCATTGTTTATTTTCTCAGTCCTGCGTAACAAGCAGCATAGCTGCAGATGTCAGGTAGGAGCTGGAGTTGCACCATTTTAACTGGTGTTACAAAAAACCTCCATCGCTCGAGTAATATAAGAGTTTACCTCTCATAAAAATGTCCCACTGGAGCTTACACATATGAACTGTTTCATTGCAGGGAAATCCCTTGTTGAAGAACACCATGTAAGGATATTATGAACTCTTAAATATAAAAAGCTGTGGCTTTTGCAAACACAGAAGCATAAACTCCGATACACCATAACTTCACAAAAGTGGATGTAACTACAAACAGTAATTGTCTGACTTGAACGGCCAGGTCCTGGCTGGCCCTGATCCAGCAAGACTACTGCCAAAGGCAACAAGGTAGATTTCTTTTTTTCTTGCTCTTTCTTTGTTTATTTTCAAAGTTGTATTTAAGTTAAAGGATGAGGACAGCTGAAACAGAAACAGGACACTATAAAGTGCTAAATCCTCAGAGGCTGTAGAGAGATTATGTGGAAAAACACCCGACTGAAAACACGGTACTAATGCATCTCACCTAGTAAGGAGAGCTTGAGAACAGAAGACATCCTTCAAAAAGCTGAAGTTGTGCTCAAATGAAAATCATAGAGAGGAGTAAATTAAATACAGAAACACAATACCTCCCCCCATCTCACCCTAAAAAGTATGAGGATCAGCTAGCAAAATGACTAATAATTCTGCTGTCAAACACATAAGGCGCAAAAGGACTGTCAGAGCTGCTCCGTAGGCCCAGTTAATGTTCAGGATCTGATAACAGCATCCAGAGAATACAAGGCCATTGCAGTGAGGCTAAATGAATACTGTGCACGCATAGTGAACACTGGCTCACTCAGAAACAGGGGTAAGCGGTGAAATGGTAAATCTGCAATAGCAAAGACAAGACCTAACCATGCAGGACTGCAAAAGAGATTTCTGAAACTGAACAGGCAATAAAATGGCAAATGAATTCAAGGAAGGTAAAGGGAAAGCGATGTGCATAAGTACAGCAAACCTAGCTTCACATATAAAATGACATTTTACAACCACAACCACTCAGGAGTGAAATCTTAGATTTGTAAATAGTTCCACAAGAAAACATCTGCTGAGTGCTCAGTAGAAGTCAGAAAAAGGATAATTGAAAATGATATTAGGAAAGGAACAGGGAACAAAATTGAAAGCATCATCACACAACTGAATAAATCCCCAGCTTACCTTCATACCTGGTACAATTTGGGTCCGCTCATTTCAGAAAGGATATAGTGGCATTGGGAAAGGTTCAGCGAAGGGCAGCAAGGATATAAAATGACTTCTGAATGAGGAACTACTAAGTAAGTTAGAACTCTTCAGTCTGGATAGGAAGGACATGATAAAGGTCTGCAAATTCATGAGTAGTATAGAGATGGTGGCTAGGGACCAATTGTTCAGTGTCTTTTAAGTCCAAGAGCTAAATGTCATCAAAAGAAACTCATAGAGTGTCACTTGAAATGATACAGTTTTTCACAGACTAGATAACAGACCCATGGAACTCCCTGAAAAAGGATGTTATGGATGGCCAAAACAAGTCCTCTAAGGTGAAAACAGCTGAAGCTTGTGAGATTACTGAAGAGAAATACCATACAAGTTCATCCCAGACATCTGTTTACAGCCAGTCCTGGAGACAGGGTACCTAGTTCTTCATGGTGGTGTACCACCACAGCAGAGTAAGGAAGCTGTGTAGGACACTGTAGCAGGACACTTTCCAACATCATTCTGGAAAGTATTATCTGTTAGATGGGTGCCATCACTCAGGTAAGTGAATTAGGCATTTAAAGACCTTCAGACAAGGCCACCTCACATCTGTAAAAAGAATCTTGTTGAAACAGAGGTGGAGTTTACTGGGTTTGTATTTAGCCAAAAATAAACAGAAATCTTATCTTCCTCACAAGTCTTATTTTTGGGTGTCTGCTTCAGTGCCTCAGAACAACCAAAGAAACCAAAGACACAGACATAACACAGCCCAAGTCAGATGTGCTCAGCCTCTCTCCATCTCAGGGGCTCTTTGCAGCTCCTCTCAATAGATAACTTACTCCATTAGAGACTGCCCAATCCCACCTGCCATATTTCCCTGTTCCCAGGTAGGCAGTGGGCTCCTCACAGGTCTACATGCAGCAAAATCTGATAGAGCCAAGAAAACAAACCTACAGCACACGAGCATTATAGCTGAAATGCCCAATCACTGCAATCACTTCATGGAAGTGCCAGCCTAATGCACCGAACAGGACTGTGCAGGCACTCTCACTCAGGCCATAGGGCAGGAAGGAAGACACTGCTGCCAAAAAAAAAAAAAATCATCTGGACTGATGATCCAATATTTACAGTGTGATTAAAAAAATGCAAACTCTTAAATATATTGTATACCAAGAAAAAAAGAAAGGGATATGCATTTTTTTTCTATTCAACTATATTTGACATGGTTTGTTCAACCTATTTGTAAATATTTCTAAATCTTCCAGAGATTCAAAACCTCATGAATATAATAAATCTAATATAATCTGAATGAAATGCCTGCAATGTAATCTTTCGGACAAGCTATGCCTTAATACACAGTAAGCTAATAGTTAACAAGTTTTGCTAAGCAAGCCATCCCCATTCATTTAATAGCATCCCCAGCCAGCTAAAGGAAAAATATGTCCCCATAACATTATACTAATAATTAACTGTGATGCCATTAAAGGCCTATGCTTAGGGCTCCACAGGGACAATGAATCATGTATTTACATTTTAGCCAGGAAAGTAGTTGCCTGGTAGCAAGGATGCTCACACCTGCTGCAAAATAATTACAGGGAAAATATTAAAGACCAGAGAAAAATAAAACAAAAAAAACCTCCTTTGTAATCCTTTAAATGTAATTTAGAAACTTGTTGGATTTCTACAGGGCGGTAGTAAAGAATTACCTCCTTAGACTGCATTTCTTTGTTGTAAAGTATTAGCAAGCTTTCTAATATTCTGAGGTGAGATATGACTGCAGATTATGAGAGAGAAACCATTTCTTTTTATTCTGCTGAGAGGTGTACTAGTGAGTTTGGAGGGATGAATTATGGCTCACATATACCTGTAAATAATCAAATATAAGAAACATGGAAGTAAACAAAACTATTCTCAAAGACTGAAGTCCACAAAATTGTATTTAGTGCATTACTGAATCCACAGTGGAGACAAAGATAATTTCCACAGAATGTCCCATCACAAATAATCTCCAAGCAAAATAATTGCATCTGGCTATTGTCTTTTGGCTGATGGAATTGTACCCATTGTGCAGTACTTAGTATGTCATACAAGCTTATCACAGATCCCTTGTACACTACCTCTGTTTTTCTCTAAATATCTGAATTTGACAGTTAGAACTTTAGTTAAGAATTTACCTTTACATATATATACACATGTATATATAAATATATATAAATAAAAAATGAAATGCTTATAAAACTTGGTTTTAATATATGTAAGGATTTTTATCCCACAAGGTTCAAATGAATGCTTGAGTACGTGACATAAATCTTCAGACTAAGAAAGAACCAAACAGAAGGCAAACATAGGACTCTCCTAAAGATACTTAAACAATATATAATTATTCAGTAAATAGCTTCTGAGCTTACTGTTTTTTGAGGGTTGACTCATTACTTTTATTCTGGGTTGACAATATAGCCTCACTGTCTCTCACGCACTTCCATAAGTGGACTATGAAGTCAGAGCTGAGCAACGTAAGATACCCTTGTACTTTTCCAGGAATGAAGGGTGAGGGCTAGCAAAACAGGCACAATTTTCTGCCATGTAGTGCAGATTTTTACCAACAGGTAAAGCCAGATGAAATAATAAATTTTAAAAAAACAAAACAAAACTAAAAAAACCTTGACAGAAATAATAGCACAGAGACTTTGTTTTCTGCTCTTCAAAGAATGCAAATTATTTTGACTAAATGAAATACTTCTAAATAGCAAGTCCTTGTCCTCTAAGCAGAGTTTAGGTAAAACCATATTGGCCTGCTTAATTACCTAGTAGCTGATTAAAAGGGACCACCTGCTATCTGCAAGTAGAGTTCGGGTCACATAGTGGAGCATCTGTCATATGAGGAAAGGCTGAGAGAGCTGGGAATGTTTAGCCTGGAGAAAAAGAAGGCTTAGAGGGATCTTATTAATGTGTATAAATACCTGATAGTACAGAAGGAGACAGAGTCTTCCCTGTGGTGCCCAGTGAAAGGACAAGAGGCAATGAGCTCAAATTGAAATACAAGCAATTCTGTCTAGAAATAAGAAAAAAAGTCCCTCGTTTACTGTGAGGGTTCTCAAACACTGGGATAGTTTGGCAAGACAGCTTGTGGAGTCTCCATCCATGGAGATATTCAAAACCTGACTGGACACACTCCTGAGCAACCTGCTGTATCTGACAATTTTTTTTCCAAAAATGGAAAAAATAAAACTTCTTTGGACAAGTCAGAACTTAGTGAGACCAAGCCCAGCAACATGCCATGCATGAATGATCCTTTGTTCTCGCAGAGAGATCCTCCATCTTTTGTGGTGCCCCACATGAGTAAGGAGACCACCTGAACACCTTTCAGTGCAAGACTTATACCTCTAGATCTACACTTACAAGTTCATGGGTTTTATACTTTATTTATTTATTTTGTGAGTAATTTACAATGGCAGGTCAAGCATAGACAGGTTTACTTGAGCAGCCTATTTTGGTTAATTTAAACACATAGCTAATAAATTCAACCCATGAATAGACTACCTGCTCCAGATCTAGCCCTGCTGGTTTAATGTATTAGTGTTCCCATTGCAATCCAGCAGCTGGAGTCCACTGCCTGCAAAACTCTGCTAGCAGAAGATACTTTCACTTCGAAGAGACCACCAGTCAAAAACCTATCAGCTTTTGCCTTCAGTGGAGAAGTTGCACAAGCCCTTATTCTGGCAAAGTTTTGGAAATATTAAGTCCCAGATGGAAAGTATCAAGCCACTGGCATGGATAATAAGACCTTCAACCAGCACAGCTACTCAAAGCAGACACGGCCATCAGCTAAATGAAAACAATCTCAATTCAAACTGAACAATCTCTCAGAGGTTTAAATTCAGGCTACGTTCAGGTTTAAAGACAGGCTTAACTCTATTGACTTAAAGACAGAGCCTTAGCACTTCAGTGCAAAAATTCACACATGGATAATCGCTTTCCCTGATTTGGGTGGATGCATGGTTTTATAAACTACCTGTGGGGATCAGAGCTTGCTATTTTACCTGACCAATGTACAACTACATAAAAACTGGAGAAAAAGCTTGGTGTTTTTCTGAACTGATGTAGGGAATCTGCCCTCACAACTCAAAAGCAATATTAGCCCTCATTTATAGAAGTGCTGGCACCAATAGTTTTCAAATGTAAAATGGAAATTGCTTTCTGGAAAAAAAAAACAAAGCCACAAAACAAAACCCAACACATTTCAATTAAATACTTGGGAAAATTTTGAAAATTGGTTTGGAACTTCTATACACAGTTCCATTTTGGGGAGAGAAAATTAGTTCTTTAAGAATTTACATTTTTTGCTAAATTTTGCACAGCAAATATTTACTATAGTCATCCTAAGAGTCGGAAAATTGTTTTGATTTATTTACTTTATAGCATTGCAACATCTAGGGATAAATTATGCACTTGCTGCCGGGACTACAAATCCATACAATGTTATGTTAAAGGGACATAGATGAGATGAAAGTTGGGAGAAGACTGAAAACCTCAGTATTGCGGTCATGCCCCTTGGCCCCACCACCACCCCTCAGTGTCAGAATTGGACCCGTTCACTGTGTCCGAATGTGTCAGGAACAGAGTTATGCAAGGCCCTGGCTCTGTTACACATCAGGGATCTTGACTTTGCTCCAGAGCCACCATGGCTGAAAGGCCCAGAGCTGCTCTCCATCCCCAACATAGACCTGGCAGCGGACGCGTCTATTTGGATTCCACTCCCTGGGATTACAGGCTTCGGATGCCACTTGGAGTCCAACACACACGCTGCAGCACCCAAGATAGCAAAGCTGCCTTCATCACCACAGCTGACCACCAGATGCTGGCACGGATAGCATAACCCAAGCCCAAGCCCTTTCACGCTGCTTTGCGAACTCCATGCTGCAGCCTCCGTACTGCAGCTATGGTGGCTTCTCCAGGCCAGAGCAAGCCACCCACCCTGCAGGCTGTGTGTGTGGTGGAGATCAGCAGCTGCATCAGCAAGCCACTTGTTGGGGCCTCAGATGCTCCCAGTTAAAGAGTTAAAGACATCGAGCAATGAGTTCAAGTTCAAATGTATGACCTCACCACATGAATGAACTCATAAGACAGCACATGTATTTTTAGGACAGAATTTTTGGAAGCCTTCAGCATCGGTCTAATTCTGTTCCCACTGATTTCAGTTCTACTATTCTAAAGACTCTACAGTCATACTATTATTTAAGCCAACAGGAACCTGGCAGAAACCAACATACTCCCTTATGCTGTGGCACCTTGATTTTTTAAAAATTCACTACATTGCTAAAATTAAATTAGTTTGTATTTTAATAAAACTTACTTTGAGAAAAAATATTTTTCCTCCCTTTTCTCTTAACCTTCTTTTCCTACAAAGGCAGATATGAGTTTTACTGAATTTGGAAGGTCATGAAGTCATGCTAGTTTACACAAATTTGAAACCAGCTTCAAAACACATCACATGATTAATCAAGATACCAGGCTTTGCTCCAATGAGTCATGAACTTTTCAGCAGCAAAATCAGTACCTGAATTAGTATCTGATCACTCCACATCAATCATACAAATAAACTGAAGAAAAAGCTAGCACATCATCAACTCAAGTATAAATAGCCTCCGGTTTACCAAAACCTTTGTGGACAACAATAAAGTATTAAGTGGAAAGTAAAGTAACTTAAGGTAATTAGATTTAGACTGCTACTTAAAGAAAGTTGTGACTCAACACTAATAACTAATTTTACCTTCCGTGATTAGTGAAAGCTGATTAGAATTAAGTATGTTATCTGCTGGCTCTGGCATGATTATTGTCTTATAAAAAATGCCTTATTAGCTTTGCTGCAGCTACAAATTTTTCCTTAACAGGTATGCTCAGCAACACTGTAAGTATTCCACTACTCATATATTATTAAGCTCTCCTATAACATGCAAAACTCTTGTGTAGAATTCAGGAGCTTTTGTCGTTGTTCAGTATGGACTGAATTCTGTGAGGGACTGCGAAACCACTGGTTTAGGATCTACGTTCTCAGGGATGAGAGACATGTAACTATAAAGTAAACTCAGGTTTCTCAGATCCCAGTCACTAATGCTACACTAAAGCAAAAAAATACACAGAAGTTAAAACTTTCACAGGCTTCAGCTGATACTGAGACATTGTGAAAGAGGTAGGTAAATATGGTAATGGTGAAATTACCTAGCCACAGTTCCCATTTAAATTCCTTTACTCGTGACAAATTATTTGATTGCTCAGACTGAAACATGAGTAAAGACTAGACATAGCAGAAAGATACAGCAGACAGTTGGGTATTTACAGCAGTTCAGGTGGGGATGACAAGACCTCTACTGTCTAATGGATCTTGAGAAACATCTGGCATCCCACAGTGGCCAGATAGTAATTCCCTTGTCAAGAACGTGCAATGAAGTGCCTCACAAATGGTCTCACTAACTGGATATGAACGACAAAGTATGTGGCAAAAGAACTACAACATGACCTGAAACATGTATTTGAATGCTGTGATGTGTCAAGTAGTGCCATTGATAATGGATAAATGTTAGCAGTGGACCCTACTATTTCAAGAGAAGAGGGGCAAATTTTGCCCTGCATTCCAGTGCTAAAGAGGATGTTTAATGATAGTTCATTCATTTAATGGAATCAGTGCTTTGCTTGAAACTCAGAATCTAGAATTGAAGACAGAAGAACAACTTGGGAAATAATCACGTAGATATTCACCTCCTTCTCCATGTCTTTAAACCTTCCCCGTATCTTTAAATCTGAAGGTTTAACCCCTCAGAGAAATAATAAATGACACCTCATATTAAAAAGTGAAAACTCTCTTCTCTCTAAGCTGCCATCACAAAGAATAGATGAAAAAATTATTTCTTTTCATACACACTTCATAAATTTAGAAAAATCTAGTGACTTAGTATTTGTCCTTGCTTGTTTGGCCAGAAGAGGAAGAAAAAGTTAAAAGAGAAAAGACAGACTTGAAATAAATAGTTTAAAACCTGAGATATTATGTTCTTGATGAAGAAGGAGGTGGTAGCTGTTGCTCTTTTGACTAAATTCCTCACTTATGCATATGTTTTTTCACTATTTGGTGACCAGCGGCACATCTGTTTCTTCAGATAAAAATTCCCAGAAATTATCATTAAGGTAGGGTTAGTATTAGCAACCTCTGCCTTGTTTGTGCAAGATGCACCAGAAAAACATAGTCCCCTGTTTGTTCACTTAGAGTTAACTTACCTACAGAGACCTTAGCGGTAACATAAATTCATAAAATTAATTTCAGCTCTTGACATAAGTGGGTGCAATTCCTTTCTCTTCAGTGGAGCTTCCTATTTAACCATGCCTGTTCATGGTCCCTAAAAGAATTCAACGGACAGAGTTGCTCTGGTATCTCTTCTTAAAGTAGTATAGAATTTCTCAAGGACAAACTTAGTAACTTTGCTGTAAAGCTCATGCATAAAGAAATGGGCAGGGGGTGCTTGCCAGAAATGCAGGCACAGGTGTTGCTTTGCAAAAGGGATCACAAGAGATCCAGAACCATTTATATTTAGTTTGGAGGAAGCTCAACGAGAAAGGGGGGGTACATCAGAGGATACACTGAGGTTCCCACATCAGCATGTCCTAATATGGGTCCTCTTACCTCACCAACAAATGTTCATGTCCCTTCCAAAAAATATGATGAAAGTAATTGTTGCAATATTGTTCTTTTTCCCTCTCTGTGTTCCTCTTTTTCATGTCTCCTTATGTTAAGTTTCAGTGAATTTAGACCACAGTTCACAACCTGTATGTTTACACTTACGCCTATGCTGGTTTTCGTACAGCTGAGAGGTTTGTAGTTATCATTCAGGTGAGCACAGAGCATATTGCAAAACCATTTTGGAAGGAGAAAAATACAGCTGTTTCAGTATGCTTTGCTGTGCTTTACCTAGGGCTGCATATGGCTTATTAGTTTACGTGGCATTTTCTTACTTACCTAGAGATTTCTACAGCTGCTTTATTGAGTGTTCTATGGGATCACACAAGTGATCTTGATCCAAACTGAGTCTCTTAATAATGCGTATGGACTATGTCAGTTTTATTATTTGGGGTTTACTGTGATGTAAATGAGAACAGAGACAGGCCTTGGCTCCTACCTTCAAACATCAGAGCCCTTTATGTTTATGCCTCTTTTATGAAGTATTTTTAAGTTAGAGAGCAGGACCGTCCCCATAGGTTGTTTTCCCCTTAGGCACTGATTCTAAAATCAATGACTGACTTTACAGGAGAAAAAGACCTTTGTAATCTTTTCAGATCCCAAATGGGCAACCTCTATTAGAGCATGTTTTATTTTCACAAACTAAGGCCCAACAACCACGAAGGGCATGTGAACCCCCATAAACCCTACACACTGGTTCCACTTCAGTAAAACTGAGTGAAGTGAAACTGGCAGGTTTGCTGAAGCTCAAATAAAACTTATTTTCTTGTACTAATTTAACAGAGTACCTGAAAACTTCACCTATTCAAAGCCTGTCTCCTCTGCCATCTGCTGGAGCCCTACAATATAAACCCTGACATACCATACTATAACTTTAAATCTACCACAAGGAACACATTATTATTACATAAAATAAATTAGATGTATAATCAGATAATCATGAAGAACACTGTACTCTTATCAGGTTGATCTAGCACAGCAAGCAGGCTTTGATCTTGGATATAGCAGTTAGGTCAGCATCCCATATCAAATAAATAAAATTCTTCCAGGCCCTTCAATAAATGAGCATTAAAGTTATTCGTCCAAACACTAGCCTTTCTCACAATATATAGCCAGTTACTCCAATGTAGTTCATAAAGCTACCCTAGATGTACCCATTTCTAATGGAGTCCAGACCGTTATGTTACTTTCCTCTGTTTTTAAAACGAGTGTCAGAAACAAGTTTCAGAGTATGAGAGTTGCATACTACCCATATGCCCTGCAGCCTCCTGTAAAAGAGTCTGTACGTGCTGGTGTCATGTGAAAATGCATTTTGAGCCATACATTACAGGATTGTTTTTACAGGCACAATGCAGATTGTGGTAAACCAAAACAGACCTCTCCTTTACCGAATGTGCCAAGTGTCACTCCTGCTGCCCAGCCAGGCTCACTGCTGAATTGTCACTGGCAGGACTAGAAAAGGCAAAAACGGACAAAACTTCTGCATGGGCAACTTGACCTCCTCAACCTCAGCATGCCAGACCTTCCGGAGCAAAGTTATATGGAGGAAGCCAAGATGAGGGGAGGCGATTCTTCGTCCTCAGCTGAGACTACTACTCCCATGGCAACGCAAGAGAAGCTGCCTAATGTTGTTGGTCTCGTCTGAGAAATGGAGTGCCAGATTTTATTTTTTCCTGGAACATTTCAGAAATGATCCCATATCAACAAAGAGAGGCTTCAGCCCTTTCAGCTCCCAATGACTTTACCAGAGACTGACTACATCTCCAATTAAACCATGATTTTCCATGTTTCGGCATACGGACAGAGCAAGCGAAGAAGCTACACTTCAGGTTGCCCAATGGTTTCATTATATTATCCTGTACTTGGCTCCTTATAGTTGCAAAATATCTTCATCATTTCCTTAGCTCGGCTGTTTGCCTCCCATCATTTTCAAGGTGTGGGGGAGCAAACTTGCAGGTAAAACAACTGAGGAAGCTAAGACAGCGCTTTTGGAGAGGAAATCTGGGCAGAGGGAAAAATTGTTTTGCCCATGCAAAATTCCTATCACTAACACCTCCAGTATCTTAGAATCCACACTTCCACAGTTTTAGAAACAGGTTTCAAAATTTGTCAGAGAAGATATCACTTGACCAGAGGTGCCTTTTATTGTTCCCACCTAATAAATCTTTTGTTGAGTTACAGATCTGAAAAGCATCATTTAAATATTGTGCAAGAAAAATGTTTTCTGGGGACTAATACGAAAATTCTTTGTTGATCACATACTAAGGTAGGCCTGCTTTAAGCAGGCCAATACCCTGGGTATTGGCCAGAGGTCCCTTCTAGAGGCCCCTTCCAACATATATTTTTCACTGTTTCTGTCATCTGAAAAAGGCCAATCCAGCCCACAGCTGACTGAGACTCTCCTTGAGCTTCGTATTTGGCAATGCCAGAAATTTCTGCCAGAAACGTGAACCAGACCATGAGAATGTCTACTGGCTGTCAACCAGTGAAGTTGAGTATGGGTAAATTAATGTAGTTAAGGGGATTGACCCTGGCAGGGTCTAGGCAGTCTAAAGAAGTACATTGTGCCAGACAGTATTTTTCTTATCCAAATGCAACATTACGCATGCTCAGCTCGGAGACTGTCACCCGCAGGAATACTTACTTGGGTTTTTACAGGGTTAGGAAGTTTTGTATGAATGAGGAAAGAAACTGTAAGTAGAGAAAAGTTTTCCTCTTTGTTACAGAAGCTGAATGCTCCCGGAGACCTGAATTCTTTCCTTGCCCTGGCATACAGTTCCTGTGTGCTCACGGGCCAGTCCCTTAGTGTGCTGGCCGGCAAAAAGTGACTGCAAACTAGATTTGGACTGGAACAGACAGGTCATCAGGATAAGCAGAAGTGATGAAACAGCAATACTTAGCTACTGCTTCAGTTTTCTATGCAGCTAAAGTGACTGACCAGTGCTTCCTGAACTCTCCAGGAAGATGAGAGCTATGGGTCGCAGCCTTCACATGACACATTTTCCCTTTGTGTGAAAGGCTAAAGGCACATTCAAACTGCTTATTTGGCCTAAGCCTATGCCCAGGGCTTGGTGAAGCTCTCCTGTGCTGCTTACATGCAGCCTTTCAGCCAACTGGAGCAGGCTGTGAGAATTTCCCTCTCTAGAGGGCAGAGGAAACCAAATTAGCCATCAGTTCTCTTTACACTGGCATGACACCAAGTGGAGTGAAAATCTGATGCAACGTACAATAGTCTCTAGCTAAGAGATGACAATCAACAGCCCAGCTATCCTCTCTGCTGCCAGCTGTCTCTCAGGTGGTGGCACCACCAGCACCTCTTCTCCACCCTAACATGGAGAGGATGCTTACCCTTAGAAGAAATTACAGGTGGTTTAAGCTAGCTGTTTGCACAACCATTAACACACAGCAAGAAGGGAGTAACTAGCAGTGCTGCCTTTGAGCTGTTAATTGTTGTGGTTTGTGTGGGGTTTATTATCCATGTTGCTTGCAGGAAGGGAGATCACGTTTCCCCAGGAAAGTTGCCACTCCGTTACGTAAAACATCACCCTTTTCCCACGGCCGTGCTTTGAAAGAACAACAGTTACTCCTCCGTTGTGTGAAGGGCAGAGCCTGGACATCTAGCTCCACGCCACGGACACACAGTGGATGGAGGTAGGCTCTTGAATCCCCGAGTAAGGTGCTAATGCAGCAGAGAGGAACAGGATTTTGCACATACTTCTATCCTCAGTATTTCTTACTGGGTAGCTGGGAGCAACCCATCACAGAGCTCCCCGCTCCCCAGGAACCCACGCTGGGACTCCTGCCTCTTCCCAGGACGGCAGAGTCCGTGTGCCCAGGATGCAGCCGCAGGAGCCCAAGAGTTAGACAGCGCAGTAATCAGCTTTAGCCACATGGGACCTTTCTGGGATACGGCATTTAAGCCAAATTTATCCCAAGTAGCATGTGTGGTTTTGCTGTTTTCGAACTGAATGATCTGCTGTGATTGGCCTGGGGTTCGGTGCTGATTTTCTGCTGAAAGAGTTATATTTGCAATTGAAGGTGAATGGATCTTACCCGATACGCAGCGATAATATTACTTAGTACTTTGAGAAACAGAATTTTTAAAGTTGGGTATCTATATTGCTATTTTAGATAATCTCTGAGGATATGTCTAAACAGCAGAATGCTCTGCAAGTCAGAGATATCCTGTCTTAATATAGCACAACCACAGTGCTTCACTCAGGCTAATTCGGGAAGCACAATGCAGAACATCTTATTATGCAGCTTCTGATAGACTACCTAGCTCAACCAGAACTAGCTACAGTAACTCAGCACAGCAGCACCATGAGTTTGAGTTGTCTAGTTATAAAATAAAAATAATACCATCTCCTCTTTTAAGGACATTATGAGAAAAAAAATAATCTGTGAAAAACTTAGAAAAAATAGTCAATAACCACTATCAAAAATCCTACAGGACACAAAAAGTTCTGTATCCAGTGCAGGGTTGGAGGGCAGGTGGTAAATAAAGTTAGAGCTTTACTCAAAAGAAAAAGAATAAGACATTTTTACAGAGCAACCTATACAGCTAGACCATCTATCAAGTATTACCAAACAAGCCAGATTATGTAGGGGAAAAAAAATAAGTCACAATAATGAAAGTGGAACGGCTATGCATAAGAGGAAAGGAGGAAAATTAACGATATATGGACAATCTAATTGCAGTTTAACTCTTCTGTTTTAGCATTTCACTATTTTACCTCTCTTTCTCTCTCCCTTTTTTTCCAGTTTTACACAGATATCTCACACACACACCACACACTTTTAATACAGAAATATATGTAGTATGTTTTCTAATTAAGAATATCCCTTTCCACCTGACCAGAAAATAGAAGGCAGCTGTCTTCCCTCGGATTTTATAGCGCACTCTTTTTTAAAATCTATGTTGATACACCACGTTTCTAAAATCAAGCTAAAAAATAAAAAATCCCTATTTCCTTTGTTGGGATATTACAGTCCTATTCATATGTAGCAGTAGTGGTTTATTCCTCCACAACATGACATCTGGTTCTGCAATGGTTACACAAAGATGGTTATTTATAGACGAGGAAAGCACAAACGTCCCTCCCACCTCCCCCAGTATAAGGGTCACAGAGCCCTCACCTGGTACTAGATTTAACATGACAGGTGATAACATTGAAGTAAAAATAACTTGTCAGTATTCCCTTCAAAGTCAGACAATTACTAGTTTAAACACAGGGATGATCTGTTCTTAATTACAGAAGATTTAAATACAACAGAATACAAACACGTGCACAAGTACACTCCAATATATACATGTATAGGTACATAAGTACATATGCACACACGCATCACTGACAAAAGATTATTTTGGTCAGAAACGCACATGAAGTTGAGGCTAACATCAGCTTTAATTAAAATCAGCTCAATAAACCTGATACTGGATTTCCAGTACTAAATGGAGGTTTACGGGGCTTTAATTAGGATATAAAGGCTCTGTTCCCAGTGGAACAGATCCTCAGTAAGCCCCTCTGCTAGTCCATTATCCCCAGGCCAGCATGCGTCATTAGGTGCCCCTGTCTATTTTAGCCTTATTAATGTGTTTAGGCACATACATCAGTGAATTAGCGCAAACTGGTCTAAGGTTTCAGGATAAGGGAGCCAGGCATTTGCATCACATCAGCTTTACCTCTCACCTCCCAGAAAAATAAATACTGCAAACCAACCCTGCTAGTTTCCCAAGTAAACTGCTCTAGATATATAGCAGGTTTCATAATAACATACTGCATTTCAACAAGTTTATACAGCAAACAGGAAGGTTTTTTAGACAACATCCATAGACCAAACTCAACCACTTAGGTTTTAAATTACAAGACAGACCTACTCTCAGGGCTGGGGATACCTCACCCTTGCAAACATAAAGAAGTTAAAAAAAATATTTACTTTTCAAGTATCCTGTACACTTGCTCCTATAATTCTCTAGGAAAATTACAAAGATAAACCCAGACAGAGGAATCCTTTAAAGAACTAATGCTTTTTAATCCTTTTTCTCCCTCAGTGTTCTTCTAAACAAGCATTATTAAGTTTTATTACTGCTTTAGTTACCAGAGAACCTCATTTTGACAATATCCTAAATCAGAAAATGTTTCATTACCAAAACCTGTTATTTCTATGTTTCTATGCCAGGTGACTATCAAACTTCACAAAATATTTCAAAACCACTTGGAATTCGTAACAGCTTTACTCACATTAGTAATCAGGACAAAACTTACTTGGGCTGCACTCCAAGTGTTTATTTTTCAATGGGTAAAATACAGGAATGGAATAAATGTAAGGTAGATATTGATCATCGAGTCTGAACACATAAATTTTGATATGGCCTGTCACAGTGCTACTAGCAGGGAATTTTACACAACTCGGTCATCCCATTCAGTCATACTACACGGACAACATCTTGACTGAGAAATTGATTAAATCTGTTTGTAGCCATAGCAAATCAAGACCTTAAAATCAAAGCCAACAGGAAGAGGAAACTGTGATAGCTTGAGCCCACTACCTGTGCGCTGCTGTTCTGCAGATGACCAGAGGTTAGGCGCCACTGATTTAGGGCATCCATACCTGGTAGGCTCTGCTGTAACCAATGTATAACACAGCACTAAGGTCACTGATTTAGGTACTGATCAGAAACTAGTTTTAATCCTATCCAGGTTTAAATGGTCAGTTAGCCACTGAGATAATTAGCCTGAGTCCACATCTTCTTGTGCCTTGTGAGACCTCTATTATATCCCATAGCATGGACTGACCTTCCTCACTTGCCAAAATGAAGGTCACCAGTACAGCTAGAAGTGCTGGTGCATCCCACTGTTAGGATAGGTAGAGAAAATGCTCTAAGAGGACTTTTTTCATCTTCTTTTGTTCTTCCATTGTCATAATCAAGCAACCATTTTCTGTATAATCAAAATACAAAGGAACCTGCCAGTATGCAATCTCTTTCTTTAATCTGGGAGAAAGGAATTGCATTGGTGCTAATATGCCTTCCTTGAATTTGTTATTGTGAACTGATCAAACAAATCTTGATTGAATAGAACATATGGAATATTACTCAGACTTGGTTTATCTTGGTTTATCTTTTTAATAGAAAGCAAATCTTTTTAATACAGACTTCCCCCCCCCCCCCAAGAGCTATGATAATCATGGGATGATTTGGAGAACACAGAGAAGTGCAACCTATCAGACTACCAGCTAACCCTAAAAATGAAAACCATCTGCAGAGAAGGTTATTCCAGTGAGGCCTGCTGAACCTGGAAACAAGAAAGGGTTGCAGGTTTAGGATGATATGAAAACCTACTGTCACAAAGGTATTTGTTTGCATTTCTACTTATGGCACAAGTTATAACTTGTGGCATAAATTCTAGCACCTTATTCTGTATGACATTACATAATGTTGCATTTACTTGGCAGACAGGAACCCTTCAGGTTCATGGGTAATTATTTATATTTTATCTCATGCCTGTGTTTTTACACTATCCCATTAAGAGCTAGTAATAGAAATGAAAATCATTAAAATTTTTTAACATATTCTGGGATGTAAAGCTACATTTAAAAAAAATACTGCATGTTGACTGTAGTCTGACTGCTGTAGCCTGTACTGCTCCTAGTAGTGATAGGTGATATACTTTTCACACATGAAAAGTCAGACAGTAAATCTAAAAAGGAAAGATAGAAGGGAAAAAAGACAGACTTAAAGCACTTATGGGTAGAGTCACTTTTTCAAGGCCACTTAGCAAAAGAGGAGGAAATGCAAATGAAATCAGGTCATTCTGATTTCCAGTCTCCTGTTCTAATCACTGGATAATAGCATCTTCACTGGATAATAGCATCTTCCTCAGCTCCCTTTCAGAAAGCTACCCATAGAATATATCCTATGCATAATTAGCTGAAATATCAGCTAGAATCTTGAAGAATCATTAGGGAATAAACGAATAACAGCAGCGAATAACAAAAAAGAAAATAAGCAATGCTATTTTACATATGCCTCCATCATATTTGCAACTTTTAAATTTCATTAGTACTTGATAAGAAGTCCATTCTTATGGTAAGAACCCAAAGTGAGTACAAATTTAAATATTCACCAGGAGGCTTTGGAGCTTTCTGCCATTCGAGCTTTGCCATTTTATGAATTCAGAGAATAACACTCAACAAAGTATTCAGGCAGGAAAAAGGAACAATAAAATGTTGCTCTAGCTACAGTTAACATTCAGAAGAATTGTTGGAGTGTTTGATAGGTCAGATGAATGTAAATACTCTATTTACTGCTGTGAAGTAGTGAAGAAAAAATGCTGTGAACATTTAATTATTACCAAGAATCCAGAGAATATAAGACATTAATTTTAAATATTCAATTACCTATTGAACAAAAATCTATTAGGATGCGGTCGTGAGTGTAGCGGCTGCTTGTTAACTCTCTGGCATGGCAATAAAACTTGGGCAATGAATGTAATTGTACTAGGGATCAAAGAGCTGAGCTCCTACTGAGAAGCAAGTGTATACACTGCCAATATTTCATCATTCAGAGTCACTTTCCCTCCTCTACCTAATATGAAAGCTATAAAAACAAAACAAAAAAAACCCTCAAACTGTTATTGTTAAAGCCAAAAACTAATTAGTCATTGCTTCCCAAAGTGTTATGTGAAAAGTCCCTAGAAATAATGGGCTGCATTCTCAAATTTTATAGGTTTACTGAGTCTAGTGTTCTCTGGTATTTCCTGTTTCCCTTGCTAGGGAAGATTGAGTCGAGTTTACAAGTCATCTTGAATAACACACAAACTTTTCAATAAAGGCAATAATTTGTAGATTCATAAAGTATACACTTGAAATAAAGACAAGGGTGGTAAACAAAGGGAATAGCAAGACTTTTTCTAGTGTTTTTAGAACTAAAATTCCCGGCATCTTAAACCTTCTAGCAGCATATGATTTGCCATTTTGGTAGGGTTTGGTGATGCACTTTTTTTTTCCCACTTAAAATATCTGAGCTTGAAAGCAGTAATACATGAGCTTCCAGCGGGGGAAAAAAAACCCAAATCCAATACATCCATTTAAGTCTAAAATACTGTTTCTGTATGTTAATGCATACATATCATAGCAGTTATAGGCTGCTAACTATATGGGGAACAATGAACAGCTTTCTGTCTCTTCCGCTGTGAGACATTTCAGCAAAAGAATATATAAAGACTTTAATGTGATCCTTGAAACACCTACAATGTACGTTATTTTTCCAAGCTATGAGCATTTGAACAGCTCTCCGAACAATTAATGACAAGGAATCACCTTCTTTCTTGGTAGCTCTACCTACTTATGAAAACATGGTTAAATGTCATGACTCTTGATCAAAGTTCTGAGATGATGATTCAGACCCCTAGCCCCATTACAGTTAATGGAAGTTCTGCTATTGACTTTGATATGTCAGGATTTCAACTCCTGAGATCATTTCATTGTCCCAAACATTTATCACCTTGTCTCCATTTTACAACACAGCTAAAAGCATGTCCAGAAGAACTGCAGCCATAATGCTGTGATCAAACACTGCTTTAGTGAGGACTCAAAAGAGAAAAATACCACTTTCCAGAAGAACAATTCCTAAATCAGCCCCTGAATTTGTCCACAATGCCAAGCCACATTCACTTAGGACATCTAACAGCATCACAGCCCAAGTGTGTATTGCTGCATTTTAGTTTACTTATATTTTACACAGTCATTATGAATATACACTGGTCAAGAAAATGCTCTTCCAACACATGAGGTATGTTAAAGCTCTGTCTATATCCCTGTGCAGGTGCGCCTGCCACCTTTCCAGTATTGTTCTGTTTTTCATTACATTAGCAAAAAGACACAGATTCTCCAAGGACTGTGTTCAAGGAGAAAATGCCTTTCATTTACTTAATAAAGAAAATAGGTGCATCTATTATAGGAGACTACTGCCTCTTACGGCAATGTGATAGAAGTAGCAGGATTAGTACTGAAGAAAACAAGTTAGATTAAAAGAAGAGACAGAGAGCAGGGCAGTTGGGCTGATCCAAAAACAAAAAGATATCTCTTAGCAAGACAGAAAGTTAGGCAGCATGTTTTGTATCTCTACGAGATGTTTTTATATTTGCTGACTATTAAACTGCACAAAAAGTACCTGGAGATGTAGTAAACTTGTAACGCTTTGGTTAAAAACAGGTTTTCTGCAGTAAAACTCTGCATTGCAAAGATGCCTTTATCCTCAAACTTAAGCTCCAGTGATGTTTTTAACAAACTAATCTTGGCCTTAAGACACCATCAGAAAATGCTTAGTCTCACCATATTATATATAATGTGTTTTACATACATGACACTCTTCAGTAAGTTCATAAAAGCAAGAGCTCTAAATTTGTCTCTGGCTGATGTTCATTTCTTAAGAAATGTACACATCTGCATGCAAATGAGGGACATCAGTTGAGCTCCTCACATCATCTATGTGGTCCTGCAAAGATCAGTTCCCACAGACGAAAAAGCACTTGGTCCCTCAGCTCCTAATCAGAGCTGCCTCCATTCAGTGATCTGGCACGATACGCGTGGTCTTGTAATAGGTGACAAAAAGTGAGAAAGCCATAAAATGTCTATGTTTTGTTTTTAGCACACAGAGCCTCTGGGTTTTAACGTTCATAAAAAATATCAAAATATTTTTAGAAATGAAATCCAAGATACCTGTTTTGAATAAACTGCTGTGTTCTGAGGTAACTGGATTGTAAAAACAAATAGGAGTATTAATAAAAATGTTCCAGCAGCTTAAATCTGTTGTAATTTAGTAAATTACTGAACACCCACCCGGTAGTCCTGCACTATAAAGTTACTTTTGACTTGACACCAGTGTATTTCTAGCAGCAAATCTCCACTACAGACCATTTACTTGACCTCTTTCTAGCACAGATCATATTATAATACTGAAATTCTTTATGCTCCTAAAAATAGCAATGCAGAGATTCTGGAATGATTAATGACAGTTAGGACTGTTGAGCTTGATGTAGAAAAATAAAATAGTGTATACATTCATCCATCTACTGAAACCTGTAAGATTATTTTTCCTGTTCTGGGGTGAGGATATTAAATTTCATAAGAGCTCTCCTCTTCCAAGATTGTCAGAATGTCAATGGCTTTATCCAACATTTGTTCTAACATTTAATATAATACATAACTGCCTAGAGGTACCAAAATACAGGCAGCAACTGAAGGGCGGTTTTCTAAAGATATAAATAGGAATGCTAGACATGAGTGTATTGTGAAAATCTTGAGACTCCCAAGACTCAGGACTGAGATCTCCATCACAGCCATGTCCCTGCAAAGCGTTCTTCTGTTCAAAGTACTCCCTAACAAACTATGATCCCTATGATGCAGAGATCCTTTGCCTTTCCTCAGCAGACCACAGTCCAATCTGCTTTAAAAATCTCATGAAGGACCTGCTACAGTAGCACTGCTATAGTGAATGTGTGGAATTTCTTTACTTTCTTCATAGAACTGCCAGTGTTTATTAATGAATTGCACAGAATTATAACACTGATCTCTAAAGTCGCTATCTGAGCATCTCTTGTGCTGGTAACAAAGAATCATGTACTGTCAGAAAATTAAGGGGATGAAAGCATATCACAGGACAATTATAGTGATATTACCTATCACAGAGAATTACACATACACTTTATATTTGAAAAGGGTGACCATAAAGCTGACTGCATGCCTCCACAAGTTAGCAGAAAGGCAGCTGAGGTGGGCACCCTTAGAGTGTGATCCAGACCACCAATTTCAATTGAGCAGTGAAGGAACACATAGCAGACTATCCCGCAGCAGTTGCCTAATTTTTAGATGGATAAAGAGACGTGAGACGAATTGTGCTCTATGCATCTTAATGCCACTTTTTTTAACTCATTCTTCTGACTCAGGAGAAAAAGTTATCACTGGCCAGGCATATTCTGCTTTCTAACCACCTTAAAACCAAAACTGACCAGTGTTAAAGATGTTACACGTGATGAACGCACGTTCAATTCACTTAGACTGAGCCTGCCCCAGTGACATGAACTGAATGCTGGCTGTGTCTTACGTGTCTACTTATTCTAGCTTTTCTCAAAGAAGAGCAGAATCGCAACCGTCCATTTTCAACACTTAAGCAGCAGGCACTTTACAACACTTAAGCAGAGGGTGGAATAGTGGGCAGCATGGATGTAATAACGTCTCAGCAAAAATTTTGCATATTCTTTGGATGGATCAGCAGATGTACAAGTGAGACTTACAACCTGTTGTGCACACAACTACCACGCATTGCAGGACAAAACAGGGGAGACAGAAAACCCTGATGACCGTCATTATTCTTCCCCTGGTCCCCCAGTATTGCAGTCCACCACGTAGAAATGGCCTTGTTCATTATGAACGGGATGGAATAACCTGACAAAGGAGCTAAGAACTTAGTTCCCAGCCCATTTAAATTCACAGCATTTAGATGTGAAACAACAGCAGCCGTTTCTGTATGGGTATGAGGAAACAAGAGCGTTAAGGACTCGATGCTGAAAATTTAAACAGCAAAACAAATCAGGGAAACAAGCCAGGATCATCAATGTGTGGTAGCACATGAAGTTCTCCCTTCATTACAAATTTGCTTGGTGTTCATTGCTGGTAATGTGCAGATGTCATTGCACTTGCCTAAGAGCTTTCTTGTATAGTGAAGGACTGATTTTACATGCTATTAAAACTATCATGCTGCTGCTGCTGCTGCTGCAGGGAACCTGAAGGACAACAAGCTGAAAGCTATTACTGAAAGAACGAGATCCAAATGCGTTCATCCTTCATATTCCACACAGCCATTTATCATTCAAGGACCAAATTCTACTGCTGAAATAATAGCATTTATAAGGATCCGAGATCTTTAACTCCCATTTCAACACCAGCCATATCTGAAATTGTCAGCATTTCTTTTACAGGCATTATAATTTCAACATACATTAAGTGAAAGTGGGCATACATGGAATACATGTTTCTTTTAGTAGATCCTGGATTTTATAACAAATAACTAGATATAAAGGAGAAAAAAACCCACAAGTCTTTTAAATTAAATCTGGTGAAACTCATGCAAACAACAAAGATAACACATTCTCACTTAATACTTGTTTAATAGTTACTTAAATTGTTTAAAGAAATTATTAATTTAATGCTTATTTTAAAGTTATTTTGTAACAATTAAAATTGCATCAATAATTATGTAATTAAGCTAAGCAGGCTTTAGGTGCATTTGCATGGCTTTTATAAAAGCAATTTAAAACTGAATAAACTCTTGCAACTTTTCAAATACAGAGATAGCAAATACAATTCTTCTTGGAAACACTGTCGCCCATAGGCACCTTTATGCACATATAAGCAGTGCCTTTGAGTTCTGTTCATGGAAGTGTTTTCTGGAATGAGGCCCTATGGAATAAATGTAAAAGTGGTACTCTATTTTCTAGTATTAAATATAGGTGAGGAGCGTGAAGTTTTTGAATAGCCATTTTATTCTTTCTGTGTTTGAAAGCCAGCGCTTCATTGGTGTCATGCTTTGAAATTTCTGGATCTCATTCATGTAATATTGTGAGTTGTTCTTATTTCCATGCCATCAAAAGTATAAAATTTCTTACTGAAGGAAAAACAATATGCTCAAATTTCTATTTGCATGAAGAAACATGTACCTTTGGGGGCTATTCTTGCAACTAATCTTTTTGTTTCAAGATGATAATTCTGTGTATTTTTTTATCTTCACATTTGTTCACAGGCATATTATTCTGTATTGAGATGTTGGTTTTCTACCTTAAATCTTTGTATTTTTTAATTGTTTTCCTTGCACTGGCTTTTCTGAAGTTCTATGAAGATCACAGAGCAAGAAATAAAATGTAGATATGTTTTGTACAAATTCTTTGTGCTAATACATGAGAACTCATCTTTTCTTCCAGTACAGTGACAGTTCACAGATACGTTTCAAGCAATCTTTTGCTTTTTGGTTTGTAGCCATTGAATTTTAAATTACTAAGCAACATTAAAATGATGAATGCAAGATATTAATCTTGCATTTTAATTGTACGAGAGATAAAGCTATGCTTTACAAATAAAGCTATTTGTTAAATGTAAATGATCAATTTTTTTTGTTTTCAAAGGGTATTTGGAGACATACAGTTTAAAGTCCTTGCCATATTTGTAATAATAAAATCTTTGAAAAGGGGAGAAAAATCAAGATCTTTCCAATAACCAAAATATCTTGATATTTGTATCAAAATATTTTTATTTCATTCTTGAATTGCCATGCTTCGCATTCCAGGTTCCTGCCTAGTTGTTTCCAATATTCAATCATTAGAGTTTCAGTACAGACAAGAAGGAACAGACTGAATTTCATAGCTGCCTAGTGACATGAAAAGTCTTCCCAAGAAGAAACTTCCAGTGACACTGTCTCCAGAGTGATCAGAAAAGTGAATTAATTCATAGAAATTATGACAGGCAGAGTGACGTTTACAAACAGCAACCAGGATTTCAAATTTTCATGTTAGGATTTTGGGTGCTTATTTCAACGTCAGGAAGGGAAGAAAGAAATACATGTACAAATCTCACAAATTTAAAAAAAACCAAGGCTGTCCTGATGAATATGTATGCATATCTATACACATATGTATGAAACACTTTTCCCGACTTTGAAAACATCTTCCCTATACAAGGAGACAAAGCCAAACACTTATACTTCTCTAGACTGCTTTTCCTTCAGCCATCTCAGACAACCTGGCGTACTTCTACCCCCAAAAAAGCCCTGAAGGGACACCAAGAAGGCCAAAGCATCTCAGTGAAAAAGTTTAGGAAGGTCCTGCCCCGGCTTTCAGAAATCGATAAAATTAGATGAGCAGGGCTCAGCATGGCCCTGACCAGACTAGATTGCTTCAAGTTTCAAAGCTTGGTGCTGTGTTTCACTTCCTGGTGCACCTTCTTCACAAGCGGAAACATCCCGTGTTCTGCAAAAGAGGCTGTGCAGCCCCAGGACTAATACGACAGAACAAGAACATGCTAAAAATCCAACCATAAACCTCTTCAGCCTTTGCCAGTAACCACCTACCTTTCCTCTGAAGTCTGGCTAATATTAGAAAGACCATTCTGGCCTTTGTGGACCATTCCAAACAAGCCTCCACATGTCTTTCTGCTGGTTTTGATACCAGGAACAAAGTGGATTATTAGAAAATAATAAAAGCAAGTCTCTCAAAACAAAAGTGTGGGATATTGCTCACTGAATATCCTTGATGCATAACAGAGGAAATATCTCTAAGGATATTTACCTTAGATGAGAATGAAATCTACCACTCATATACTAGATAAGATGGAATCACAAGTGGAAAAATCCTCACATTTTTTAAGTACTTGAATGCGTATCTTTGTTCTATCTTAATTAAAATCAATACATCTGACTGAATGTCATTATTTTGTTACTAATAAAGTACATGTTAAATGATTAAACACCGTGCAACAGACACAAAACTATCTCTTAATGGGAAACCGTCGTTATTAAACTGTATTAAGAAACAACATTTTACTTGGAAGAGGGTCCAGTAAGGTCATTCCAAACACTGTTCAATATTTTTATCCTTCATTTAACACTGCAAGTGATGTAAAATCTGAATGACAGACAAGGTTGAATGAAGCGTTAAGGCTCTGTCCATTTCAAGCAGAACAAAATAGGTTCTAAAATCATCACTTGAAGAAGTAGATAAGACCACCTTTGGACAACTGAAGAAGCCTCAAATTCACATGACCTGATCCTCAAGGGGGAGGACTTCAACCACCTGTTATCTGCTGGAAGGACAACACAGCAGAGCACAAGCAATCCAGAAGGTTTCTGGAGGGCATTGGTGGTCACTTCCTAACACAGGCAATTGAGGAATGGACAAAGGCAGGTGCTCTGCTGGACCTCATACTTACAAATAAGAAGGAACTGGTCGGGAAGGTGAAGGTCATGGGCAGCCTTGGCTGCAGTGACCATGACATTGTGGAGTTCAGGATCCTGAGAGGAGGAAACAAGGCCAGTAAGCAGAATCACAACCTTGGACTTCAGGAGAAGAGACTTCGGCCTCTTCAGGGGGTTGCCTGGAAGAATCCCATGGGACATGTCCTGAAGAGAAAAGGGGTCCAAGAGAACTGGTTGATTTTCAAGGATCAACTCCTCCATGCTCAGAAACAGTCCAGCTGAGGGGCAGGAGGCCAAGCAAAGGCAGGAGAAGGCCTGCATGGATGAACAAGGAGCTCCTGACAAAACTCAAACATAAAAAGGAAGAATAACAGAGGTGTAAGCATAGACAGGAGACTCTGGAGAAATACAGAAACACTATCCAAGCACACACAGATGGGGTTAAGAGAGCCAAAGCCCATCTGGAGGTGAATCTGACATGGCACATGAAAGGCAACAATATGACCGCCTACTGAGATATCAGCCACAAAAGGAAGATTTGGGAAGATGTGGGCCCACGGTTGAATGGGGCAGGAGACCTGACATCAAAGGACGTGGAAAAGGCCAAGGCACTCAATGCCTTCTTCACCTCTGTCTTCACTGGTAAGATTTGTCTGCAAGAATGCCAGGACACTGAGACCAGTGGGAAAGTCTGGAGCACTGAAGACTGACCATCCATAGAGGAGGATCAAGTTAGGGAAAGGTTAAGCATAACCATAAGACCTGATGGGATGCACCCAGGAGCGCTGAGGGAGCTAGACAATGTTGAGGGAGGTGATCCTTTCACTTTACTCCACAATGGTGAGACATGTCTGGAAGGCTGCGTCCAGTTCTGGGGATAAAGCTCCTCAGTACAGGAGAGACATGGACATAGCAGAGTAAGTCCAGCAAAGGTCTACAAAAGACAATGAAGGGACTGGAGCCTCTCATAGGAGAGGCTGAGAGAGCTGGGACTATTCAGCCTGGAGATGAGATGGCTCAGGGGAATCTTATCAATGTGTACAAATATCTGGCTGGGGATGGTGGTGTAAAGAAGATGGAGACAGACTCTTCTCAATAGTACCCAGTGAAAGGACAAGAGGCAATGGGCACAAATTGAAATACAGGAAGTTCCATTTAAACACAAGAAAAGGCTTTTTTCACTGTGAGGGTGGTCTAACACTGGAACATGGTGCCCACAGAGGCTGTGGAGTCCCCATCTCTGGACATATTCAAAACCTGATTGGACTTGGCACAGACCAACCTGTGGTAGCTGACCCTGCTTTGAGCAGGGAGGTGAGAGTATACGATCTCCAGAGGTCCTTTCCAAACTCAACAATTCCATGATTTTGTGACTCTGTGAAACACATTGTAGTATTTTATTGTAGTTGGAGCATACAACAATCCTACCCTTTCACTTCCTATGATCGATCATGCCAGAATTAAGGAAAACGGCCAAATCATCAACAGAATTTTGTGCAAAAGGACAAACTTAAGCTCAGAATGAATAAGCACATTTGATACCACACTGCTTTTGTTAAACCAAAGGAGGCACCACAGAGGCTAATTATTTTTGCTGTTCTTATCCATAAGTGTTACATTTTTCAATGTTCACAGAGAAAAACTTTAGTTAATGAGATCCATAAAGATTCTTTAATCAGCTTATATTGTGAAAAAGTATTAAAGTCTCCACTTTCACAACAGGCACATGAAATATATAGTTTTATGATATATTACTAGCACAGGAACTCACCTCCCCCTTTTCCCTGAACCACCTGCAATTTTTAATAGTCATGTATCGCCAGGGTACCAGAAACCCATAAAAGTTTAACCTGCCAATTAACAACTAGGTAAAGTTCCAGCCTTGTACAATATTTTGATTGCTTCCAAGAGCTTTTCACAAAATACAGAAAATATTTCCACAAAATTGCTAGCCAGAGTTTTGATCTGATCTATTACAAGTGGAGTAGTAGGAGAAAAATACAAATGTATTATGTATGAAAAAAAATCATCAATTTTTATACATGACAGTAGACCTGCCAAAGCCAACTCTGGATAAAAAGCACTTATTTGTTAAGGGAAGGGGGGGAAAAGATAGAGGGGAAAAAAAAAAGCTTTCATTCTAATATTTCCTCTCAAAGGGGACATAGAAATTAAGGGCAGAGTTCAGCTATTCAATGTAGGTTAATCACGGTATGAAGTACGGTGCAATAGTTTTCAATTTATTTCATGATACTGCATCAAACAAATAATGAGGTCAAACAACATTATCTTGGTTTTCAGTAATTCTTTAAAAACTAGATAAGAATGTGTCAGCTTTCAAAATATGTTCAGGAATACACAAATTGATGTGCAAAATAGTTACATTTATGTAGATCTGGACTGGGAGGTACATACCAAAGTATACATTTTTTTGGCATTACCATTGATAATCACAGATCCTAAGCACTGACCAATACTCCCATTAAGGCTTGAACAAAAAAAAGAACAATAAAAACATATCTACCTCTGAGAGCTGAGATTTAATTATAAAGCAAGAAAGTCTAATGTATATTGGCAGGAAAGAAATCATAGACAATATCGGTCACCAACTATAACAGGCACCAACTCATATCCATCAAGTGCTAAGTTTTTGTAGGCACCACACAGTTTTGCAGGTGAATACAGGATCTCCTAAATATGAGAAAATAATGCGTAAAGATGTCCATCTGAAAGTGTAATAAGTTGGTAAAGCAAGCTGTTGAGCAAACAAAGTGAGACTACATCTTCGCTACTGGAGAGCAGATGACATGAAGAAGCCGCAGAAAATAGAAGGAGAAGGTCAAAGTTAGTGGGACATGGCTGGAACTGCAAGCCTGGAACGTCATGGAATTAAAGCAAATAAATTATTTGGAGAGATATCCAGTCTGAAGAGGATGACAGCAAATGACAGAGGATGACAGGATGACAGACAAAGGGAGCTACGAGAGAGAAAAGAAGTCATCAATTGCTTAGGGCATAAGTGGAAGGACTTGAAAAAAAACCAGGGCCTACAGGCAATGGGATGAAGCTAAATGATAGATGGAAAAGAGCTTGGGTTTACAGGACATCTTTCTGCCATAGGGATGCAGGTGCTGCAGAATAACCTAATACCTGGCACTACTGGGTACAACTGAGCACACGGCTGCATATGATTCACAGGGGACCTTCAAGGCACAGCACAGTTCAACTACTACAGTTACACTTTGCCTGGGGGTCAAAAATTATTTGAATCCAGGGTGTCAAAAAAAGCTGATATTATGCAAAATGAGTGTACACAATTTATAGGAGCTAATTAATAGCCCTAGAGAAGTCCTGGAAACACCCTGAATGCAGGTTCAGGTCATTTCTTAACACTCCAGTCAACTCAATGAAGAGAAGGTGCACTGAATTTAAAGACATATTTTTTAAAGACATATTTTAAATGAATTTAAAGACATATTTAAAGACAATAGTTTTTATTTTATATAAACATTATTGATCAAAAAATACCATATTTTTTATGATAAAAGAAGAGCAAATTTTTGTACCACAAAGTCCAGTATCAGGACAAGGGTAAGCAGTTTTCTTAGAGTCTTAGCTTTGAACTGATTTTACTGTACAGGAATCTCAACTTGTATTTTTCTTTCCCTTTCTATCCCTTTTTCCCATCTTTCTGCCTTTGCAACCTGTACTGAAAAGCTTTAAAACTTGATAAGCGTTAGGCAATGATGAACTATCAAGCAATTTCAAAGAATCATTATTAGCATTTTTCAAACTGCTGTGATTTTTGTCAGGCCAAGTTACAATTTAGTTCTGCAGGTTTACTGTGCACTGTCTTCTAAAAGATCACTTTTCAGGAGACCACCATCCATTACCACTGAAAAGAAATATTAACTGAAATATTGCCCAGCAGCTCCCTTACCTGATCACAAACTGACTCAAGAAATAGCTGTGGGCTTAACGGCACATTCAAAGCATCTTCCAGCACATTAAAAAAAAAAAAAAGATCTAGTTTCTGCCTAGTCACTCAGTTTTCTTAGTAAATTCTTTGTGTCTCTGTTTGTGAGAATTACAATAAAATCAGTATTTGTAGGAGTCAAGGGAGAAAGGAAGTGATTACCATACTGAAAAAAAACCCCAACCAAAACAAACCAAAAAACCACTATGAAAGCCCATAGGCCAAACGTTTTCAGACATAGGCTATAAACCCTAATTGGAAACATTCTGACTACACGTTATTTTTATCTACTGTAATTTTCATTTCTTTATTATAGAGGAAAGGGGATCAAAATCATTTACAAGTGCAGACTAAAACAATATTTTACAACAAAAATGCAAAGATGTGACATTCTGGTAATACCTAATTTATTATTCACTTGGTTCTAGATCTATACTATAACATCAAGCACATACTCCATTACTAGTAATCAATCCAATTCACATTCCACTAAAAACAATAAAAATCAGTTTGCATTCACATTTTGTGGGAATGGCATTTTAAGAATCTCTTGGAGAGATTCCTGGCTTCTCAGGAAAGGGCTCTCAGAAGAATGGTTGAAAAAGAATAAGCAATACCATTTATTTCTGGTTCTCTAGATGTTCAGCAGGAGTTTTAATTCCAAACTATTGTGTTTATTCAGGTCATTTTAGATAACAAGTTTTAAGGGCTTGGCATACAGCATTAAGTTTCATCTATAAGCACCATAACTTTACATACAATGCTATTATTATTATTATTATTATTATTATTATTATTATTATTATCAGTGCACAGTATCAGTGTACAACATATGCTTGATTCAGAAGTACTCCCAAGTTTAATTGAAACAATCCTAATGGTTCCCAAACAAAAATTTAAGTCAAATAACACTTTTTTCTCTAAATTATTATAACTTAGATAAGACCAACATAATAGCCAAACATAACAATGTACAGTAAAATAAAACCCTAACTTCTACTTCTCAATTTCTAATTTAAAATTATACAGGATGGGAAGATAAAGCTGAAAATTCAATAATCCTTATTTCATTAGGAAGGTATCACGAATGTTAGGTTGGTTATTGGGCAAGTAAACTGTCTACCTGAATTCCGCTTTCATTTGTGGCAGTCCTTGGTGCCACCTCAATTTAGGCAGAGTATGGCCAAGAAACACAGCTCTCGCTATACCACTGCAAACTAAGAAAGCAAGACCGATCTATCCCTGGTATAGGGCACTCCTGGTGACCAATTTGCCCAAAAGGTAGCAGAGTCCACATTTATCTGTTTCTTCTGTTTTGCAGAAGATGGGAATTTTCCTGGGTTTGATATACATATCTTAGATCATTTATTGTGTTTCACGTTCACAAAGGAAAATGGATTATTTAGCTTAACCATAACGTTTTACTCGTTGCCAGTTGAAAAACTGTAGAAATTAGCTCTGCCACACACCAGTGACCTGCCTAGCCATTTTTCAGCTTCATAAACAAGTCAAAGGGAAAGGAAATCTATTTTTTATTAACCAGCTTCTAAAACTAAGTCATTTATGCTTCACTCTGCCGAGACCCCTAGTCAAAGGAAAAGAAAGCCAACTGCAATAAGTTTACCAGTAGGTTGCTTTATTAAAATCTATAAGGTGAAATTTTTCAACACAATCAAATCATCATAAAATATGTTATGTATTTATGATAAATTAAACTGTTATTACACTCCTTTTCACTATAACACCACCCTTGGGAGCAAGGGATTTTGTAGGTTCCAAATATGTGTTATTGTAAGGTGCTGTTCTACTTAAGGTTAAGTTGCATTTTCCATTATAAAACCCCATTTCCAGGGGTTTATTACTCAGCCGTAAAAATCTGCTTGGGGCTGAAATACGGCATGTAAAGACTCAGTTCAGCAGCAATTTTTTCAATGAACATTTAAGAAAAAAAAACCCAACCCTCAGTTTTAGCTATTTTTAAATTAGTAAAGTGCCAAACATTCAAAGAAATTCCACACCTGCAAAGATTTGAGTCTGGATCTGAAGTACTGACCCCAAAAGCTAAAAATAATCTCTTCAGTGACCACCTGCCTGACCGAGCCCAATATTCCCCCATGGCAAAGCAGAGCCAGCAATACCAATAGGGCAGCCTAAGCACTGCACCACTATCTTCAAAGCCTGCTCTTTCCAGACCCTTTCATGAACATTTGAATGTTCTCTCAGATCTTCTTCCTTTTAGGTGTATGTTTTTCAAAACTACAATTCAGTTAAAACATAATTTTCTCATTTTATTCCTGAGAAAGAAATACAAGATGCTCGACTTGAGTTTGACAAGCATAAATAATAATTTTATCGGGGCTTTTTTTTTTTAAGGTATTGGTAGTGCTGGTGTTAAAACTTCAAAAATATTTCAATGAATTTGCCTTTATTTACTTTGCACTATTAAGTTACGGTGACATAGGAACGGTTGTCCTGGGTCA
The DNA here is from genome assembly GCF_035582795.1 of Mycteria americana. NCBI lineage: Eukaryota > Metazoa > Chordata > Aves > Ciconiiformes > Ciconiidae > Mycteria > Mycteria americana. Next base: position 34,281,339 of record NC_134366.1, on the reverse strand, counting down.
GAGTACAGGTTCATTTAGCTCTGTACCCAGCCTGATGCAGTGACTCATGTGCAGGTATCTAGGAAAGAGAAAGAACAGAACAAACATACTGTTTTCTCAGCCTCCAACTATTTTCAGCTCAACAACATCTTGAGCCAGACGCGTCTTCTGATATATTTAAACCATTGCAAGAGTAAAAATTTCATGTAAAAATTCTGTCATTTTCTCTGGAGATTTTGAGTCTGTGACTATTCTTTGGTTTTAGCACATAAAATGCTAATGATTTATAGTGAGAGAATGATACACCCCTGTGCACCAGTATGGGAGCACACATACACAGCAACTCAAACTTTAAAAGGTCTGATTAAAAAGGCAGGAAATACCAGATTAATCTTGACGGCGCAACTTTCATTTTAGCACCCTTGTGCATGGCTGCTGTAACTGAATCTTTAACCACACCTCTATGTGTTGTTTTTTTCTACAAAACTTATGACACATTTGCTCACAGCAGTCATTGCTCTATTACATCTTTCACTCTCTCCTCTTTGATCATTATGTAGTCTTCGCTCACACCTTATTCTTTGCACAGAATAGCAATGCAGATATAAAGACATTCTTTCCAGGCTCTTGACATTTCCTTACAGGTTTTCCTCTGATTCACGCTGCAGCCACATGCTCGATTTTGAGTTTTGCAAAGTCTGGTAAGATGTGTAGTAGGCTACCGATCCACCAAAGAAGTGCAGCACTAGAAGACTGAAAGTAAAGAGGAGCCGCTCCTTCGGTTGCCAGTCTGGGACATTACCCATGAGATTACCTTCGTCCTTAAGCAGTGGTTAAGATTGCACAACACTTACAGCGATCCAAGCACAGCTAGCACAGCTACTCTACTCTTTGCCTGCAGTGAAGTGTTGCAGTGGATTTCTTTCCTGTCCCAGTCTCATCGTCTAGCCAGCCCCGAGCTGCAGTCCTACAGCTTTGGGCACAGTACCAGTGTCCCTGCCCAAGAGATCACTGTGATACCTCTACCACGCAGGTCCCCTCCTTCAAATGTCTTGCTACTTCCAACTCTTTGGGTTTCTCCGTGTGCACTGTGAGGCCTGTTAACCTTCCCTGCTCCAGGCTCTTTTCCCAAGAACTCCCAGTGTGCTCAGAAACCCACTCTCTACAGGTTTTTCTACCTGTAAACCTCGAGTGTCAGTTTTGATCCAGATGACCCGCAGTGGCTGCCACAGGCAGCAGGAGCACAACGGCAGGAGAGTCCTGCCCATCCCCAGGGTTCAGGGAACAGAGCAGTGAAAAGCTGTAATGCACAGGGGTCATCCACATCTTCTATACACCAATGTTTACAATGCTTTTACTAAAGTAAACTTTGTAATACAGACAAATTGTAGAGGGACAGCTTATTCCACTTAAAACCTGTATTTAACTGGTCAGCGCATCTCGTACGGGTTTCATATTAACTAAGTGTCAGCACAGACAAAACCTTTCCCTCACCATTAAGTATATGTCCTGCACATAGTGCCGGTGGCATACAGTACATGCTGGTGATTTACCTGCAGCTGTATTTCAGTGATCAAATCCTTCCCACCCTGCAACACCCAAGCATATCCCCATCATTCTGGGCCAAAAGGCGACAGCAATGTAAGTCCTTAAAGATTACATGGCCCCTCATGAACAGTTAAGTGGAGATTATTTAAAAGACTTAATTACACAGAAACCTGACACACTCCCTTTTTAATGGGCAGGCAGACTGTTGTTTATTTAGTTTTTGAAATCTAGTCTAAATTGGGCCTTCAGAAAGAAAAAAGTAGCCTAGGTTTCAATTAACAGATTGTCTTCCACTAGTCAAGGGATAATTTGAGCTTTAGAGAAACACGTGTAAGAAGTAAAAATAAAGCGTAAGTACTTCCTCATACTGTATATTGTTTTGCATCAGTCTAGTTATCCTGTGGTTCGTCATTGGTATTAAAAATTTACATGTATAATCTAGTTTAAAGTGTATTAACACTGTATTGTTATATAGTATATTAATATTGTTATGAAGTATATTAATATTGTATCTTACTAAGTATCAGTCATCAAATCTTTCAATACTGTCCAGTTTATCAGCAATGGTTTAGAAAAACCATCATACAATTAAAAGTAGGAAAGACAGAAGCTTCCACAAGGAAACAGTGCAGCAAAAGGAGTATGTCAGTTGATAGCAACAAAATATTTTTATAAGAGAGTGATACTGCTTAGTAATATCAGCACTAAATTTGGAAATGTTTTGGCTGCAACTATGCAAATCAGTGACTGGGACTGTCTGTTTAGATGTATTGAGATATATTTATGACACAAATGTGTGGAATGCCTATTGTGTAAAAAAAAAATCTTTTTTTTAATAAAAAAAGCAAATTCTTAAAATCTGAGAAAAAGACTTCAAAACCTTTGTTTCATAGTTTTCATTCATAATGACAATTAACTAAATATAAATTAACTAAATAATAAATTAACTCCTTGCAGACTGAGGTACTGCACTACATCAGAAAAAAATACCTAAGCAATGCTCTTCAAGAAAACAAATTGTATTATGGATGAGAATGAGGAGCACTTAAAATTGAGTTAGGAACTAGGTATACAATAGTGATTTGCTATTCAAATTGACTAATGCCTAGTTCAGAAGAAATGAAGCATGTTATTTTCTCTTTAATGATTAGCATGAAAGAACATCCGCACACTGCTCTCAGCAGCAGAAAGTAGCAGGAGGGAACTTATATAGGCAAGCAAGATTAATTCAGGTTGTTAACTGGTGTGGATTTCTGAGTTTGCAGCATACTTCAGAGTCAACAGAGGGCAGGATGATTCGCTACCAAAGATTCAAGAAAAGAAATTGACAGAATTAGTACTTCCTTCATACATATGACTCCTCAAAGTATTTTTTTTTTTTAGCTTTTAAAATATACATATTCCCAATACTGTGAGCAAACAAGAACACAGGTCCCCACTCACGAGAAAGTATATATATATAAATTTTTTTCCCCCAAGGTTAGTTTCTATTCTACTTGAACAAAACAGTACATATTACTTTGGCTTGTATATACCTATGTACTTTAAAAAAAGCCAGGGAAAATTAATTTCTGTTTGAAAAATGAAAACAAATTTAAATCATACAGCAAAATTAATACTTAATAGCTTTACAAATGCTAATGCTTTCAGTAAGCAATTAGCAAGCCAAGCTATCCCACAGTCACTGCCTGCACTGCAGACTTTCTGTCATGAATTCCAGACTTCTGCTCTTCTGATAAATCTGGCTGAAATTTCCCAATGTGTTTTAAAGCTTGAGGGGAAAAGGCAGAGGGTGTTATCATTTTAACCTCGTTGCCACAGGAATGAAAGTCAAAAGTTCTGAATTTAAAACTAGTTTGGTTGCCCTACAAATCTTGACAATAAAGGATTACAGGTTTTTAAGTGTCATGATATATTTTTGCTACCTTTTAGGAAAACAGCTATTTTTTAAAGAAGTTTCAGATACGTTGCATGCTCAACTTGCTATTTTTCTTCAGTTTTACATTACAATTCATTAAACGCTTCACTCCAGTTCTCTAAGCTGTCTTCCATCCATTCGAAATCCCCATTGTTCTTGTGAAATGACATTATTCTATCTAAGAAGGCAAGCAAAGAGCTATGGACCATATGGTATCTTCACGAAATTAGTAGAAGTTTCACTGATGCCAGTGGAAACCAGAATTCATCTACCCTACAGATTGCATCTGCATGTCATTGTTTGGGGTTAAACAACAAATGAAAAGGCAGTTAGATTTGATTGGTTAATTAAGGCTGGGAAAAAAAAGACCATTAATTAAAAAAAAAAAAAAATTGCTGTTCTTTCATTTATTTATTGATAAAAACAAAACAAGCCTTGATGATGTCATGATACTGTTTTTTACCACACACCTTTCAGAAGGCTGCACTATTAAATAGGATTCTATGATTTGCACTGGTAAAAAGGCAACCTGCCATCATCAGGGTGCTATGAAATGAATAAGTACCCAGCAAGTAATACCAGAGAAGAAAATTTTTAAAAATTGACACACACAGAATTGCTTCAGTAGAATTGTCAACCCCATCATGCCACAACTCTAAGTACTGCTGCAGGGAGCAGGTATAACACTGCTCCCCGGCTTGATCTCAGGAGGAACCAAACCACCTTTGATGGCAGGAGGAGAGAGAGTCTCTAGGACACCTTCAGAGTCCTGATGACACAGCTCTTTTGGACCAGCAAAGAATCCTGAATCTACACAAGGTCCCCAGCTTGACCCAGCAGACTTCTGGGATTGACCAGGAGTCACATGGATGACAACCAGCTTTGGGGAAGGATATGCCTTCCTTCTCCATGGGAGGACAAAGCTCACCTATCTGCTATACTTCAGCTCCTGCCTTCACTTGTGCAGTTTATCAGTCTCCTCTGGGGAAAGCTCTGCCGGTGGGCAGGATTCTTTGCTTGACACATCAGTCCATGCAGAGTTCAACCAAAACCCTAAATATTTTTAACTTGCTGCCTCGTCCCACCTGTTCAAAGCTTGCTGGAAATTCCCCGGCATGGTCTTGAGCACATGAGCTGCCCCAGGCAGCTGCTGCCGTTGCAACGCTGCTAGCGTGTGCCTTCAGGGTCCATTGAGGCCAACATGGTGCCCCGCTAGGAAAGTGGCCAGCAGCAATAAACCTGCCCGCCTTGCATCACTTCGTCGGACACGCTCAGGCCTCAGTCACCGTACCCTATCAGATGCTGGTCCATTGCTCACGGCTTTGTCAACAACATCAAAGCATCTAGCCTCCCAACAACGCATATGAAGTACTTATGCACAGTCAAGACTCTGATGTAATACATTGAACATATTCAATTTTCATATTTAATTTAAAACCTCCATTTTTAAACAATAGAAAACTTCTGCAAAACATACATTGAAATACTATTAAACCGAATGAGTTCACAGCACAAAGGTCTGAAACTACATCAGGGTTATGGTTATCGCCATAAATTTCGATTAAACGTTTATGAGTCGGTTGAAATATTGCAGGCAGGATCCTTTTTCGCTATAGGGTGCACAGATACAGTGTAAAATCATCTAGAAATATAGGGGATTGTGGGTTTAAAATAAGATTATTTATTGTTAGGTCAATTTATTATGGCAATGGTTAGGGGCACCGCCTGAGATAGGACCACCACCAAGCAAGGCTCTTTTTAAAGCAGAGCAGGGAAAAAGGACCAACTCATGGCTCTGTTGGGTGGAGATAAAACAGATGTGAAAGTCAGTGAAGGGGAGAAGCAGCATATTAGCTCTGTAATATAAATAAAGAACTGAAACACTGAGATGAGGTGACTTCTCTAAAGTAGTACTAAGTGTCTACAGTGGGCAGAGGGGCACTTAAACCAAGGGCCAGCCCAAGTTTTCAACTGATGCCAGGGAAAGAACCTGGAAGCAGAAGTGGACTAGGCTACGTTGCTGTTTTAATTAGAATATTGCACTCAATAACCTTCACTTTTCAATCCTCTTTAACCAAACGTCATATCACAGTGTCACAGACAGGAAGATGCTGCTTCAGAAAAAGCACCTTTTAACAGATGTGTAAAAACTTCCCTAGGTGTAAAGTTTTCTGATTGTTCTGGGTACATGAAATGAAGTCCAAAATCCAAATGCAAGCTACTATGAAAACCAAAATTGCAGTAAATTTAGGGTTTTTTTTTTTCCCAGCCTCTGTTGCACACAACTATGTGCTCTTTGAATCAAAACATCCTACAAGTCTGGTTTTGATCTGGTGAACTCATGACTCATTCAACTAACTAGTTATCCTTCAAATCCCAAATCCCTTGCTGAAACAAACTTTCACAGGGATATTCCTCTCTCCTGGTGCACATACCATATAGTGGTTAAATTAAATGCACGTTTAGTAAGTTTGCTCTGCAATTATTTACTTGTGCAGGAACAGCTTGCACACTCTGGAAAGTTTAGCTTGTTAATTTTGAGTCCGTTGCTAGATATTTATGCAAGTGAAATTACCAGGACATGCAAAGATACATAACAGCTACTTACATTCCTCTGTGCTCTGAACAGAGCAAATTCTTTTGGAAATCTTAGTGAGTATTTATGCATTTAAAGACCAATCTAATATATAAACATATATAACGTTCTGCAAGATACTGAAAACTTGCATATCCGGAATTTGCATGCATGAGTTCACAATGCAAACAACACAATTTTAAAGCAGCAAAATGAAGTATGTAAGAATGTGTTTAAAGAAATAAAAGGAAAAATAAATCCTGTTTTATGCAGCCATCAAATACCACCACAGCTGAACGAAGAACCATCACTCAGCCCTTCACTACACTGCCAAGCAGCAGCACTGCTGCTGAACAGAAAACTGTCCTGCAACCAAAAACTGTTCCTTGACAGCGCCGAGAGGATGCACCACAGCTGTGACATGCTGAATTTGAAGGGACGGTCAGCAGGAAGCCTATTATGGCTTTCTGTTCACATCCCAGAAATCAGGAGAGTTCATGCCCCAAGTGGTCCTCTCTAAGAAGAGGTAGACCTCTGGTATACTCAGGTATTGAGGTTAGTCAGTGAAGTAGGCTGTCCAGCTGTCTTTCCCTTTCCTCAAGCATTTCTGCTGCTCTAAGCCCCCAGACATTTCCAACGTTGCCTTCGTATTGCTCTTTCTGATGCTGCTTGAGCAGTTTGGGCTTCAGCTTCTGGAATGCTCACATGCAATTATCATTTAATCAAGCATGCATAGTTTTCCCCAGCATTACAGCTGGCATAAAGCAAGTGGTAATTTTTAATACTTTATAGTTCCAATAACACTAAAGAAAAACAAGAATCTTTGTCTCTGGCACAGCTTAAAGCATGTTACAAGCAAGGGAAGCATATGAGCTTCTCAAAGCAAAATGTAATTGTGGAATCGTATACAACAGGAAGAGTACGGCAACCAAACAACAGAGGTTACAACCAGTTCACTCCAGAATTACACATCTGAAACCATGTGTGTCTATTCAGGTATGCACAGGGAAATGTGTTACGATTATAATCTTTTTGATATCTACCTGTTGCCAAATTGAAAAGAAACAGTCCCTGGAAAATAAACCATCACTAATTATCTGAGTCTCACCATCAGAGTGCCTGTCAAATCCTTTTAAGTGACTGAAATTAATTTCAAATACTTTGTTGGGTTTTTTTAAACTGGGGGGAAAAAGAAATCATTTAGCAAATAGCACCTGGATCCCATGAGCTCTTCGATAATACTATGCCTGTATTAAAAATGTTTTTGGAAATCCTTGAGTACATTTTTCCAGTATATCAGAATAAAGACGACTGTCAGATACTCTTATTAGTCAGTTGGAAAAGCCAACACAGCCCAGTGGGAGGGAGAAACGTTATACTGATATGATTATGAGTCATTGCAGTTTTGGTTGAATCAGGGCCATTTATTTGAAAATCTGCTGCCCCAAAATGTTTCTTAATTTGAAAAACCCTTCTTTTTTTTTTTTTTTAAACTGGATATCTTATATATAAATTTGTTTCCATCACTTTATGCTCAGGAATGTTCTGTTGGCCCTTGTGTAGCATGATGCCTATAACATCCAAAACAGAGGGCTCCAGGATGTCTGCCATAAGAAAATATACTGGCTTGCTTTATTTTTAAACAGTAATACAGTTGGCAACTATGAGGACATGAATGACATGATTTACAAGTTTGTGGGCCAGACAAAGAAGGATCAAAAGATTATCTGCAAGCAAAGAGTCAACATTTCAAACTGAGGAAACAGGAACAGAAAAGGCTCATCTGTACACAGACCAAATCTTTCCAGCAGCCCAAGGTAACGGGGAAGAGAGCGCGGGAACTCCTCTGCGCCAGCTCCCTCTGCAGGGGTCAGGCTGCAATCCTGGCGAGAAGATTTCACCCTCGGAGCTTATTGCACGTAATTTCTGTGTCTGGGTGGGAAACAAATGCACAAGTGGGCAGATCACTTCTAACGGCTGGAAAAGAAACCTAAGAGAAATGTCTTTTTTTTTTTTCTTTTAACCCAGGTATGCTATCTGAACTCAAGTGCCTAGGCTTTGAGTGTTTAACTGTGGATGCAGTTTGGATCCTTGCCATAAAGAAGACACAGTACATTAAGAAGTATCTGCACTCTGAAAAAAAGGTCGGTGGTTTGACTAAGGCATTAGCAGCTTGCGACTGAATAAGCTAAGCTACCTTCAACAGCTCCCCTGAAAATCAGTTGTTCCCCCTTTGCACTCCGCGGCACGAGCCTGGTGAGGCACATCACACATTTAGATGCCTTCCTCAGGTATTGCTTTTGAGCTTTTTCCAGACCTGCCTTTAAATCACGAGAGACACTACAAACAGCACCAGAACAGGAGGTGAACAAGGGTTTTATATTACGAGTTCTGAATATTGACGTTATTTGGCCTTCTTCTCCTGGTTTCCAGGTCTTCATAAAAGACATCAGACTCTTCTTGGCGGTGAAGATCCTATGAACTCCTAGAAATTGCCAGGAACAAGCAGATGGGGACAAAACCACATAACATGTCTACTGGTAAGCTACAGACCACAGTCTGGAGAATTGAAAAAGCATCAATTACTCCTGACTTTGAAAGACTCTTTGAAAGACGTTTCTTGACTCCTTCCCACACCAGCCCCCAGGGAAGAAACAGCTCTGTCATTCTGCTCTTAGCCCAGCATGAAAAGCTAAGGACTGCTTCAGCTGCACCATCCAGCACAGAAAAGGAAAAGAGAAAAAGCACAATCTCAACCAGGGTGGGAGCCGGGAGGGATACTGCAGCCAAATCAAACACTTTCCAAATGCTGGAACAGAGCACAATCCTAAATACAAATGAACCCTGCTCAATGTTTATCAAGGTATCACTTCAAGGCTACATCCCATTTACAAATACAGCACTAAAGCCTTTAAAGAGCTGTGGCAATACTAGGTAAATACATGCTATTAATTACTTCTTCCCAAGGATCAAGTTGTTGCAGTTTGGAGCTGAACATCAGAGAATCTTGTTCATGCTTCCTGGTTTCTCCTTTTCTGTACCCAAATGAATATTTTCTGAACATAGTAACTGGAAAAAACAGTCTTTTCGCTCAAGCATTTAAACAGTCAGTCCTCTAGTGAATAATAATAAAAAAGGAAAACAATATTAACCGGATGGACTGAACTCCAACCAACAGCTCCCCCTACCAGCCAATTCAAAGAGGACCAAGAGAAGCAAAAAGTGAAGCTGTTTAGGATTCAAAGGCACTGTGAACTAGAAGATGAGTTTTCCAGTGATAGCAGCAAATTTTAATACAAGCACAGAGGCTCATGCTCAGAGTTTTGTGATAACAAGGAACCTTATACCACAGACAACGCCTCAACAGAGTGCATCTTACGAGTCATTGAAAAAATACTGTACTTAACTGTAATGCCATGTTTAAACCTGTAAGATAAAGGGTTTCTATTTTGTTTTATGAAATGAGAAGTAAATGTTACTACAGCTGTGTTGGAAGGAGAGTCATCAACTTCTGCAGTAGGAAATGGCTTACATTTGGAGGCCGAATTTGACCGAGTTCACTGCAAGCATTGCAGACTCGCAGAAACACTCGGGTTTAAAGGGACCTTGGGACATCTCCAGTTCAACCTCCTGCTCTGCCAGATCAACACTGAATTTGGATCACATTGTTTAGGGCTTTATCCCATTGAGCACTGAAAACCTCCAAGAGGGGAGGCTCCACAACCTCCCCAAGTAATCTGTTTGCTTAATTATCCTCATACAGGTTTTTTTTTTTTTTTCCTTTTGTTTTCAATTTATGACAACTGTTTCTTGTTATCTTGCTAGGCATCTCCATAAAAAGCCTAGCTCCACCTTCATGGGAACCTCCTCGTAGATATATCAGAAGGCTGCTATTCCCACTTTTATTCATACCTTTGTGAAAACCGTTTAACTAACTGTTAACTAACTTACTAAAGTAAGTCTCATGGGCAACTTGCAATGTTTTTTTGGACACACAACACACACATTGTTTGTATGCAGCTACACACACAGAATGAACTCATTTATCATGAGACTATGTGATTCATCACATAGACATCTCCAAATGTCCGAGTTGGCTTATGCATGTTACACAGTACATAGATAAATCTACCTGTCACACATCTCTAGCCAGCATACCAATAGGGAATGTCTTATTTTGAAAGCATTTAATCTGTGATTTGTGCTCTGATTTTCAGTTCTGAAACCGTTTTCAACATTCTGAGCGGCTTCAAATAGCCATTTGCTTTCCTTCCTTAAAAAAAAAACACAACAGAAAACACACCAAAAAAATCAACAAAAAAACCCACAAAACACTCAAATGTTTAATCAAAATGTTTTCCTCTGCTTTCCACTATTTCCCCCTTACCCACCAACATATGGTTACATCCCCTGACTCCAACAGATACATTAATAGTATAGTGTAACAGCAGCAGGCCTAGAACATGAATTTCACATCTGAACATGTGAGATTCCCAAAATTCCCAGTGAAACATGTAAATACATATTTTGAATACTTAAGAAGATCCACTATGTTGATCCTGAAAGTTGTGATATTCTTATGAGTCAGAAATCTATTTTAGTTCATTTAGGATTATGTTTATGACACTCTCTAAGTCCTACCTTTGAACTAAGGTACTTATACCTTATATAAGCACAAAAATAATACCTCTAATACCATTTAAAGCCCTCTAAAATGTTTATTGGTTTCTCTAATACTTGGTGAGTATATAAAATACTCAATTGTGAAATTGAGTGATTTAAAGCTTATAATAGCTCTCTCTAAGGAAAAAAACTATGTAATTTGTTTGTTGCTTTTTCTCATGTAAAAAGCACACCTATATCTGAAACCTGTGCTCCAAAACAACTTGTGTATATACTGTGTGTAGATTCTGGATTCACTTTTATTGCCACATGCCATTTCTATACAACATAGACTGACGCATAATTATAACCCTAAAGGAACCAGCTCCGAGGTTCCCATGTATGTGCAAGGCACCACTGCCTTCACAAGCACATCACAGCAAAAGCACAAGCACAGCATTCAATGTTGTGATCTCGGAGAGAATGAACAGCTGAAGAGATCCCATTTTTACTTCTTTTTTTCTTTGAATAGCAACATATTGCAGCATATTCATGGAGCTGCATGTTAGAAACTTTCTGTAAGTGTAACTTGCATTTCTCATTTAACTCACACAACATTTCTGATTGACGCTATGCGGCTAAAACCATACCATTTGAAAATCTCCAATTTTAAGTGCAGTTAAGAAACAACCTTTTCCTCATTGACGTAAGTGAATCACTGCTAGATGTCACAGTTCACCTTTTCCAGGCACAAAAGACACTTGACAACAACCTACTGCACTTTGACTCACGCTCCTAAATTGGTAAATGCAGTGCCTCAAACAAACATTTCTAATTACTGTGAGAACCTTTATCAATTCATTAGTTGTTAACAATATAAGGACAATATTATACATATCTACACATAGTTATTTGATCATGTATCTGTAGATAGAGGCAATTTATTTCATCTTTTAGCAAACTCCATTGTGGGGAGTAACCATCAACAAATTTTTCCTATTCTGATTAGACACCCTTTTATCTTTCTTGCTCTTAAAATCTTTCACCCAAAAGCAAAGTTCTCCACCTGCCGTTTGCATTATGTTGTATTTGCCTTTCACAAAATCCATGTAGAATTAAACAATAAAAAAAATGCTTATATACACATATATTACTGTATGTGCACTATTATTTATATAAGAGAGTCCACACACTTATTCAGGCATCTCAGGAATGCTGTACAAAACCCTGTGTGCAGTCTCAAGCACCCAGTCTACAAGACAGGAAATCTGTGTTTGCTTTCATAATAGTAAATCAACTTAACGTGAGGGACAGAGCAAAATTCTTTCTTACTAGTCACCTGTTAGTTACTTTCATGTATTAAACATGCAGAAAATAAACTGTCCTTAACCATACAATTTTATTTGTAATCCCTGACTTCCAAACACTAAATATGAACCAGGCACAGCACAAACATTCGAAGTCCTGCAAAGAGCAGCAGCCGTACAGGCCCAGACGCTCGGTGGGTCCTGCAGCTGCCCCTCGGAGCCCGGCTCCGCCAGCCCTTGCACCCGGGAGCCCCCAGGTCTGCAGCCTTGCGTGCCGGTGGCTGGCACTCAGGCCCACTAGCCCACCTCCAAGTTTTTTAAGGTTCATACAGGCAGGTTCAGGGCAGAGGGAGTACGTAGGGGATGGTTGGAAATAGGAGGATATAAGAATATAGACTGCAGCAAACAGGCGTAGCGCTCAGTCAGATGAGTGTAATGACCAGCAACCTGCTTACAAGAGACAAGCTGCTTCTATACCATTTTCCCTCCATCTTCCCATGCTTTCTCATCCCTGACCCACCTTCATCAACCTTTGATCCTTCCCCCAAATATCGCATACCAAATCTTGCACATTCCCACAATCCCATTAAAATACCCCATAATAAGGTTTATACAATCCCAAAATACTCTGGCTGCAGGAACCCATGTGAAGTCCTACGACCCTTCAGGCAACAACGTCATTAAGATCTCATGGCATTCTAGGGAGAGCTTTCCTCTGGTGGCTTTCACCCCAGGGACCTTCACAGCGTTAGGCACAGGCGTTGGCAGCACTTGGGTTACTGCTGCTACTACCATACAGCGCTACTGCCGGTCCTCCAACTCTGCTGCACCTTCGTGTTCCCTCTGCTCAGTCCCTGCTCACCACACCAAACAGGTACCTGCGTAATGATCCTTTTCAAAAGTGATTTCATTTCATAACAAAACCATTAAAAACATGAAATTCATTTCAGATGGTATGATCTGCTGTCCTGTGATAAAACGTAAACTAAATTGAACGTTCATGTTTTGGTGAAATATAATTGTATTTTAGAAAATTTCACGACAATAGTTAATTACGTGAGTGTGATTAGTCTAGGTCGATAATGGGACAGCTTTTAAATTGGCAGGATTATGAATAGTAAAGATAGGTGTCTACTCAATGTAAATGCACTCCCAAATACACAGGAACTCCCCATCCAAGACAGTCAGTGAAGTCACCAGCACTGGGCGAGGGTGTAGCAAAGCCAGTGCCAGGGACCTGTTATAAACAAGATTGATTTTATTAATAATCGAGCTTTCAACAGAACTGTTTTCATGTGCAAGAGCTATTTTAATAAGCAAGCATCATGGACTTAGCACTTCCATCATATGCTCCTCATGAGAGAGACTTGGCACTTGTCACCAGCATATTTACTATGATTATATCACAAATAAATGGACTAAAATAGAAAGCAAAAAAATTAAAAACTCTAAAATGTACTCAAAATACAGGCCTTTATTTTAACAAAGTCAGGATTTCAGCTTAAAGGCTTAATTGCCTAGGGGAAAATCTAGTTTGATAAACACTGAATTCAGTGCTATGTTGAGGATCTAATTTGGTATGCAACAGCAGCCGAGAGAAGGATTTCAGTGGTAAGAGCTGCAACACGCAGACAGAATGGAGAAGAATTCTGCAGCGTTACATCTGCCAAAACCTTCCATTTTTAATTCTAAGGTTTTGGGGTTTATCAGATTTGTAACTATTTAACATGATTTTCATACACAAATAAGAGAGGAGCCTTTAAGTGTCAAATTCCAGGAAGTTTTTCATACTTTTTAAAATGAAAAATAAATTCCCTTCCAAAATGTAGCCCAGTGGATCTCAGCAGAAAAGAGTAACAGTAGGAATAAATCTGTTAACAATTTTAGAAGCTTATTTGCAAGTTCCATGGCCCTAAAATAGAAATAATGTATTTCCTAACATTCTCACCCAGACAGAACTGGAATTTCAAGGAACAGCTGAGGAATTTTAATGATCAATAAAAGAGATTTACTTGAACAGTTCAAAGTTTGGGAGTGGTATCGAATACATCCCTTTCAGAGCTAATTTTGTGTCAGTAACCTAGATTATTGAAATGTCATTTATAGCACCTTAGTTCTCTCTTACTTTTCACTTACGAGAGGTCTAGTACAACACAAAATTGACATTTCAAATACTATAGCAGCAGTTTATTTCCTAAGGAATTATACGATGCACTGATTTCCTCAAAGAAGTAACAAACAAACAAAAATAATTCCATAGCACAAGACAAATATCTAGAAATTTTGGTGAGAAATTCAATCTTGTTACAAAGTCTATTGACAAATATTGGCACCTGAGCATCATATAAATCATCTGTTCCTGCCCTTCTATGTTTCTAAAGCAGAAGTCACCTATTAGCATTTGTATAAACCTGAAACTCCCAAACTGGTACACCATTATCCTTCCTAAATAGATCTAGATATTGGCAATGCTGCTGTTAGGTATTATATTAACTAATCTCTTTTACAGACAACTATTCTGGTTCTGTCTTCCTTAAACCTGTTCCTTTGACAAAAAGAAGTGTAATTATTTGTGTCTTCCACTGCTGTTTATGCAGTTTAGTTATATATAAAGAGGAAGTTGATTTAAAACACTTGGTTCTACTCCACATTTTGAATATATATAAGCTGTAATAAGCATAATACATTTCAAGATTGGAAAAGAATGTGGACATTTCAAAGCCCACAGATCTCTTATTCTTTTGGTTTACACTTACTTTTAATGAGGATTTGTAAGACCTCAACACTACTTTTAGAGTAGGTGCAGTACCCACACACACTCTGCTCAATTTAAAGAAAACCAATCCTGAGTTCAAATACAAGCTGACAATTCCACTGAGCTTAGCGGGACTGCAAGAATTTTATTTGAAAGCAGAAATCACCAACAGGATTTTAACTGAATTTAAACTGGAAGTACTGTTTTAATTACAGAAACGAATTTCACCATGTCTAGCTGCATTACTGAGCATTACCTGCATTTCCAAATTCACCTTAGTATTGATATCAGCCATTCAGAAATCCTTAATCCACAGGAAAAATAACAATGTGCTATTTCTGAAATGCAAAAAAGAAGCGTGGGGAAAAAAGTAGAGAATTGCTAATTGGATTACAGAAGACATTTTAGGATGCAGTAAGAATGGTGCATAGACATAGTTTCAGTTTGAGCACAATTAATCCTATTGATTCATACAGAAGTATTCATATTCTTAAGATTTAGGATATACCCCCATAAATTGCTGAAAATTGAACAGCAAAGATCTTAAGTGAAGTGGAGAAGCAGCATCCTCACTTCTAAGAAAGCAAAGTAGTCAGATGCGTTTAATAAACTTTGTCTCTTTTATATAGGGAAAACAAACCTTGAGAATCCCAACAGTGTCCTGAACATATTTGATTTCTTAAAAATGCACTTAGCTTATTTGTTCATTCCCCCTAACAAATTTTCCAGGTATCTTAATAAAAAATACATATAAAAAGACACAGAACTATAGCTAATACTGATTTTAAAAGAAGAAAAAAAGGATATTAAATCAGAAAAGCAAGCGTCACATAAGAATAGGCACAACTTGCTACAGGAATAGAATTGGAGTATTATATATAACTTGAAGAAATCCAGCAGAGACCATCTCTTA
Source organism: Mycteria americana (assembly GCF_035582795.1). Classification (NCBI taxonomy): domain Eukaryota; kingdom Metazoa; phylum Chordata; class Aves; order Ciconiiformes; family Ciconiidae; genus Mycteria; species Mycteria americana. Next base: position 34,265,742 of record NC_134366.1, on the reverse strand, counting down.
CTGAAGGTTAAGGAAAAGATCACAGCTTAAATTAAAGATAGCCATTGGAAAAAGAGAAGCAGAGAGGCTGAAGTGAAATAATTTCATTCCAAAGCAGTGAGCTGCTTGTGACTCAGAGACTCTCTGCAGTTCCTAGTGTAATCCTTTTTGTGCCTCAAGCTCCGGTGGGTCCCTGAGCCTTCACATTGTGCTCTCCACTTCCCCACGTACGGATGTCCTGCAAGTGTTTGTACAGCAACACAATACCAGCATTAGCCTAATATAAAAACATCCAAGTAGAAAAGTGTTTAAATTTTGTGCTGTATTAAGTTAAAATGTAATACAAGTAAATGTTTCAGTTAATAAAAAAGTCTCTGTAATAACTGTTAATCATTGTGCATTAAGATAACATTTATCATAATAATATTCACTACAATGAATAAGCTGATTTGTTAATAATGAGGATGTCACATGCACTTCAACGGGATTCTTTTATTCACCAACACCACAGCCATTATTTTAAAGTGCTTCCAAAACCATTAATGCACAATGTTAATCTGAAATCCATACCTCAGCTATTTTCATGAAGCAACCGGCAAGGTTTGTTTAGGAAATTTCATGCCAAGCTTCAGAAGTGTGCACTCTAACCTTCTTCAACACATAATTCAAGATAAACACTTTCTTCATGACAGACGTTTCAAGAGATGAAGGAGTGGAACAAAGGCAGAGAATGACACGAAGCACAAGTTCTGCACCATTAAGATGAATGGACAGATTAGCTGGAAAATCCATAATGACACGTTGGGCTGGCTGAAGCGGTTCTGTTTATGTAATTACAGCTTTGGTGCTTAAACAATATGAAGCTCTGAACAAGACCTTTACCTTAATACCCCTGCACCAGCACTTCGGCAGTGCTTCAGTATCCCCATCCATCAGTGCCAACCACTGCAATTCACGTGACATCTCATTAAAGGTTTTAAAGCATCACACTAGAGGACAAATGGTTCATTAGGCAAACTGTTATGGGCTAAATATGATCTTTGTGCAAAACGTGCCAAGCAACATTCAGGTATATTGCCAGCAAAGGCAAAATAAAAGTCAAGCAACGCACTCCCATCCAGCGCAGCCAGCTACTCAGCCCGTGTCTCTCACCTACCAACAGATTGCAAGACAAGGTCTTCTGGTTGCTTTAAAAAAGAGCTCTATCCAGCCTATCGTGCAAGTCTGTGTGTGCTTCACTCTAGAAAGAAAGATCAAAGCAACTTTGCATGCAAGAAAGCCCACTACAGTCACAAGCCTGCCTTCTCAATTCATGTTTACAGCAACATTAAATACCACAATGCAGAGGTGTATCATGAACTAAAACCTGACCAAGGCTTTTCTTTCAGTAGTGACTTATCATGTCCTAACTGGCATGACACACACTGACTTACTGAGAAATTACAGGAGGAAAATTATCTACATGAGTTTGGCAAAACTGGCTCTTCTGGAACACCAGGACCAAGGAAAAGAAAAATAGCTTGAATTTGTGCACGAGTGCTCTGCATTTCTCACTAGGAAATCCAGTGAAGGCTGCTCAGAAAAACAGAAAAATTTTTCTAAAGCTAAGAATATCCCAGTCCACGGTTTGCTGAGCACAGATTGCTGCAGGACTGCTGCATGTAGAATAAGATGGAATTACTCACTGATTTTCCATGTTCTTCTCCTTCTAAAAAGGTGAATAATATACTGACAGAGATCATCCTATGAAACAGAACACCTGTCCTCAACCTAATGATTACCTCTGTTTCTATTTCACAGTCACATGATTTCCTGACAGCAAAACCAGCATTAGTTCATGATGAAAGGTAATATGTGCACAATATGTGCCGAAAATGACAGGAATGCTGGAGAAAATGCTTTAGAGCAACATTTATTGACTCTCATATTCCTGCAGTTGAATGTGATGATCAGTTTGCTCCTTCTAGTCTTAAACTCCATGAATCCATAGAAAATAAGGAACGGAACAAAAATATCCCAAATATTAGCATTAATCAAAGTTGCAGTAATCATATAACACATTTTCAAGTCTGCTTCAAAAAGCCACTCCAGTGGCACACCACAACTTCTGAACTCAGTAGTCACAGCTCCTGTAGATGATACCGTTGTAAAGGACATTAGGTCATGGAGAGACAGCGATCGCAGCCACTCGTGCCCAGGTTGGCATATCAGCTACTTAAGAGTTACGGGAGTACATAGTATTTCAGGAAATACTTGCAAGAGTAATTCTCCTGCGCAACACAGGGAATCCAATACTCAGTCGTATCACAGACCAGATCCAAACCAGAACGTAAATAACTAAAGTTTTTCAAACACCAGATTTCCAAAGAAAGTTTTCCTGAACTCCCATTCAGCCTAAGCAGCACCAAAACTCACCAAGTGTCTGCCTTTGGGTCTGAGGATGCTGTAGGTGCCCAAAAGTCAGCCTTTGTGTAAACGGTAACTTCTTTGGTCTAAGCTACGCAGTGCTTCAGTTGAGCCTGACCCCTGACTAGCCTATAAACTAGGAAGAGAGGCACTCCAATCACCCTAACTGTAGCTTTGCTCTGTACATAACATGTACCAACAAAATTAGGTTTCTCTCAAAATGCAGTCATAGCGGCTTTCTTTTTAAAGCACAGCTGTCCCAGAAAAGTTCCCAGCCAACTTCAAGATCCCAGCCAACTTTCCCCCGAAAGCTCAGTTTAGCAGGAGATAGGAGATCTAGATCCAGTTTGCTTCTCAGCTGGAGGAGGTCCCAAGTGTAACTTCTGCTTTCCAAGAAGATACCTGAATTCAGACAGTTGGACAGCCAGGGTGGCACAAGGTAAAAAGCAAGCAAAAAATGTACCTTGCTCTGGCTGAGTGGTGAGGGAAGATCTAGGTCCTGATGCCTACGCTCAAGATTATTTTTATTTTTTATTGTTTCACAGAAAGTTCAAAACCAGAGTCACAGCCCTATTACAGGTTTTTGGTTTTCTTTAAAAAAAAAATAAATTACAACACAAATTTAAACTCTTCAGTTGTATCATACATCTTCTGAGCATGTGTTAGAATTCTGGGCAGGGAAACTTTGGTTGCTATAAAATCTCAACAGTCAAAGAAGCTGATAAATATAGCTTGCAATGTGATTATACTGAAACAGTTTGTACCAGTCATACAGGACTCTTGACTTGACATTCCAATTAAAAAAAGAAGTGACAGAAAAAACATTTCAGAGCCATACTTTGGTATTAAGTCAAGGATGTGCAGAATTTTCTTCTTTTAAGATGAAGTAATTGGAACAACTGACATTTTAGCTACAGCAGTTCCTTATATTTCCTATAATTTCCTTTCATTTCTAGATTAAATTAGATAAACACTTCCCAAATTCATGAAAGCAAATTCTTTGTCATTTCAATGACTACATAGTTCCTTATCTCCAGCATTAAGTTCACAGTATTTCTTGTTGTTTTTTTAAAAAAGGAAAAAAAACACAAAATCTCAAAATTGTAAAAGATCAGCACTTCTCACCAAAAAAAATAGCAACTCCTGAAGAGAGATTGATAAAGCTCAGGTTTATGCATACCAATACCAAATTATTCCTCGCAGCAAACTTTTCCATAACTCTCTTTTTTTTTTCTAATAGGAAAAATCCTTCTACTTGTTGGTCAGGGTCTTGAGAAACAGGTATTTGGCCTGGCGAACAGTGGGCTGTGCAGTCCAGACTATGACCTGATCATCTGGACAGCTTAACAAAGCAGGCTACTTTCTCACCATCAAAGTGCATCCCACTGAAAGAGCTATCGATCCTCCGGGACCTGCCCGGAGCGCCAGTTGCTCTCCCGGTGTCGAATCCTGCAAAGGAAGGAATGCATTCCCGCTAAGGGGAGCCTGCCAGCGCTGAGTTAGCATTTGCACTCGGACCAAAGCAGCTGGGGAAGCGAATCAGTCTTTCAAGAATAAAGAAAAGTTGGCTAGGAGTTCTCCCAGTAAAGGACTGGCACAGATGAAAAAATCCTCTCATTCTGCATAGCAAAGGAAATGGCACATTAAAATTCCCATGTGAAATACAGATAAATAAAAATCCTGCGGGCAGTATTTCTTTTAGTAGCTTGAGTAAATTCTTTTGCTCTATTAACAAACAAAACTCAGCTAAAGAGCAAAAAGTAGGTATCAACTACTTAAAATCCATCTATTATTATAAATGTTGAGTTCTCTGACCTCGTTTTGATTGCTGCCAGGTAGGCCAGGCCAGAAACAACATGCGATTTCCTTTTCCCAGTTCAAAGCAACCTGAGTTAAGAGTCTGCAAAAGGTGCAGCAGGAAGAAGCTCTCATGCTTGAGTGTCTTGAAGATGCATTTTAAATTTGCTGCTGTTACAAAAAAAATGTAGCTGTAAGGCATAAATTCAATATTCAATGAATCTCGCCAAGCATTCAACAGTGCCAGGTTCTGTCGTGACAGCCCGCCAGTTCCCAGGCCGCTTGTGCAGCGGACCGAGGAAGAGGCCAGCTTGTTAAACTTTCCATTAGGTTACAAACAATCTGCTCTCCAAATCACATGGGTACTCTGAATGATACCATCAATTCAGTTCTCTGTGTATTTATTTGTTTTTAATTAGGGGAGTCTACCATATACCATTGCTATAAGACCTTATTGAAAAGAAAGCAATAATAGGGCTAGCTCTCCTTAGTTTGTCATTTACACCATTTGCGAGTGAATGTAAAAGACAGCCATCCACTTTTATATGATTTTGTACTGATGCAAATGAATGCAAATGTCTCAGGTTAAAGATAAACAGGCTTTTAAAAACACTATAAATATTTTTCTGAAAGCATATGATGCTAAGCATTTACTTCCACTCCTCCCCACCCCCCCCAAATCTATTATTCCCATTCAAGGAGATAGGAATTGATACAAACTTTTCAACAAATCATTTTTATCATTTTTGTCTCAATGAGCAACTGTACCCACAGCAACATCTATGTTCAGCTCTGGCCCTGAGAAGCAATGCCCATCACTTGCTGAATTTAGTTACAAAATACCTTTTTATTTATACCACCTACTCAATACCACTGGACTGCATACGGTTGGGGTTTTTGTCCAGTCTTTCACAGTTGCTCCCTTAAAGGACCAAATTGTAAGAATGCTACTAAGGACAAGACATGTGGTTTAACCATCTGCTGTAGCTACCGCTGACCTCTTTACCTTAGCTTTTCTTTATTACCAGAAGCACAGTACCACCAAATGGCTGGAAAAATCAATCAGAAGAATGCCAGCAGGTAGACAGTGCCATCAAGCACCTGTTTATACCGTACTATAGAACACAGCTTAGTGTAAATCACTCTTCAGACACATTTGAAACTTACTTTTTTACAGAAACGATTCTTTACATGTCTGGATGAGGCCCTCCAAAATGCCTTAAAAATCTAATAAGGAGCCAGAAATTCTTGTGGTTTCATTCCAGTTCTGCTACTGACTTGTTGTGTGGTCTTGGAAAAGGCACTTATCCTTTCTCTGGGTTTTATTTCTCGCATATGGTGATATTAATATGCAGTAGAAACTAAGGCCATATCATATGTGAAGCTGAGAAAACAAGTTGACATACACAGCAAAAAAAACCCCAAACCTCAACTATATTCATCATCATAAATGCCATTTTAAGCACTGAGATTATTGCTCCTTGGCAGATGAAAACACTACTGTGAAAAACACAGGGCATGAGAGCAAAACCCAACAGCTACTATATGTTATTCACCTATGCGCACATTCTTACCCAGCGGTGTCTTGACATGCACTTTCTTGCCTTTCCCATCCAGGAAAAGTGTACACCACTACAATGTACCTTGGACTAGGTGATGCATTGCAAGACGATGCCTCAGTCAGCTCATGGTATCTTTTTCATACGCCATTCATAATCTTAAATCCCACTGCCTAGCACCTTCCTCTAAGAGGCAGAACTCTGACTAAGGAATAGCAGGTTGTGTTTCATTATCATTATGCTCAGCAAACTGAGTTACCCCCAGGACCAGCAAAGATTTTCTGACCTTGTGAAGACAAGGTTGCAGCATTCACATGGAAATTATACATGCAACAACTCCAATTCCTGATCTCTGCATTTTACTGTAGATAGGACTAATTTAAAATATTAGTCCAAGTCATACGTCAATTTTTCAATATTAATAAAACTCAGTACAAAATACTGACATCATGCCTAAGTTTCCCACTCTCGACTTTGAAAAAATGCGATGTGTTCTGAAAAGCCAGTACAGTAAGTGACCTAAAGATTTAGGGACAAGAAACATCATATACATACAGTGTACTATTAATTTCTGAGACTGCCTTAAAGAGCATGAGTGACGCATTACAGGACCGAGGCTCAGCAGAATGGCTTCTGAACCTTACGGAAGCCTACCAGATGCTGCTGAGCAAAGGGCTCTGGGGTCCTCTCCGAAAGACAGTTCCTTTCCAAACAAGAAGAGCCTTGCAGACCTTCTCCTGCAGAAAAAGATTTTTTTGCCATACTGCCAAATAATTAGACTTCAAAAAATTTCCCGCTTTGTCTGGGCATGAAATGAATGCATTTAAAAGGAAAACAAGAAAGAGACTCAGCCTCAAACTGTCTAGTAGCTGCACAGCTGGACAGTTCAGTGTCAGCCCCAGAGGTAACCAGGGCCAAAGCTGAGTCAGGGAGCCCATCTCCTGGGCTCTTGAATGCTCCAGGAGATGTCAGTTCTCCTCTAGGCTACATAAACCTTTCCAATTGAAGTTTTCTTTCGGGTTAGTTAAATTAGCTTTTTTGCAATAAAAAGTTTCTTTATTGGATCCACTGAGAACACCTTCTGAAGCTCTGGAGGAAAGTCTCCTATTGGATCTTCCAAATGAGAGAACAGGCAGAAAGTCATTAATACCATGCAGGGAATCATCACAGCATTTAGATACATACTACATATTAAGAAAATAATTTCCTAGGTACTCCACTATAGCAGAATTGACACACAGGGCTTTATTTAAAGCATGCCTGTTGTACTGTGAGGAGTCTCTTTACCCTGCAAAGGTCAGGGATGGTCTCTCAGCTCATTAGAATACACTGCAACTTGAGCCTCAGAGAAAAAGCTTCTCTTTTTTCCCATTGGAAATTCTTTCCTGCATAGATAAGTAGCTATTTTTATAGAAATTGTGAAAAAGAATCATATCTAAGATGTCATAATTTACCTTAAGGTCCGTGAAGCCTAGAACAGCAGTGTAACAAAATTTTAAGGTAGGAAGAAGGACAAACCATATTTCACACTGGCAGTACTGTAGAGATCGATTTTATTCTGCCTAAAAAAAACCCCTGTAGTTCCCAGGAAAGCCAGCTGGGCAAAGGGACTCATTTTATTATAATTTCCAAAAGAAGAATAGCATTCACACCTAATTTTGGAGAAAATATAAAATGACAGGATTTCATTATTACTTAGAGGATTGTGCAGGCATTAGAAACCTCTCCATTAAAGCATAAATATGAAAAAAAAAAATTTCTGATGCTTTTAGGGAAGTTTGTCACCAAAGATGTGTATTATGCCCAAGAGAGTCATAGCATCTGTTTAATGATGAGTTCTCAAGAGAAAATGTGCCCTGTTTTCACCTGATATTCATATCCATTATCTTTATGTTGTGAAAAAGCATCCAAAGAACAATTTTATCATTAGCTAATATTTTAATGATGATAATGTTGCAGTTTTAATTTAAAGGAAATATGTCTATGCATTTAAACATTTAGATTTAAATGTTTCCAGATTTGGGGTATCTGCATTTGGTCTGTTTCTTCTGCAGCTAAAACATCTGTTTGGGAAAGACACCGCAACCTAACAACTGCTGTTCTAAAGCAATGCCCTGGAATACTATTAGTTTTCTCAGTCCTTGTTGCAGAAATAGGACACCACAACAGATAGTACATTTGATTTTGCCCAAGAGGAACAGACCTTAAGGTTCCAGCCCTTTTTATCTTAAAAATACTCTCCAAATATCAGCATCTTCCCTAAACACATCTGTGAGAGAAGTAGATATAAATATCACTGTGGACCTGATGCAGACACTGTGTGACTTGTTCCAAGGTATAGAACAAGTATGTAAGACAGTAGGAGTATGAAAAACAGTAGGAAAATTGAAACTACACCTTCACCAGTCCTCTCATGAAAAAGCAGGTAGTTGTGGCAAATGCAAGGAGTAAAACAGGATCCAAAGGATGCTTAATTTATTGCCAAAATTAGTGACCTGCATGTATGTCACGAACTGCCTGTATTGCTTTGAGATTCCACGTCACAAGAAAGTATGAACAACAAAAAAGTATTTTTGTAAAACTATATATGTATGTCTGGGTGCCTCTACTTTCAAAATGTTATTATGCACTGGAATTTATTGTCTATTGCATCATTCAGTGGAACAGAAGAACAAAGCAATAGATTTTGGGGGGATTTGTTTGGGGTTTTTTTTCTTTTTAAACAGACAAATAAGCCTTTTGTTTACAGAAGAATGAGAAATGGAGATACCAGTTTAAATTATAAGGGATACCTGTGATCACTGTCCAAATTACTGTCTAAACACATTATTTCTCACATTTAATTTCTGTCTTCAGAAAAAGAGCTGTAATGTACAGCAAATGCAATGCAGTCACCTTACTGCCTTATGAATGCACCACGACTGGAAGGTTAAAGTTTGATGACACTGTGTAGAGGCTGTAACACATGATAAAAATTAATAAATCCAAGTCTATGACAAGGCCGCTTTATTTTGAGCGAATGCTTTAGACGACAAAGGTTCATTTCACCCTCCTTGAAAGTTTATATTGCAACTGAGCTTTCTCAGCGTTAAATCTCTGGCTGGAGACATTCACTGGGCAAACTTGTTTCGTTCAGAAACGACGCAAAGAAAGGTAACTTCTCCTGCAGAACTGACCTAACACGATGCATCTGCCACCCTCCTACGCTCGCCCCCCACTTTGTTCTGAGATTTCTGCACATTAGCTACCGGCACTCCTTTCCCCCTGCTTTCCAATAGGACAAAGTGAAGTTTCATAAACAGCGAAGTGTGTTAATTCAAACAAAACACAGGACAGCAGTTCTTTTAGGCAGTAAAGTCCTGTCTGCATATTTTAGCTGTTGCATAATTGTTACCTTTAGCTCATAAATGTCAAGGTCAATTCAAGGTCAACTCTAGGTGTTTAGCACATGAAACTCAGAAATGCTGCTGTAAGAAGCATACTTTATAAATCACAATATTTTGTTCTCATTTGGGTTTTTTGTGTTGTTTTTTTTTTTTCTTACTACCCGGTGGTGTTTAATCTGCCTTCATAAGATGTACATTTATACAGTACTTTCAAGCTAAAAGTATAATTTATGTACTTGGAATGCAGACTAACATATTTCTATACTCCAAATTTGACTATTTCCCCTCTAACATCCACATCAAATGTTGTAAGTTTGTTTGCTGAAGAGCAGAAACCAGCCACTAAAACAAGGCAGTATTTATTCAGAGCTGCTATCAAACATTTGAAGAAATGTATGCAAGAGAGAGAACTTCAATTACACAGATTATTACAAATAGTTCTCTCATACTGAAAGCCATGATAAAGTTTACACTTAATTCAATGAAATACAATTGAATTTTATTGCTCTGGCTCACTTCTATATGTTAACTGTATCCTAGCACTAGCAATAACTGCTAGGAAAACTTTTCTTCTTTTACATCGCGGATATTTTACTTTGTGTAGGACAGAAGCACACTGTATAATGTTAAAAAAACCATACGAAGATAACTGGAAGAATACTAAAATAGTGCGAGGGAGTTCACAAACTAATTACTTAAATCTTTGCTGACCTGAGCCTTTACACTATGGTAGTTCAGAGTGGTGACTGGTTCTGCACTCCCTCCTGCTTGCATGCTCTCGATACCCAAGATACAGCAAATAATGTCATCGATTTCCTTCAATTACATTACAAAGGATTAATTTGCACCCAGGGAATAAAAGGTTGCGACGGTAGCTTTTGCATCACTCAACAACAGAATCCAGCATTTACAACGTGACTCAGGAGCACGCGGGAGGAGTGAAAAAGTCATTTACTTAGCGTTCTTTAATTCTTTGTGGTATCATGAGAGTATATCATGATTTATGGCTAAATAGCACATATATTTTTCTCAGGAGAAAAGCCTTTCATAACCTGCTCATTTCTGTGGCACTCAGGAGTTACGAGATCCAAGTCCACTCGTAAATGTGGTGTCCTGCTGAAAGCGGTTTGATAGCCTTTTGATTAAAAATAGTTCTAGGCTCTGCTGTGTTTTCAAACCATGGGTTAAAATGCTAAACCATCAGCATTTTTAAAAAGTAAGCTTTAATGACGGTGCACAAAATTAGTTACTTGTTTTTCTTTCAAATGGGATCATTCATTGTTAATTAAGCATTCTTTTCCTGATTTGATTACATAAAGAGTTGGTTTGCAACACAATAGCATATGAAGGTCAGTACTGCTACAGGAGAAACCCTATATGCTGTGACAAATCCAATAACCATCAGGGTATTTGGTTCATAGAAATAAAGCGTTTCTTAAAATATTTTGCTGATTTGCTAAGGTATTGGGAGACATTTTGCTGAGTGCGTAGCATGACATTCCCAGGAGGAGATACATTTTATAGTGAAGCTGTCAACAAATTTGCTTGTGGGATAAAAGGTTGGCGCTTACGAAGTGACGGGTGTATGAACAGCTTGCAGAGATTGGGGTGCTAAGACGAGAAGAGGAAGGGTGGAGAGGAGTAGAAAGATGAAACTGCTTTCTCACCCTCTGCTTCTACTTACAGAGAGAGGAAAAAAGGTGAAAAGTAGGATTTCTCCTCATTTGCTAGACTAAACAGGAAATATAAAATTTACAAATTGTAATATCTTTAGTTTTCGAAAAGAAGTAATACCTTAAAGAAATTGTTAATGCTACATTTCAAAAGTCAACCAGATGTGATTTGTGGGAGGGAGAGGAACATCTCCTCATTCCCCCTTGAGCACCGACGAAGGCAGCGTGCACACGCACACACCCCCTCCCAAAGTGCTGCGCCAGCGGAGCAGGACACACTCACAGCATCCACCGCATATTGCCACTGCACGCTCTCTCCCCTCCTTGAAACACCATGGTCAATAGCTATGAAGTTCAACATGTACGTTGTGAAATACATTTCTGAGTAGTACAGACGACAGTATGGTTAAACCTCAAGCTAAAAAAGTAGGAAGAAATACCGTATCCGAAGGAAAAAGAGTAATTTACTCTAGGACACAGTTTCAACTCCATGTAGAAGTGTGCCACTGCAGCTGTAAGGAAGACTTCTGGCTCCCTCTAGGGGCTTCCACCGGCCCCTTTAAAAAACGTATTTTTTTAACATGCCCTATAAACATCTCTCTCTCTCTCTCTCATACCCTGGTAAGGGAGAAGAACTACATGACTCTGATATAACTAGACATGCCAATAATGCATTTTACACTTTTGGGGAAGAGATGCTTTTTTTCTCCCTGTGTGGAAAAGGTAACAGGTATAATAAGCCCTCCTTTTCTTCACCCTAAGAGCAAAAATTCCACATGCATTTGTTCTCAAATCACCACAATCCCTTTATTGTTTGTGAGAAAATATTTCAAACCAAAGCAATTATGTCCACATCTTTATAGTTAATAATCTCACAGCCAAACTCTGACGTGAACCATCACTGATTAGTTTTTCTTCAAGTCCAATCAACTGTCATATTTATGCACTTCATCACTTCCAGGTTTTGTTCTTACTATCGTTCTGAATAGTGTTAAAACACCGGGGGTTTTTTTGTTGGTTTTTTTTTTAATTTAAAATTACAGCCTATATTTGTGTTTGGAACCTATCAAACAACATTAAGAAAAGAAATGAATAACTTTGTTGTAAATCCTACTCTAAAGATTGTTATCCAGTTACATCTCAGCTGGAGCTTACACACTGCTAGCACACAAGGAATATAAGCTCACCACTCCAAATTAAGCCAAACAGTAACTTAAGAAAAAATAGCAAGAAAGAGAAGCAATAGGATTGCTTTTTGTAATCTGCTATGAACTACTTCTGCTCTCTACACATACGCAAAACAAGGTAACAAGGCCTAAAGATCAGTGTGCCTCTTTCCATTGCGTTTACTAGGCTGTAGATCAAGCAGGTCATCCATAATTTGCCTCTTACAGAATGCAGGCAAGACAGGGCAACAATGCATCATTTGAAGAAACTCTGTAGATGTGTTATTAGGCCCTTTTTAACAATTATAGCCAGGTCTTGGAAATGTCATTTCCCTGAAGAGTGTGTGTGGATCAAGCCTGGACCATTTGTGTGAATCTCTTGCAGAGTCCATCACTTCAGTTCTGGGTGCTCAGCATGCTTTGCATCAGCAGACAGGTGGGAGGCTAGGAAGTACTTCCAGCACAAGTTTAAAACAGAACTAAGCAAAACCAACATCAAACCCGAGCAAGTTAACACATGCAATAAGAATAAAAACAACTCCAGGTATTCGTAATTCCATCCAAATGTATTGCCCAAATGTCTGTAACTTGCTTAATTCAAATCTAATCAAAAGTTTGGAAGCCTGTCCAGGGAAACGCAGCCTCACCTCTCAAACCACGGCACAAGGCAAGTCAAGAAGCAGCACGGCAACAACAAAGCTATTGCATGCATGCCCGCCGCACTTAGGGGGATTAGCGGGGGGTCAGGCTCCCATGGCTGCACCTGCAAAGCTCAACACTATGACATTAGCTAATATCCTGCATAAATCATATTCCTTCTGTTTTAAAAGCAAATAAATAGCTGTGCATGTGTCCTTTGACCTTCATAGCTGGGAAACCTATGCAGTTTAATGGCAATAGACTACGCTCAGCTAACCACTGCTGGCAGGGCGTCTCTCTACTGTTTTAAGTAGAAATGAAATTTAAAGCAGCTATACCCATAAAGATTTTTTTTTTAATCCTTAAGAAGTGGAAGGGACTTTAAGAAGTGTGAGATAAGGAAAATTTAAAAAATATAGTAGACCATATATATATATATATGGACTATACAGCGAGAACTACAGTAAGAAACCGCTCATAAGACATTTATGGTATAATATCAAAAAAGAGAATGTCCAAACCGTAAGTCCAATTCAGGAAGCATACGAGCTTTTGATCTTATTTGATAATACGAGGACAGAGATTAATGAATTTTTGCCTGCCACAGCTTCTATAGTCTACTTAACTTTTCATTTAAATTCAGGCTCAAATCCTAATTACAGGTTCAGTCTATATGCAGAACACTATTAAAAGAGTTATTTATCCTTTACCGGAAACTTGCAAACACCAAATATATAAAGTTTGCATAATAATCATATTTTTAATATATGGAATAATATTAACCAGATAGAACTGTTACTAGAACTATAATTATTTACCAGACCTTAAAAATGGCAATTGTTTCTTAAATAGCTTCTCTCCTTAGAGGGCACTGTTAAGAAGTTAAGAAACACTTAATCGTAATGGGGGAAGTATAGAACAAACACATCATATTGAAATAATCTGTTTTCTTTGAACTCTAATTTTACAATAGATCCTATAAGTCATAATCTTGTGAACCACCCATCTAGAAAAATTGCTCGTTGGGTTGGGAGGGGTGGGGGGACAGGGCTGGTTACGGGGGTTGGGTTTTTTTGCTTTTTCAGGAAACCACACAAAAATTGGGTGTGTGCACACAAAATAACTATTCTGTTATTTTTCTGTTATTTGTACTGTAGTGTACTATTGGGGCATGGTGTAGTGCCCTAGCTGATTGTAGAATCCTTTTATGACATCTAAGTGATTTTAAACAACCTCAGATACTAAGAGATTCTGACAATCTAGCCAGGAAGGAACAGAAAAAAATCCATTAATTGTAATAATCAATTCCATTGATGTGTAATAAACACAGAATATGTTTTGATGAAAGCGTGTTTTTCACATAGCCCAAATATTTATGGCAATATAATATAAATAATAAATATTAAAATATTTAATACTTTATATTAAATAGCAGAATAACATTATTTAAGAATTAGAAACAAAACTAAAAGGCTGCTTTAAAAGTTTAATTCTAGCTTCTTTTCAAACTGACAAAAACCTCTATTAAGAAATATTATTTATCATTTCTACATAATGATGCTGTAAAAATTAGATATTGAATATGCTATATAATTACATAAACAAAAGTGCATAAAGTGCACAAAGTACCACCAAGGTGAGTGCAACACTACTATAATAAATTTCAAACCCAATGCATTTGAATGCCCATACTAACCAATGAGAATTCAGCTTTCTTATGAAAATACAGCTGTATTAAATATATTACAGCTGGAATAAAATATATCCAGGTTTCTTTTGTGCATGGGATTTAATTCCACTTCGAAGTTTAGCAAGCCACACTGTATTCCAGGACTATCAATGCTCCCTTGCACAATACCTTGGTTTAGAGGAGCAGCAGACAGTGTATGGTTTAGAGGAAGGGTCCAGATCCTCTCTGCAAGCAGAACAAAGGAGGGGAGCACAACCCTGAGTGTGATGCAGAATCCTGAGAAATTTGGTATGAAGAGGTAAAATGACTTGTCTGAGATCCTACCGGACTGCAGCATTCTTGGGAACACAAATGCAACTTTTGGATTTAAACACAAGGCCATGTTTTTTCTATTTTATTAGATAAATAAACAGCATATGTAAAATACGACCTTTCATTACACCACTAAAACCTACTTTGCTCAGTCAAAATCAACTTAATGTCACAGGCTTTTTTCTTTCTATTTTTCTTCTTTCCCGCTACATAATTTCCTTTAAATTAGACTGAAAGCAAACACTTGATACAAAAATCTGGTTTAGCACAATGAAAAGCACAAGGATATCTGAAAACCTGAAAATCTCAAGCTAGCTTCAGGCATGAGTGGGATTTAATCAGAATTTGGCAACTGAAATGTATTTGCAGCAGTCTATATGAATCAGCTCAGATGGTGGTTTTACTGATAAAAATGAAAAGAGCAATAGACATGCAAAAGGTTTTCTAAGGCAAAAGTAGTGGGACTGAGTACCAGATTTTTCCCAATACTCTTATTTGAAGATAAATCTGACAGAATTCCCTCACCCCAGTTTTATAGAAAGATTGAAAAGATTAAAAAAAAAAGGCAAAACCCAACACCACTATTTCTGGCAGGAGTTTCTTTTTTAGAACTTAGTTTGTGAAGTCCATTCTCATATAAGCTAAATTTAGGTAACTAATAAACTAACCTAGAAGATGAGCAGAAAATCTGAGATTACTTCTTGTCCCATAAATACAAATCAATTTTAATTCAGTACTGTTTAGGGATATAGTTTATATGAGCTCACTTGGTTCAAGACTATGTTTTTGATGGATATGGCCTTCTGCTTGTTCAGCTGTACAAATGAGAAATGCAATCCAGGTTGATGGTGAAAAAGAGTAAGCAAAACTCCATAAACTGAAGCTTATGGAATGTATGACACCAGCTTTGGATATAAACTTAAAAAAAAAAAAAAATTAAGAAGCATTACAACTCCTGAACTGAGATGCAAAGCCAATAAATAATCACCAATACAAAAAGAGAAGTAAAACAAACAAACAAACAAAAAAACCACCCCCCCAAAAAAAAACCCTACCAGAAACACTACAGATTGTGTACCACATTTTTTCATCTTCAGAATTTAATTAGCCCAAAAAGAATACTCCCATCCCTCTCTGCCATACACATTGTCTGTGCATTCACATAGATACATATTTGGCAAACATGATAAGCTTAAACTATAATAAACAATAACTCCAATGTATTTCACTTTTTTTTCTAAATAGTAAAAAACCTCATTTGGACTGCTTTGAGAAAATTGTATCTTCTTCCTGGCCTAACACAGAGAAGTACTTAAACAAAGCCTCATGTGTTTCAGTTAGTTACCTCCATCCCTTAACCATTCTGACCAGTTCAGACGTGCTGTTTCCTCCCCAGTTCCGAAAGGCTCTACAGCCCTACCAGGGACCCGAACCTGGAGAAGAGACTGGGGACCTGCAAGCTGGCACTTGTTCTCACCACGCCTGCAAGCACTAATGATGGTAATACTCAAAAAGACAAACTGGAACTTTATTTCAAAATACTCAATCGAGTAATAAGGCCAGCAGAGGGACCCATAAGGCAGAAACAGTCATGCAGCTACGCAATCGCAAGACACTTCTACTCAAGAGGCTAGTTTTGGGGTGGTTGCAGAGAGTTTTGCACTGCGTGCCCCCTTCCCAAAGGCTTCCCACAGACTGCGTGCAGATCTTTAAGTGCACTGCACAGTACAGAGATCTCCTTGTGCTGTATTTGCTGAAGAGGGTTGCTTTTTTTCATTCTTCTCCCTCACTGCTGCCATTCCCGCTTAACCAGGCAGCCTGGGAAGCAGGGTGACTGAGGAGGGCTGAAGGGTGAGTTTGCTGTTCCCTGGCAGTTTTGGCAGCAGGATGAAGCGCCTGTCCTCCCCACAGGCTGGCCTGTACGAGATGAGAGGTCAGGCAGTTGGTCACCTACTCTGAACTGGCTCCATTCAAACTGCTTTTGAAAGGATGACAAAATTTAACTAGTGTTATCTCCTTGATCTGCCCCGGTGTTCCTCAACCACAGGCCAATGCAGGAGAGCAGCTGGGTAACATCAGTCTCACAAGGCAGCAGCCTTCTCCCGATGCATTCACAGTAGCATCATAGGAAATGAGAAGGCAAAAACGCAGCCAAAAGACTCAACGAGCCTGTCAAGCCAAAGCAACAACTAATCAGATCAAGCGATTAAGACATCCTGGTAAGCATGAGGAAGACCTACCTCAATACTCCCTTACTTTATGATAACAAAGGGCAACAATCTGCAGTTCTAGCTACACTATTAGACCTGTCACCTCACTGTGACAAATTCAGTGCAAGGCATTAGGTAACATTTTTTGCTTCAGTTCTCAGCTTGCACTACTAAATGTTATTAATGTGCCTTAATTGTATAGTACCGCTACCTTTTATAAATCAGGATCAACATTTCCACCTTTATTTAAAAAAAAAAAGAAAAAAACAAAACAAAACAAAACACACCACCCCCCATAAATATGCAGTTCATTATCTGGCAGTCATAACCACAGTTTCACAGGCCTGAAAAACAGTGTTCCGTAATATCTGGCAATCCTCTATTCGATAGAATTATCAGGAAACTATAGAAACCATCTTGCCACCAAAATAAAACACTTGAATCCTGAGACACTCAATAAATATGGTGTTTTCTTCATATTTCAATGTTATTCACATAACCACAGCTAGGGGAAAAAAAATTACAGCACTTCACATAGAGTACCCATAATTACTGTCCTCCTTATTTGGCATGATATTCAATTCATAGCACTCTTGACTTAGAACACTGTTGAAAAGTAATAGAAAAATTGTTTAATAATCACTATCAAAGCCAAATTTAGCTCATAGTCACTTATGCTGAATGAGAACCAAATATTATGCTTATAACAAGCTAGCTGATAAAACTATGAAATCGCCACATGAGTTGTTTAAGGAAAGGAGTCTCACAAAGGCAGAATGGCTTTTTAGCTGCCTGCAAAGCACAGCCCAGAACATGCTCCTCCTCTTTTGAAAAAATGACATCTTCACAGTATTAAAAAAAACAGCTTTTAATCGTGGGAAAATATCCCTTCTTAGAAGTTTTGCGTTAACAAATACTAACCGTAAACAGCCCCCTGCACTGGAATTTACCTGGACGCTGGAATTTACCCAATGAGCCACATACAAAGTGCTTCAAATAGAGTCTCCAAATACTAGGGAACCTGATAGCAAGTTCAAAGTAATTCTGCATTTTTGGGACACGCTAGAGAAAACTGTGCAAAAGAGGGATAAATGACAAAGAGAGCGTAGCAAGGATGTACAAGCTCCTTTGGGATTTAACCTGTTGTAACTGACTTGTAATTCGCTCTTACCATTTTTACTGACACAAGCATTACTGGAGTTTAATATTAAACACTCCCTGGTACAACCCTTAAATAATATATATTTTAATTTCTTTTTAAAGCAACACTGACAGTTTTGAAATGAATTTGTAGTTTTTTCTGTAACATCTATCTGGCCGCCTTAAATCACCATAGTGATCTCGTGACTAATATCCATCAGAAATTTCCCAGAGTAATGCCACTCTGAGTTCTAGCAGCTAACCACTTCTGACCAGATCCTTGCTCGATGTAAATTGGATAGAGCAAATTTAGACAAGATATGAGCCGTGTGTCTTTGACATAAAACTAAAGAAAGTTCCAGACATCTGCCTCAACAGGATTTTGTTCAAAAAAACACTCCTACATGCCAGTTATAAATATACAGAAGGTTATATATATTTATTCTAGAAACATATATTTGATAAAGATGACCTTCTCTGCAGAATGAATTGGAAAAGTTTGTTGGTGTGAACATGAACTGTGGAAATGAAAAAGGGTGCAGACAGCATTTTGTTAGATCAGGGCTTATGTTCAAAGAAAGGACGACAGCAATGCAAACAAATTGGAAGGACCTGGCTTTTTTTTTTTTTCATTTGGATATTTAATAAAATACAGAATTGTGCCGTCTGTATGTAAAGCAATGTAATTTAACTATCTGTGGCTGTACTTACACCATCATCATCAACTGCCCACATACATATGGTATGGAAATACTGTACAGCCTTTAGTTCCTCAAACACATGGCTCTGTACTGTCTGAGCTTTCTCTCACGACAGAAGGAAAAGCAACCTGTCCATATGTGGGGTCGGTTCCAGCCGGGAGATGGCAGCAGTAGGCGGAATGATTGCAGTGGTTCCCTCATTTATTTTGTGTATATGCTCTTACGGTCCTAAGGTCAACATTAACAAAAATATAAAAAGACTGGGGGGGGCCGGGGGGGGGGGGGGGCGGGAAGAAGCATTTTTCAAGGTCACAATATTTACAGTTACATTGAAGTAATGCGTCTGTGGTTTCTGATACTCACTGTTAATTCGACACTATGAATGGCAATTAAAATTAACAGAAGAGATGATACACTTATGGTTCCTATGGCAATCTGTGACTACTAGATAGTAAGCGTGGCTGCCGTTTTACCAGTTGCCTTCATGCCATGTAGTGCACAAGCAAGGAATTTTTTATTTTATTTTAAAGAACAGTACAGTCCCTCCCTCTCATCCCTCCTCCTTTTCTTCTTTATTGCTAGGTCCCTCTGAAGTCTATCATACAGCCCTTCAGACTGGCTAAACAGTACTGGGACTCCTCGTGGAGCTGTGTTATCTCTTCTCTGGAGTAAGTACTGCAAACTAGTCATCTGGCAGTGCCATCACCACAGCTACGGCTGCTGCCACTTTGCTTGACCCTGCTGTCAGGGAGGTGGCAGAGGGGACCGATCTGTATTGAAAATGCACTACCTGAAGAGGGTTCTCACCAGTAAAATGTTTCCATCTAATGCTACTTACGCCATTTTCTCAGACTTGTGGCTAAATCTAACCCATTTGCTTTTGGAGGAAAACCAGGTATAATTATTAAATGTAAATAAAATGTAAATATTCAGTCAATATTCAATGACATTTTTAAAAATGAAGGGAGGAAAAATAAAAAATATTGCATACAAACATATTAGAATGAATTCCAAAAGAGTAATGACAGCATCAAAAAGCTGGGCAGAAGAGTAAGCAAATGAAAGGCTTCTGGCACTATTAAGAAACCTTCCTTAGAAGAAGCTATGGCATGGAGGGAGTCTGTTATTAGAAGAGATTTTGGAGATACTACAGGGAAAAAACCCCACATCATTATGGTATGTGCCATAGATCTATTGAAACAAATTACAAGCAAAGGAAGATGAAAAACAGGATAGCACTTGACCATTGGGATAATGGAGAAGTCTTCCAAGGGGGACAGTATTTTGTTTTGCTTTGTTTTATTTAATAGACAGAAATCTTGTGTAATACTTATGCATACATCGAAAAACACCTAAAGATAGGAAAAGAGAGAAAGCAAGCTAAGATGAAGGAGGAAGTTTAGGTTGGGCTGTAAAGACGGAGAATCAGGAGATGTTTAGACCACAGGGGAGCAGCTGGAAATCAGTTCAGAAAAGATCTTCCAAAGTGGCTGGAAAGAAAAGATATGTGGAAAAAAAACCATAAGAGGGATGAAAAGAGAAGACTAGACCTCATCCGTCTTTTAGGATGTTAAGACCTTGGCAGAAGATAAAAACTTAACAATGGAATAAAAACAGGGAATAAACAGTCAGCTGCAAGGCCTGGCAAGTTCCTCTCCAGCAAGTATTTTCCAAAATTAACAGGAAGACATCAAACACTCTGTGCCCATCTTATCTTTGCTATTCTTCTTGCAATAGTGCCTACCACTGTGGCAGTGTGCTGCTCCCCTTGTCCCCTTGTCTTACCTCTGGCCCAAGCAGCCAGAGCCCTGCAGGCAAAACCTCACACAGGTTCTGCAGGGAGTGGGGGGGGGCGTAAATGTGTAATGTAATAACAAGAGAGCATAAGGCTTGACAGTAATTCTCTGTCCTAAAAGCCAAAGAGGTGAAACTACTGTATAAACAAACAAACAAATACCTTGGTATTCGTAGCAATAGGTTTCAGTGAGCTGATCTTAAAAAAGTTGGGAAATTGATTTTATTTTCAACAACATATTAATGCAGCAAACATTTTTCAAACGTAAATATGCTGAAACACACAGTCTCATAAAGAACAGGCATTTTCTTAATTTATTACTACCATATTAGGACTTTATTTTAAGAAGGGATTTAAAAGTTACTGAAAGAATCTTCACAAAACCTCAGGACTTCCTTCCTCCTTTTCCATACATTAAGCTCTTTCAAACAAGGCAAGATGAGATATGCTAAGAATTTATCTCCACAGTAGTCATTTCAGAGGGAATCAAAATTTCAATAGGATATGAAAAGCTACTTAAAAAGAGAAAAATGTTTGTGAATTTTCTCAGGAGGGGGGAAAATAAGATAGTTGTTTAGTTTACCATATAACAAAAAGAAACTGTATCTTTGATTACTGTGCACTGTGGGCTTAAAGCTAAGCAGGAGAGATCTAGTTAGTAAACATCATCTCACTCATTCTTAAGAAGCTTAAGAAATGCCATCACCAAAATACTTGACTGAGTCTATCAGAATAACTGAAGTAACACATACATGTTAAACTCATGCTGTAAGAAGGACTAATCCAAAAACTGTTTTTAAACATTTAAAATCAATACATCCTACTGGGATGGATATTTGCTAAGTCTCACCTTTAGATCATCTGTGCAGATGTTGTTATGAAGAAGAGAAAAAAAAAGGAAAATCTCTTTTTGTAATTTTGCAGATTTTAGGTGATAATGATGAGCCTCAAAAATAATCTCAGTGCTCCAGATTTTTTTTTCAGTATCATATCAATACTAATGTAAAACACCATCTGTACATTTCTCTCTGTTATTTGGCAATTTTGCTGAAGGCTGAAGAAGCATTAATTCCCAATCAGTCATCTACATGACTATGTCCAACATGATGTAATACTTTAACACAGTCAACGATCAGAGATTTGGGATAAAATGCTAATTTCTCAGACTAGACCAACATACTCTAAAAAGGAATCAAGAGGCAGAGCTTCTTTGACATCCCAGGTAGTTCAATGAGAGCTTGCCATGCCACAGAAAACAAAAATCAAAGAAAATAAGGATGGGAAAGAGAAAGGTGGTCAAAAGATGCAGGTGAGTGTAGAAATGTGAACAGTTTCTCCTCTAAAAGCTACTACACCCAAAAGGAATAGTCTGCTCATGTAACCAGAGCACTTAGGCAGAATGAGAAAGACTAAGCCACTTTTATATAACTAAAAGCCATAGAATACCTTAAGTAAGAAACATTATAACAAACCACAACTTTACTTTCTCTCAGATAATGCAGTTATTCAGACTGGCATAGCTTTGCAGTATACTGAAACACTGAATTCAA
The DNA here is from genome assembly GCF_035582795.1 of Mycteria americana. Classification (NCBI taxonomy): domain Eukaryota; kingdom Metazoa; phylum Chordata; class Aves; order Ciconiiformes; family Ciconiidae; genus Mycteria; species Mycteria americana. Next base: position 34,243,739 of record NC_134366.1, on the reverse strand, counting down.
TAATATCTGTTCCTCTATGTACTTTTTTTAGAAATAAATATGCTTTTGTAACACTCTCAGCTGAATCTGAAAGGAACTGTCATGAGAAGAGAGAGACTAGCATGGTTAGAAGCAGAAAAAATTGCACCAAGTTGATTTTGGTCATTTTCAGTGGCACTCACCAGCAAAGGAACAAGTGAAGAACAATTTTATAAATACATTACAGAAATATGAAAAAAAGGACACTTGGAAGCTAGCTGTGTTAACTGTTCCTCTTTAAAATTTGTACAATGTCACCTGGAAAAAAATCTGAGGATGTATTCGTTTTTTTGTCAGGGCCAACACAACTCTAGTCTAGACTTAAATGATTTATTCCCCAAGTTCCATTTTGATGTTAATGCTGTGCACCTTGAAATTATGTTAGATTCAAAAGGGTGAGGGGAAATTTCTATTTGAAAAACCATTTCATTGCAATGGCTACTCTGATTAACAGCTTGGAAGTATCAAAGGGTACTGCTTCTCAACAGGAGACCATGCCCAGCTTTGTGTTGCCACATGGAAATGCAGCTGGCACCCAGGTGCAGCTCGGATAGTTTGCAACCCTATACCAGTACGTCCTCACTGCTGAGCAGTCATTTCCAAGTGGACTGTGATACAGATAGATCCACTCCTGTAACACAGTGTTTAGCACATGTCTTTTCATCTACAGGTCTCTACATGTGTATAAAATATAAGCAAGAACTTTTAGGCAAGTGAAGCTTGCCTATGACCGTACAGTCAGCCACCACCGAAGGTTCAACAGTGCTTTTATACATGCAGTCCATACACACACAAGAGCTAATGTCCCCTAAAAGATTTTTCATTTGCCAAACACCAGTGTCTATCCTGTCACCTATGTAAGCTTTTAAAAAATGCTAAGTATCGTCAGAGGCAAAAGTTTCTGGGTATTTGTAGGTCAAGACGTGACAATCAACTCTTTCACATTTCTGAAAGTTAGATTGTTTCATGTAAAGCAGTTAATTTCTTAAGTGAACCTCTCTGAAGACCTGCTTGGAGCAAGTGAAACACCCTTTTAAACTTGTAGGTGTATTCTTCATGACAAACAATAATTCATCTGCAAGTATAAATGGCAGTCTGCACAAAATAGGTGGCTTCCATATACACTGCGCATATACAGTACATTTTACTGCTAAATGCCAGTTTTTCAAAGTGTGGCCTGTAACATTCCTCAGAGTAACAGCATACTTCAGCATCACTTTTATTCTTGATGAACAAAATCTGTGCATTGCCCGTGGTAGTTAGTCTGCACTCAGCAGGTTTCATTGTTAGAAAATAGCTCACAGAAAAGATGGAGCTCCGTTTATTTTGAGCTGTGGAATTTAAGCTGTAATTGCCTAATTAGATTTCAAAGCCCACTGACAAGCAGCATGATCATACTCCATTTGAACATCTCCTGATACAGGCACGGAAGTGACCCCTGTAAGATGTGGGAACCTCATTAGTGATGAACAATTAGGAAATATAAAACTCAAAAGGTTTTAATAAACACAGAGTGAACATTACGGTCAACTACAACAGCTGTTGTGATTTTAAGATTTATGACAGATTTATTACTTGTTGTATGTTATAGTACATTTCCTACATACCCACAAGCAACTCCTACAATATACACCAGATTTTTTAAGTTCAAAAAGGGGAGGGGGGGGGGGAATGTAACCCTTGCATTCCTTTTTTGAACAAAATCTTCAACATCAAAAGCCTTCAATTTCCAATATGTAATGTAGCATCCTCTCTCTGATTTGACTTTACACATGCACTTCAGAAAACACATGTAAATTCAAGGACTGCCTCAATAAAGGAAATTAATGCTGTAACAGCTAAATTTTGTGTGGTAAACAGACTCAAATGCAAAATACAATGTTAAGTACCTCTGCTCCCATTATAGAGCATTCTATGTCATGGAAAAATTAGTCACCTCAGAGGAAAAACCACAAAACTGGTGCAGAGAGCAAGAAACAGCCTAAAAGTAGCTAACAGGAATCTAAGACAGACATAGACTGCCTGGGTCACTTAGCTCAGTTCTTCACAATTAAAAAGATTGACTTAATAGAAGTTTAATTCCAGATAGGTGCACACCAAAACTGATAGGAGCCCTTCAAAATGTCAAAAGCCAAAAAATTCTAATGTCTTCTAAATTTTTCCAGAATATTCCTCAAAACGTTTAGAACAAGTGTCAGACTTTTCACTCGACCGACCATGAGCCTCAAAAGCAGCAGTACACTGAAAACAAGAAAGTGGGAGAAAGAGACAGGGGAGAGGGAGAATGAGAAAGAGAGAGAGGGGAGAAAAAAAACCCCAAAGGTGTTGCAGTAGCCTCGCAGAAATTTTATTAAGTGAAACATGCCCAGTGATCCTTGCAAATGAACAAGGCTCTATGCTGTAAAGGAAGGAAAAAGAACCGCATTCGTTCCTGCCAATATGACTCAGAGGAAAATTCCTTCCTATCCTAAAAATCAAACCATTAGTCTAACCTGAACGTGCATGCATGATGTGCCGCTTGGCCAAGTCTCTTCAGATCCTGGTGTTTCCTCCCCTCCACTGCTTCAGCGAAGTACCTCAGCGTATCTGCTCCACTGGGCCTCAAACCACTGCCATGTTTCTGGACCTCATGTGATTTACACCATCAGTTCCCATCTAGCGAAACACAGCACAGCACAAAGCCTAGGTATTAACCTCTCCTACCTGGTTCTGACGCCATGCAGTGTGCCAGCTAAGCTGGGCTTTCCGTCTCAGGCTACCCAGCAGTGACACTGGTGGTGAGGTCAGCACAAGGAAGGGGAGTCAGGGGCAAGAGAGGCAAGGAGGCAATAGTCCTTGGAGAAAAAGGTGTGCAAGGAAGAGGCATGGTGGGAGGCAGTGGCAGGATGCGGGGAGGCACAGAGAAGGAAACGCCAGCAGCGAGACTGCACTTCAGGATGACATCCAGTTTCATCTACAAAACTTCTACATTGCAAAGGAATAGCAACAGATGGGGAATTGGCTTTATATCACTCTTTGAACCACGGACACTTAGAGTTTACCCTTTTTCTCCCTTCCTCTCCTTTGTTTTTGTCCGGAAAAGCCCACCTGCAGCCTAGCAAGAGAGGCAAAAAAAAAAAATCTTTCCAATTATATTGGCCTGAAGACACTCAAACAATTATTTTTTCCTTCCTTTCACCTCCTACTTGAAAAACGAAGACAGAATGCAACTCACTATATTCATTCTGAAGATGAGAAGGAATGTTGTCGTCCACTATTCATCCTTCCCTGCTGCTATGGAAATCAACACAACAGTTTATAACTGGGTAAGACTCCACACATCTCATTCAGAAACTCGTACTGGCTTTACTGTCCTACATGAATGGACACCACAGCTGTCCTTTCAATACCATAGCTTCCCACATCTTTCTTTCAAAGACATACGTTCTGAGAAAGGAAAAAGCAATACGGTGAAAGCAACTGTCATTTACTACTTGCATGTACCCCTATTGCAGTGTCGGTTTACAAGAGCAAACAGGAAAGTGTCTTCTGTGCTCTGCTACGTGATTTCCACCAGTACCGTCCTTCAGCAACTAAGAGAAGCTGACAAAATTCAGAAAAGGAAAAACTCAATACCCTATAAAATGGCAAACAATGCTGGAGACAAGAATAAGACAGTTCCAACTACAGAGAGAGGACAGGAAATACAGTATTAGATTGTTACGCTTTTATTTTTTAATCTCATTCCTACTAAGAGCCTTTACAGACTATTTATAGTTATAATTAAGTGTGTTTGGTGTATCAATGTGCTCTACAATAATTCTACTAACAATTTAATTACTAAAAACTTTTTTTGCCGTTAGGCAGTTAACATCTGAGATTGATAACAAAAGCACAGGATAATTAGATAGGGATATTTAAACCAAATGGAATTCATGCATTTATTACACACTTGGTCGCCCATCTAAAATTAGGTAAGTAATCTGAATCTGAATGATGAAAAATAACAATGATGAAAAAAACAATTAAAAAACAATACAGAGATAAATGCAATGAGTTTTCACTTTTTAACCATAAGTGCAATTTCTATTCCTGATTATAAAAGCAGCCTAATGTGATTTCCTATTTGGTTTATGACTGCAGGCTGGCAGCAAAGCGCATCGTTAATTGATCAGCAGAAAATACTTCATTTCTTTTAGTTTATGTTTAGGCTTTGATCTTAATTTCTCTTGTGACTTCTGCCAGGATTGTTTGTCATACTTTAACAAAATCCATGAGCCACAATAGGAGATGCTAAGCTTATATCTAGGCATTTGCTTATGAATAATCTTCCTATAGCCTAATTTACATAATTTTATTGTTTAGTGGATTTTTCCCATGCAGATATATTACTGCCAGTGCAACTGTACTTAAAGTGGTGTCAATAGAGTGTGCTTCTGAGAGTTATAGTTTGCATATAAGAATCTACTCTGAGCTAAAATATAGCATATATCACAAAATGCCCTAGAGGAAATTAAGTTCACAGAACGTCAGGAGGAAAAACAGTTTGGCTGTATTAACCTATAGGAAAGCAAAACGCAAACAGAAGACAGAGATTTTTAGAGCATTTCTTAGAGCTTAATTTTGTTTTGTTTATTTTTAGGGTGATAATCCTTGTAGAATTCTGCCTTTGGGTTTGGGATGCTTAAGAATTAAAACCTGAAATTGATAATCAATATTGTGTTTAGAAAGGTTAGTTTTCCATGTGTCCTGGCTTCAGCTGGGATAGAGTTAATTTTCTTCCCAGTAGCTGGTATAGTGCTGTGTTTTGGATTTTAGTGTGAGAATAATGTTGATAACACCCTGATGTTTTAGTTGTTGCTAAGTAATGTTTACACTAGTCAAGGACTTTTCAGCTTCCCATGCTCTGCCGGGCACACAAGAAACTGGGAGAGGGCACAGCCAAGATAATTGATCCAGACTGGCCAAAGGGCTATTCCATACCATCTGACATCATGCTCAGTATATAAACTGGGGGGAGTTGGCCAGGGGGCAGCGATCGCTGCTCGGGGACTGGCTGGGCAGCGGTCTGCGGGTGGTGAGCGGTTGCACCACTTGTTTTTTTTCCTGCGTTTTGTTCCTCTCTCGCTCTCTTGTTGTTTTCATTCTCATTACATTATTATTGTTGTTGTTGTTGTTGTTATTATTATTTTCCAATTATTAAACTGTTCTTATCTCAACCCACGAGTTTTCTTACTTTTGCTTTTCCAATTCTCTCCCCCATCCCACTGAGGGGGGGAGGGTGAGCGAGCGGCTGGGTGGTATTTAATTGCCGACTGGGGCTAAACCACAACTCCACATCAGACTGAACATACTGGGAAAAGATATCATCAGGATCTTTTTTAAATAATTGAGCTATTTTATAGGGTTTTGTCCATTCAAAAAACTTGCTAGTTATCAGAGCTGCCAGCACAAGGATCACCTGTTAAGATTATAAAATCTAAAATATTATCAGTGTCACAAGAATACTTTCTGACCTCATTGCCCAACACTGCACCTGAGCAAAGACCTATGGATTGTTCATCTGTTATTATATGCTACCCCTTTCTGAATTACCTTCATGCCTCACAAACTTTAAAACTGTTTCTTCAATACAAGAGAAACAGAATCAATACACAGGGCAACTAACTCCCACTGATTAAAATGCCCAAACCCTTTTGTTGATCTGGTTTAAGTGATTTGGGCCCCTTAATTCTTGATCAGCCCCCAAAGGTCTTCTGCACTCTAAGAAGCTGGTCCATGCTGATACCAGGCCAGTGCTGCCACTGAAAGGAGTGGGCATTAATGAAGAGGAAAGAGGCCCAGAAAGACTCCTTGAGAATCAACCAACCAACCTCACCTTCCTCCCACATCTTAGTGAGGCTTCCAGATTCACTAACACTTCTCAAGACTGGACAACTGCATTATCAAAACTGGCACTGAGCCCAGGCTGCCAGACCTCAGGAGAGGGCAATGAGCTCAGGGCCCTGACATTTTCTACCACTGAGAAAGACTAAATAAAATTCTTACTCTCCCTCAGCCTTGAGGGTGCAAAGTTAAATTTTGCTTATGGTTTTCATAGGCTTTGATCTAGCTCTGTATCTAAGGCAAAGTAGAAAATAAGTGTGCTTTAATTACTAATTTTGTTGCACATAGAGGGAAAAAGTGGGAAAGCTGAAAGAAATGTGATCTAAATAATTCAGATATGATTGCAATTTGCACATTTAGAATGTATAACTAAAATATTACAAAGATACAACTGCTTCCATTACAATCCTGGGCTACATTCACATGGCATAATATGCTCAAGCCTCCTTCTTACCCTGCTTTTGAACTATGTCAGTGTGATGTCAAGCCTGAGTTAATAATTCTGACTTTTCAAGACAGCATATTACTTCAAATTTGGCAAGCAATTTTGCCAGCTCTGAGATTTTAAATACAATTCCCACATCCTTTGCAAATAGCCTTCTCACCAGCAACACCTTTGTAAAGATGTTTTAAATGTAACCTAATGTATGGTATGAAAAGGTAATGTAATGGTATGAAAGGTAATGTAAAGGTATGAAAAAGGTAAAGGTATAAAAATGTAATATATAGTATATATAATGTAATATATAATGTAGTATTATAGTATATATAATTTTATAATGTAAAGGTATAAAAAGGTAATGTAAAGATATGAAAAACATAGTACAAAGTTATTTAACAGCAAGACTTAGGCATATCAAACATAAGAAAGGAAGTGCTGTAAAGAATGAGACTCACCACCCCATCCCACTGAGACCAGTTAATGGAATAGATCTGATTCTTTGAGGAGCAGGTAACTTTATATAATTTGGCAGCACAATATATTAAGAAAAAGCTTTCAGTACATTTTCTGGCTGTTCATGGTTGAAGCCAAACTTTTAAATTAGTATTGCACAACTTTCTTCCTTTGTATTTCCTAGTGCATTTCCATAGTTTTGTAATGTTTGTTTCCATGCTTTGGTGTATTCCATTTTTATTGACAAACTTTTCCTCACAAAGGATTTGTTATTCCTTTTCTTTGTACAAGGGAACCTCTTGGCAGGATTTCCACATCGATGGAGGTTCTCTGTTTTGAGGACACGAAAACAACAATTCATTTTGTTCAAAGCATTTTGATTCTTCATACCAAATAAAAACTTTGTTGGAAACAAACAAAAGAAAGTGAAGAAAATTATATTTTATAACACCTACCTGGCTCTCAAGAGATATCTCTCTGTGTAATGAGAACAAGACTGTATAGTAGCTTCATACAAAACAACCATATGTCTCCTCAGTTAATCTAATATTACAACAGATATCCAGACAACTGAAGACTAAATTTTGTGCGATCGCTTTCTCACACACACTTTATTTAAACTCCCAAATGAAGCCATGAAAAGAAAAAAAAAAAAAAGAAGAAAGTATGCATTCATGGATAAACTGTATAATACTTTGATATTAGAGCAAAATACTCCTAGCCCACATGGACTGCAAAACGTCCTCAGAATAAATGTTTACATGCCAACCCACCTACTTACCTATTGGTATTTCTGCAGTTGTGCCTAGGCCAAGGAGGCTCATACTGATTTCAGTCATGTATTTGCTGGAAAGCTAACAGAACATGGTAAAGCCTCAGGCCAGAAAGATTAAAATCAAATACGCAGGGGAAAATTCTCAAGTATTTAGTGGCACAAAGGAACTGCCAGTTTCTAGGTAGTCAGACATACCTGCATGCCACAGCAGGGTAAACTAGATTGCAGATTTACAGATTTCTGAATATACTGCTTAGCCACTGGTATTGTAATAATTAGGACAGAAAAGTTCCCCTGAGTCTTTTAAAAAATGCAGGACAGAGGTCTTCGCACAGACACATAAATGCCTTTTTCTACTCATGTAAAAATTGCATGTATAAAACAAATTCCTGATAACAGACTTAAACTGACAAAGCCTACAAGGTTTGAATATTAAAATACATTTCAGGGAGCTGTGATACAGACTACTTTGCAAGAGTGAATTCAACTGAAGTTTTAGCAACTGATCTGAAAACCATTTAAAACTAAAAACTAAAATGCAAGCAAGCCATGACCTCCCTAAGTACGGCAGTACATCTGGGCACAATTTTAATAAACAAACAAATAAATAACCTTGTACACACCTACTTCTACTCCTGCTCCTACTACCACACTGGCTCATCTCAGCTAGTGAAAAATGTTTTTCCCATTCTTAGCAACCAAGGCTTAACATAGCTGCACAAAACCCAGTTGTGCTCATTCTGCTTGACAGAGCTTCCCCACCAGCCAGATAAAATGACAAAATCAAGCAATTGCAACTCTCCAGTGTTTGCTTTTATGTAAGGGTTACACTGATATTAGAAGCAAAGGTCCAAGCAAATGTAAGAAATTAGTTAGATGTTAAAGCTACACTAATATTTAGGTCCAGTTTCCCAGTATGGCCTCAGGAAGAGAGATTTAGGTCTGGGAGGATTTTTGGAAGCAATCTAGTACACTCTTAATCTGATTTTAAAATGCATCAAGACAGAGCATATAATCTGAGAATTACTAATATAACATATATCACATATGTTATAGTTCAATTTTCTCTCCTCTTATTATTTCAAATTCTCAGGTTAAATTATGAAATTAACTGGTTTTTTTATTTTCTTATTATTAGAATTGTCTTTAAAACAAAGTTTGAAAATGTTGCCTTTTACCAATGAATTTGCTTTTTTCTGTATTTTAAAGTGTTCCAGAGTTTTTTTTTCCTTAGTGCTGCAAATTAAGCATAATATTTTATTATTTTTTAAATAATGTTTATTATATTTTTTGCCTAGTCCTTAATCCTCATTTCAAAAAGAATTTCCAATGAAAAATTCAAGTTAGGTAAAATTATCCTACTATTAAAAAATTAGCAAATTACAGAAACTCTCTTTTTGTTTTGGATTTCATGTGAGTGCATAGAATCTTTGTCCTACAAGCAATGTAGATAGAATGATAGATAGAATGGTAATGCAAAAATGTTGTATGGGTTTCTAGTCTAAAGCTGTAACAGCCTGAAGATGATTAATTTGGCTGAGTTATTTTAAACTGGATGAAATTCACAGCAGTTGAAGGCCTGGTTTTCAAAAAAACTAAATAATCTCTTAGAGAAAGTTGAAAGTAAAAGTTCACAGCTCAGTCTGGTTTGGGGTTTTTTTTTTTCAGTTTTCTGAGGTTAGTGAATGATTATAAGCTATGGCAAATTGTTTCTGCATAATGCAGAAATGAGTATAGAAACTTGATGTAGATTCATCGCCCATACAGTGACATATACAGTACATTTATGTTAAATGGTACCCTTTGATAAAATACTGAAAATACTGCTGAAGGAAATTAGAGATTAAATATAATCCAGTTTAAACCTAAATATCTTACTAAACGACAGAAACACAATAGAAAAAAAGCACACCGAGATGATTTCCCAGTCTTTTATTTCCTAAGCTGAGTTTGGTTTTCTAATATGCTACTCTCTCAGTTAACAGAATGGACTATGATCTCCTATCTCCCTCCCAAAACCTGCAAACCACCTTTTTTTTCTATTATCATGTAGACTCCCATGACTACAACGTATTTCTACAGCACCCATTAGAGGCAGAGACATGTTCAGTAGTATTCATTCTTCCTAGAACATGCACGTCTTTTGACAGCGCTGAATGCTTATGAATTACAACTTCTAAATCCAGTAAATAAATTTAAGAAAATTCTAGTCTGCTTTCTGCTAAAAAAGCATTCAAACAGATCTGGAACAAAAATGTGATTTTTTTAAATTTTTTTTTTTAAACAACACTTTTTTAATATAGTACAACACAAATGGAGTCTGTCACATTACAAGTCTCACGGCACTTCACGATTTTCAGCAAAAGCTGACAAAATTCTATCTAGTTAGCTATGACATAGAAAACAGATTTTTCAACTATTATCTTGTGTCCTAACATAGTAGCTGAATCTCAAAACAAACAGAGCAAGTTCAAGAGCACAGTAGCTATTAGAACTGAGATTCAAAGGACTCTTGAATTCAGGGTTAGAAGTTGGCAAAAATGTCCCTTCAGGGCAAAAGGAATTTACTCAAATACAATACTCCAATCTGTCTTTTGTTACATGAGCTGATTGCTTACAGAATAGTGTTAAAATCCACGTGATACATAAAAAGACAGCTCTGATAATAGAAGCCATGTACCAAATACATGCAGAAACTAACACAACTTCTATAGTGGTACCTGTGTGAAGACCAGCAAAGGCATGGTTTTTTGTATCTGGTCTATACAGGTGTCCACAACAACTTGCAATATTACCTCTAACATTTACAATCTAAATTTCTCCAGAGACAGACATCTTTTTGTTTCAACATTCCTTGCAGAATCAGAACACCACCAAAAAAAAGCTTAAATTTTATAATAGCTTTTTCATTATTATTATTTTGCAAATATTTGGGACGCGAAGGTTGATAGTAAAACAGCCAACACATTCAGAGAAATTGTAAGGAGAAACAGTCACTAGTCCCACATATTCCAAGGTTGGTCTGTCCCTCCCGCTGTAACACAGAGCAAGTCAATATAAGGCTCGGACCTGGAATGGTAAAAATTCCTATCATCCTTGTAACTCCAAATATTTTACAAGCTGATATGCAAAGGAGTTTCTTCATGTAATAGCAAAATGGTTCTTCCTCTGAAAAAGTAGCACTGGACATACTAGTATAAAAATGAAAATGTCCGTGTATCTGAAAAGTCATTATAAGTAGCTGGTTGTCTGACACATGTGGTACTTCTAGGAAAAAATGTTTTGAGTAACAGACAGACATATTTGAGTATTGCACAGTGTACCCACTGTTGACATCCCAAATAATATGTTTTTACTGTCTTTATTCTGCAAGTTCAAGTGCAAACCATTTTGTTACATCTTTGTTATACTATCGCCATCACTAGAGACTCCAATTTCAAATGGAAGACCAAAAGAGTACAAATTTGTCTTTGAATGTCATCTGAATTACTGAACTACTGAATTACTCACTTGCTGGGGGATATTCACATGGGCTAATGTACCTCACACATGAACATCTGTGCTACTATTCCCAGGTCTTCTAGGCCATGGAAAAGTGAGTGCTGTAGCCCCAAGACTTTCATACCATGACATTACACAGTAACAAATACAGTAGCCTTGCTCTTGCTTGAAGGTAGTAATAGATAGGGATACAAAGCATCAGGATTTCTGTTTGGTTTTGTGATTTCTTAGAGCTGTCTAGAGCAAGCATCCCATACAGAGCAGGACTCTTCCTTCTCATGTTCTGTGTTGAAGGAAAACGCCAGCACTGCTGAGCTCTGCTGCTCCTAGCATAGTTCCAGATTGCGCCCTAAAAATTCTTCCCTCTCAATGGGACATAGTGTGGAGTGATAACAGAAAACTTTGGTTCCTTCCAGCTATTTTTCGCAACATAACTGAGAAGTACGTATACATGATGGAAAGTATGAATTGTTTTCACTTCAGTATTTGACTGCGTATCTAGCATGAATGGGAAAGCAGTAGATATAACAACTATTTATATAGCATGTATCTGCAAGGCACACATCAAATACTTTTTTTGAAGAGCAGTATTACATTTACACCACTTTCAGATTACTTATTCTACACTATAGCAAACATTAGTCAATAGAAACATTGACAACATGGCAATTCCAGCCATCCCTTATAGATCTGTGTAGCCCAGAGGTGCTTATAAAGCTCACTGTTTGGAAACCATTCATTTCTACGTTCACCTAATGCCATGCATAATGTCCTGGCTTGTGACTGAAACCTTTAGGTGCAACTGAAATACAGCTAACCAGCACCACCTGCATACTTGTTTAAATTATACTATGCTAGAATTAGGCAGAAAAGTGGCTGGAGAATTACTTAAGAGCCAGCTCTTAAGATGCTTAGTCTGTTGGGTTTTTTTTTTAATCTTCTTGCTGCTGGGAAAGCATCTCTTTGTTTAATGAAAGTTGATAATTTTGGTAATTAAAACCAAGTAGGAGCCTTGCAATTCTTAAAGACACTGCACAAAGCCAAAAGTTAAATGCTGTTTTCAAACAGAAAGTTGAAGAGAAACTGTAGCCTCTGAGAAGGTGTAAAGAGACACACACATGCTAATCTTACCAGTTGGAAATGTTAAATTCCTCTTTAAAAACTAAGCTAATACCCCTTGGAAATGGAAGTGGTTACATATATACCCTACTCTTTGATGAATCCTACATAAAAGGAGATTCAAAACTGTAAAAATGCATTCAGCGTTTTTTCTTTATATGAATAAACTTCCAACTAAAAAAACTATGGTCTCTTTAAAAAAAAAAAATCTTAGGTCAAGGGGTTTTGCAGGCAGATTCCTTTTCTTCTGTTCATAGTTTTAAAATCATAGAAGTTTAACAAATTTAAATTACTCAATTTCCACAAATGTATGTATCTAAAACACTGGTCCTCGAAACACTTTCATTCATTACTTAAAACACGTCTTCCCCAGCCACACGCACAGTATGGGACCATTTCCAATCAGGACTTACTCTAGGAGTAGCAGAGTTGGTTGATCCTACAAGCACACATTTGCACGCTTCAGATAACAGACTCAGCTGTGCAAATCTAACAGACATAGGGAGAGGATGCTCACACTTCACAACTAGGTTTATACATCTCCAGAGCAGAACAACTGCTGTCTGTGCCAGCATTTGCAACATGGCCCCTTTGCTGGGCAGTCACCATACAACAGTTATCTCTCATTGACAGAGAACATTTCACCACAAGCTTGTACCTTCCCTTGGATCCATGCAACTAACGTCAGGTGAAGCTTCTGAAGTTTCCTATTGTGACAAAATACTGATAGTTCCACATGGCAGGGGGAGAAAAAAAAAAAGGAAAAATGTATACAATGAACACAAGCCCAATTACGGCATTGGATAGTCTAATGCATGCATCAGAAATAGCTGCACAATAAACTATAGGGAATAAAACAGCTCAAAAGTAAGTATTTTGAGCCAGTTTCCTCAGAATTTCTCTCTTATTCAGTTATTATTAATAGTATTTGTTCAGCATGTTCTCACAACTAAATGTCATTTTTAGCAAACAGGAAACAACATTCACAAGTTAGAACACAGAGATAAGGGCATCTACTGTGTTGTTACTTCATCATCAGTGGTCAATTTTTTTATGAAGTAAACAAAGATCAGCTGAATAGGAAGAAAGAAGTCTCAACATTTATAAAGCAATAAACTCTTTCTCCTTCCTCTGCTTTCCCCACACCAGTCTTTCGCTTTAATAATAAAACATGCAAAAAAAGATTTGGGTTTGGTGGGGATTTTTTGCCAGTTCAGCACACATACCCTGATCCCATGCAGAGCAGCATGCTGGTATGAATCCAGTGGTTTCAATGCACAGCAGCATTAAGTGAACAGAGTTAGACCGGAGACTTTCCTTCTCCGTATCCAAGAAGGGTGCCAGGGCGGCACACTTCAGAGCAGAAAGCCAGCCAGCTGAACAGAATTACTGTCAGATTAAATAAGGGAGACTGGAGAGGACAGAGCAAGGATCCAACACCCTTCATCAGGCTGAGATAAGTCCTGGTGTGAGTAACCTCACTGTGGCCAAAGGACAGTACCAGAGCAACTCTCACTACTCGGTGAGAACAAGTAAAAAACAAATTAACAGGAGAAAAAGTGGGATTTTCTCATTCTTCAGAATATCCAGGAAAGTAAATTATAGTAGGTCATGTCTTCTTGCTGTTTATAGTTAAAAGTACCAGCAGCTAATCATATAAAAAGCAGTTAAGCCATTTATTCTAGTCAGAAGTGCATGAACAATTTATTTCTCTGTTTCATCTGATTCTGTATATGCTGTCTGAGGTGCCGCTGTGCCAAATGAAATTTAAGTGGCATTAATTTTAAGTTTGCATATTTATACTTGGGGCTTGGCAACAGGAACACACTTTACCACAGTATTTATTCTAATGACAAATAAAGTATGAATACAATTTGCACACACAAGCCTGAGGTAGATTCAGGCTACTTACTCAGTTGTAGCTCGGGAACATGAAGCTCTGAAGAATCTGGGTATGCACCTACCCTGCGAGGAGCTCTGCTGTGCAGCAGCTGCTGTCCATGACCGGCCTCCCCCATGGCCCAGGACCCTGCGTCAGCCCCCCAGGGCTGTCGGTCCCTGCCCCGGCGACACCGCAGCAGGGACGGTCTCCAGCTCCCCACAGCCCTGCCCAGCCGTGGGTTCCACCCACAGGCCCACGCCTCGGCCTAGCCTTGGCCTGGATGGCCAGGGCAGGCCCAAGGTGAGACGAAACCAAAGGATGTGAAGGCTCCAGCAGGCAACTGCTGGAGGAGGCTGAGCTCTGCCTGCTGGCGAGGTTTGCAGGCTCTCCCGATAACACAAGGGCCGCTGCAGACATGGTTTTTACAGAGCATCATCTCTCTGATGGGATATCTGCGTAACCCTGACACAGACGGGTCCCCACGGATGTGCCCAGCTGTCCCGGGGCTGTGTCTGATCTCCTTGCCCCTCACCAGCCCTGATCCTGACCCCGACCCCACAACACAAACTGACCCCCAGCCAGGCCAAGGCCCAGCCGCATCTTCTTCCCCAGCTTTCAAATCTGCCCTTCAAAAATTCTTCTTGTTCTGGACCGTCCCAGTCAGGCCCCTTTTCCTGGCATTTAGCTAACCCCTCTCTTCACCCAGTCCATGGAATTCACATTTGTGAATACTGCATCAAGTATGGGTGGCCACTCGGTGGCACGGTCACAGACCAGCAACAGATCGAACAGTGCCCATAAAGCTGCTGGCCACCCTGCTGAAAGCTGCTGGCCACCCTGCTGAAAGCTAACAGCTGCTCAGTAAAGGGTAAACTTTAAAAGAAACTGTGTTACAAAGGCACAAACACTGTCTTCATCTCCAAAATACCACAGGAATGCAACTCTATTTTAGAAGGAGCCAGAGTGTGCCCATTATGAAGTTGGACACAGAATGGCTAAAAAACATCATCTTTAGATGTTGAGTAGAGCAGTACTGGACGACCCTACTTCAGACACCCGCTCATGGCTCCAAACCAAAATGCTGCAAAAAAACTTCAGAAAATTTTTTGCTGGAGAACAGCATTACAGATTAAGGAAGCAGTGGCAGACCTAGTTTAGGTTTGGCTGGTTCCTTATAACTTTTACAGTAGGCCTCAACCATTTGTTAAATTGAGAAAATACCTAACTCTGTCTAAAGACACAGAACATGATCAAACATGGGGCGGAGGGAAGTTGTTTAAAGAGGAAAGCAATCTGCTTAATGTGAATGACTATATTCTATAATTATTTTTTGGTGTAAGACAGTCTTTTAGTTCAGGACAGAAGAATACAGCATACAAACCAGCTGTTTCGAAGAGATCTTCATTGCTGAAGATGACTCAGTAGGTGAATGTTTGAGGAAGTGGTAACGCGAGAACCTGAACACCTCAGGAGTCTTTCACAATATCTCACCCAGCTTTGCACTCCTAACCCAGGGACAGAACGCCCTCTGGAAGGCTGGTTATCCCACTTCAACTCCTATGTTGTTCATCGGAGCCACTGACAAGTCTCCTAGTAACTATAATCCACATTGATTCAGAATCAGAATCCATGTATTTCCAAATTAAAAATAAATTAAGAAATATTTACTCTTGAAAAAGATGAGACTGCATTTTGTTACCTTCTGTACCAATACTGCTTAGGAGAGATTTCTCCTCTTCACCAGCTCCCAGGTGGAACTGGCCATTTTAAAAGGCTTATTTTAGTGCCTTGCAAAGCAGGCTGTGAAGCGATAACAAGGCAATAATGCAGCCCTCGGATAAAGAGAGGTATTTATTTAGCAGTCATATACCCATTTACCTTTCACAAGCAGTTAGCCACTCTGTCGGCAACAGCAGTTCCATAAATAGACATAGGTTTCTTGCCTCTTCTGACCTTATTTTCACTACGTGGTTTAATACAGCTACCACCTGAGAAAAGATATCTAATGCTCACAGCCACTAGCAAAATGCCACAAACATAGCAGGCTTTGCTTCAAGCAATACTACAGCAAATAAAAGTTTATGCACCCACAGCATGTTTTTCCCTAAACTTGTCATAGAGGTTATACTGTACACATTACTAAGTATCAGGTCACAAAAAAATACATCAGAAGCTTTGTTCACCTGAGGAGTCTCCAAGATCATTCTTTCGGATTCTTCTGTAACAACTTGAGATCTGATTCTTTTGACACATCCAACAACAGCACTGGCTACCAGTTCTGGACTCTAATCCACTGCACCAAGAGCCTCCTCACTCACATTGGATGACTGCTGCTTGAGTCCACTGTATCAAACCACTTCCTCTGGTGTCTGCTGAAGATACTTCGTTCTTAAAGACCAACTCCAACCTGCTGTCTGCCCTTTCTCTGTTACTTTCTCTAAAAACACCAGTGTCAAACATGTTTCAGGCTTTGAAGAGTATAAACTACAAGTTTTAAGGCAAGTATTTCTGGTTCCATTCGTAGTTAATGGGGGGACCACCAGTTTCCTCAGGCATGGTATGCACCTGGGGAAAGAACTCTCATAAGGCCAAGACAGAGCTTTTTGTCTGTTCAGTTGAGTTGCCCTGTTTCTCCTGTAATCAGGGAAATGTAACCTGGTTAAAAGGCTGTCACTGAAGTGGCGGTGGTACTTGCTGTCCAGAGCTAGGAAGCAGCAAGGCCTTACTTTCTTCAAGGACCACTTACATTATAAATTCTTTGTAGATATTTTCTTGAACCAGATGATCAGTTGGCACAATTCTGTATGTCTGTTACAAGCCAACAGAAACCCGGTAACTAATTATCATCATTGTTCCGTATTTTTTTCATTTTCACATGTAGATACAGAGAAGACCGCAGGATACATCTCATCTTCCCACACATTCACACTAAGGAATTGTTTTCCACATGGACATGGCTTGTGGCACAAGTACTGGCACTGACAGGAAAACCTGAAGAAAGGTTATAGCATAGCAAGCTTCTATTTACATACAGCTAGCACAGATAATTGTCTTCTGAAGGATGAAAACAGACACAGATACATGAAAGATAAAAGCAGCAATATTTAATTCACATTTCCCTGTTTCTGGATATAAATTAATCTTTAAGAAGAATTTGTTTCCATAATCAGCATTTGAAAAGCATAGAGAAAATTATGTACAACACTAGAACCAACACAGTCTTTTGAAGCCACTGCATGTTTTAAAGAAAAGTAGAAATTTCTACTAAAATCCAGTTTGATTTGATTCAGACAAACTTAAAACTATAGCAAGTGTTTCACTGCTTTGCAGAATGCTAGTTAACTCAGGTGATGCTTAACATTTGGAAGAAAAATTGTGGAAAGCACAAGAAAATGTGCTTGCACTAAAGAAATATTGTTGCTATATTATGTGTGTGAAGGCACATGTGTGTGCATATACATAAACACAAAGAGAAATCAGTCTTATTTCCATGACAGTCTTCTATCTTCCAGTGATGATATCCATCTTATATATTTTATCAGTTGGGCTTCGAAATACAATTGTTTGAAAGATCTGTTTTTCTTCATATTCAAAACCCTATCTCGGTAAGAAAGGACCAAATATTAAAAGCTTTTGATTCTACTGCATGGTCCTTTAGCAAACAACCTTTCCATAGGGTAAATTTATGTCTAGTATAATTCCCATTAAACTAATAGGTCGTAGTTAAGACCAATTTGATTCTATGCTTTCTGTAGGTAAACTGGTATATTTTGTAGGTAAATTGTCTATCCTTTGAAGCATTAAATATGTTTTCCATCAGTGAAATAACTGCACACAACAAAACATGTCACGAACATGACAAATCAGGATACACTGCTTATTTCTGTTTGTGCAGGCTACTCCCTACAGTTCCTCAAAAGTCTTTGTAAGGGTCCCTAGATATGTTCATAATTTTGAAAACCAACCAACCAATCAACAAAAAAAACCCAGTCTGCAGAAGGCGTTTTAGACATCTTTACAGAACTTTTAGGCACAGATTCAGCAGAGCTTTCAACAGTGGTATATTAGAATAATAGGATTCTTTAAAAAAAAATTAAAATTGTGTGATCTATAATTAATATGTGCATAAGAACAGGGCTTCTAGGGTAATATTTCACTATCTAGCTCAAGTAACGTAAAAGCAAATACAAAGACATAAACCAACAAGTATAGTGGGTTTTATAAATCCTGAAGTTCTTCACATATTTTTAAATATATTTTTTTCATTCTCACTTTTTAAATTATCCTGAATAAATGAAATATGCCTACAACACAATGAGCACACTGAGTCCTAGTTCCAGTTCATTCCAGTATTAGAGAAGTCTGAATGTGGTATTTTCAAAGATGTTACCTCTAAGCCTTACTAATTTTTTTATTACCTTAAAATACTTTTCTGAGATTGAAACATTTTCTCCCATCTGTCAAAATATTGCCAGCAGAATAAAACTGGTAGTAATTTGTCAAAATATTTAATTGCAAAACCCATCGTAAAATCAAGCCCAACTCCTTGAGCTACTTAGAATAAGCTGTCAAAGAGACAAAATGTTTTCAGAAGAGTTTGAAGGATTTTGCTATATTTGTGATAAAAATGTTTAAGCAAAAGACTAATGCAAAGAGTAAAATCTATAGACAGTGAAAACTGAGTTTCAATTTTTTGCCTAAAGCTACAGTTTACCATATATAACTTAGATAATGAAAATTACAATAGGTGTTCCAGGGAAACTATATATACCACTACGCAGACTTCATCTCTTTATTTACATCTCCGTAGGGAAAAAATACAAACAACAAAAAACCCAATAAAAAGGTAACAACAACAACAAAACCCACAAAAAACCCTCAACAAAACAAACAAAAAGCCTCAGAAAACAAAACAAATACAAACACTTACCCATTAAGATTTTCAACAGCTATC
Source organism: Mycteria americana (assembly GCF_035582795.1). NCBI lineage: Eukaryota > Metazoa > Chordata > Aves > Ciconiiformes > Ciconiidae > Mycteria > Mycteria americana. Next base: position 34,224,730 of record NC_134366.1, on the reverse strand, counting down.
CACCAGGAAAAAGCAAAAATCAGAAATACACTGTTTCATGACTCTATTTTCATGCTTTTGATATACATATTTTACAAACATAAAACTCTTGAATAATATTAAGGCTACAAAGTTAAGCACTTTGAAATTACAAAACTTTGGATTAGGATTGTCTTTGACATTTTAATTTGGCTGCTGTTCTTATGTGCAGTATAGCAAAAATTTCAATTACGTGTTCATATGCTACCTTGCATATTCATATGCATATCCTTATATCAGGGATGAACATTACTCATTTAACAAAAAGCTTTTATGGTATTTTTTCCCCTATTCAGTGATCAAGGTTCCAAACTCAGTTTATGGAACATTATCTACAGCCTCCTTTGAAAACAAACTTATTCACATCTTCAATGAGCTCCCTAAACTGTTCAAGAAAATCACTTTGAAACATGTTTTACATTTTCAACATCCCTCTGGTACGAGAGAGCCCTCTACACCACAGATGTTGAGTGGAGTCACCAGCTTCCTTTGCAGACCAGTTTTCTCCCAGTCTGGCCTTTTGCACATAAGCTCCCCTCACCCCTAACCCCAGTTTCAATGGGGTTAGTTCAATGGGGCTGTTGTGCCAACCTCCTTGCCTAGCCAGCACCTCTACCAGTCCAACTCCCAAACCTAATGCCCCTGATAATCTCTCTGGTACTGCTTCAGTTCCCTGTGGATGCTCTTTTAGCGTGTCTAGTTAGTATACCATGTCTTTACCTGCCAGTCTTTCAACAAAAATTTTACTCAACCTAGACTATTGCTTCTCCAAATAGTGAGTCACTTCCGAGCTGGGAAATACTACCCATTACAAAAAAGAAAAACAAAAGCCCTAAAACTAGGACATGTCTCATCACCATGATATTGCCTTATGAACTCTTGGTTGGGTCTGGCCCCCGCCTTGGAGTCTGCCTAGCTTGCCTAAGGCGGGCGCTGTTGGATCCTGGGGACCTGCAGGAACTTTTCCACTTCTGCACAACACTGCAGGGTTGGGAGTTGTTCCATGCAATTTAAAGGAGTCTCAAGAGCCTTTCCAAGCTATAGAAACCTTCCCAGTTTGTTTCACATATCTTAGAATTGTATAAAAGTCCTGTATCAGATCCTCTTGAAACACTTTTCCATCTGTATGCTTCATCTGAGTTCACCTCAGAACTAAACCAGAGCTTGAAAAAGTCCTTGAAGAACTGCTTTTTTGCTTTGTAAAGACACAGAAATCCTCAGCCATTCCTTTAAGTCTGGACTTTGCAAAAGCTTCTACCGTGTGTCAAGAGTGGCAGGGCAGGGTAGATGTAAATGTCATTCCCTGAACCTCCACGCAGAGGGCTTCCAGCCATTTCATACAATGTGAGATTTCCCATATAGTCTTTTTCTTCTTTTTAAAAGCATAGTTTTTTTAACTTTCCCTGCATTTTCCTGCTATAGTTACATACTCAGATTCTCTAGCAAGCTCCTGTGAAAGCACCTGAAAGGTGAAGAAATACCTGCCAACAAAAAAGGCTGGACTCTCAGGTTTGGCTTTAAGAAACACTAGTGAGAAGAAATTATCTCTTTAATGGCACTATCAAAAAAGCTCCTAGGATGATACAACTTACGCACTACCCTTCTTCAGAAAGACATCTAATGGCGTGTGACTCCACATGCACTGTTCCATAAAATCTTTGTGCCAGGGGTGTGTTGCATTTTATTTTATTTTTTAATTTGGGGGAGTGGGGGAAGGATGTTAAGACACCCAAAACAAGGCTTAGGTTATTCATGTGAAATAGGTACTCTGAGAATCCCAGAGTGAATGCAGTACATGCCCAACAGTGCTTTAATTTCCACTAACTGTAGAAAGACAGAATCTGTAGTACACACCATACGGTCCATGGAAGCAGGGTTTGACCTTCAAGCTATGGAAGTGATATTTTAGATGAGCCTTACCCCAATACATCACTATAATAGACAGTACAAGAAATTATATGGGTTTTGCTACTGAACTGTAACTTGTCTAGTACAGCAGATTTTGAAAGACACACTTAATAAAGCTAATCTGTTTTTGCAACTTCTAACAAATACTGGTTTTCTGTTAAACCTATTCATTCTTACACAGTAATTTCTGAGAATCATATTTGAGGGAGAAAGAGAAACAGGAAATATAACTGACTGAATAAAAAAGCTTAATTTCCCTGAAAGCAGTCATATTTTTAAGCTCTTGCAAAAGCTGCTTATAGCTATGTATTTCATTTAAATAAAATAAATTTTATAAAAAAGCAGCTAAGGGGACTAAAACAACATACAGGCCAGCATGTTTGTGCCTCAGCCATATTTTCAAAAAGATCTGGTTATGCAGATCTTGAAATATTTTTCAAAATACCATATATTGAACTCCTCTCAAAACAGAGCCATACATCTGAACAGCAAACTGCCTCATTCAGCCTAAGATGCTGTTGGCCTTCCTCACTGCAAGGGCACATTGCTGGCTCCTGTTCAGCTTGTCCACCAGGACCCTGAGGTTCTTTTCTGCAGAGCTGCTTTCCAGCCAGTTGACCTGCAATCAGTATTGCTGCATGTGGTTATTCCTCCCCAGGCTGAATTTCAACAGCGAGAAATGCAAAGTCCTGCATGAGATTCCTGCTGGCCTATTTCTCCAACCTGTCAAGGTCCTTAATGAGTCCTTTAAGCAGTACTAGCACCAGTTATCAACCCCTGGGGCACTCTACTAGTTACTGGCCTCCAGCCGCACCTTGGGCTGCAGATTACAACCCTTTGAGCCTGGCAGCTCAGCCAGTTTTCAGTCCACCTCCCTTATCTACCCATACTTCATCCGTTCATCCACAAGAATGTTGTAGGAGACAGTGCTGAAAGCCTTACTGAAGCAGAGATAAACAACATCCACTGCTCTCCACTCATCGATTTTGCTAGTCACTCATTGCAGAAGGCTGGTCAAGAAGGTTCAATCACCTTCTTTTCCTTCGTATGTTTAGAAGTGATTTCCAGGATTATTTGCTCCATCACCCTCCCAGGGATCAAGTTGAAGACAACCAGCCTGTAGTTCTCTGTATTTTCCTCCTTGCCCTTTGTGAAGACAGGAATGATGTTTGCTTTCTTCCAGTCCTCAGGAACCTCTCCCAAATACCACAACCTTTCAAGAATAACCAAGAATAGCCTTCACAACAACAGTGGCCAGCCCCCTTAACACTCATGGGTGCATCTCTTCAGCTCCCATGGACTCGTATGTGTCCAGTTTGTTCAAGTGTTCCCCGATCCTCCTCTACTAAGGGTCAGTCTTCAGTGTTCCAGACCTTCCTACTGGTTCCAGGGGCCTGGGAATCCTGAAGGTCAGTCTTATCAATAAAGACAGAGGTGAAGAACGTATTGAATATCTCAGACTCTTCCATGTTCCCTGTCACCAGATCCCCTGCACCATTCAGTAGTGGGCTCACATTTTCCCTAGTCTTCCTTTTGCGGCTGATACACCTGCAGCCGCCCTTCTCATTGCTCTTGTTCATAACGTTCCTTGCCAGATTCAACTTCAAGTAAGCTTTGGCTTTCCTAACTCAGTAGCTCCCTATTCCTCCAGAGTAATCTGTCCCTGCCTCGACCTCCTGTATGCTTCCTTTTTATGTCTGATTGTTGTTAGGAGCTCCTTGTTCATTCAGGTAGGCCTCCCAGCACTTTTGCTTCACTGTCTAGACATCAGGATAGATTGTTGCTGAAGTTGGAGGAGGAGATCCTTGAAAAATCATCCAGCTTTTCTTGTCCCCTCTGCTCTCCAGGACTGTATCTATTTTAATTGTGGTGTAGCTTGGTATCAGGGCTGTGCCTGTGTGCACACCTAGTGCCCGTAAGTCATTCATTCCCTGGGTGTCCCAGGAAATCCCCAGGTAGTTTTCTACAGAGGTGAGGTAAAAGGACTTATTTGCAACTCTAGTTGCAAATACTTAAGTATTTGACTAATTGCTAAAGGAGCTTGCCATGTGGGAATTTTGGACGGTTCTAATGGTTCCCCCAGGCAGGTCTCGCTGTGCCATGACAAACTCATCTGCTTCAATGTTCTGATTAACATTTTGAATGGAGTCTCTGGCCATTCCAGAGAGACACTCAGGCAGTTTCTGCAGCAGAATTAACCAAATTGTACATAGATTAGAAACTTGCAAATAGTAAACTGTTCCTCTGGATGCAGAAATGGTCACATACAACAGTCTTTGTAGTTAAGGTTATTTAGAGATGATTTGTACATAGCTGAAGATATTCTACAGCAATGGATCATACACGTGCTAGAGAGGTCACATAGGGCCACCAGTCAGCTGGGTTATAAGAATTCAGTGGAACTGTGTTTTGGGGAGTCTCACACAATCCAGGTAAAGACACTGTTGCAAGGACCCACCATCCAGACCAGCAACTGATGGCTCTGTTCAAGAGGTTTGATTGTTGTGGGAGTCTGCACAACATACTTCTACTATGGGACAGTAGAATACTGTATCTGTTTCTTTTCAGTGTGCAAGTCCGTGACTTGAAAAACCACCATCAGTCACAGACCTTTCATAATTTATGATTTTTAGTTTATTTACCAGTAACAATACTTTGTAGGCATCTAAAATATCAACATAGAAAACGAAGTACGGCCACTTGATATAGGAACTGTTATTGCTAGGATATGCTATAGGTGCAGTCAGTAAGCCAGACCAAAGAATTAACATGATCAAAATTTGCATATATAATGAATGAATTGCATTCCTGCTTCTAAAGTAGTATTTCTCTCTGCATTACTCACACTACTATGCTATTATGATGATCTGAAAAATGAATATGACAAGATATGCATACAAAGTACTTTAAGCATACACTTAAAAGGCATACACTTCCAATCAAATACTTCAAATCTCATTTTGCATTGAAGGGACATAAGCAAATCATTACTCTATAAAAACCTCACAGATAAGCCACCATTTTGGCATCTGTGTTGAGACAGGAATAATAACTTGATAGATACATGACTACATGAAGAAAATAACTAATTAGAAGGACACTGTAATCATTACACATGTGTACATAAAATGTACATAGTTCTGCAAACAACACCCTTTCTTTTACGAATGCATCTTTTCAGCCTTTTCCTTTCTCTACTCCTGACAATGCTGAACAAAAAAATGTTGTGTAACAAATAATTCTGTAAACATTCCACCTGTATTTTTAAAAGATGGCAGAGCACGTAGACAAATTTCAACATGGGTTGCCATAGGTGGTCATTTAGACTTTCCTGGTTGGTTTATTTCACTTTTAATAAGTTTTAAGTTCTTGAAAAGCTCTCCATACAAAGTTCAGGTCTCCATTTCTGACAAATAAATACCTGAGTAATAAATTAGTTTACAAAACAATTGAGGAGAGTGTTATTGCAGTAATCTATATTTTATAATGTTAGTATATTCACTGAAATAATTTAGTATCAATTTAACATTTATTTTACAAATCTGAACTCGAAAGAAATTATAGACAGAAAAAACTATGTAAAAAAAAAGTAAGACTAGCTATATCGTGAAATACTGTAGGGAATAAAAATGACTGTTCACACACACTGAACCCAGAGACACACAAATTTGATACAGCCAATGTAAAGAAAATCTTTATGTAAATTCCAATTCCTTTACCTGCTTCCACCATAATCTTTATCTTGTACTATACAACCCCAATAAATAAAAAATAGGTGGTTTTGGCAGCATTGAGATGGTTCTTACAGTATTTCAACTCTTCTTCAGTTGTGAGAATCTCTTTATGAAACTGCAACTCTGAATGTTGAAATGGCATTATAATAAATAATTATGGAATTTGTGTGCTAATTTTTTTTTTTGCTTTCTTTAAACAAATCACTGCAATAGCTGCATGGATCCACATTGAGAAAAATCTCTACCTACAGCATGAAAGCAAAAATTTTCTCTGATAAAGCCAGACACTTAAACATTTATTACTAAAGATGATTTTACAAGAGCCAAGATTTAATTAGCTAGTCCTCCAGATGTACTTCGAGGCCTGGACACCAATGAATGTATTTCACTGCTGTTGGCTTGGACTGAGTTAATCTATTAAGGAAAATGCACAGTTTTACTAAATGACAAATTATTTCACCAAAGTAACCATCTTGGAAAATCCAGGAAATAGTTGCATTGTTCAAAATATTTTTGTAATGTAAATGTAAAGCAAGTAATATTATTTTAAATGCTTCAGCATTGTGCTCATTTACTTCTCCAAATTTTTTGTTGCTCACTGTCAAGTTTATGAACAAATGACAGTCACTTCCAATATCAATTCCCATTAAAGGCAATTAGATTGGGGAAGAAAACGTAAGTAGTTATGCCCAAAGTGGTATGGTAAAAATCATTAAGACAAAGTGAAATGACAGAATGGCCCTATTCAGGGAAGAGCATGAATAGGTCTGTGGTGTGAATGATCGAATTTGTAATACTGTCCTGGGATTTCCAAGCAGATAAAATGCAGTGCAGACAAGTATTTGTCAAACACAGATGTCACATATTAGGATGTATGAATAACTGTAACCCAGTATTGCATCCCTTATCTACATTCATACATGAAGAGGAATGAGGCAGAAAGAGGGCAAACAAAAAATAAAAACCCTTCTCTGCAGGCTTCTAGTCATTCAGTGTGATTAAGACAGCTCTCATGAGGACTGATGGTATGCACCCCAAACCTTTGCCATCTGACTCCATTCACAGTAGTGCAAGAAGTAACTTTGAAGAAAAAATGCAAAATATATCTATGTATGATTGCTATCAACCATCTTTAAAAAACCTGAAAGATGGCACTCTTAGAATCATCATACAGGGAGCATGATCTAGAAACCTTTAAAAGTATTTCTTCATCACACACAAGTATACAGCTATACCAAAAGTACAAATAAATTAACTTTGAATTTTCTGACTCAATAATAAAAAAATCTATTGTATGTAACACTGGAAAATACTTTTTTAACTGTTACATATTAGAATTAATGTCTCATTAAAAAGGTATTTCTTATCATTAAAATATTTACGGAAAAGTTTGTAGGCGCTGCACTGAATATGTAAGAAAATATATTTAAGCCGATGCTGCAAAGAAAAGAAACAGAGATCAGTCAGCAGGACACAAACCCAAGACCTGTGGGTGCCGTGGGGAAATGGCAAAGTTACTCACCACTTTAACACAGAGAACAAGGCAGAGGGCTGCCTGCAATGCTTTATTCATTCAGAATTGTTACTCACGATTCAGTGAAAATTGGGAACCATTACTCTAAATAGACCCAAGACTGAAGTGATAGTATTGTTCTAAGAGGACAGCATTTTATTCTACTTCATTAACTTTGCCTTATTCCATTTTGCCAAGCCTTCAGTCTAGCTTTGGTATTAAACATGTTCATCATTTACTACGCTTTATATCCCATTGCTATAAGCAAATCCAGCACCTGAATTCAGAAAGGGGTTGGGCAGAATCCCAAACCATTAAAAATTAGCTTGTACTTTTGTAGCTCCATAAGCGTCTAAAGCCACAAAGCCATGAAGGTTACTTTTAATTACAAAAGGCACCTTCAGGAATGTATTACATAAATCTTTATGACTCTTTACATTATCTACCCACCAACTGGGATTTATCCATCCTCATCTCAGGCAAATTATGGTGATAATAGACAGGTCTCACCCACCAATGCCAGTCTGTAAGTCCCAGCTGAACCAGTGCAGAAGTTTTTTGGTTGTTTGGGGTTTTTTTTTAATTTTTTTTTTTTAAGACATTAGTTATTCCTCTTGTCAACCCTGAAATTCAAGGCAAGAAATGGAAAAACTGCCAACTCTTGCTGATGAATTTTATCATCAGGAAAGCACCGTCTTTCCTGCAGCTATTGACTACTTGGAATGAGCCATATTTAGGAACTTTTCCCCTTCGACAATTCGCAGATGAATGCATATTATCCCATTCTGTCCATCCCATCAACAAATGCTCCACTTCATGGGAAGGCAGGAGAAGAAAGAAATGGGAACTATGGAGCTCTTTCCAAAGTATCCTGCTCCCACCGCAGTCTAGATGGAAGGCTACCCTCTAATTTGTGTTCTGCTTGCCCAGAGGTTTTTCCCTAACTAGAAGTCTCACCCATAGTAATCAGTCACCTTGGCCTTCTGGGGACACAGTTGCTTATGCCCTGCTAACTATGAAGTGCTTTACAGAACTCAGCAAATGAGTAATAATCAAAAGCTTAATTTTGTAACAAACAACTTGTTAGGCTCTGCTTGTGCCACCTGACTTCAAAGGGAGGGATGCTTTTTAATCAGCCAAGGAAGAAAAGAATTTGTAGGCAAACAGAATCAAGCTATCGGTAAAGCATGCCAGTTGAATGTGGATTCATTAAACAGGGCTGTATCTGAGGACTAAATTAGGCATAGGAAATAGAAGGAAAAAAACCCAATCTATATCTTAAAATGTGATAGGGTCCATTTACGCTCCTAGATGAGATTACTTTTCTTTACAATACATTACCCAAAGGCACTTCCAAAACTGAGGGAGTATATTACATGGAACTAATCAGAACTTTTTTTCTAAGTAGGTCAAATGTTGAAACAAAATCTTGAAATCTTATGCGCTGTTAAAAAAAAAAATCTCCTGAAAGCAGTACAGCCAAGGTGCTAATCACTTTCTAAAACATAAAAGCCTTCTGCATAAACATTAAATGTAGCACTTTAAAATGCACAGTCATACACCTGAGGCTGTTCTTTCACTGTCATTTTAATTCAGTTTTTAATAACCAACTGAATTTTAATTAGATGAATGACTTTATTTGCATATATAGTTGTTTAACTTCACAAAGATTGACTTGTTTAACATTTAATTTTTTCTGACATCAAAACATCTCCAGTTCCAAACGGTCAGGCGTATTTAGACTTTAGGAATATGTTCTTTGTTTAGAAGAAAATTAATAAGGCAGGATGGGGGGGGTGTCTGTTTTTATTTACAATAGGCACATTGTATCTTTTAATACTGTGACTGAGAATGAGGCATCATGGGGAAAGACAGTGAAGGTACTAACAAAAGTGAAGATGAAATAGCTTTGCTGGCAAACTTCAGAAGAGGTAATTCTGACTTCAGGTTCCAGGCAAATACCACTTACACACTGTCCTATACATACTGTCCTGTACTGCACGTAACTTGGCAAATTCACAAACTAAAAATCTCCTCAGTAGAGTATGTTTTCTAGGCATTATTCCAAAGCCTAATTGAAGATTATCCATTTATTATCTTCATGCCCTCTTTCAAAACTCAGAAACAAAGTACATACATGTTCATGGATGGGTACAGAAGGGAGGAGTTGCCATGGATTTAAATGGAAATACCATTAACCTCTCTGAAGGCATATGCAATAAAGCTCTGCCTGCCTGCCGGGCTAACTGAAAGCTGTTTAACTGCAATTAGGACAGCACTGAACCCTTGCTGCTAAGAAATAGGCTCTATTAGCCTGGGCATAGCACCAACACAGCTTCCTGTAATCTCGGGATGCAGACAGAATCATCTTCCAGCTGTTTGCAGCACGGAAATAGTAAACTCGCATCTGTCTAAAAAGGACATTTTGACTTACTGATGTTACAGCTGTAAATGCAGAATTAGGATTATGAATTTTGCTGAAGTATAACTGATCAGGGACTGATGACCGGAAGCAGCTGAATCAAATCTGAAAACAGATAAAATACGTGAAATATGACTTATTTTCATTAAAATGGGATGGAAAGAAGTGGATACCTTGCTGGGGATTACAGGACTGTACTTTGGTCTTGAAAATAGAACCAAAGTAGCTTCCTGAGCCAGGTGAGATTTAGAAAGATCCAAGGGGAAGCGGCAGCTTAGTAATGCACTATAACCAAACTGCTGCAAACTGTGCTTCAGCAAGAGCTTCACATAAATGAAAGGTATTTTTTAATTGTTCATGGGTTTGGAGGGGTTTTTTGGTCTATAATTTGGAGGGTTTGGTCTATAATGATGGAGGGGTTTTTTTGTTTATATGGGAATAAAGAAAAATTCTGGACAAGAAAATAGCTTGTCAAGGTAAGCTACTGTGTCTTACGCAAAATGTAGTAAAATACTATACTTGCATACATATAGCCTGCACCCCTGTTAATGTAATTCCTTGCAAATAACACGGTAGATAACCAAGATCCTCATATAATCACATAAAACCAAAGACAGAGTCTAGGATGCTATCTTGCAGAAGGAACAGATTATCACAGTGAAGACTGGAAGGGAGAGGGGTCTTCGACAATGAGAGGATCCCACCTACATACACAACACAACATTATTGTCCAAGTGCAGCTTTGGTTTGTTTATTTTCTTCACATACATAACCTGTAGGCTATACATGACTATTGGCTATGTGACTCTTAGACACACAGTTATAACATAAAATGTCATTTTTAAGCCCAAGTCAAATTCTGGAACAATTCCGGGGTAAATATCCCCCCTTAAGTGAACTTATTGTGAGTTAATTCAAGGCACCAAACATGACTTTGTAAAATAGTATATTGGCTTCCACACATTTTTTCTGGTCTACAAGTATGTGTTCAAGCATGAAAAATAACCTAAGTTAATTAGCAAATAACTAACTTAAGGAAGAATAGTCCTCAGCAGACATATTCCAAGTTTTGTCATGCCTTCATGGAAAATAAAGTAGCTCTCCTAATTCAGTCTCCACACTAACTATTCTTTGTAGACATGCATGACATTAGAGAGAGAAGGTTTTGGTTATAAACCATAAATATTCACTAAGGAACTATTGCATGGCCTTTTCACACAAATACATGTCTGAGAAAAGATTATATACTTTAGAATTTTTGTGAATTTATTATTAAACAGCATTCAACTGTATGTAACATTTCTAAATGCAACAGCTCAGAGTAAGTGAGTACATAAAAGGATAAATCTGGTTCACACAGTCTAAAATCTTCTTCACAGTCTGGGAAAACACTACGACAGGGAAAAAATTCATAAGAAAAACCTTTATCTGTCAGTCAAAAGATTCTCCTGGCATAACTTCAAAACTTTACTCCCACTTTGCTATACGTTTTGATATAAAAGTTCATCCTTTCAAATCATCATGTTAGACTAAGCTAGCAATCTTGCTAGAATATCTGCAAACAGAAATCTGTGAGAGAGTAAAAAATGGTTGTGATCTCCAAAACATGCTTATGACCTCACATCTTAAAATTCAGAATTTTGTTTATCCTTAAATACTGTGTTCATCTGCCCAAAATAGTTTGGTTATGGACCTCTTTTCTTCACTCCTCTCCCTATGAAGACAGATATGAAAGGAATTTGAATCATAATACCAAACATGAAATGAATAATGCTGTTCACAGTTATTCAACAAATTGTACTATTTACTTCCAAATTATTTATTCAGTGAATATTTTCCACTGCATGAAAACAATATATTACGTCCTGCAATCTTTGTGTCTTATTTGTCAAAATGCATAGAATTTGCAAATAGATCCCATGTGAAAGAAAGAAAAAAAAACCTCCTGAGTCATATGACAATTTCTTAAATAAATGGCAGTAATAACAATCTTTTGAGCGACAAAGATTTGGCAAATAATAAGAAGTTAATGAAAATCTACAATTACCAGGATTATAAATTACAGAATCAACAGCAGGATTGTTTTCATTTACGGAGCCAAAAGTAATTATAAATAATGAAATAAGAGAGCTCTAGGAACAGCCTTGGTTAAGAGTATCAAATTAGTGAGCTGATCATAATTTAAAAAGAATGTAACAGCACTAAAGAGCGGTCAAAGTGATAATAATTGTCAGCATCTGCTATTTCACTGCAATAGTATATCGAATCCAATTGTAAATATAGGGGTTTTTAAGCTTTCTCACCAAGTTGTACACTCTCCTGCTTCCCCTACTTTCAAATATGGATGTGCAATTCATACAAGAATATCTGATGAAAAAAATTATGATTCAGAATAAAATGAATTACCAATATTTATGACACAAGAGGTGCTATTCTAGACAGAAACTCAAATAGGACAAATGTTTTCCAGCCTCCATTAAAATATTCTCATTATTTGACAATTTTAACTCAGGTCCTACAGAATTCCTGTATACTACTCAAACTATTTCTGTTCTACTTCATCTTCCACCAACACTGGGTGGAAAATTGGATCAAGAAAATCTTTCGGTCAATCATACTACTCCCTCACCATTCCTCCCTCTGACCTCCTCCCACCTACAGAAGTATTAAGCGATCAGATTTCAGAAACATCATTTTAAATATCCCAGGTGCCCTCCCACTCAGAGAAGTGGTCATATACAGTATGCTGACTTGCATTACATTTAATGTATAAGAAACAGTAACTGAAGACTACTTTCAGTGCTATATATTTGCTATTCAGAAGTTTGACTTTAAGACCCGACCTGCCTTTTTGTAACATTATTTATTTTGCCTATGTTAGGGATACAGAAAGGGTACTGTTTAAACTGGAAAAAAAAATTTGAGAGAGTGTGCGTGTGTGTGTTGGGTTCTGAGCAAAGTTCTACACACAGTCAACAAGCAGAATATCTTTCAGTAACCTTTTCCCTAACATTAACGCACACAAAAAGGGAACAGCGCAGAAAAAATCACCCTGGAATTATTTTACCTCTGTTTGCACACCCTTTCACTTACAACTAACTGGCAAGAGAAAAAAAATGAACTAGAGGAGGAAAACTGTCTAACAGCAAGCTGTACTTGGAGACAGATCTCAAAAAGTAGGTTCCTTGGCTTGAAAGAATTTCCCCCCTCCCAATATTCAGAATCCAATGAAGTTCATTAATTACAGTGATAGTCAATTGAACAGTTAATGTGAACAGTAAGGCTATACTTGTTATGACTATTAAAACCACAAATATTGGAATGGATAATATAACAATTGCTTCGAGGTGAAATACCAGATAGGAACACAGGTCTGAAACACTGGGCAGCTTTGGGGTCCCAGAGGTGAGGCTCTGGTAACAGAGACAATTACATTTTAAGACTTCTAACCCATGATGGCTATTTCAAAGACCAAAAAGGGATGGCCTCAGGAGCAGCATTAAGCATATCTGAGTGCTAGAGATAAGAGGAAAAAGAATTGACAACCCAATACCTTAAAAATTAAATGACAGGTTCCCCCCAGTATTTGGCTAAAATGTCATATTTTTTAAAAAATCACTTTTTGCCTCCCATTTTGTATCAAATTTGGTACTAACATTTTAAAAAATTTTCCTCTGCACACAGAAGAGCTATGAACTTATTTTTAGCCTCGTTTCCTAAGGAAATGAAACTTATCCGTTAGGCTCTCGTCACAATAACTTTTAAATTCATAGAATGATTTCTGCCACGTCTGACAGGGTGTAAAACATGCTAGGTTCCCAGAAATGGCAGCTGAGAGAGGAAAGAGAATTTAACTAGTGCTCCCACTGTGGGGTTGCCTTCACTAGGCATCGGGGACAACACCCGGGAGCTTCCCCCCACCACGTCTGAGACCAGGCAGCTGTAGTTGTGCTGCTCAGGGGTCTAGGTGGAGGGGGGGAAAGGCTAAGGCTGGTTTTGTTTCATTGGCTTGTTTGCTTTAATGAAAGCTAGGATGATCATGTATTTGCATCATTCCAGTTCAGCTGCAAATGAAAGTAGCATTGACCAAATCCCTCACTCGTGTATCTTGCCACAGGTCCACCAAAACTTTTGAGAACAGTGTAGATTTGCTGAGGATCCAGCATCGAACAGTGCAATGCAGTGAAGACTGAAGTGGAGAAATTTGTTGGTGACATGAATGAGGGAAAAATTTGAAGAATTCCAAGAGGATCTCCTGTAGCTGGAGAACTGGGTAAAACAATAATAATAATAAACTTTGGTGTAAAGAAGCAGAGTGCAACATTAAGGGTTAAGATGTCTGCAAAAGGAGCTTATTTTGTCACTTCAGTAAGAACAAATTACTTGCTAATTACCTTCCTGTTACTCAGATGGGGGATATGGATGGCCTCAAAAAGCAACACATTCTGCAGCTATTATGACTCTGTAACTTATTCACTACTGTTAGATTTTAATATTTGTTTTCCTTACAGGACTTACTGGATGTTTTCTTCAATGGCTCTCCAAAAACACTAGTATTAAAGATAAGTTATGTGACACCCTTTCATTAGAGTACAACCATATTTTAGGGCAAGACTGGCTGGCAAGCACAAGGTCTCTCCTAGCTGAACCTTCCACGGTCCACCATGTTTTCTTGTGCAGGATTCAAATGGAGTTACTTCTACTGGTTTTTTCAGAATGAGAATATAAGTATAGTAATTTCAAAACCTTATTTTTATCAACCTCATGAAACTCCCAAACACTTGGCTTAATGTTTTTGTCTTTCAAAAGTGAATATCCGAAATGGGAGCAGAAAACATAGAAGACACTTTGCAAATACATGTTGTAGAAACTATCAATGTAAGTATCAATGTAAATAGAGAGCTTGCTATAAAATAATATGAATTAAGTTTTTGAAATCATGTCTTGAATGAAGATGCTAAAATGTATTATCAACTTTTTAATTATGTCCTCCCTAGGAAAAATACCCATTACTGGGATTTTTTGTTTGTTTGTTTTGTGTTTGGGTTGGTTTTTTTGCTAGGAAAAGTATGATTAAAAAGCTGCTAATACATTTCAAGTAAAGCTATTAAGTAAAGAAATATACTGACAACCCAAGTTAGCGCATCCCACGAAATTAACAATGCTGTAAAACAGATTCTGAACTGATAGACCCAAAACCTAGGGAAGGGCACATTTAGCCACATCACAGACACATTATAGATAAGACAAAAAGAAATAGCTGTTACAGCTGAAACCCTTAATACAACTTGTGGCTGCATCCTGGGAATCCAATCTAACTCCCATTCAGCCGAGTAAAAACAGGCTAGAGCCTTCAATTGTACTGCTGCCAAAACACCGGCCTTGAACTTCATACAGACGTTATGGTTGACTGACGGTTTTGTGAGCACAGCAAGTGCAAAACCAGCTTCTTTTAGCCTTAACTATACATCTCCACTGTAGGACTACTTCACTTCAGGTAATCTAGTGTATTTAGAAGTGAAACTACTGAGATGTATTTGCTTGTTTATTTAGCCTAGTATTTAGGATTTTTAACTATATTAATTATTACTAACAGGACCTGCAATAGAAACCATGAAACAAGAATTTTCCATCACCAAGTAGTAATAGCAACCAGCAAAGATGGCTTTAGCTTGTGAAGGACAGCGCAGCATAAGATATAATACTTGGGAGAGACATGGAAGTTCATTTTTCAATTCATTCAAAAACCATCAGTTAACCACCTTTCAGACCTTACAGGCTTGCATTGTTTTTTCAACTGTTATTATTATTTTGGTAGGTCACTTGAAATTTATCAAGGGAATATACCCTTCTGACCCTGCATGAAGTTTGCTGCTAAGGCAGGAATGTGTCTAGATTTGTTTACTATAAACAACACAGGATCATATTTTTTATTATTATGAAAAACTAACATAAAGCAATACATCCTATTCAAATTTTAATCACTGAGGATCATTTCCAATTCGATTTTCAATTTAGATCTTAAACGAAAGGAACTTACCGGTTAGAGCGTACATGGTCTTGTTTATGTAACTCATGGTGGTTTAGAAAGCTAGCAAGGCTGTTCTGATATTAAAAGCAACAATGAAGGGAAGTGGTTAGTCAACTAGCTGGTTCTGTTATTCCCTCCCACTTCTTACAGCAGTACCTAACTCCGTGGGCTCATAATTCAGCTTACCATCCCCGTTCTTCCTTTCGTTTTTTTAAACAAACAAACAAAAAAAAAATAAAAGAAGCGCCTCACCAGTTTTGCAGGATTATTACAGTGTTTCAAACCACGTGGTCAATACCTAGAGCAATAGATATGAGCAATACCTAGATACTAGATACGACATCCAAGCAGTGATAACCTCTGCTTACTTGGAGGGGCAGGGGGGGTGGGAATCTACCTAAGAGTAGTTTTTCTCATTGCTGCTTTGAACTGAAGCTAATAAAATGCAAACCATTCTGCATTAGTGGGGATAGAAGAATAAATTAGCTGTATCTATCATTAGTCAAGTTACCTAACAGACTTGATCTAGCTGACTTTGGAGGCAACAGACAGCAACTTTTATGCAGGCGTTTATGCATCCGTACATGAGTAGGGGATGCTATCTAACAAAATATTAGTATTTTATAATGACTTCATACAAGTGAAAGTGGCCAAGGGTAACGAGAGACAGAAAAGAACTAAAAATGACGTAATTATTTTTTAATTAATATGTTTAGTTTTTGCCTTAAAGCCGCATTTGTAAATGTATTTCTATACATGCACTCTATGCTTCTTCGTTTCAGGTAACAATCTGGATTTTTTTCTAATAAACTGTTTAACACCACATGTAAAAGGAACTCAGAAAGGATTAACACAATCTCAGTGTCCTGATTTAGTATGCTCCTTTAAACACAAAGAATTTCCACTTTTAGCAACAGTATTTGGAAAAAAACAAGACATCTCCCTTTGTTTTTGTGTGTTAAAATAATATAAAACAGATTAAGACAAGTTGGTTAAAGCTAAGCCACAGAAGTAGCCCAAGTTTATCTTTACATTTGCGGTCTCATGGTTTAGTCAATGCTTTCCTTTGACATTTGTAAACTACATCAAAGTCTAAACAATCCAGGGGTTTGGGTGTTTTGAGTACTCGAGATAAATCAAACTCCATCAATGTTCAACTTCTCTCCCTACCAAAAAACCCTCACACCACCAAACCAACACTTGAGTGAAGCACAAGGAACCGCACCCTCTGTCCCTCCCTCTGCAACACATGCACCGACCAAGCAGCAGCCTACAGCAGCTCTCTTGCTTTCTTGAAAGAATGACCGTGCCACCACCCAGCAGAGACGCTGTCATACTACACTTCCTCTCACACTTGTTTCTTTCTTTCTCCCATCCATAGGGACTGCCCACCTAACACAACAGAGAAGCTACATTTCGTAAGAATTTTCAACGTACCCCACAAAAGCCCCTCACGCATACGTCACAATCCTCTTTCCCAGCAGAACAATTCTAATAGCGTTCTCGTTGCAGCTTCCCAGTAACTTAGCATTCAGCTGGATATGGCCAAGCCCCGTTTGCTGTAGCTTGACAGTGCAAAAGACCTTACAATAGTACTATTAATTTCTTAAATATTTACTTACTAAACAGCCTCTGTGGAATCATTTCCCCTCTCCTGGGAGGAAAAGGAGATAGGATCTGGAGAGAAAGAGACCCTCCAGAATCTGGTGAAAACTTAACTTGTGGAGGTTATGAAAAAAGACTTTGCTCAGTAGGAGTAAAAATGTAGACTAGGTGATGCTACGTGTTTTTGAAGCAATTTCATGGTATAGGAAGCAAATACTTCATGTTCATAAACACATCACACTATAACTACTGTGCATTCCTCCATCTCCCTATTAAAATACTGTCCCAGAGTTTCATTTCCGTGATGGTTAAAACATTTCTGGGATTTCCAAGATGTATGTACTCATAGCTGGTCTGTAACCATTGCTTCTTAACACTAAAGCTGTCCTTTGGCTTAAGGACAGCTTTGCCCTGCCTTGTAATGGCTGCACTGGTGCAAAGGAATCTGAGCCTGATAGATTTGAGCAGTTTTGATGGCTTTCCACTGCTCATGTTCAGGGAAATTGGGGTGGGCAGGTGGGTGTGTCTTTAGCCATCTTGCACGTGCCAAGACAATGTGTTCTTTTAAGGCTTTTCTATTATTCCTTTTCACTTCTGAAGGAATTACTACACTGGCTCATCCAAAATCTAAGTTATTTTCATATTTTTAGCATGTACTGTAGTATCTATGTGCCATACACACTTTGGGAAATTATCATTATCCATGCAAACAATTTTCTCCTTTATGCCCTAAGGTATTTATAATATTTGCATGTCCACTGAAGAGTATTTTCCTCTCTTTCTCTACCCTTTACAGAATTTCTGTCAACCTAGATCTCTAAAATATATAAACATATATTTGAATTACTAGAGTTACTGAATGCAAGTAATTCCTAATGTAGGAGATTTGCATCGTCATTTAAACATCATCATTTAAAAGTATACTCAATATTTAATTCCTTGCTATGCGCAACATCATATTCTGCTTATTATTTGTGAAATGAATGGCACATTATTTATGTTATTCCAATAGAGAATTATATTGTTTCCCTTTTGTATCTCCTCTATCCAGGATGCATTGCCTTGTTATTTTCCAAGTGTTTGTCATGCTTACTGCACAGAGACTTGTCTTCAAGTCAAATATTCCAACAACGGTGCTTCATTTACCTCAAAGGCTTCAAATGCAAGAAAATCATCGTCTAAGGTGACAGCTGGACAAGCAGGTGTTTAAAATATAGTTAAAAAAAGGGAAGGTAACCAAGTGCTAGATGTGATAGCACAGTCCCAAGAATTCTACACTTGGATTTTCTACTACTGGCTAAATAGCGGTGCAGTGCTACTACAAACATTACATATGCAAAAAAAGAAAAAAAAAGAGTCAAGGAAATCAGAAGTTTTCTACTTCAGAAGATCATCTAGGCATCTTTACAGTGTTCCCTGGATTTCCAGCTGTGGATGATCCAGAAATTACAGCTGTAATGTATCACAGAAAGTTGTCTATAGTAAAACCTGAAACAGAATTCAGTTTCACCAAAGGATAAAACCCTTAGCTGGAGCAGATGTGTACTCCTCTACTGACTTCAGTAGAACCATGCTGATTCACCTTATCGATGAAGGATAGGAAAGATGACCTCTTACAGTACTTTCACCTACTCACTACTCCATATAATATTCTGTAGCTTTTAGAACCAGACGTTAACCTATCCAATTTAAGTCAAAATAGGTGTTAGGTGGAGAAACCTGAGGAATCATCACAGAAGTCCATATAAGTGCTTACCTACATTAACATCATCACTACCTGCACACTTTTCAAGATATGTTTATTCAAACAAATCAAGGAGTCAACTGAAACATTCCCATAAACACAAAAGGGAAGGAGTGCTTTATGCATGCTAACTATATTCCAAAAGAAAAAAACTACATTAGAAATGCCCTCCAAAAAGTAGCGCTCAGATTATCCCTAGTTACTAAATAAACAAACTATTATTCAAACCTCCATGAAAAGCATTAAATATTTTTCCTTGAAGATCCACAAATCTGGGGTCTCCGGACCTCATCAGAGAAACAAAGCTGGAGATCCTATTAGTATGCCCTGCGTGTGACTCCCCTCATGTATCTGCTTGTGCCTTTCTACAAATTATGAGACAGCATGAGACAGAGCAGTTACTTAAGAACAGAGCTAAATTACCAATGCTAGGGATTGCATCATATAAAGAAGATACTAGCTTCTTCTCTAGAAGAAACAATTAAAAAATCCTTTCAATATCTGCTGAAATCTCAGCATTCACTTGTAACGTGGCTTATCAAGAAATAGTAAACCTTAAAAATTGATAGCAGATACAAATTACTGCACTGGAGATAGTGCAGGAGCATAAAGCTTTCTTCATTAGTGACGATATACATAACTACTATGTATGCCACATGGCAAACATGCCAGACATCAGGGCACCCCACACATTTTGGTATAGTTAACTATAGTGTCTACTACTCTACTCATTCTATGTCTACATGTGCAAACGCTGCTGTGTTTGCTCAGATGTTTCTACGAGGTTAACACCACCACAGCAGAAAAAAATAGCTACGTTTCATTTTGAAAGACAAAACATGATAAAGTAGGAAAAGTTTTGTTTTATATATTAAATACCTATTTTTCTTCCAGCATAACTGTTAACTATGCAAGTATCAAGCCAATTTCTAAAAATCATCCTTGCTCTCTTGAGAAATCATTACAATTCTCCTTCTTATTTAAAATAAAAACAAATAAAAATATCTAAACTGTTCCAACCCCTATTTAGATCAGTTGTTATGTGTTACTGAAATTCCTTGAGGAAGTGCAACTTCTACAGATTTGGACAGCTTGTTTCATTTCCCTAAGCTGTTTCTTTATAATATCTTTGCCTAAAGGACAGGGGAAAAACCTCCAGCAGAATCTAAAAAAAGCTGTTTATATGGACAAAACAGAAATGGCATCTTTTCAAAATTGACCTCTTATTACTAAAAATTTTGGTCCATTCAATGGACTGAAAAATCTCCTAATGCATTTTACAATGCCAGGGCTGCGCATCCCAATGTGTAGCAGCACGTGCTACAGCGTAGCCCTCAGCTAGTCAGAGGACTTTGGTTCTGCGGGAAGTTTTTTTGAATAGCAAAACTCTTCCAGTCTCCCTGTTGCCAGAGACCAGGCAGCGCTGCCTGCAGTAGCCCTGCCCGAGGCCGAGAGCTCCTTGGAGGAAAGCCTGAGAATTATTCACATTGCAGCAGAATGAACCCCACCTTTAGGGGCCCTTTTTAGAACCACCTTGAGGCTTCTCTAACACACAAAGACTCTGAGACTCAATAAGCACTAAATTAAATGAGAACCCTCTTTATCTTGTTTCAGGTTACACAAGTGCAAATTTACTTTAGAAAGAGTATTTTCAGAGTCTAGAAGACAAATCACTGTTGGTACAGGTCCCTCAAGCTGTTCCTGGATGGAGTCACTCCAAGAAGGTTCAGCGCTGCCTCCTCCATGAACGATAGTCACAAACCAGTGTCTCCCTCTGTTCTTATGTTAACTCATGTTCCACGGCCAGAAAAGAAATGGTATTTTATAGATATTTGTTCTTGTATCATGGATTCTCACTATGTGAAAAGACCCTGAGCATGCTGCAACTTCCAAACCTGTTTTAGTTCATTTTCCTACATAATGTTTTCTCTTGTGCTCCAATATCCCATTACCTTTGATTATGTGACCTGGGCCATTGTTCACAGCTGGACTTAAAAAAGCAGATGACCAAAGCGTCATATGTCAAGCTGTCACAAAGGACTGCACATTTGAAGTAAAACTCTTGAAGTGAGCTTTACTCTTCATTTTAAAACATACCTTTTTGCCAATTTTCTTACATACGCCCATGAAAACACAGAGAGATCGGCACCTTATGCACAAGACCAAATGACTGAAAACAAAAGCATAATGATTGTCTAAAATGCAGCAGCTTTTCATTTGGAAAATGTTATGCAATGAAAATCATGAGTTTCACATCTGTCCACAGGTATTTGCATGTGAAATGATAGTATCACCTTTTGTAACATTTCTTGTAACAGTTCTGCATTCTCCACACTTACACAGTCGCTGTACTCCATAATACATTCTAGACACTTCCTTTATTCTCAGTGTGAAAGAAGACAAATCAAGCATTAAAGGCTGTTTATGATCCCTCTGCTAAAAATGACTGTCACAGGATGCTAAGAGTGAAAAAACTTTAAACAAGATTAGATCAGACAGGATGAGATCTTTTGCCCTCTCACTCTGCACATTTCAAGAGTATGCAGCAACTGTGGAAATAAGCCAAAATACTAGCATGTACAAGTCAAATTGGACATAATTTCTCACTGAAGACTACACATTTCAAACAAGGTCAAAAATACTGAAGTTGGCTTCCAAGACCCTTTTAAAATCTCCTTGAACTTCTAGATGACATACTGAAAATATGAAAAATGGCAAAAAAACTGTTACAGATTTGGTACATAAAGTACTTGCAACAGTACTTCAAAAAACTCATAGCGATTTTTTGCATTCACCTTTAGTTGCTTTTAAGGTTTCGGTTTTTAGCTTACGTATTCCACATATAGCAGTCCAGTGTTTTAAAGAATCTAAAAATAGACACTTCAACTGTGAGTCAGAAAAAAAAATAAAATCCCTGGTCAATTTGAAGAACATTAACCTGATAAAGCTGGAAAAATTGCATTTGCAGAAGAGAAAAATGGTGCAGAGGATAACAGACTCCAAGTCTGTTAGTTCAGTGTGGGTGGGGAGGGAGATAAAGGACAAGTGTTGCTGCATAGCTTCTACAACTACTCTTCATCATGTTTTTAACATATGGCATGGATGCACAAAGCTCTAAATGAGGAGCATTTTGGATGGAGCTTTTTTTAAAATCGCAAGCATAAACAAGTAAAATAGAGTACTAGGAGCATCTCTACAGAGGGAACACCACCTAAACCACCTTGCTCCCCCTTATCAAAGAAAAGTACCTTCCACTTTCTCTCCAAACCCAGCATCAAAATGGTCAGAGAGCATACTCCAACTGTTGATTTTGGCCAGAAGACCTCAACAGGATTACTCCCAAACTGCCCAGGTTTCACAGCTATAGTAGCTAGTGATATTTTTGTATTCTCCTGCCTTTTTGCCAATAATTTACCTATAATTTAAGTTTCCAGGCTGCATCTGAAATCTCTATTAGGATGAGATCTGGACATGTATCAGCTATTCCTCTGCATACTTATTTTCACAGAAAATAAAACTGGGTATGTAGCCCAGCCAGGAACTGCAGCACGTACCACTAAGTACCCATGGAACAGATCCTGGATATACAGAAAGATCCTTAAATTCACTAGGATGTTGGGGTTTTTTGCTTTATCTTTTATTACTAGAAGACAACTCCCAACAACAAATACACACGTGTGCATTAAAATTTTAACAGCAGAAAGACTATCTTACCTCATATACTTCCCTTTTTTGGCACTACTTTAGATACAGAGATGACTGCTGGCTCAGAAGAAAGCGACCTCCCTTTTTCGGGGAATCGTAAATGCAAGAGCTAAAGTTACTATATTTACTTTGTCTCATACTTTCAGCATTACAGAGAAAACATCTGAGAAGAACAGAGGAGGAAAACCCCATAAGGATTCTTTTCCTCCTCTTTTCTCCTAATTCCTCAATAATTTTCTATCTCACTTCTGGAACCTTCCTTTAGTTCTTGTTTCTCCCCAGCAATAGCAACACAGGTAGTTTATACAGACACTAATCAGATCAGGCTGATTACTCAATGATTAGGAGAGAGGGAGAGAAAGAGAAATAGTGAAAAAATATATATATAGTGTGTGTATATATATATATATATTCAGTGATCATATCCCTAATGCCAGCTGAATTCTTTAACCTTCCCTTGGCTTTTTCTTCTAAATTCTGTATGTGTCTCCTTTGCCAACATTTCTTCCTCTTCAGAAAGGGAAGTCCTGCATGATCACATCTTTCTTAAAGACAGCAAATGACAGCAAGTGGCATGTAGATTTTTGAAGTGCAAGTGGTTCAGAAAAGAAGAAAAATATTTACTCACAAATCAAATGAGAACTGATTTTTGCTTTGCCAAGACTGTTTTAAGGTCTAATATTTTCAAACTGGTACCTCCTGAAAAGTAAAATTTTAACAATAAAGATTTTGTTTTACATAATTACTCTTGAAGCTTTCAAAGCTCAGTCAGCTCAGTCTATTCAGTCAGCTTTACACTGACTGCGAGGAGCTTGATGAACAGCACAGCTCTACGTGGATTTTATTTGGTAATGCCTTAGGTTCTAGTTATTCCAAATCTAACTGCAGCTTAATCTTCTAATCTCTTGTTCTGCTCATCAGTGTGACTTACAGAATCATAGAATCATACTTTTACATATGCCAGTCTCTAATTGTTTCAGGAGCAGCTTAAAAAAAGAAAAAAGGCAGGAGGAGAAACATTTAAAGGCAGAGATTTTGAGGGACTTTGTGCCAACTTGCACTCTTCACTTTTTTTGTAAAGAAACTAATCTCTTCCATGAAACAGAGTGACTTCTATGGAGGAAAGTTTTAATCCTCAAAGCAGTACTTCATAGCAAATAAACTTTGCTCTTATCTGCTGAAGCATGGAGAATTTTGAACGATATTTCACAAGTGATCGTACTGGAATTGTTTTCTGGAGTCTAAGCACACACACCTAACTGCTTTCTCAAGTAACCTGAGAATCTGTTCCAATGTTGTCTTCATTTTGAATTCTAACAGGACATAGCTGCATTTGGTTGTCAGTGTCTTTAAATAGTAAGCAAATAGTACGGCTCTGCAATGTACCTTTCTGGTAAGAAAAAAAAAAAAAAGCCTGCAATTATCACTGTATGGTACCCTGTGTATCAGTGTGCACTTCAATGTAAAAAGTGCCTATTTGTACTGTTACAGACTGCAAAATGTGCACCTTTAAGGCAGTACAGCAATTTATCAATGGTGCTTCTTTAAATAACTATGTTAGAAGAATGAGCATTAAACAACTTTTAATGGTTGTGTCTACAGAAGATTTTGTGGCACTAAGCCACAGATCTTTCTCATATGAAATTTATATTTAGATCTGTAATTTCTTTTATCTGTATACCAATTTCTCATTGTTACAGAACATATGCTCTTCCTCAAAATAACTTGCTATTTTTGTACTATTACTCAGCCACATACTTCCACAAAGCTGCAAGTGTTACTTCAGATAAACTTAGCAGCTTTTTGGCTAGTTTCCATGTTACTTTAATGACAGAAAAAAGGCTACCTGATGAAGTATGTTCCTGTACCCCCTCCACCAAACTTGAGTTTGCTTTAAGTGAGGGCAATGAAACCAGTTGTTTATCAGTCCCCAGTCCACTGGTGGGCATGGAGGGGAGGAAAAAGGACAAGTTCTTGCACATTTCCCCTCTGATAGAAGTCCTTTGGACAGGAATGGTATCATATCCTATCTCTCAGTAACTCTGATGACTTTTTCTGCTATTCTAAGTGTTTCTGAATGGAAAAGAGTAGCGGTCCAAATTGTAAGATTATCTCATTAAAAGGTGGATGAAAGAGAATATTAAACACCCACAAGATTTAACAAAACTGTTCACAAATCTGATAAGCATCTTTCTAAATCTTTGATTTGATACATTCAGCTACAGCAACTTACAATTTCACATGTTTTAGATAAACTACCGTTGCCTCACTAATTGCTACTCGGATGTTACACAATCTTTAAATTTAAGAGCCATACTATAGACTACCTCTTCCAGAACATTTTTGCATCAGCTGTCATCATTAGCCCACCAATGCCATTTCCTCCCCCAGTCACAAATATGACTGTGTAAGACATATATTTCAGCAACAAAAAGACTTATTTTATCTCTAGAAGTAATTTATTGGAGTCATAGAGATATGTGTTTTTTGCTATGGCTATGTATTTTTAAAATACAGATACCCCCTCCACTTCATATAGAAATAAAGTTCTTCAAAGGGAAATTTTCTTCTTCAAAGGGAAATAGCAGCTTGTTTCCTACAGGATTTTAAAAACGAATTGACAGACTCCCTCTCCATTTTGATCATTGCGATAGATTCAAATTTGTACAGATATGGAAAAAACAGGAATTTAGCATGACACAATACTACTAGCTAAAACATGTTTGTCTTCTATTCTAAGTATTCATACATTTCTTACCAACTATATGCCTTATTTTCTGTCTTACATAACTATTTTAGACCCCATTATGTGGAGTTTAATCATATAAAGTAATACATCCTCATGCAAAAAATCTCATTTGTTCAATCACATCATTCGTACATATTTTACCCAATACTGCTAAAGTCTTTAGAACCAGACACTTATTACACGGGCATATAAATAGTTTCTAATCTTAAAAAAACTACATTCTGTAACTTAAACTAATTTTGACCCAAGTAATTCATTGAATCCTTATTTTATAATGTTAAGCCTACAAAGGCCTTGTTAAATTTAGCGACTTTGGGCCACTGACCTTCCTCTGTAGCTCCTCCCTGACAAAGCTATTAAATCTCTGTCCTGATGGATCTTCAACGTGTTTTGAAGAACTAGCATTTAAATAACCAGAAAGTTTCCATTTGTTTGGGGATGGTCTGAGAGGAAACACTCTGCTTTCAAGAACTGCTTGAAGCTACAGCAAAAAATGTTTTGGACATAAGAATTCTGAAAATCGGTTGCAAATGAAGTTGCTTCATCACACAGAAATTGCCTCATACACTGGTTGCACAGCTCCAGTCCTGTAGAGCCCTACTTCATTGGGTAGTTTCTGGACATCCAACATGAACAAATAATCTACAAAGTTTTCTGAACTTGCTTTCCCTTACACGCATCTTATCATTTTTTAATGTCAGTGTTTTTTAAACTATTTTCCCTACAGTCCTCAGAGCTGACAATTATTACCCTAGGCAACATTATCCTAAGCTGTTTGTGATCATAAGTAAAACTGCCAGGACACAAATGAGTTTTGAGGGAACCAACCTCCAAGCTGGAGAGCACTGAAAGAACTGAGAAGGGGAATACATCCTCAACTGCTCCGGGCAGGACCAAAAGAGAAGGTCTGACCAGTTCAGGGTGTTAGCCCCACATTTAGCTAACAGAAATGTAACTCTTCTTTTATAAATCTATTTCTATTAGCATTGCCCTATCAACATTAACTATCCTGTAAGCTGCTCTTGCAGAGTTTTCCATATTCGTTACACAACTCCTGCTAAGGACCATTCCACGTTGCACAACTTGGCAGGATGCAAAAAGGTCTGAGGAGGAAGTTGAGGCTGTTCACTGAGAGGCAGGGAGGGGACATCAGCAATGTACCGACCTTTTGTTTTCACTTTTCCATATTCTACTGCATTCCATGTGCTACTGGTAAGTAAATTACTCGGCTCATTTAAAACTAGCAGAACAAAAGCAAAAAAAGTGTAATTGCCATGCTGGTTTAGTCATCAGAAATCCACCCTCTCTTACCAAGTCATCCCCATAGTTTATCTGCTTGGGAGTCAGATAACTGCCTCCCAGCATGGCACAGCAGGGCCACTATCACTTCATCATCATCATTAACCCACCTGCAGCCACACGGACATGGCTAATCTGCAGTATTCTTTGCCCCTCTGTACCACTCTATCTCCTGTGGGGAAACTAGCATTTTCTATTTTCACAGAAGCATAATATAATCACAAACTGCAAACTAAAGTCAAGTCTACATAATATAATCGCAAACTGCAAACTAAAGTCAAGTCTACACAAGATGTTTTTGCTGCTATAGTACTGTTGGCTAGCAGAATCATTCTTTTCAATATTAGCCATTAATGGATAGTTAAGAAAAATTTCTTTAACGCTGTAGTGTCTTTGCTGGGCATATTCTGATGAAGAAATACTTTACCAACCAAAAGGGAACTCCAACAAAAATACAATTAGCAGCGAGACAAGAGCACGATGTTTGTCTACATGTACACAAATGATCTTGTAGCCTGAAATGGGTCCAACTGTAAATTAATAAATAGAAGAAAAAGTAATAGGGAAAACAATTAAGCAATCTGACCCCTGTATACACCAGACATGCTTGAATCAAAGCTTGGTTTCAATTTAGTGCACCTGATTAAAAAATTTCAAAACATAATCAACAGAAATTCTGGACTGAAATTTTAGACTGCATGTTGTTTAAAAGTGTCCTGGTCCAGAGTTGTAAAGAGGTAACATTCAGTTATTGAAAATATTCATTATTCAAAAATAATACAGCTGTACATCTAAGAGAGCCTTCAAATTTCTCGATACTAATTTGTTAGTTTCTCTCCATTAAGTGATGATCTGAGCTCAGATTATAATTTCTTTCTTTTTAAACAGGAATGAACTAGCAAATCTCTTAATTTAAGAATTAGGAAGTCAACAGAGACAACATGCAACAACTTAAATCGATTGTTACATGAAGTATAAGTTAAGACCTATATCTTGTCTTCATCAGTATTCACAAGCCAACATCCAGGGAAAAGTAAGAATAGGACATATATGATACTCCCCTGAATACTCTTTCAGACTCCAAACCCTTTCCACTCAAGGAACTTTCTGAGGCAGATATGATTGCTGTATACTAAGAAACCTTCATGCATATCTCCCCATGTACTTGTCCAGACTCCCCTTAGACCCAGATTAAAAAAAAATTAGCACCGGCAATATCCTCAGCAAGGCTTTCCACCACTGTTGCTAGGAAGAGGAAACCTTTCTTTGTTTTGAACCTGTCTCCTACTAGCTTCATTTGATACCCTTTAGTTCTTCCAGAAGAGGCAGAGAACAACTGATCCATATCAACCTTCTCCTATGCTATTTATGCTTTTGCAGACTTCTACCAAGTCCTATTAAATTCTCTCTTCCCTGATACAGAAGCTCTTCCACAACACAGACCATGGTCTTGCCCTACTTAAATTCTTCCAATTTTTACTAAATAACTTCTGAGATTTCAGAATTCTTTCTGAAAGAAACAAAGCCACACACTGTATCAAGGTGTAGGAAAACCTTAGATTTATATACTGACATAATAATGTCTTCAGGTTTGTTTTTTATTTCTTTCCTAATAATTCCACACACTTAACTCACTTTACTGAGCACTACTCATTAGGTATTTGCATGGGAGTATTAAAACCTCAAGATCTCACTCCTCAGTGACTGCAGTATTTCTGGAGCCCAGCACACCCTCTGTGAAGTTACAATTGCTGTTTCTCATGGGCATCACTTCACATCTACCTGTGCTGAATTTTACTTGCCACTTTATTGCTCAAAGTCAAAAGGTTTTTGTCCAATTCTTTACAGCTGTCTCTCACCCTTACTAACCTAAACAGCTTAGTATTACTAGCAAACTTCCCTACCTTACAGCTCATCTCCTTCCAAGGTTAATTATAAAATGCTGAGCAGCATAGGTCCTACCAGAGCTCCCTGCAGGACTCCCCTTCTGACCTTCAACGTCTACTACAACTGAACATTTATTTCTGCCTATTTCCTACCTTTATCCAGTTTCTTTCCCTACCCATCTCACTCACAAAGAATTTTCCCTCCTATACCACTTCAGGCCTAGTTTCCTTAAAAACCTTCATTGTTGCCTTTCACAAAGGCCTCTTGAAAATCCAGACAGACCATGGTGCCCAAACTACTCTCCTCCACATGACTGTTGAACCCTTCAAAAGGGTTTAAGCCTTTATTAAAGTCATGCTATTTTTCCCCTGAGAACATCTTTTTCAGCTAGGTGTCCTCCATTCTGCTCTTCACTACAGGCTCTGCCGACTTGTCCAACAGCAGGGGGAATTTTTTCCTACTGGTTTCCATGGGGTCTGTTTCTTCATTGAGCTGAAGCTGCACTGTTCTGTTGGTGAACAACATGGCTACGCTTACACGTGCCAGCTGACAACCTGACATCTGCCACCTGAAACTTTTGTTTGGGCAACACCATACTGCAAAATACCTCCAGAGCTAACTAACGCCATGCACTTGAATTATCAAAAAAAAAAAAACCCTACTAGAATATCCCAATCATTATTCAACTTAAATGTCTGGGACTGCACTCTCCTTGTTTCCTAGATTCCCACTGAATTTGTTGTCCAGCTCTGCTGGATCTTTAAAAGTCAGAAAATTCAGAAAAACTTCCGGATTCTTGTAAAACACCACTTCAGGCTCACTGCGTTTACATAAACTTAGACCCACTCTGAAAAGGAACCATTCTTTGGATGAGAACCTTATATAGTTACTGGTCTAAACTATGTGCTGTTCAATTCCCATGTCACATATCGTTGTGATTGCATCTCTTAGGCTGTAAAAAAAAAAAACAACAAACCCAGCACACATTACTTGCATATATTTTAGAAGAGCATATAATTTAAAAGAAATGCTTCAAGAAATTAATATTGCTTATTAAGGAAAGCATCTTTCTCACAGTCCTACATTCACATTGAAATAACCCAAGAATTTGTCAATCACAAACTGTTCGGCAGATACCAGAGAGATAGTTTGAAATGCAAAGAAGTATTAGGAGCTTGAATGACACATTTATGGGTAAAATGTGACTATCTTTATTTTAAGTGCATATTTCTACATCACAAACCAGATTTAATTTTCCAGTTACGAGAAAACTAACTTTTTGTAAATTCATATTCAGCCTACTGTTATATAATGCTGATCAATATTGTTAAGTCCTGCAAGTCTTGCATTTTTTGGTAAAGAAATCTTCTATCAATAAAAATAAAGTATGGTAGTGAACCAAAATCCAGAATTTTGAGCTTCGATTAGGAATATTATTAAATTCAAGGAAGTTACTAAGTAGTTTTATCTCTTCAAGCATCCAGGAGACATGCTGAATGCATGTATAAGAGTATTTGCATTTCTTTTAC
The DNA here is from genome assembly GCF_035582795.1 of Mycteria americana. NCBI lineage: Eukaryota > Metazoa > Chordata > Aves > Ciconiiformes > Ciconiidae > Mycteria > Mycteria americana. Next base: position 34,194,586 of record NC_134366.1, on the reverse strand, counting down.
CTTTAAATTGTTAGCTTTTCCAGTAGATTAGAATATAAGTATGCAGGAATGGAAAGATATGGAAACTCAAGCCCTGTGAACCCACTTTCAACAAGATTATTTTAATTTATTCAGAACAAATGCAAATAAATCTTTTGAACACATACTGAGCACAGAAGATTGCAATGAGACTTCAATATAATTATTATAACAAAGGGGGGAATGGAGAGAAGTATTAGTGTGGCAGCTTGGAAAAGAGACCTTCTAAGGATACAGCCATCAGATAAGCACTAACAGGCTTCACAGTGCCTTTCAATCAATGAGTAGCAACAATAACTTTCAAACTAATACCAGAAAATCCAGCAAAATAATACAACTCTTTCATCGAAAAGCCCAATATACAATAAAATAGGTTAAAAAAAAAAAAAAGAAAAAAATATATAATATTTTTAATGTAAGAAAGATGAGAGCAGCTTAGTATGTCTTGTTGTTACTTGAGGCTGAGAAGGCCTTGTGTTGGGTACAACTGTCTGATCTCTCTCTCGCTCCCTCCTTTTGCCTCTTTCTCCTTCCTCCTAAAGATATTTTAGGTAAATACAGGAAAGAGATCTATCAGATGCATCAAGCATTTTACTTCTGTCTGGGAGGAAGAGTGACAACAAATATTTATTCAAACATTTTAACCTTTATATACATATATGGACAGTGAAAGAGCACACTTATAATCACTAAATAGCACTAAAAACTATTGCAGAATAGACACACAATGAATATGCTCACACAGATCATTATGGTTACTGAAATTACCTAAATATCTACCAAAATAAAACTACTGAAAATTTAATTATTTAGCACGTATAAAAAAAGACCATGAAAGAGATGACGGTTTCCTCTTCCATTTCTGCTGTCATCATAATCCCATGATTCTCAGAGGTAAAAACAGTCTGCACTCATTTCTTTTGGCATTTTGTTATTTATTTAATACTATTAAAGAAGTATGGAGAAAATTATTTTTGTATTCCTAAAAAGTGTATATTTGAAGAAAACTCAAATAACATTAAAAATTGATTCCAATACTGATTATTTTAGATAATAATTAATAGCTATACATCCACCCTAATTAATATTAAAATTATTTAATCTACTGAACCTCAGAGACCTTTTTCTTCTTTTCCTTAATTTTAATTTATTGTGGCAAATGATATGGAAATCTCTCAGCAAACTCTTCCCTAAGATCAACATCCTTTCAAATACAAAAAGGGACAGGTATCACTTCAAAGGTTGTGGAGAAGGCTAGAAAAAAGCAACCAGATAACAGTACACTTCAAAAGATACACTGCACAGGAGGGAATATGTTACCAAATAGTATAAAATTTCATCTCTTTTCTAAGAACTAGCCTGAGACCAACTCATTTCATGTGGCTTCTGGTCACTAACCATGAACAGGTATAATGGGTCCTCTCCCTTACAAATACCGGCATACCTTAAATCAGAAAAGCATACCAAAGAGAACACCATATCTGATTTTTACCATCTTCTAAAGCCAAAATAGCTTTAACTTGAGTCACGTTTACTCTAAAATGCAGTATGATTGGGTGTGACATGACAGTACTCTTTTGAAAGGCTTAATGTGGCAGTCATCATGAAAGGAACCTAAGGGAACATGTTAAAATTGTATCACAATAGTCTTCTGCTTGTACGATAGACGTATGGAATGTAAATCCTGTCAGTCACACCTGATTAAATCTGTAGGACGAGACTAAAGTTCAAATTGACTATTCCATCAATGGTAAATGTGATGAGAGAGAGACACTTCTCCGCAGTGTGTCAAATACAAGTCTCTCAGCGAGTTGTTGTTCCCCCAGCCATCATGAGACACTTCCACTCCCTCAGTTGTTCTGCCTCATCCAGCCTCCTCATGGTCGTTGAAATGATCAGGGTTTTGGAAATAGTTTGACGGATGTGTTGGCTTTTGTCAAACACAAACACACAAACACAACATATCTCACAATTCTGGTTTAAAATACAGCTACCCAACAAACTAAATATATCTAAGAGGGGACAGCTTCCAAGAGGGGAAGATCCTCTTCTGCCATATCCTCTTCTTTTGGACCTTCTACCACATCTACTACCAAAAGGAATAGTAATCGGGAAGACCTGCAATGCCTACACCTTTCAAGGCACGAATGACACAAACTACCCAAGTAACCATAAAACATAGCTGACATTCACCAAGAGGGTGGTATACAAGGTCAGACAGTGATTTTCAAATTGAACAATCAACTTTAAGAGATGTTCAGCTACAAGGGTAGGGGAAAAACAAGAGGATCCAGCTCTTCAGTGTTTCACAAATGTCATGGTTGCAGTCTACCTCGCAAAGATAGATCTCCAAGGGAAATGCAAATCGCTTTAAAGGAACTGGAAAATCACACTCCATAAAAGCACACAGGGTAAGACTGTGCAATTCAAATGAGGCCCTTTTTGGGAAATTGAAAAGGAGGAGACAGATCTCACATAGACCCAGTGAAACAAGCACCTCAGGCAAGCCCTGATATTCCCAATGTTCTGCCATGTCTATTAAGACATTGAAAAATGCCTTTTTTTGGAGCACTTTGGCTTGACTTCCTATTGCCAAAAGATGGAAAGACTTGGCAGCTCTTAATTGTACTTACAGACTGTTCTACAATTTATTCAGATTACGAATTACAAATAATCAGTTCAAGTGGCTTAGGATGATTTTGTACTGATGCTATGACAGAGTAATTTTACTGGTTTCAATTAGTGTGGATTTCCTGAGACACGAGTAAGAGCCAAACTTGGGTGAGCCAATAGTTTTGCTTATGGTAACATAGTGAGTTTAAAAGAACAAAAAAACCCCAAACAACCCAAACCCATAAAACCCATGTATAATAGCATTTTCAGAAATTTCATCTTAAATGAAGAAGAAATTCAAAGGAAAATCAAAATATATGAAAACAATCCAGATTTTCTTTTAAAGAAGGGTGGTTAAACTAGTTCAACTCTATTATGGATACTCATTCAGGATTAAATTAATTCCATGAAGTTTAGTTCACTTCCAAAATAAATTAATATAAATTAAATTAAGGAAACTAATTTTGAAGCATTCTGAGCAAGGATTTAATGCAATTTAACTAATCCACTTCAAGTCTAGTTAGTGCAGATTAATTTTTTGAGTGTCCTTCCGTAAACAAGCCCAAAAATCTTGGAAACGCCATCATGCAGAAAAACCTGGAAAGTTTTAAGAGCACACACTACAATGTATCTAAGACCCTCTATAAAAAGTATTAGTCTTTATTACAGCTTTCTCTTTTTTCCTGTTTAATTTTGTTTTAAAAGGGGACACTTGCTTTTAAATTATTAATTTTGGATTTTTTTTTTCTTTAATAAATCGATTTCTCTTTTCTGGTGGTGGTGTTAAAATGGGGACAAGGATGTACTTTTAGACTAATACGAGAGTAATCACAGAGGGAGATTTCCAGCTATGTCTAGAAACAGTCATAATAAACAGGCATTTCCACATATGTGAATATTTACTTTTAGATAGCAAAGAAACTTAGCATTTTCCAGGACAACACAGGGTTTTATTCTTAAAACCTAAAAAGAAATAGTGCACTATGTGAAATCTGTGGTCATTTTGCTATTTTCAATGTTTAACCCTTATCTATATAGAGGCATAAACATTACAAAGTAATATACTAATTTACTTTCATGTACAAATTCAAGCAGGTAGTAAAATATTCTAAAATTATCCATCACTTACAGGAAACACCAAGACTACCTTGCTTACAATAATTCTCAGGCTGCGCACAGCAAGAAGGAAAGGAGGAACAGAAGTCTGAACTAAACACAGACGCCTACGGACACGACCTGACTGCTGGACAACTAAGGCCCAGCTCTCTCAGCTTCAGCTGTTTTTACTCTGTTGAGGCCACGTCTGAAAAACACTCACTTAAAAACACTAAGAAAGGTTGGGCTCTGCTACAACAGCACAATGAAGAATCCTGAATGGATAACTAAATCCTTAGAAATATTGCATATTTCTCAGGAAGCAAATCCGTAATTTCTAAAATTTGGTAATGAGTTCATTCAATTCAGTTACCGAGAAATCCTGCAAGCTAGGACAACACTGCCTTCGCCTAGCCTGTCTTCACTGGTGCATCAGCATGGCTTTTCACAACTTCCACCCCCTAGAAGGTCGCCCGTTGAGCTGCTCCTGCAAATGCTTCCAAGGGTATTTCAGTCAAAATGTACCAGATAGCAAAGCCCTAATACTTCAACTATTGATAGTAATCTGATTGCCGTAATGGACCAGGGTGCATTGAGAGAAAGCCCTTTAGGTACCACTATGCTCAGAGACCTCTGGCAGAGAGAAATGAACATGGAGTTGAAGACCACTAAGAGAGAGCAACCTCTTCTAGGACAGCTTCCTGCTGAACGCACCTCAGTCTACACCTTAACATGATCAGTGTTAGATCTGGATTTAAGCAAAAACTACACAGGTTTCAAACAATTGAGAATCAGTTCAACCAAAAATTATTTCTGAACTTTAATTAAAGTTGCTCCAGCAAAAATGCACGCTAAAAACACTGGAATGAGAAATTCTTTCTTGTCGTGCCTTTTAAGTGAAATGTTTAGATACATCGTGTGGTGTTTGAGAAAAACTTTACTTGAATTTTTAAAAGTTAGAGTAAAATCACTAAATTCAGAAGTCAATCATTTGCTCTAAATCTGGTCAAAATCATCTCTTCTTGCTCTTCTTTCCCTTAGAAGTAACCAGCTCCTGTGGCAAAAATAATTTACTGCAGATATCTTTACTGGTACAAAGTACCAGTAAGTACTGGTTGTACTTTGCTTGTACCCATTCAGATCTGCTGAACAGCACAATCAACGTAAAGCTAATTCTATATCTAATCTTAATCTCCTCATCAGATAAGTGGGAAAGGGAGATAAGTAGTAGACATGCAATGCATTGTTTCTCTCCTCTACCAGATTCTTAATAAAGGAAATGCTGAAATCTCAGCCAAAGAGCTCAAGGGATCTCATTTCCCTTTCCTTTCTTGCTCTCCCGTTTAGGAGTGGGTCATAATTATCCTATGGTAAATAGACTGGGAACCATTTTTAGGTCACTGACAAAATATTTAAGTGAGAAAGCCTGGAGCAATCAAATCATCACAGAGCTTTTCCTACAGCTGGGATGATCTAAATCCAGACACTCATCAGTTTAAGACTGCATGTCATGTATACAGCTACTTAAAAATTCATCTGCACAGCTTTATCACTTCTGCTGTCAAAAAACTAGTAAATTCCTATAATTTGATTTCAACCTAAAACATCTTAGAACCTGACTGCAAGTGTTACTATTTTAAGATCCACTTATAAATTGAACCTGCAATCATGTTCAGGCAAGGACAGATTTGCAAGGTCTTAAATCACTAGTTGTTTCAGCCAATGATCAAACAGACCAAACAAGTGCAATTTAAAAAAAAAAAGTAATTTAACGCATTTTCAAAGCACTTTTGGAAGTTATTTTCATACTTAAATGCTTCCAAAAAAAAGCTTGTAACCTAAAACTCTGCTTGGCATCAATTAGTATAAAAAATTACAGGCCACAAAAAGACTGATTAATCTACTTCCTGCAGTTCAAAAAAATCTCATGACTCATGAGCATGACAGGTGCAAAAGAATTAAAAGTCGAGGAGAGTATGCCACACTAGCAATTTCAGACAGCTTTGCATTGTAGATACATTTAAATATAAGCATTTAGAAAAAAAAATATTTGTCTTACCCACCCATCACTGAGCTAGTTCAGATAGCTAGTGCTACCTTCAGAGACAGACTGGAATTTTTGTGCGGTTTCTCATAGGAGGCTTAAATTTATAAGATGATGACAATTTGCATGGTAGACACTGAAGTTGAGGAATTCTGGGAAATTGGATGAAGCAGAGAAAGAAAAATTCTTACTGAACATAAAGAACATTTTATGGAGAGAAAGGCCTTTCATTCAGAAAATGTAATTATTCATTTAAGTAAAGCAAATAGTGCTGAGGCTAAAAAAAAAGCTGAAACATCAATAGAACATCAAGATCTTAACTAAATCCAGTTATCATAGAAAATGTAAAACACTGATGGGAGAAGGATGTGGAGACATTTAATCATTCAATATGACAGCTTCCTGCCAGCTGTATGTAATTTGTATCATCTGTCTGTAAAGCAGGCACCTTAATCAATCCTGCTTTTCAAAAGCCTTTGCTTAAACCAAGACTCATTTCTGGATCTTCTGCACAACAGTCTTCATCTACATGACTGCTTAAAAACCTGATCACTGCTTTTCGGGTTTGTACAGCTTGGCTTTTGTTACGACAATTCCTAAAACGGGCTACTTCCCCAAATACATTCCACCTCCTTCCCCCAGGTTTTCATATAATCATAACAAGAGCGTAGTTAGATAAGTACTAGACTGAATAGCAATTTAGCCGCACACAGCTAGAATGGTCTGGAGGCTGTGCAATTTCACACTACCCAGATGCAGATCAGCAGACCTCGTAAATAGAGTTCAGATGATACTGCAGGTTGAGATATTCACCTTCAAGCCTCTCAATCAACCTGTCCCAGGTGGTTCCAAATCCAATAAGGCAGGCTTGAGCTTCAGCTTCCCACTTCCTAGCCTAGTCACTGAGACTCCTAAATACAGCCTGAACGCAGGTCGCCGACAGCAGGCTGGTGAACTGTGGAAACTGCCAAGCCTCGGAATAGGTTTTGGTTTTAATACCATCAGTTAAGCAGAAGTGCTGCAAGGAACCCTTCCTGAAATCATATGGGCTGTTGTTTTGATGTACACTTGCCAGGTATCATTCTGACACACTTCCTATATTTTGTGTAATGCCTTACCCCCACAAACGTAACCCGCACAAGTCCCACTGATCATTATGCCATTAATTTAACTGAAATCGTTCTTCCCTTGCTTTCAGTGGGATTGTTCCCAGAGTAAGAGCCCTGTTGTACAAAGATGCATAGTCATAACCTAGTTCCTGCCGAATACAGCTGCGAGCAGTTATTGTGCGTGCCTTTGAGTTTCATATTATGTAATCCTCCTTTGGCTTACCCACATGGAGAAATATTAAAATAAATTAACATTTTACTGGTTCTCTAATTGGAAGTGTCTGTTCGAAACAAATATGTTTATCAAACAGTTTGACTGGGAAAATACATTACTGTAGCTGTAGTTACACAAATTACATGCTGTCTAAAGCAAAAAGGGCAAAAGCCATCTGGCTCCATATAACTTACATTTTCTAGACAGCTTGCAGCTGGTTCTGATTAAGCAGCATCTCAGTACTCCCAGAGATCTATTTTTACCTCTGCAAGTTTATTTTTAGGGCTCACACATCCAAGGCACATGGTGTTTACATTAATAAATGAACAACCGCCTACAGTTAAGAAAAGCTTTGTGCAATTCTTGTGGCACAGTCACTGTGCAACATAGATGGATGGTTAAATAAAACATCATGTGTACTAATTAAAGAGACCTTTGCCCATCTCCTGGCTCTTTACAGGACTGCAGAAAGCATCTCTGGAGAGCTTGAACGGCAGGAAGGAAAAGGTGCTAAACAACAGGATGATTTACTTCAGAAGTAACATTGGGTTGCATGTCCCAGGAACAGAGTACAATCTCCTGGCCCAACCCCTCCGCAGAAAAGTCTCTTTTTTTTCATATGGAATCTACAGATTGCCCAGACAGCTTTTCTCCGTATGTTATGCAGCCACATGTATAAGGTAGTGGAAATACTGTCCTTGCCATCTAAGAACATTAATGTCGAACGGAAAAACAATGTACAATTTACAATGACTGAAAGCTGCTACTGAAGCTGTCAGAACAGTGGATGTTGCAAGTCCAGGAAGCGTTAGCAGACCTGTTTTGCAGGGTTTTGTTTGGGGTTGGTTTTTTTTATAGACAGACACACACATACACAGTGTTTTCACATGATTTTGATTGTAAAATACCAGCACATTGCTGTACCATCAAAACATCCCCTTCACAAGGATGTTAAATACATGTGCCAGAAAGGTTCAAGGAAGGACATCTTTTCGGGGGTGGTTGGGGGGGGGTGTTGCTGTTTTTTGTTAAAGTCTGTATTTTCTCATTCTATGGTACAACTAAACCGCAACATCATATTTGGGGGGGGAAGACCAGTAACCAGCTATAATGAAGTTAAACATAGTTAAGCTAAAGCTAATACATGCTACAATTTTATAATACTAATTCCATTTTGCATGGACTTGCAACCTATTCTGTCGCAGAGACTACTGTGCACGGTACACGCACCCTCCTGCACCTCTAATCCCTTACTCTTCCAAACCAAAGCAGGCAGCTGGACCAGCCAGCGTGAGCTGGCAAAGGGAGCTGCTAGCACTCTTAGAGAGGGTATGCTCCCAGAGCTGGGTTCTGGATAAAGTTATACAGAAAGGACTATTAATCCTGAAAGTAAAAGGTTTTTACTGCTTTCAGAAACACTTCCCAGAGGTAAGAAAATACAAAACATAACAAAAGTAATCCAGGTATCCCTTTAACAAGCAATTAAAGGAATTTGCTCTTCCAGTCCACATCCACTGAGCTACCTCAGTAATATTAACAGACTTTGAAACTACTGGCAGCTAAATACCTTAGAATCCCATCAGTGGGAATGTTTTCAGCACCATAAAGTACTGACTAGCTGTAAAGTGTTAGTCAACTTTGAAACAAATCTCCATTTCAGCAGCTAGGCATGCAGAGCACCAGAGAAGCTGGTCCCAGTTCCCTCGTGACACTGAGGACCAGTGCCAAGTGGAAGGGAGGCTATTTCCCCAGGAAGTTCTTTTAAAAAATTTCCTTTCCTTACTCACACTTTAGACACACTTATTCTCATGTATCCTTATGTTTCTGCATATGTCTTCCCTCCATACCTTTTTTTGTATGTCCTTGTTACTTATTCTTTTAAGCCAAGACCAGTGTTTACCTCTCCTCCCCTCCACAGCTTTGAAGGTCTCCACTCAGTATCTCATTTTCCCTTCTCTATGTTGCTTTCAAGTCACTGTGTCAGTGTCTTTCTTCCTAATCCTCCTCTGCATGCAGATGCTGGTTTTGTTTCATTATTCAGTTGATTGGTTGGGGAGTTTCTTACTATTACTGAAAGTACTATACTATTAAACTTCCATGTATAGACACATCTGCACTCCAAAGACAGCTACTGCAGTCATTTTTTAGTGTCTCCCTGCCAGAGAAACGAATGGTGCCTCCACAAGTCTATAGGTATTCCTAATCAGCTAATCAAAATCAAAATATTATTTGTCATCTATCACAGATTCCTCGGATGGTAAAGGATTAAGGAGTGCTCACAGGAATAACCTTCCTTGCATGTTTGGTGAGGGAGGGCAAGGAGACCCCTCAAGTGCATCCAAGGACACGGCATGAAAGGCTTGTTCTAATATACCGGTTTGGAAAGGTAAAACATTGACGAAGTGACAGGAATCAGGGGACAGGTGATGTAGTAATTCATACAGCAGCACTATGTTTTGACTTGGTCTCTTCTACTCTTTACAAAATAGCTGAACAGAGAAGACAGAAAAGGTGGCTATTTCAGGATTTTCCTGTCTTAGCTTATACTTAATTGTGAATTTGTCCACAAAAAAGTTGTCTAGGGCAACTGCTGAATGTTTCAATACAGAAAAAGGATATTCATCAGGATCTGAGGCAGCTTTTGAGTAATGTAAGAGTGCTCTCTGCACCCACAGCAACTACTGAAAGCTGAGTTGGGGATCTCTAAATGAGCTGTATTCACTTTAAGTCACTAAAGATGTACTTCAAGGCTAGAGGAACAGCTGCAAGCACCTTAGGGGAAGCTGTGAAAGATAGCTGATGTCTGTTTTCTTCATGCAGCTTGAAGTGTGTGTATTGTGCACTGGCCTTTATTGCAGGGTACTGCCTCAAAATAGTACTGTCTCAAAATACAGAGTAGCTTTATTTTTTACAGTGGTTTATGCTTCTTTTTTTGCTTTTTGCCCTTTTTTTTTTTTTTTTTTAAGCAGGCATTCTGTTATGCTTCTTCCTATTAATTACCTTCTCTAGAAATACCGTGCTGGCATCACTATTGAGACTCAACTCCCTCTGTCCTTAACAAGGAGATCTGGTTAAACACAGACAGCATATGAGCTGCAGTTCTAGCAAGACAAAGGATTGCTAACGCTGGTCCCGAGTCAGAGCTGACCATTTCCCGAAGTGGTTAACATCTCTTTCCACCCCCCTGATTAGCAAGTGATGCGAGTCACACAACACAGAGCAGACACAATAACTCACAGGTCTCCATACTTACAGAAAACATATTTTTCCTCTACGATGCCACAGATCAGCTATCCTTCGTGAATTTCCCACTTGTGTCAGATCATTCTCCATGATCAAGAATCCAGACAACATGAAACTTCTATAAATGGATGGCATGGACATTCAATTTTGAAAAAGCTGTAAACTCATTTCTGCACAGCACAGATGCAGCCTTAAACAGCAGTACATAGAGGAAGCAGCGTGTGAGCGGTTGTCATCTACATCGCTCATGCCATGGCAATGTCCTACAGTCAAGTATTGAAGGGCACAGAACCTGGTTAATCCATAAACCAGACACTTGAGAGTGACTATGTCTGCAAATTGAGGGTTATTAAGCAATGAGAGAGTAATAAATAATAATTACTTGCATAGTTTTACTTTTATACAACAGAAATTTTCCTGTCACTTCCAGGTAGCACCTTAAGAATCTAAGAGAAAACTGAAAATATGAAGAGATTTAAAAGTGTGACCTATGAGAAAAGGTTAAAGAAATTGATTTTTACAATCTAGTAAAGAGAAGACTGGAAAGAAACACTAGCAAATGCTATCCTAGCAGAAGAACATTGAACAAGTGAGGGGGAAAATAGGATGGCAGCAGTCTCTAGTTCTCACGTCTTCAGATCAAACAGCCGTTAACTAGAATTGGTAACAAAGGGCACTTTGGGTGGGACTTCAGAAATACTAAAATAGCTCAGTGCTTTGTTTTGGCAGAAACTGCCAAAGTGTTAAACCAAAAACTTTAAACTCAAAATATCCCATGTTTAATGAAGGGAGTTTTACCAAACCATCTCAGGTCGCCTTCCCTTCTGCCAGAATTCCCAGCCAGAGGCCAGCACCTGTAGAAGACTCAACTCTGGAACAGACATTGAGGTTGACAACACCAACACCACAAATCACAGCCCCAAGAACTACAGACTATATAGACTACAGTCCTCAACAAAATTAGGCATTACCCCAGGACCCCTGACAGCCGCTCAGCTTTGTCATAACTAAGAAAATGGAAAAAAAAAGAAAGAAAGAACAAAAAAAAAGCGTTATCTAGGTATTATATGATTTCAAAATCCTCCCTCGCAGTGAGCAACAGTCCAAAATAAGATCTTTTGTGTTAATCTGTTTCAGACCACATTAAACTTTTAAAAAAATTCTCAGAGTTTACAAATCTTGCATATCTAAACTTCAGTGTTAAACAGAAATAGATATAACTAGTAGAAACACAAATAGAAAGAATAGGAACCTTATGTTTCCAAGTATAATCACACATGGAAACAGGTCATCAAGGGGGACTGTGGAATTCATTGTGTTGTTAGCTTTTAAAACAGGCATTTGTCTAGTCTTCTTAGAGATATATTTTTTTAAAAAATATGCCCTGAGGCAGGTTCAAACCATGAGTTTTGTTGGTTCAGCAGAACGTGGATCCACCCCACAACATGCACACCATTGCCTGAAGTAAAGTCTGTCCCCCACCCCCTAGTTAGATCATACCGTGAGGTCCCTTTAGACCTTCATTTGCTAAATACTGCAAAGCAGTGCTTCATTTCTAGATTAAGCTATTCCACACACTATAACATTTCAGACTTTGTAAGGAAGTTTTGAAATTGTCACCAGCTTCAAAATTAAGGTGCTACAAAATAGTCCTGCTTTTTGTGAGTTACCTAATCTGCAGCTTACCTGTTGTAAGTGTTATAATTATCACTGCAGAGACACTTACTCTGCAGAAACACATCTGGGCTGCTAGAGACAAAATCAGGAGGCAGTGTGTGGGTGGGAAAAAATTAAAAGTTGGCAAACACACCTTTTTTAGGGTATTCAATATAATCAACATTCATGCATCTAATCTAATCTAATGAATGAGGAAACTAAAAGTTTTTATTCATGGTGTCTTATTTTACTTTCTGTATAAAGTAACATTTTACAAACAGAGCATTACAAAAAACGTAGATGTTGTAAATTCACATAGGAAAATATTAATTGTGTGATCTTTCAACAAAGCATATTTCACATACTTCTAAGTGCTTTGTGTTGCATGTATCTTAATGAATATGAAAGAATGCCTGGCGGTCAGATGCTGAAATACCACTTTAAAAGTGGTACGCTGTATGACAGATGATGTGACCTTGTTGGTCATTTCTTTCAGCTATAGAGCTGAAAAACAAAAATGTCCACTGAGTGTCCAAATTCTGCATGGACAGAACTGGGAACTGTTCACATTTGGAAAGCAGAAATGACCAGTAAAGTGACGATGTGTGAAGAAGTCCTTAGCATTTTCTCCAGCTTTACCTAGGGCTAGGTAATCCCACAGTTCTGGAGGCTGACCATGCTTCTCCTGCTCAAGGATAGCTCGTAATCGTTTCTTTCAAAGGTAGTACATGAGTTAAACACTCTTTTCTCTTCCCTCTTCCTTCCTCACCTTGCCAATACCATTGATTGTGTGGCTATGTAGTAAACCACACTGAGGAACCAATCCAGGCTAAAAACAACCCTTTTTTTTTTCTTGGGAACAGCTGAGCCTGGATCAGTTCCCAAATTTGTTTCATCCTGTGGCCACACAAATAAATATACCTGGCATGACTGAGCAGTCAATGAGAAAAGTGAGAACAGGCAGGCAGTCACTAGAGCTGCTTATTCTGGCACTGCCATTGAAAAAGTCATTTCTCAAAATGTAAGCTCCCCTTGATGGCTTGTTGAATCACGCAGGTCCCCTGCTCAGTCTCCTGCCTGCTCTCCCACACCAGAGGTGACTTCGTCCTGTCTTCTCCCCCCACTAAGACAGACACACAGCAATGAGTCTTGACATCGAATCATTTATTAAGTGATTGAAGTGAAATAGCTATCTGATGAGTAAAATCACTCAGGAGTTGAAGTGAGTTGGCAGCGATGCAGGGAACAACGAGCATCTTCCGCACTACTTGTGTTTTCAGATATAAAGAATCCTGCTAATAATGACATCGGAAAAGGATTTTTTTGTTGTTTATCTGGATACCGCAAAAGCGATTCTCTAAATCGAAATGTGAGCATTGACAGAGACAGAAATTAGAAAAGCAACTGACCTGCCAAATACAGCATCGAAGCACCCAGAGAGACCAGACTTGACTTTACAGTCTCCGAGAGATATTAATTAGGTCTTTTTAAAAAATCAACACCCCAAACTCCCACCCAAACAACATGGTAGACAGTACATTGAAGCAAACAATGTTTGTAGAAGATCAAACAGATTATTGGGTATGCCAAGACTAAGAATGAAATTCAGATGCTGGGGGGGAGGGGGGAGGAAAAAAAGAGAAAAAAAAAAAAAAAAAGGAACATCAAGAGTAGATGCACTTACCCAGGATTGGTCCCACCCACCAAGGCATTAGGATTTCTCATACTCGGCACAGTCCAAGGAACACTCTGTGTATGTGACAGTCCAGCTGCACAGCTAGGAAGTTCAAGGATGGCAGTGAGCCCTCCCCCCCAATAATATAAAAGTCTAGGCCCTGCGCCGCGTGGAACGGGAGCACGGGATGACACATGGCAACTGCTGAAATTAGATGGGGCACTGACACCTCTTTAGTTGAGCGCTTCAGATCCTGACTCAATTTGAGATTACACAGTATTTTTATTCCCAGAGCCAATTCGTATACTTAGGAAAGGCTTTACAGGTTACGCTTAAGAGTTTGCATCAAGTGAAGCCAAGCTTTTCTAAGGCAACGCAGGATGCTCCCATTGCCTAAGCTTCCAGCAAGCACAATGACTTTAGGATTACAGGCAGTAAAGCAGTAAGAAGCGGAGTTGGTTAAGTATTTCCTGGGAGACTGGAGTCCAAACTTCTACATTTGGAGGCTTTCCAAACTCACTTAGAGTGAAGGCAGACTTCTATTCAGTAAAAACACATGAATATTTTGCCATAAATTTAGTGACAATCAAAGCAACTTCTAGGTGGCTGTTGGGATTTATAGCTTGTAAAGATAAGCCACATGAGAAATTAGCCCCCCCATCATTATCCAGCATATTCCAATGGTTAATTACCGACACTGTTGAAAAGAAGAGCCCCATTTCTAATCTGAATTGGTCTAGCTTCAGCTTCCAGCCACAAGATATCATTAAATCTTCCTGTTAGGAGTAAGCATCTTATGTACCAGAAATCTTTTGCACATTGGCACTCACATATATAAAAAGAATCATCAATCACATTGTCTCTTAACCTTCAGCAAAAGAAAACAGACTGAATGACTGAATTTCTGAAGCTTCTTTCAATAAAGTATATTTTCCAGACCTTGTATTATTTCTGTAAACTCTTCTTCAAAGCCCTTTCTGAAGTGTTGCTATCAGAATTAGAACCAGTACTCCAAGAACAGTTTTGTTCACTTAGTCTAAATGGAGACCAAAGGAAAAGTTTTGCTTGACCCTAACCTTGTCTCTTTTCTGTGCTGGAAAGGAAACTAAGGCATATTCATTCCCGACTAATCCAAAGCTCCTCTCTACTCCATCCTCAACACTGGATCTGGCCACCGAAGGAGAAGCATTACTTACTCTCAGCATTCAGCTCCCATGTCATAACAAAGACCATGTGCTTTATTAGCTACCACAGGGCACTCGCTGCCCTTTTTGTGATTCAGGGTGTTTATCGTGACTTACAAGTCATTATCAAGCATTCCTGTGTACAGATAGACAGTGAAAAACCGATAGTGGAGAGCTATCAAGAGAGGACTATCAAGTCAGGGCCCTAGACCTACAAGGAGAAGCTGAGGAAGCAGAGCTTGTTTATTTAGTTCAGTAAGAAGATGACTAAGGTGGTGGTTCAAGACCAGCCTGCAACTACTTGGAGGGGAGTTACAAACATCATGCAGGCATGTTTTTCTCAACAAATGACAGTGAAAGGCTCAACGGCCACAAATTCTAACTTGGAGGCTCAGGCTTCTCACCAGGAAGACAGCACGGTGCTTGAGCAAGATGCCCAGGGAAGCTCTGCAAATCTCCAGCCCTCGAGGGTTTCAAGACTAGGGAAGTGATCGTGCCCCTGTACTCGGCACTGATGAGGCTGCACCTCGAATACTGTGTTCAGTTTTGAGCCCCCCACTACAAGAGAGACATTGAGGTGCTGGAGCGAGTCCAGAGAAAGGCAACGAAGCTGGTGAAGGGTCTGGAGCAGAAGTCTTATGAGGAGCGGCTGAGGGAACTGGAGTTGTTTAGCCTGGAGAAAAGGAGGCTGAGGGGAGACCTTATCGCTCTCTACAACTACCTGAAAGGAGGTTGTAGAGAGGTGAGGGTCGGTCTCTTCTCCCAGGTAACAAGTGATACGACAAGAGGAAATGGCCTCAAGTTGAGCCAGGGGAGGTTTAGACTGGATATGAGGAAATTTTTCTTCACTGAAAGGGTTATCAAGCATTGGAACAGGCTGCCCAGGGAAGTGGTTGAGTCACCATCCCTGGAGGTATTTAAAGGACATTTGGATGAGGTGCTTAGAGACATGGTGTAGTGGTGGTCTTGGCAGTGTTAGCTTTACGGTTGGACTTGATGATCTTAAAGGTCTTTTCCAACCTATACGATTCTGTGATTCTGTGAAGACTCATCTGGAGAACAGCATGCGCAACCTCATCTGGTGTTGGCAATAGCCCTACGGGACCTCTAGAGGTCTCTTCTAATCAATATTCTATGATTCTTCTCAAGTGCTACATTCTTTGTTACTTTTATTTGATTCAAATGCATAATTTTCAAAAGAATTGACTTTATCAAGTGGGATTATATAACCTTATATAACCACATTTATTCCAGTATAACTGATCCTAGCTTTACCAGAATTAATGCTTCTTTTCCTCTAGATAACTGATAAAAATACTGAGTAATGTTAAACTAATAATAAATTCCTACAGATATCTACTAGGAAAACCTTCAGGGGATACAATTTTCCCTATGTACAATGCTTTCTGAAACCTGTTAGACAGTTTTTATTTCACTCAAGGCCGTAATGATTTTGGATAGTGTTATTTTTAACAGATTGTCACATACCACAGAAGTCTAATTATATTCCTCAACAATTATCTTTATCAAGCAAGCCTTCTATCATCAAAAACATTTGTCTGAAAACGTCTTTCTTAGAACCGTGTTAGCTGACATGAGTTATAACACCGTATTTTCACTCTATAGAGAATGCAATCTTCTGATTTACCTTTCCTAAGGTCACACAAAATATAAACATATATATTTACCTATTTAAAGTATATGTATACCTACTTAAAATATGGCATTAGCTTTATTTTATAGCATTCTGAAATCTGGTTTAGAACATTTAAAAATCTGTTTAGCCAGTTATATTAATATTCTTGTATGCAAGTTATCCATGTCTGTATGTTTAGCATTAAACCTGATGTTTAATATTTAATAAGGTGTTAATAAACACCTGCTTTTTAATATTTGAGTATTGGTGAAGAACAACTTTTCTTTTTGTTGCTCTGAGATGCAAAACCAAAAACCTGACTTCCCCAACAGCTAACAGAGAAGCGTTTATCGCCCCTTCCACACTGTTCACACCTTTATGCACGCTAAACACCACCACAAGCCAATGCCGTTGAAAAAGATACAATGGGAATAAATTATATTTCATTGAGGATGATTCTTTCAATCCGGAATTGTCTTTTTGTACCGTTTGTCTCGTACCCATTCAGAATCAGATGCTTACCCAGAACCAGTTATATCCTGATACCTAGCAAAATTCAGCACAGTTTCAGTTTACATATACTGAAAACACAGCCTTTGGCAAGCAGTAAAAATTAAGGCACGGAAAATGGTTTACAGAATACTTCTGCATCAAAAGCCCAGATCTCTCATAACAAGAGAGCTGTTCAGAGTTTTGTTCTGTGAGTAAACTCAATTTTTTCAGGATATACCAAAGCTGGGGAGCCAAAAGCCATTTAAGTAATTTATTCAATTTATATTGCCTATTGAACTATATTGAATCAGAGTAAAAATTCTGATAACTCTGAAAGGACAGTGAAATACTGTGTTTTGTCAATGGACAATAAATTTGATTGCTATTTCTAGAGGTGCGTGTTTTAAGTGTCTAAGTGAACACTGACAAAAAATTATATACTTAAAATGAGAAAAGTTTGCACCTCTAATTAAAAAAAAGCCATTCTGAAGAATCTTTACAAGCTTTATAAACCATATTGAAATAAAAAAACCTTTCAAGATTTTTTCCCAGAGAGCTAATTTAGCTGTTAAAGCACTGCTGCTCAAAAAGTAAGACCTCTGCTTTGGCTACTCAGCCCAACAAAACAGTTATTTTGAAAGACAAATTCCCAGACAAAAACATTTGGTGGCCAATATTAACACGTGATTCCTGAAAGGAAAAAGCAATATAATTGTAATTTTCAAGCACAGTATCTGTTTCAAGAGATAGGAATCTTTTCTGTATGCATAGGTTAAAGTTTGTATGCATAGATCGTGTTAAAGCACCGCAAACTTATATCAAAAAACACTCTCCAGACTTGATTTCTTCAGTTAACCTGAATCCACAGAAAGTAGTAACTAATCCCACAACACACTGGCTAGGTGACTTGTGCTGTCATTATTTATTTACTTAAAACCTGAAGAGTTAGCACACCAAACGATAGACCTCCATGAACATGGACAAGTGTAACTGCACAAATGAGAGCAGGACCATGACACTTTAATGCTTTGATTATCAATTTTAATGGTAAATGGTATAAATTACTTCTAAGAGGAAAAAAAAAACCCATAGAAAGTAGTTCAATGTATTTACAAACTTTAATTAGTAGCAAGTGAACAAGATGATGCTTTCTTATCTAATGCATGCACAGAGCATTTTATTCATTATTTGGTTGTCTTGTATATTAAATCCCCAGTGGCAGAACACATATTGGATCCAAATTTTTCATTCATGCTCGTGAATTCTAGGCATTTCTAAAAACACCTAGAGAAGGACATCAGGCTTAAACTATTATGAAAAAATACAGAGAGACAGCAAGAGAGTATATAAACAGCAACTTCTTTTACATTTCATAGGGGCAAAACTAAGATTTGTATCAGACTGAGGCTATTTTGGACTTCTGTAAGGAGACTCAAGAGGTCAAAATCTGAGATGCACATTTGAGTCATGCTTTGCATTGAAAGTTAAAGCAGGGGGTGCAGTGGGGGAAGAATCCTTCTTTTACACATTTCATTAAGGCTGAGCTTATAGATTTTATTTTTTCCTTTTTGATATCTTAAAGAGCCGCAGTACTCTGTTACACATAGATATAGATAACATATCTATCCATAGATAATGTATGTATTAATCCTGAAAGTTATTGGGCCATATTCAGTGAATTCACCAAACATATATCTAATCCAGCCTTTCTGTAAGTGATTTTTGTTTTTAATCAAAGGAAAAGTCATCACAAGGAACAAATGCATTTGATTCCTTCAGTCTACAGTCAGAGGTCCAAAAAACATCCATGCACTCAGCTTCAATGGAACTTAAACACCTGCCGAAATACATCTATTGCTGCATGAAG
Source organism: Mycteria americana (assembly GCF_035582795.1). Taxonomy (NCBI): domain Eukaryota; kingdom Metazoa; phylum Chordata; class Aves; order Ciconiiformes; family Ciconiidae; genus Mycteria; species Mycteria americana. The sequence continues at coordinate 34,175,740 of NC_134366.1, read as the reverse complement.
AAGAGGTTTTAGCCTTCTGGTATTTCATTTACTACTTTGTTTTGGACTGACAAAATATATTTTAGAGTAACTACATACACGATCATTCATCAAAATATTCATCTGTTCACAGCATCTACTGCTGGTGCAGAGATGGTTACTGGACTGCAACGTAACATTTCACTGCATTTTAATTTTAAAACAGTAGTGGAAATACCATTTTGGAGCATTTTCTATACTTAGTCTTTACTAATATGAGAAAAATGATTTATGAAAAAGGAGAGCAAAGCAGAACAAGAAAACAGGGGGAGTCAGCTTTGCAGAAAGGAAGAACAAGCTATTCCTCAAGAGGAACAAACAAACGCCTATTAAAGAAATTCAGAATCAAGATGACAGAAAAGTGATCCAAAAGTAGAAGCCGGCAGAATTCAGCACACGGCTCCTCTCTCTTCCCACTCAGTTTATTAAGAAAAGAAAAATCACTTTCTGACTGACTACAGCAACAGGCAGCTCTTACAAGATACTTAAGACCTGGAAAAATAAGCAGTGTTTTTGAAGAGCAGAAAGAACTTTGAACAGGGATTTCCAAAATATTATATATCAGACCGGGGTTTTAGTTCAGTACTTACAGATATATGAAAGAGCGGATTTCACCTAGGTGCAAGTAAGTAAACTGTACACATTTTGAACTTGTTCTCAGCAGCAGGCACACATTGCTATCCTTTTGACAACCAGCATGACCCCCAGGACACTGAAAACCTCTTTGACTCTAATCAATGACCAGCTTTCCACAGCAGCATTTTGCCTGTTTGCAACAGTAAAAGGAAGAAACTGGATAAACTGGAGATGTGTTTTAACACTGGGGGACTGTGATACTAAACGATGCCCATTTAACAATAGTTTGTAGCATCTAGAAACTGGCTGGGCAGTTTAGAGTTCCAGGTATCTTCCTTCTTCATCATCTATTAGTATCATCTGTTAATATTACTTGCCCCTCTTCCCTAACAGAAATTATTCTACCCCAAGTGATTCCGTGAACAACTTCAGGGGGTTGGGGGCTTTGTTTAGTTTTTTTAATAGAATTTACTTAATTTAACTATTCCAATGTTACTTCTAATTTCAAGGTGAAAACCAAAGCACAAAATCTGAAAGATCTGGGTGACAGGAGAGGGAAAGGGGAGAAAAGATGAGATGTCTCTCTGGACTTACTCCCCTTCTCCGGGTACAAAATGAAAACCTAGGGTCATTACACCTCCATGATCTTTATCTTTACAGAAGTATTTATAGTCCACCCTTCCCCATAGGTGCTGTTTTTCTTTGAAAAAATCTGGGTAAGAAATACTGTATTAAATCAACACATGCTTTAAATGAAATGATCTGAAATGAAATGACTGTTCAGAAGAGTAACAGCCTTTGCAAGAGTTGGAATCCTTGGAAACTGAGCTGGTAGGCACACAACAGACACAATCCCCAACCACACCACCATGTTAACAGAAGATATATTTCAAAGTATTAGACAGTTAGAGCCAGATAACTCCAAAATATATCTGTGAGTATTAATTCACCACTGGGTATTATTTAGTATGGGGGGAAAAAAAAAAGTCTCTCTCAAAACAATAGGTTAACTATTCCCTATAAGAGCAAATAAATATTTTCTTTTTCTGTTCAATGCTTTTTATGCACACAGATCAGTTCAGAACATGCAATGGCAACAGGACGTAAACATTTTCTTAATGATCTTACAATTTATAACAAGCAAAGCAAACAACCAAACATCAGCACCTTCCCCTGTTGGGATTCAGCACTTACTTTATAGCTCTACAGATTAGCCAGAGCCTGCTCCCTTGGGGTTCAAAGAGTTGAGATCAATTTAATAGGTTACAGTGTTGTTGCAAGTAGATGTTGCTACACTGGAGACCTGTTCATTGCATCATACAATGTAAGGAAATACTTCTGTGCATGGGTGCTGCAAACAAATCCCATCCAAAGAGGTTCCTCAGATAATATTTGAATAAACATGCATAATTCTTGCTTGTTCCACACTGGGTCTTTCAGTGGACTTTCTGACAATTCAAGTATGAAGCGAAAGCAATTCTAAAGAAATAAGTATTTCCTCCACTTGGCATAGCACACTGTGAAAATATAGAGAAATTTAGCATAGCACACAATACTTGAAGCTTTCTACAGCATTTCAGAATTTTTTCATTGACAGAACAAGCCTTCCATGAAGTGGGCTGGCCTATACCATTCATCTACAGAGTAGCACTGCTTTACCAGTTTGCCTCTTGCTTTTTTCCTTCTTTTTTTTTTTTTTTTAAAGTATACTTATCTTCTGTGTAAACAGCATGTATGAATGTCTATACACAAGCTATATATATGTGGGCTAGACAACTTGTAAAATGAAAAAATACAACTACCATTCTGTTGTAACCTACAACCATGACGTAAAATATTGATATTTACAATATATTATGGAAATTTTCACAGGTACTATGTATAAGACACACAGATTGGTATTCAAATGAGGTAGCATCCTGGTATTACACAATAGAAAAAAAGAGGTTTTAAATACTGTCTGTATTAAATGGGAATGTTTAAAGTTTCCTGCTTAGAAATTATTTTAAACTGCCCTAACCACTGCCTGTAACTGAATATAGCAACCTATGCCCTGATTCTCAGGAGTAAAAAAGCAAGAGCACAAAACCCCCCACTCTAACACTACGAGATGCATCTCCAGCAGCCTTTTGCCATTTAAACTATGTGCCATAAACGCAAGAACTGCCTTAGACAGGCTAACCATCACAGGAACAAGCTGCTCATGTCAGTGCCAATCCAATTAATGTTTCTTTTGGAATACTAGAGATACTTCCTCAACTACTGCAGTGTCTTACAAGTGAAACGGGTACATCTTAGTATGTATTTCTAACCTCAAGTTAGAAGCTGGATGGAACTGCCCTTCTATCTCTTCATCTCATAAAGTTCACCTCCACAAAAACAGACTCCAGGAGAAAGAAAAAGAAGCAATAAAAATTGCAATGGGACAAAGGCATATTGGCCACATATGAACAAATATGCATGTTAGAAAAGGACTGGGAAGGGGGAACTCAGTTACTGTGGATGCAATAAGAAAATTCAGCAATTTTTATCTTCTAAAAAACTCTAATAATCGAGTGTTAACTGCTCACAGAAATGGGAGGCCTTTCCTACCACTCTATTCCCTACCAGTCTATTACAGTGACTGTACTGAAAGCAGAAATTTGAGTGACTGCCAAAAGGTGACAGAACAGTACACAAAACACATCTCAGACTCCCTCAATCCGGGGACAGAAGAGATGCCACAAGGAGACACTCATCCTCCTTTAGACCACAGCATGTACTTCAAGCAGGATGCCAGACTGAAGTCCAAATAAATCCTGCCTCACTTCCCTTTCACTGAGGGAAAGAAAAATGAGGATCCCATGGGTGATGTTGCCCTTGAATACTGCAACTCTGCACATGCCACAGAGGTGTTTTGACATGGTTGGTGAAGCAGCTTGGAGTTTTAACAGGCAAACTCTAATAAGTAAGAGTATTGGAAAATTTACTTTGTTTTTGAGAGTGCCAATTTCCTTTTTGGCTATTTCTGCAGACTATATCTAAAGCAAGATAAGCATTAGAAAGATACCCCATCAACTGGAGTATCTTGGAATTAGAACTGCATGTTTAGCAAAGTGCAAGGTTATTTCATACTTGTCACCAGTGGGATACAGATAAAACAAAGACATGCCTTTCTGCTGAATGTCCCATCGTACTTTGTATGGATAGTTCACTGCATGTGCTAAATTGCACTGTAAGAAAAAGAGGCCAGCTATGCTTGACTCCATTTAATGTAAAAGAAGTTATTGCCAGTTTTCAACACTACAATCAACAATTCTCCAAAAATCCTCACTGAATTACATTTCTATGAGATAGGGCATCTAGCAGATAAATACAGCTCACTAACCATTACAGTGTTTTCCCTGATGCTTTTATAGGCTGTTTGCACAAAACCAAAGCAGTCATAAAATAAGCCACCTGTAAAGGGTTATTTTACCAACAGTACTAGAAATAGATACTTCAAGTGTGGGTGAACAAAGTGCGAACCATATGGGACATTGCACAGATTTGAATCGGGGACTCTCACTCCTCAAAAGAACTGAAGTCAAGGCATATTCCATATGCAGCATTCTGTTTCTTGGAAAGTTTGAACACGGGGTACAGCTGCTAATAGTTTACTTTCTATCAGCTGAACCTGCAGTAACTCATTTTGCAGGTATCAGATAAAGCAAGTTCAGAGAACATTGTTAATTACACATCCTTAATAGAGGAAGCTCTACAGAGAATGCCCAATGTGGGCAAATATGACTTCAGAGCTAAAAAAGAAAAATAACAGAATACTATTTGCACTTTCTTTAAACAAGGCAATTGTGCAAAGGCAGATAATACTTTAAAGACTAAATACAAGTATTAAGAATTAAAATGTTTTAAGATGCCTATTCATGTCCAATCATGATTATTCAGTTTCTTAATAACTCTACAAAAATGTTTTAAAAGCACTGTAGGATTATACCGGCTTTATAATTCACCTGAGGTAAAGTATCCCCCAAAACAGCCTTTTTTGCCCGTATAGCCTTTATCCTGTTTTATAAGACAGTCATATCTTATGAAGTGCAGCTGGCATACCAGTCACTTCCCAAATCCATTGCATCAACACAAAGATTTCTGTACATCCTAATAGAGGACGGTGCTCTGCAGGAGTGAGGTATAAAAATAAACAAACAAACTGACCTGGTGTTGTGGAACTCATTGCTCTTGATGGAATGGTAATTTGCTGACAGTGTAAAGCCAAACTGTGGAAGAAGTTGTTCAGATTTTGAGGTTCTTCTGGAAGTGGGGAGAATCTAAGTAAAATAAAGAAAAAACACCTTTGACCTATACATTAACAACATACTATTTTTTAAGAGATGGTAGTTATGTCAGCCACACTTAAACAGAAGAACATTTGAAATCTTTCTCAAACTAAAGGTTCTTTCTTTCAGTACGTTTTTGCTGTCAATTCAAGGGCTGATGACCACTGAAAACACGACTAAAGCTAAAAATCCTCAAGCTTCAGGGCAGTCCAGACTCAGATACAAATTTGCATTACAGCCCATCTATAGTCACATAACAATATTGGAAAGTAAAGGATTAACTGGTCCTTTCTCCTTCCACTAAGATCAGGGAATTACATGAATTAGAGTTTGAAAGACTTGAGGAAGAAATAGCTGGATTATATCCCTATGGCTAAGCAGTGGCCAATTCATAGCTTTACTCTTACGGCAGACATCTGCAGTCAGCATTGAAACATGAACATGCAGAAACAGATCTGCATTCAAAAGCCTTTCTGGAATATCTACTACTTCCTTAATCTCCAATTTTTACGTAATTCAGAATAGAACTTGTTGAAATAATTAGCATAGTTGAATGGATCTCCCACTACTAGCTAATGACATCTCTGACACCACCGAGACAGTTGCAAATAGCGTAGGCTGCTTGAGGGCAGGGCAAGGAAGGTTCTGCAATTTGGCTGAATCCTTCCGCAGTCTTGTGGCATTCTCAGTTCAATGCAGAAGCAGAGGCAAAAGCGTTCCTCTAATATTCCCATCTGCCGAAAGTTTAAAGCTGCAGAGGAGAGGATTTCAGGGAACTAAAATATCTTTTCATTCAAGTGTGATATAAACAGCATAATGGGAGAGAGGAGAAGGTTGTAGTGCATTACAACGACTATGACTATCTTATTCAGCCACTGCTCCTGAAGCATCTAAGTAGTCAAAGATATTCTTAGTGCTGAATATTTTAGCAGCTTTTGTCACTTTTTTTAAACCACCAACTGCACATTTAGTTTCAAGCTGAGCTCAGCCAAATTTCAGATAGTAAATTACATTTTAACCAAGTATAATCATTTAAGTTTAGCATCATTATCGTTTAAGAAAGGGAAATCACGCATTTAGATAAGTAACTTCTGCTTTTATGCCCACTAAAGTAGCTTGCTCAAACAGGCATGGTATTTGGACACATCCAATACTCCAGCAGACAGCATCTGTAAAACCAAAATTCATGATACTTCATGAAAATCCTAGTTACTTTCCCTTGCTTACCTCATGCATCAAATTTCATCAAATATCAGATGGAACTGCTATTAAACTGAACAGCCTCTACTGTTAATCCAACCCCAAACCTCTATTTGGGCACATCTTTACCTTGATTGAGGCAGGCGAGTTACTTCCCTATATAGCTCCAAGATTCATCAACGTAAGTACAACAAATACGCAATTCAGGCTAGCCAAGTTCTGAGATTATTATTTAGTTTCAGAGAGCTCATTATTATCTTAACAGCTACACAAATAATGAAAAACATTTTCCAGTGAATCCAACATCCATTCATTCAGTATCCAGCCTCAGCTGGATCCAGCCACAGCTTTATGTGGTATCTCATAAAGTAAAGTAATGGATATTAATGCTTAACTATGGACTTTACTAGAGTGAATTTTCAGTAGAGATTTAAACTAAACATAATAGAAAAGTCTGGACATTAGGATTTGACAATATTCTAAGGAAAACACTTTTATAATCACCATAAGTAAAACTACCATTTTGTCTAATTTCACTTCACGTAGACCCTCCCATCTAAGTGGATATTTGAAGCTAGTATGACCAGAGAACATGCAGTCAGTTCACACTGCACGCTCAAATGGCTAAGCTTTCACCTCACATAAAAAAATTTCCACTTTTTTCCCCCAGTAAAAATAATTGCAAGTAATTTGAGGTAGTTGTCTAAGATAGCGAGAGATCAGTAGATACGCCTGGCATGCTCCTGTCAGTGCAAATACTGACATTCCATACTCGGTCAATACAACGGTCCCACCCATCCTGAACCACTGGGTTATGGATACCAGCTTTGCTGAAACTCTGTAGGAAGAAGCTGCTTCATAGCTCTTCCATGCTTTTCTGGAGCAAGGAACATTTACCCTTGGAGGAGAATCAAGTTAGGGAAGACTTAAACAAGCTAGACATACATAAGCCCATGTGACCTGATGGGATGGATGCTCCCATGAGTGCTGAAGGAGCTGGCCAATATCACTGCAAGGCCACTCTCAGATTACCTTTGAAAGGTCATGACCATCAAGGGAGGTTCACAAAGACTGTAAGAAAGCAAACATTACTCCTGCCTTCAGGAAGGACAAGAAGGAGAATACAGAACTACAGGCCAGTCAGCCTCACCTCAATTTCTAGGAAGGCGATGGAGCAAATAATCCTGGAAACATCTTCCAGGGTTTGCAAAGGGAAATATGCAAAGGGAAGAAAGGTGATGGGAAATAGCATATATTTATGAAGGAGAATCATGCTTGGCCAACCTACACTTCAATCAACCTTGGCCACTTGTACAATGAAGTGACTAGCAACACAGATGAGGGGAGAGCAGTGGATGTTCTTTATCTTTATCAGTGCTGAAAAGCAAGGCTTTCAGCACTGTCTCCCGTAACATCCTCACAGACATATTGTGAAATACAGATAGATAAGTAGACAGCGGGGTGGCTGAAAACTGGCTGAGCTGCCAGGCTCAAAGGGTTGTGATCTGCAGCCCAAAGTCCAGCTGGAGGCCAGTCACTTTAATGGAGCACCCAGGGGTCAATACTGGTGCCAGTACTGCTTTTCATTACAGACCTAGCTGATGGTACAGAGCGTACCCTCAGCAATTCTACAGATGATTCAAAATTGGGAGGAGTGGTTGACAGAGCAGATGGTTGTGCTGCCGTTCAGATGGACTTCAATGGGCTAGAGAAAATGGGTTTACTGAATGTAAGTGGCAAGGTTGGGGAGGGGTGGGGGGGCTGCCCGGGTGGACTCTGTGGGAGAAGGTAAAGGGTTGCCATGGGCCAGTCACAGCTGGTCCAGCCGGCCCTGCAACAGCCCCACCACAGGCCAAAGGTTAGCCCATCACCAAAGTTTGTGGAGCCTCTGTGAAAACATACTTCAGGGCAGAAAACACCAGACAGAGAGAGAAGGGGGGAAAGAAAAGTGAGAAACAGAAAGAAAACCAAGGTCGGAGGAAAAAGGGTGCTCCATTGCAGAGCAGCTATGTAAAGAGCAGTGAAGACAGAGCCAGACTCTTCTCAGTGATGCCTAGTGACAGAATAAGAGGCAATGTGCACAAACAGAAATACAGGAAATTCCATTTAAACATTAGAAGGCACTTTTTCACAGTTAGTGAGGCCAAACACCTCAGGAACAGGCTGCCCATCGAGTCTGTTGAGTCTCCATCCTTGGAGACTGTACACCGCCTTGGGGAGCCTGCTGCAGTTGACCCAGCCCTGAGGAGGGGGTGGACTAGGTATCTCCAGAGGTCCCTTCCAACCTCAGCTACTCTGTGATTCCATGATGTGGAAGTTAAGGATTTTTCCCTTTCAAGATCACCACAGACAGCATCAGCACTGAATATTCATTGCTGTTAAACCTACTGAGAATAACTTCCATATAAGAAAGCATTCTGCTGGGATCCCCGTAAAAAGATTTCTGTTAAGGAATTTTGTAAATTCAACTGCACTGGTAGTCTTATATTTTATGAAGTGGTGGTTGGCATCCTGCCTGATACTCTATTTCCATATAGTTGTTGTAAATGCAAAGCTTTCAGTAGCTGAATGTTGTTGTTCAGGTTCAGTTTTAACAACTCGTTGCAAATACGATACAAGGCTCATATTGTCAAAGCTCACATTTAGAACCATGAAAAATTCCACATTGTCATATACAGAGTTACATCCACAACACAGACACTGTCATTCAAATAGACTTCTACTGATAAGCTGACATGCTTCATTTCTTTCCCTTTTACTGAAGGAACGTCATAGTGTAAATTAGACAGTATGAACTGCAGTGTCACATATTTTTTACGTTAGCGCTGAACCAAAAGAAAAAAGCATAGTGCTGGCCACAATACATTATAATTTTATGCAGAGTACTATCTTCCTTGGGAGATGCATTTATACTCCACCTCCACGCACAAAAACCAGCACACAGCTCCTGACTGGTCAAATCTTGAAGATACGGAAGTACAGCAAGTGGTTCTGGGACTCAGTATAGACTATCTGCATTTCCTAAGGCAATCCACTTTAACTGGATGATAACTCGTTAACAAGTCATCAACTTGGCATATTAGGCTATAGCACAATATACAGCAAATTAGCATCTACCTTCAGATATATCGCTGGCGGTGATGCTGCTCATCAGTGACTCGCATTTGCTCACCCAGGAACAATGAACCTGCTCCTTTTTCTTCAAAGGAAATTCAGTAGTTCATGTGCTCCAAGGCTTGATGCAGCTTTGAAACTGCTACAGAAGAACAGCACAAGATGGAATGTAGGTCTGCATGCCCAGTGGCCACCAGAAAGCTTATGTTTCTCATGACTATAAATAGGTACAACATTTTCAATCGAAAGTAAGCATTTCAAGTTAATACCATTCCTTTAAACTGTTATCTCTCACTGTGCTGTCCCAAGACTATATTCACTGACTACCTTTCTTCTATCTTGTGCCTATACTTCAAAATTATTTTGGGAATTGGGTTTCTGAAATAGGATGCAGTGAATACAAATTAACAGAATTCAGATGAAACAGATATTTCTACTTCTATCTCCCCCTTCTCCAAGATGAATTTTTCATGAGCACTTTTGAAATGAATCCTTAAACACAGGTTTTTCAAAACTACATCCTGTAGGTATCTTCCAGATCTTTCTCTTCCAGAAGGACTTTTTACCCAACTCCAAAATATCTCTATTTGTAAAGGGGTTTAGAAAATCATTACACAGAGATTTTGTGGATAAAAATATAGAATGCTACACTTCATTACATTCTGAATGTGACAGGTTGGCACTCCTAATAACACATCTAGTTGATTCGCTGCTGGATATATTATTTTAAAATAGCTTTCAGTTACTTATTGACAAAATTATTGTCTTGTACTTGAGATCAAAATCCTGTAGGCCATTCACCTCAAGTGTCACAAGAAAGGAACAGTAATCCCTTCTCCTCACAACAGCTTGTGTGTTAAAAAACTAAGCATCGAAAACAGGTGTCAGAATTAGTACAAATTCTGTTGTCCAACAAGCAGTTTAGTAAAAAGCACAATTAAAACAAATCTGAAAGGTTAAAACAATAAAAAATAAACAAATAAACCCAACAACAACAGTTTTTCTCTACAGAGCATGAAAAACTTGATGGTTAAAAAAAAACTTCTTCCAAATCACTGGTATTTTACACAAAAATCTTGAGTAAGTATTCATACTGTATATAATGAAAATCGGGGGGGGGGGGGGGGGGAGATCAAGCAGAAGATCTTTTAAAAAAGCATGGCAATATAAAGACTGGAAGACAAATTACAGTGAACTTTTACTAAAATGAGTTTCACCCACATAAGCCAGAGTGCCAAATCCAGCCCTTCTAACCTTATATGAACCTTCAAAATTTGATTAGGAAGTAAGCTGGCATATGGAAAAGGAAAAAAACAAGATCACGTGTTAAGAAATGTTGGTGTGAATTCTAAACATGGAGGACTTAAAGGCATCAGCTCAAAGAGCAAATGGCTATATGCTCTTTTATTGCATTTCTATTATATTTGGCTTACAAACATAAAATAAGGTAGACTAAAACCAGGACAGTATGCATAATAACACTATTAGCCAGTGATTTTTATATACAAGTACATTGCACATTTACTAGCTGCATTATCAAAGTCTAGTCCAAGAGATATTGGGGTATATAACTGCTTTCAGTGAGAATTTCAGGGTACCACAGAAGAGCAATGCCTTCAGTATCCAGAGCTCAGTGCAGGATTAAATATTTTTACAATAAGGTGTTCAGGTACCTTATTCTTAATTAGGTAGCTACTTAAGAACTTTTTGAAGTCTGTAACAATTTTGCAGTCCATATCCCTGCAGGTTCAGTACTAAAGAACTACTCTAGCAGCAAGTTCTGGACTATCATGCTCTTTGCACTTCCCCACCAAAGTCATTTTTGACATACAGTGCCTAACAGAAAAGTATGTCTTCGAGAGTCTGTGAGGAATCCTCAGCTATACTACTAACATATAGCTAGTTTTAAATCACAAACGTTGAAGTATACGGGGTTGCAGGAGATGCACAATGTAGTGCAGAAAGGCGATTAGTTAATATAGTCCCTTCATTTCTCACCAGGAACACACTGGCTGGATCGTGCTGTGTCTCAGCATCAGCTGCGTAACTGCAAAGCCACCAACCCCTTTCCCTACCCATTTGAACTGGGCTGCCTTTGCTAGATGCAGAAATTAAAGAGTCAAGAAATTCACGTTATTTCTATTGAAGAGTAAGTTACATCACTGTACTTTTTCAATTACTCATATGCAATATTAAGCAGTTTTATACCTCACGCATACTGTGAGCGTACTACTTAATGCAGCTGTAAGTGGGAAGGCTCAGGCTTCTGTCCAGTAAGACAAATCCTCCTTTCTGAAGCTCTCTTAAGCAAGCAAAAGAGCCATACAGCCATTTGGTCAATCTCTTTTACACTCACCATCTACTACAGAGATGAAGCAAATAAGATTTCTAAAAAGAAAGATGAGATGATGCCTTCCATTAAAAATGAGTCTTACGTCTCAATCTGCAGGATTAAATAACGTGCTGCTAAGCAGCTGGCTGGACTTCTGCTATGCCAATTACAACAAATTGGCACAAGCTTCTGCTCCGTTTCCCAGTGAAGCCAGTTGGAAATACAATGTAGCTAAAAACAACCATTTTTTTCAGCCTCATCAGGTCTTTTGAACTTGTTCACCACACAGCTGCAGAAATACTTCTACTGCAGCTTAAATTGTCCTGTCTCCCTTCTCCACGCTAGCCCCTTGGCTGGGCCAAGAGGAGTGCACATCGAGCTGTGCCCTCCTCTGCCCCCTCACAAAGCAGTACTGAGGTACAAGATTCATCCTGCATCAAGTACTACCAGGCAGTAGCAGGGACCTCACCAAGTGAGAGACTGGCCTGCATGATGCTTTCACAGCAGAAAGAAAATACGAGACAGGCTAGCCTCTTTATGTCCACATTTTGATTTTTTTTTTTTTTATTATGCCAGATTTTAATCAGTATTGCTTAAAAATATTTTGGAAACAAAAAGAACTTCTGCTAGGGAAAAACAAATCATAAAATTAGAAGATCACTGAAGCACAAATTTGACTTCTATCACTTCTGCCACTTGAAGCATTGTAAAACATAACTACAGGCAAGACTGTATCACTAATCATCATACACAGGCACTTCCAGAGAGGAAGAGTTCCCTCCTGCATTCCCAGAGTCCTGCCAATGGACCCTGCTGGAGCCAGGGAAACATAATGGACTTCTCAGATTCTCCACAAAGCCTGATGAAAAGAGGGATGGAAGTATCAGAAGTTAATGCTTCTCTAAGCCCTATGGGTAGCTCACAGGGCAAGATACTACTTCTAAACTGAAGTTTGGTGGCTAGCAATGAAAAAAAAATACCATCAGAGACCTGAAGAAATCCAGTTAAACATAAGGAAAGAAACAAACTAACAAAAACCTTTTTCACTGGAACAGGTTGCCCCAGGTGGCTGTGTAGTCTCCATCCTTGGAGATACTCAAAACCCAAGTGAACATGGCCTTCATCAGCCTACTCTAGCTGACTGTCTTATTCAATGCCAATGCACAAAGAACAATTTCTAGAGATGTGTTCCAGCCTCAGTCATTCTGCGAGCAGCTCCAAGACACACGAAGAACAGCCCTTGTAGGTAGTTCAAAAGTGGGTATAGTCCTCTCCCCACACACAAGGGTGTGAAGAAATTTCCATCAGATGAATATAACTGAAGGAAAGCATCTGCCTCTTATGAATTTTTCTTTTTCTCAAAAAGCTGGACAAAGTGAGCCACTACCAGAAATTATAGAGCCCAGATTACTTGGAAGGAAATCTCAAATTCTGAATTTCTCATATTCTGCTCTTCTTCCCCAGCACTGCCAAAACTAATTATCCAGGCTCCTGGGAAGGAAGCCTCAGACAGAACTCAAGCACCTAATTTAGCAATGCTTTGTATCACACTATAAGAACATTCTTAAATTTGCCTTTGAAAAATTTTAAGCGGACTTCTGTGGAGAGCAAAGGCAAATTTAAATGACAGCAGGAGTACAGAGACTTACATGAGCACTGTGAAATCTGCACTACTGACCTAAACTGTGCTTAATTCAGAGGAAACTTGAAGGAGGCAAGACTTCATTAATCAATAATTTATTTATCAATAATCATTAGTAACTTATTCACTGATAATTAAAAAAAAAAAATACACAAAACCCACTTTTGAATTACGTGAAAGGAAACAACTCTGCTGAACCCAAAAGAGCATACTCTTACCCATCTCTGCCTGCTGTGTGTCCAAGTACATCAATTTCTCTAAAAATGCATGAGATTAAATGTAATTTTAACCCATGAAAATGATTAACAACTGGTTACAGTAGAGGGAAGGGAAGGGAAGGGAAGGGAAGGGAAGGGAAGGGAAGGGAAGGGAAGGGAAGGGAAGGGAAGGGAAGGGAAGGGAAGGGAAGGGAAGGGAAGGGAAGGGAAGGGAAGGGAAGGGAAGGGAAGGGAAGGGAAGGGAAGGGAAGGGAAGGGAAGGGAAGGGAAGGGAAGGGAAGGGAAGGGAAGGGAAGGGAAGGGAAGGGAAGGGAAGGGAAGGGAAGGGGGACTGTTTATTCTACATATGCATACACACAGAATAAAAAAAACACCACTCCAACACACATTCTTAATAAATGGTCTTACACAAGAAGAAGAAAGTAAACATGTAAACATGTAAACTTTTACCATTCGTGTTATGAAAATATGACTTCTCCTGTGGGTTCAGGTAACCCAACCTAGTTCAGAGCACTAGAACTAGAAACGAGCTTTCAAAAGAACAAGAAATAGACAGTAAATAGAGCACTTCTGGAACCCTTTGAGCCTATAATATGTAGTCCACAGTATTTCAGCTTTGCTTTATATTTGTCTCTTCAGCAGTTGAAAACTAAATTTCTCTCAACCACTCCCCTTTCTTTTTTCTTAAATTGAATCATATTTCGGCTGCTACTGAACCTTGTTGCACAGTGTGGCAACTAACATATAGCTACCAATAAAGAACTTTAGGTAGTGACACAATTTTCCCCTATTCCTTATATACTCTACCTTTTTGAGTAAAGGGCAGCGTAACAACTAGTTTATTATGTTTTAAATTTAATCTGAGATGCACAGCACCTGAATATTCACAGCAGGGGGACTTTGTAATTAGAATGTATCAGAACATCACAGCTTCACACAGAAATGCAATTTTGCATTTCTGCAACATCGTACTTAGAATAACAGAATGCATCTCATGACACGACAAGAATTATTAGCCTCCCTATGGGAGTCTGTCTGTCTCTCTTAGACTCTACAGGAAGAGACTGCTTATCTAGAAGAGAAAGCCTCCAAAGGAAAATCTCAGACAGCTGACTTGGGTTCTAAATCGCCCTGAAGGAAATCAGTCTTGCTTTCCTTCTCAGCTCTTAAAGGAAGCATGAGGGTATGTGCTGGTTAGGTTAAAAAGAAAAATAGAAAATAAAATTTTAAAAGAGCAGCTTCATGTATAAACTTCCTCAGACATTATAAAAATTTTATTTGGAACCACCAAAAATTTACTTTCAGTATAATTGTTTGGATTCATTTCACTTAGACATATTGCAATAAAGTTTTTCTGTTTTTAAGACAAAAGGTAATTCTCTCCCTCACTGAAACCTTCCTCAATATGTAACAATTAAACACTCTGATGTGATCATAAAGATAAACACCTGGGATTATCACCACTGCCTTCAAAAAGGGTAGAGTGAAGTTACAGCTAAATACCCTTGCAAAACCCAAATTCATGTTAGATATGTTTATGCATATATATTAGCACAGATAATAGTATTAAACAGAACCTGATTTGCAAACAGTTCTTATTTTTAGAGCACAATACACCTCTGTAAGCTTTGCGTTGATGCTTGGTTTGGATGAATCCAGGCAAACCTACAGGTGAATCATCATAATATTCTGCTGCTCTCCAGCCCCTCCACAGAGGCTACAAAGCCATCCATGGTTTCTACAGAACCACTGTTGCTACTTGCATTAAATTAGGACCTAGATGTCCCATCCAGGATTCAAACCACTAAGACATGCAGTACTCTGCTATTCAATGGACCTTTAAAAGTTATCAGATCTTTCTGAAATGTCGAGGTGGAAAAGAACTCTTACACCATGCCCCAATGGTCTTGAATTAGTACATTCACATGGACCGTGGAACACAGGTCTCAAACGTGACCTTCTGATGTCTCACGTGTACCACCTTCCCCCCTAAAGAAATAGAGTCCAGTTGGACGCATTCCTTCAGTGACACAGGCACATTCAAAAAGCTGTACAAGTGTTACCTCATTTACAGTTAAATTATTGTCCTCTTCTATACTGACGGATATTTCTGATTTTTAGAAAGTCTAAGCCACTTACGATACAAGGTATCATTTGGCGGGGGGGGGGGGGGGGGGGAACAGGATGACGACACAAGAATGGTTTCTGAATTTTATTGCTTAACAGCCTTAAAATATTAACCTAAGAAATTAGTATTTGAAAAAAATATAAAGCAGAGAACTTCAAATCCGCAGGCATATTTGGATCTCCAGTAATTCTGACTTCCACTAGACAGAAAATTTTCCAGAAAAATAAACGTGACAGAGGAGTAAGGCATGCGAAATAGAAATTCATGGCAACTTCATCCTACGTCAAGAGTCCCAAGAATATAAAAGAAAGAGAAGCATCTACAAATAGGTAAAACACAAGCCAAGAACCATGGCAATCCCCTACCGAAAGCAGTCAACTACTTCCATTACGTAGCACACAGAGGCCCCGGGTGAGAACAAGACCATCTTGTGTTTATGTAGGGCCTAACAGAGTTCCTCCTGCTCGGAACTTGGAATCTACGCCAGCAAACCAGGCAGAGGGGGACAACAGGGCTTAGTACAGGCACCAAGCGCAATGATGACTAGCGATTGACACCTTTGGTCTAAGAAAGATTTTTATAAAGTGGTAAAGTCAGACTAACGAGAGAATCAACATAGGGGAGGGGCTATAGGTACATAAAAGCTGTTAGCAAGCTCAGCAGGAAGTAGAGGCAACCTCTACGTGGAATTTTTTCATAGTTGTGATACATTACATGAGAAGTTGTCTGATGTTATTTCATGCATTAAAAAGTAGCTGAGTCAAACTTTTCCATTTAAATCTATGATGGAAAAGTGGGTTTTATCTGCTTAGCAGCAAAAGGATTTTTGTTGTTTTTACCATCAAGAATCCTTCAGCTTTTGTTGCTTAATTAACAGCCAAGTATTTTTCTGTTCATTGAAAACAAGTTTCAGTCAAATTTTCATCAGGAAAAGCATATGGACGGCCAGAGAACATATGAGCTGAGTTTTTGTACATAAACTTACCATTAAAAAATTTTGTATTTGCTGTCATTGAATTTTATCAAAGCTTGGACAATTTTTTTTTTTACATTAGCTTCTACATACATTAGGCTTCAATTTTGGCTTTTCAGTGTCTAAAGAACTATTACCACAGAGTCTTCAATTGTTTAAGCAGTTATGTACATTGTTTGACAAGTAAGAAATTTTGTAGAGCTCGTATTACAAAAAAATAAACCTTTTACTAAAGCTGATGCTTTGAAGAACATTTACATTGAATGTCCTCTGACAGTGGATTTCTTTACAGTAGAGCTTTACTTGTCTTCACAGGACAAGTTTAGGATTAAAACTGACATTTGATAACAGTATTGTTCAGCAGGGACTAAATGATACATGGAAATTTGATTAATACTTTGGCATTTTCAGCAGTGGAATACGAACCAAGAAAACAAGACTTTATGCATCAGGCAGTTAAACCAGATCACAGGTAGAAGTCTGCGATTTTTTTTTTTAAATTATTTTCTGTGAAATTATTTTTAAAATTATTTTTTGCAAAATTATTTTCATGCACGATTAGTTTTCTGTGATTTCGCCAATGTCACTGGGGAAAAAAATAAACAAACATTATCTCTGATAATTTATAAGTTAGTACTATAACACATCCTTCATACAGGAACTTGCCAGCCACAATACAAGAGACTTATTAATGCACCTGACTGATGAACTGAACTCATAAAGAAGAACTTAGGAGAAAATTCTGACCTCTGCTGCAAGCGCATATTGTCATTTAGCAATAACACTAAGGTAAAATAACGGGAAAAGCTAACGACATCCATAAAGGTCATGGAAAGTACGTCTTGTGCAGGACAGGGGGGAGAAAAAAAAAACCACAACCTACATTCTGACCAAGTTCTTGTCTACTCTCACTCCGTGTCTGAGGGTTAGGCAAAAAAAAAAAAATAAAATAAAAGACCCAACAAGCATCAAATCAATTGGTTGGTTTTGCCCCCATCAGATCCTATGGATATACATATACTTGCAACTATTTTTAAATGCAAATATTTTTGTACATCAACTTAATTACAAGGAAGCTTACGCATTTGTAAATCTCAGATATAAATATCAGCTCAGATATCAGTTCCAGGAAAAAGCTTTAAAAGGTTTATCTACCAACAAGCTATAGGTAAATCTCCTCATTTAATAAAATGAATTCTGTATCCATGCACTTTTGCATCCAGTTACACACATACAAAAAACAATGAGCTTCTTACCAAGTGACTCAGTTTCCCTTCTTGTTAGTATTACAACTGTGGCAAGTACTCTCTAATTTGAAAGATTTCACATGCACAGTCATTTCAGTTTCAACCATGTGGGCTTGTTCTTTCAACACTAGAATTCAGTTTTGAATTGCAGATTTAATATACTCAAGACCTCAAGAAAAATCACAGCTAAACCCCCCAAGTTTCGTGAAGACTGGGGGAGAGGGGAAGAAAACACACACACCCCCCAACAAAAAAACCCAAAACCATGCCTATGCATATGCAAGAAAATCCCACTTGATTCAGGTGAAAACAAAAGCACAACGAGCAAAACTAAGGCTAAAGACAACTCAACACTTCTTCTCACTTAAACAAGCAACCCTGACTGGATGAAAACGGTTTGAATTAAAACTCGATGGTTTTGGCACTTCAGAAGGAGCACTGCAGAACATTGCACTTGCCATTATATTAAAAAAAAAAAAAAAAAAAATATAAAGATGTTGTTTAAATGCATGTAAAGCTTGATTTTTTTCTTCCTATTCTTTCATAATCAGCAACCTGAATATCCATGGAAGAGACTGCATCTGTGAACAGAGATGGTAAATTCAGTTGGTGCCCCTCAGTTTGTTAAGGATATGAACTTAGAGTGCTCAGATGTGAAAGAAGGTTTTGGGTTTTTTTTTTCTTATTCTGTAGGAGTGAACAGGTATGCAGATGTCAACCAGTCAAACAGAATCACAGAATTCATTTTATGCTTCAGTGAGACTGTATTCCTCTTGCTGTTGCCTCTAAAATAGGTGAAAGAATAGCAAAAGCTATCTTCTTACACTAAAAAAATGAGTATTCATCCCTGTCTTAGCTGGTAGGTAACGTAGAACTTAGTCTGTGATTCATCCAAATCTATCATATGTTAATCACACACATTAGTTAATGCAATGATTTTAATTACTGCTGCATAACTTTAAGAGGCCAGTAGAATTTGAAACTGAAAGGAAAATATGTCATCATTAAAAAAAGATTTTCAGGTTGCAGAAGCAATTCTAAATCAAACCATCACCTGTCAAACTAATGTAAACAAAACTAACGTCAAACAAAATAGGCCATTTCTTAAGCCTTTAGGACTCAAAGAAAAGTGCACAGACCGATTAGCAAAGGCACAGAGGCAGGAAGGGACACAATAAATGGGGGAGGTGGAACAGAACCGGGTTTCCAGCATACTTCTGCGGGAAGCAATGGGACAAGCAACTTTCCTATGTAACTTTCAGCAAGATGGATCTTCCAGTAGTAAGAAAAAGAAAAAATAATCCAAAACTGGAGTTACAAATTGTAATTCCTAGCACATATACTGGTACATTCTGAACGAACTGGAATTAAGATAAAAGCACAGATGCAGGGTTTGTGAGTACACCAGAAAGGAAAGGGGGTTTAGGAGTTTACAAGACATTCAATACAGAATTTAACAGTACATTTTTAGGAAAACTCAGGTTTTAAACTGATAGAAATATAATTTTCACCTTTTTTTTTTCTGTATAAATATTACATATGTATCCAAATGAACTGTCCTGCCATTCAAGCATAAGTCACTTTGGTAACTGTATTTCTATACAAAAAGAGAAGTTAATGAAAGCAGCCCTAGATATTTTTCCACAACAGGCAAGAAGCATAAGAGAAAATAATTAAAATCATAGTGTTATGTTTAGATTTACTGCCAAACTCTTGTAGCAAGTAAATCCAGATGCACAGGATTAGATTTTACGTTATTTTTAGTGGCAGAGTCCCAACAACCTGTCCGCAGTCCATGACAGCTCAGACCGCTGCAGATTTCCTGCTGCAGACTCCTCACAACAGATACCTAACTCCTTTTGTTTTGTTACAACACCAACCATATTGCAAATTCAACTAGAAACAAGTTTCAACAGAAGCTGCATCATTATGTTCGAGGATATTATGCATGCCATAGCACAGACTGGTAAATAAACATCACACTGAAATATTTTCCAGTATATCCAGGGGTTTTTTTATTTAGTATAAAGATACTACTGTATTTTTTATTTTATTTTTAAACTTCAATGGCACGGTAATCAAATTGCTCTTGACTTTAGGACACATGGACAACTTCACGGTTAGACTTGTCTAAACAGAGTTACAGCAAAGTAAAACCTAACACAAAATTTGAAAGCAAGCAGAACAGCAAAAAAATACACTCTACCTAGTGGAAAATGCCTGACCTAATTAATTACTAAATAATTGCATTTATTTAATAAAGACACAGACACCTTAAAGGCACAGACATTCACAATAAGGAAGTTCTTTGTTTGACTTCAGCTATGCTTTATTGGCAACATAAAAATTTGAGCTTAAAACTAGTAATTATTGAACAACTACATTGTCCCACAGCTGGAAGAAGCTACTTTCCTCATGAACATAAACATCCCTAACCATAAACCTGTGGCTAAAATAGCTTGTGTAAAACCGGATGAGGTCTCCCAAGAAATGAGTGTAGTGACGTCATCTCCTTTCAAAACCCACTCAAATTCTGAGTGAGCCAAATCTCAGGTCATTTCAGGCTCAAAAAACAACAACCAGGCAAATGCAGCATAAGCCTTCTTTTCAGGGATCTCTAGTCTAGCTAAAGATTGAGTAAGACTAAGAGATAATATCCAGGATTTGTGACTAAAGATTTTTCTGATTAATATGTCAATTATAAAATCTAAGAAAATAAGTGACGTAACATGATTGAAAACAAAATAATAATAAAAAGTAACCTTCTACTTGCCCACAGAAAGACAGTTATTGAGTATTCAGCTATTTCAGCACAAGTCCACAACCTGACTTCCCAGTAAAATGAAGAATTGGTTTCATGGAATTGATATTATCTCTACGAGTCAGTTAAGAGAGACCTTATTGCAGCCCTTCAATACATATAAGGGAGGTTTATAAGAAAGATGAGAGAGGCTTTTTACCAAGACCTATAGTGACAGGACAAGGGGCAATAGTTTTAAACTGAAAGAGGGTAGGTTTAGATTGGACATAAGGCAGAAGTTTTTTATGATGAGGGTGATGAGATGCTGGAACACGTTGCCCAGAGAAGTTGTGGGTGCCCCGTCATTGGGAGTGTCCAAATTCAGGTTGGACTGCGCTTTGAGCAACCTGATCTAGTGAAAGATGTTCCTGCCCATGGCAAGGGGGTTGGACTAGAAGAATTTTAAAGGTCCCTTCCAACCAAAACCATTCAATGATTCTAAGTTCACATTTACATATTTTTTTTAATTTGAGTATGCTAAAAGAAAGATTAGTTGATGTTTCTGCTAAAAATTTAAAGTTGTTATAGACGTTGGTATGAGGTTTAATACTGATGAAACAGCTAAATACTGATGAAGCAGCTACCAGTGTGAACCGAAGAAAAGCCTTACCAGTAATTTATAGTATTTCTAGCACTACTACAAAAAATTCCATAAATAATACCATACGCACACAATGGAACCTATGCTGATGGAAGTTAACAGCCTTTAGACTTTTCAGGGCTAAGAAATAGCTCTGCAGATGCTGCAGCTACACGTGTATTGCATTAGTCCATTAACATTGTTCAGTTTAATCACCTTACAAAGCTTTTTTTAATGCCTACAATGATCAAAAAGATGCATCTCTCTCATTATCACTGCCAAAGCCTTATAAAGCTGGCATGCTACATTTTCAGCCCTCTTTTTTTGTTTTAGTATAACTAGGAAGAAACTCAATTTCTTAGAGGCAGGCAAAAAGACCCAGCTGCAGCCAGTCAAGAAAAAATAACCCCGAAACTGAGAAACAGAACAGGAGACAGAAGAGGACATGGAAAAGGTTAAGAGAATTTGCTAGGCTGCCAGAAGATGATCTAAGAAACTGAGCTTTATCCCAAGATATGCCTTCAGCTAAAATAGTCAATTATTATGATAAAGAGACAAGAAAAAGAAGCAGTGAGTAAAAGTTATAATGGTGTTCAGAAATGCAGAATTTCCATTCAGAAATAAATGTAAGTATGACAGCACCAGCTGGGGGCGGGGGGGGACCAGAGGAAAAAAAATTTAAAATGAGGTGCAAGGCAACTCCTGCAGTAGACAAATCAAAGAAGCCACAGTTTCATGTACCTTTTTGATGTTTAAATAGAGCAAGACAGCAAACATCCCCATTTCAGCAGGGGGAAAGCATTTTCAGGGGAAGTGGAAAATACATATATTAATGCAATAATAAAAATTTGATCCTGCTGAAATCTACAGCAATGTTCCGACATTCTGCTACTTCAGTTTCATCACACTTAAATATTTATTGACATGGTTCAAGTTCTGGACAATAAAGAAAAAGTGGTATCTATCGCCTCTTTCAAAGTTTCATGCTTTTTTATCCTTACCTTAACAAAAATAAAAGATCTTCTCATGCAGACAAAAAAGTCAATATGCCGAGACCCAGGAAAAAGTTGTCTCTCTCTTTGCTCTTTTTCTAGTCTTATGACTAACTGTGGTAGGGAAAAGTAACAGATACTGATAACTCACCAGAAATGTGGGTTTTTTCATGATGCACTTCATATAGCAAGAGAACTAGGTAAGACATTCAGAAAGAAAAATTATAGCCTTTTCTCAAATAATACAATACCTTTTTCAAGTCAGGAATATCTGCTAATACTGTCAGTGAGAGAGACACCTTTTCCTCGGGATGGAGAGGCTTTCGTTACCTATGTTTAGGCACAGAAGTCACAATTAAATGCAGGCATCTGCCAAAGAAAATGCATTACAGACTACAGCAGCTGCTTTGATGAAAAATATGTACTATTACTGTTTCCCTGCCACAGCAAAACCTCAGTTAAAAAAGAGAGGCATTTAAAGCTACAGCTCTGCTTTCTCAAAATGAGATCAGTCAGTCCCATAATAAATACGATATAGAATTCTAGAGCTTATTTCACTGGTGGAAATTATTATTTCCACT
This sequence comes from Mycteria americana, assembly GCF_035582795.1. Lineage (NCBI taxonomy): Eukaryota > Metazoa > Chordata > Aves > Ciconiiformes > Ciconiidae > Mycteria > Mycteria americana. The sequence continues at coordinate 34,153,026 of NC_134366.1, read as the reverse complement.
ATTTCCACTATTAATGTTTAGGATATTAGAGTAAGAAACAACCTCTTTCTGATTCTATTACAATATATACTGTTGAAAGACATCGGTTGTCTTTGTTGCCTCTGGATCGCTACCTCACTCTAAAAAACACATTGCTCAGAGGGCATTTGCATGTTACCTTATATCAAACGGCAGGTCTTGAATACATGCAGCCACTCTGCGTACTCAGGACAGAAAAGTAAAAGCAACACCACAATTTTATTTCAGGTAGATCTACAACTTCATAGATTCTCATCAAGTTCTTCATTCTAAATCATTCTGTATACAAGGGAAAATGCTGTGGGTCTATCTCAGCCAGAACTGCATCTCCCACAACATCTGATGCTTACATAAAGTGTACAAAACCACAAAAGGTGCACACTGACATCTCCCAAGTTTACTCTTCCAGTGATTTACAGTTTATGGATTTCCCAAGCCAGAAGTCTCTTTCACTGAGCAGACCTTAAAAGATTTTCTTTTGGTTATAACCTACATTACTGAATGACAATACTAAAAACGTCAAAAAAGCTGGGTTTAGATGTGTGTAAATCCCTTCTCTTCCTACAAATGAGGATATTAAACTTCAGTCAGATGCACGTTGGCTGAAGCAGGTATGGGCTTCTCAACCTCACCCTGACAGCTGTGTCTAATGTGGTAGTGGATGCACACCTGTCTGCATCCCACTGCACATTTCCAGAGTGCAAGACTTGAACCCTATCAATACTATCAATACACACTAACATAAACTAATCACCACCAAAGACTTGTTACTATTAATAACTTTGATGGACAGAACTCTACACTATCTCATCACCTCCCAGTAAAAGAAAGATCAGAGAGCAAAAGCTATCTTTCCTCCTACTGCTTACCAGGACAAAAGACTACTGTTGGTGCCTGTACAAGTGTAGAAGGGACTATGATAGCAATTCTGACGGACAGTTAAGCATTGTCCAATGAGTGTTTGCACTGGTCTACTTCTTTCACATGCTTGCTTTATTTTTTTTATTTTTTTTCCCCTGACTGTTTTCTCAGGGATAGTAGAGTGTGGGGGTATTAGCAATAAAACCAAAAAGCTGCATCTACACATACTTTTAGGTGCATTCAGCAAAACAGCAAAAATAGCAAGAATTGTTTTAAGGTTGCACACTATGAATATGCAATTCCAAAGACCATGCTGTTGGGGATGGAGGGTTCCCCCCGACATTGGAAATCTAATCCCCACACTATGTCAGAACTGATCTGCAATCTCCTTTATTGATGGAACAAGGAAAAAAAATACTACAGTAACATTTAAGAGAGAAGGGAATTAAGGATTCCTGCTGATAAAAGATACAAAATACAACCTGCAAACACAGCTTATGTGAAATTAATCTGTGAAATAATAACATTAAAAAAGAAAGTTGGGAAACTTGAATTAATTAACCCCATACCTTGCTCACATCAAGCCAAGGTTTCACTGACACTACTCAAGACCTTAGGTTCCCACTGTGAAAAAGTTGGGGGGCGGGGAGGAAAGAAATAGAAAACCCCTCTTCTAATATTTTCTAGAAGTCCTTGTGCCCACAAGCAGAATCCTCCGGCTATAGAAGAAAGCAGAACAGCACGGTTTGCTGACAAAGAGCTTGCAGTCTCGCTGCACGCCCTCTCCAAATCAGCCACATCCTGTAGTGAAGTGGTAGGTGGGACCCAACGGAACCAGCATTGTCTCCTGCCTGCAAACCACTCCCAGGGCACCCGTGGCCTAGATCTTGTGCTTGTTAGACACATGAGTATTTTGGCGCACAGCCCATAACAGGAGGAAGGCTGGTCACCTAATTGTGGTCAGGTGAAAGAAGCAGGTCTGGATAGTTAAGCTGAGAAGTAGAATAGGACACACAAAGGAATCAGCACGTGTCCAATAGACTTCTATCTTCCATCTATGTAAAGAGCTGACAAAAAGAAAAATTATTCTCCTGGTCTGCACACCATTCTTGGACAATTTAGTCCTGAAAAACGAGCATTTAGATTTTTGCTTTCCAGGTTAACCTAAACACTGGGCTCCATTCCTCCACCTGTGCTACAGCCTGCTCCCTTCCTTCATCCCTTTAAATACAGAGGCAGCACTGAGGAAGTAGCATTTACATCAGTAAAGCCATCTCTTGTTCAGACACTTCTACCAGTAAAACTGTTCTTCTATACACTGAACGAGTTAAATTTTACTGTCAGTAGTTTGGAAAGCATCTTGTGGTTTGGGTCAACTATCTGAAATCCTAAATTTCTTAGTCTATCATTACATCAAGTCGATACCTAATTAACTTGGACAGTGGAAAAGGAACTCAAGTCTTCAAGGAAAATGAGGTTTCTTTAAAAAAAAAAAGGAAAAAGAAAAAGAAAAAAAGGTTACAGGGAACAGCAGCCTTTAGTCTTCAGCAACACATTGCCTTCGTATCACTTTCAGGTACTCAGTACCAATCCATTTGTTCTGAAACCAAAAATAGTTCTAATGCCATTTCAAGTTTCCTATGCAAAAGCTCTCTTGAGATTAAGACACAACAGGATACTGGGCCATATTTAGGCCCACTTTCAGGGAGTTTTTCTTAACCATCTCTTCTTCTATAGCATTGTCCCCTCTCCAGTTCACCCACTGTAAAATCATAGTGGCTTTTTGATCCTCAATCCTCTTCATTTATCCCATACCTCCTAGTGTCTTGTCATTGACATGATAACCTGCTGCAGTCACAGCCCTCTTCCAACCCCCAATTCTTCTGAAAATACCATTAGGAATATTCAGTGGAGTATCTGCACAAATATGACTAAAGAATAGCTTATAGAGACCTCTGAGGTCCTTTCACTGGCCACAACAGGTACTCCAGAAGTCAGAGCTATGACTAATGCTCTGAGATGTAGCTGGTACTCAGTGACTACTATCAACAGTTCCAAGGCTTTTTTCAACACGGCTTCTTCCAGCAACCAAACCCACTCTGCCTGGGATTGCCACATCACTCCACTGAACACTGGGTTGGTCATACAGGTTGCTTTAATTATGGTAGAACAGTAGATAGTCAGACTAAAATTATGCCAAAAGCATCAACACTGCAGCAGCTTCGAATGAAAGAATTTACTCTGGTTCTCTCATTCAGACATGCTAAATCCATTTTTCGTACATTATTGGTTAATTACATTACTCTTAGAAGCTCCAATCATTTGCAGCACAGTAAGTTAAACTCAATCTCTTTATTTTTATATTCCTTTTTCCTGTATCTCCCACATCTTCTTCCATACTATACCTACTGCCGTTGCGTTGACTTCCTTTAGCCCTTCAAAGGAGTTTGCCTGGTATTAATTCAAACTTGACTAATTTTTGGAAAGGGTCAGTGTGCTCATTACAGGTTATTCTATTCACAATGCTGTGGTCTTTATCTGCCTCTTGGGACTCATTAGCTGCATTTATGCAACTGTGAACACATTTACAATGCACGTTCTTTGTAAGATTTAAGGATCTGATCTAACAAGGGCAAACTTTGTTCCAAGTCATCCAAAAAACAATCAGTGAAACTAATCATGAACATGAAGTTAGGCACATATCTTACTCTTCACCAAAAATAAAAGTGCAGCATAATCACAGAAAAGAAAAAAAGCCAGGCTCTTATTCAATTATAGTGCAATATTTGTCCCCCATTTTGCCCCTAAGTGCTTCTAAAAAGAAACAGAAAAGTAATTGCTGACACACCTGTGTTACATAAGAAAAGGAAGGACAAGTTTAATATCTGAAATGCACTGGCTAACAAGACCAAAAAAGGAACTGATTTAGTGTCAAAAAAAAAAAAAAAAAAAAAAAAACAACGACAACCAAAACCCATGCTTAAATGCAATTACATCTTGCTGGCACTTAAAAACATAGTTTGTAACATGACTGTTACAAATAATCTGATTAGGGTAATAATGAATACTTGAAGGATATATTCAGAACATAGAATAAACCTGAGCCTGTTACTCTCAACATCATTAAAGACCTAATCAGTATATCAGGGTTGTATCAAGCTCAGAAACTTGTAGGTTAACACTATGATTAAAAGAGGAAAAAACAAAACAAAACAAAACAATTTGAGCTGTCAACATTCCAAAATGCTCAAGATCAGGTCCTACATTGTAATATGTATTTCAAACATACACAAGGCTAAAATGCAATCTTTTCCGGTAAGAGCTAGCTTGAACTGGTAACATCTCCAAGTTCAAGAGTTCTCTGTATACTCCATCTTACACCAAAGTAACTCTCCTGCTACGCACCTGTACCAAGTCTTGACACTTAAACCAGATTCTTCCAGCATGTCACAGCTTGACATCCCCACAACAATATCTACCAGAACATTCTTCAAACATAATTAAAGAAAACATTAGCCTACCTCTCAAAACTTACATTTTCATGCTCATTTTAGACCCATCCTCTCAAAACAGCCCCCAAGCTGGCTACCATCAACTCAGCCCTTCTTCTATACAAGTCATCCTCCTACTACTCAAGTGCTCCCTTTCATCACCTTAATTTGCCCATCTACTCATAATGCTTTCTCCCCTGGTGCCAATATTACCACCAATCTTGTGTCAGCTTTTCCTCTAAATTTACAGATTTCCTCATATCTTAACCATTTTCTCTGATCTCATTACAGACCCTCAGCAACTACCTTGCCAATGTACCTCTTTGTTTCCACAACTTCCGTGTTACCCACAAGCAATTAATTTTGATATTTTTTTTCCTCAGATCAAGCTTTAATAACTTTCTATAATTTCTTTCTTTACTGGCACATTCCCACTCCCAGATGACGTGCATCCAACTGGTTGAGTGTCCCAGGTGTTCATCCAGCACCACTTTCAACCTGGGCTTCTCTAATCAGCTTGGATCAAGATAATATTTTGCCTGGTTATCTCTATCAACCTATGTCAATCTATGGTATAGGAATGAATTTGTATATTCCTGGAATTTATCTTCAGATAGTTGCCTATATATTTATTTTTATTTGCTAATAATATAACAAAGATGGTCCTGTTTAGATGTGCTCCCCAGCCATCAATCCAATTATTCTGATTTTTAAAAATCCTCTTTTCAACACTGCACACTGATGTCACCAAATTCTATGATTTGCCTTCCCCATCTATGTTTTTTTTTCTTTTGACTACAGCACTTCCACTGTTGCTGAAACACAAGACTGTCAAAGGGTTCCTTCATCTCATATGAGTCATATTCACCACTAAAACTCAAAGAAAAGGCATAAAAGAAAACTGAAACTCACAAAGTAAATCTAAGAGCTTTGCTATCTAGGTAATGTGTCATCATTGTTTTCTTCAAAAGGTCTTTGTGGACTGAAAACACAGATAAAATTCTCAATCTGTGCAATCTTTGCTTTGAGCTAAAACCCTAGCGTTCTACCAAGATTATTAGAGAAAATGTACTTAACCTCTCTCTACATTAAAAAAAAAAAAAAAAAAAGTGTTCAAAGAATACTACTATAATCAAACTGACAGGAAAAGATCAAAAACAACAGGATAAGCATCTTTAAATTTAGGCAGGTACAGTACTACTTCTATAGAGCATCTGTCTAGTATCTGTCACAGATACTTTGAAAATTGTCAGTCCTTGGTTTCACTTGGAATACTTCAGTGTATGTTTTGCAGGACCAAGTTCTAAAGTATGAAATCGAAATTTGAAAGGAACAAACTTTAAAGTATAAGACTAGATTCAACAGACACATGTATTTCTGATAACATCAACTCACAGTATGGATTTATATATGAAATTTAGTTACTGACTATAACTTGCTTACTGCATTCCATTTGCTGGTGCTAGGTGTGTGACACCTTTCCTCTATGTTAGTCAGCATTTAAAATAAATGTGAAAATAAATGAAAAATAAATTGTACAGACAAGAAATTAAGTTCTGTACATACTGTATGTATGTACAAATATATTGTATTCAAGAATATTGCACGTATGTATTGCAATAATGTATTTCATTCTTTTCACAAAATTGTCACATCCCATGCTTTAACAAATAGCAGCTTAAAATTTTTATTTAGCAAAAGTGGCTTTGCTGAACACTGTTTTAAGTATACTTTACTACTGAGTCCATCACTTTCAACTACATTAATTTGATTTTAAAAGGGTATGACATGTATTTTAGAAAGAAAGAAGTTCAGTTTAAAGCCCTGTGAAATAAATCAAGTGAAAAAGGTGCAATATTCAAAACTGCAGGTATCTAAACGTTTCTACAGAAAATACCATGTTTAAGAATTCTAAGACAAAAAATCTTCATGGCTCCTAGAAGCACCTGGAGAGACAAGTGAAATCTCTATGAGAATTTAAGCCACAAACACTGAAAAAGTAATCCCCCTCGGTGTGATGAGGACTCATCAGAGGTACAACTGTGATATAATGACAAAATGCTGTGGAAACTACTCTAGGGAAGAGTGACCAGAGCATGAGTGCTTTTACAGTCCATTCAAGAAACTACACAGCAGGAAGGAGAAATGAGTTGGGAGAATGAACATTTCTAAAACAGGTAGTTTGAAAGAGGAATTTGAAAGACGAAGTTGTATTTTTGAAAAAGCTAGACAATTAAAAGCTCACTTGGAGGAAAGGGGTAAAGAACCACTTTTTTTTTTCATTGGTTGTATGCTTAATGTTCATTTCATAGCAACTGTAGGTGAATTTTCCCTTATGAATATGTGAAAACAGTTAAGAAGAACCATGAATTACTGTTTATTCTAAAAGGCTTAAATGATTTAGATGCGTAAGCCTGACTTAAGCCCAGAAAGCTTTGGGCTGTCACTTATCTACGCAAATTTTAAAAGCTGAACCGAGGTCCTTTTTCACATTATAACCTGTCTTCATAGCTACATTTGATGGTGTATCTAATCTAAATGAGATCTGACAGAAGGGATCCATAAATGCCACAGGAGGAAGGATGAATTGTTATTATCACTCTGAATAGAGAAAAGAAGTGACCTCTTCAAGCGATAGCAGTGTACTTCTCCTTAGAGCTGCAGAGAAGCAGCAGTGCTATTAACAAGTTCTTCACTAATGTCTTTATGGATGTGAGACTTTCTAATACTCTGTGTTCACCTACTTCCTCAAATGTTTAATTTGGGAAGAAATGTGTTGGTATCATTTAAAAGGCAACTTTCTAGGAAAAACATTCAAGGAACAAGCTAAAAAAAGTTTGTTGCCACATTGCCAAGCCATCATATCTCACCCTCCCCTTAGCAAGCCTCTATCAAAGCTTGTGTGTGAAAATTAGAGAAACAGCCATTTAATTTCTAAAGGAAATCCCTTGGCACAAGTCAGGGTGGTACAGATCATATAGCAATGGGGAGATCTGGGAGCCAGATGTTGACCACATTTGGAAGGCCACATGTGGATGTATAACTGCACTACCAGTAAAATTTCGCGGTCATTGTCGTGGTTTAGCCCCAGCCGGCAACTAAGGCCCACGCAGCCGCTCGCTCACTCCCCCCTGGTGGGATGGGGGAGAGAATCAGAAGAGTAAAAGTGGGAAAACTCGTGGGTTGAGATAAAGACAGTTTCATAGGTAAAGCAAAAGCCGCGCACATGAGCAAAGCAAAACAAGGAATTCATTCACTCCTTCCCATGGGCAGGCAGGTGTTCAGCCATCTCCAGGAAAGCAGGGCTCCATCACGCATAATGGTTACTTGGGAAGACAAACGCCATCGCTCCGAATGTCCCCTCCTTCCTTCTTCTTCCCCAGCTTTATATGCTGAGCATGACGCCATATGGTATGGAATAGCCCTTTGGTCAGTTTGGATCAACTATCCTGGCTGTGTCCTCTCCCAACTTCTTCTGCACCTGGCAGAGCACGGGAAGCTGAAAAGTCTTTGACTAGAGCAGCAACAACAAAAACATCTCTGTATTATCAACACTGTTTCAGCACAAATCCAAAACATAGCCCCATACCAGCCACTATAAAGAAAATTAACTCTATCTCAGATGAAACCAGGACAGTCATACATCAGGACCATGAATAATGTCAGGTACTTCAGGAAAAGGAAACGTTCTAAGTTGAAGTTTAAAAAAGTTCAGTATCCAGAAATTGTGAGCACTATCCGGGGCTTCATGCAACATCTGCCCCTTCCACGAAGCACTATATAAAATATTCAGAGGCTGCCACCTCTTTTAGATATTTGCCAGACAACCTGCCCAAGCAGTAAAAGCATGGAAGCTGACACCTGAAGAAGTCAGAACTGTCCCCTCCCACTCATCACCCCCAAACTTGCTCTTACATGAAAATCACCTCAGAGAAGCCAAAGTTCTAGGCTAGATACATGTACAGGTAACTTAACCTGATTCAGCAGAAGAGAAAGCCAGACGCGACAGGCTATATATCCTACCCAGTTGCCAGCCCCCAGAATTGGGGGAACTCAGACCTATCTTACCAACCGTATCTGACAGGAGAAGATGTGAGCTTTTACATACAACCATTCCCCAGCTGCAGGACAAGAGGGAAACAAGGACTTGTAACTCCACCAGGCGAGGCAGGCAACGAAGCCCTGCACTGAAGCACCACCGTGACCTCTTGAGTACCACTCTAGAGACTCCAGTTCTCCCAGCATACTTGTTCTCTACTGGAACTGCCTGCCTGTGGCTCAGTAGACACCTAACTACTTAAAAAATGCAGAATGGGAAAACTTCTTACACAGCAGGACCTCCAGGCTTGATTTCAGACCAAACACAGCTGTCCCACTTCTAGCATTGCTGTGTCAGCTCTCTCCTGGATATGACTGGGACAGATCATCAAGTGAAGCAGCGTTGTCATAAAAAGAGAGAGCACACAACTGCTAGTTTCAAGTGTCCACTCCAGTCTGAAGGAGGGGGACTTGAATTAAGAGTGTCTTGATCCACTTATTCAGCCCAGACTAGAAACACACAAAATAAAGATGGAGCATTACCAAGTTGCTTTAAACCATTTTTTTCTCTAGGTCCCCTATTCAGGATGTATTTCACAGTCTGCAAAGCCAAAGATCACAACTACTGTCTCCAGACACCTGCTCACTCCCCTGTATCTAAAACACACCAGACATTGTTTAGACCTCTTCTCCTGGTCATGAGCAGGCAAAGGATCAGAATCACGTGGGAAGTTACTGACCTGGAGAACCAGGGACTTGAGGAATAAACAGTAAACCTAAGCTGGTTTTGATGTGTAACATGGGCGGGACCTGGCCAAAACTGCTGACTGTCCATGCTAGGAGCACACACTCACACTGCTTAAGCATTCTCCACTGATATCTCTAGTTAGGCTTGGAACACCAAGTGCTGAAGACACTTGAGAAGACACTCATGCCTCTCTATTGTCTCCAAGTTTTGTACTCGGCTTGTCCAGAATTGGGTGCTGCGAGCTAGTAATCCCTTGTATGCTAAACAATGGTGGGATGCTGCTCAAGCTTCGCCGTTTTCAGTCTGTCAAGCCTGTGTTGCTTTGGTTGTCATCTCCTTCCTGCCATCAAAGGTTGGCTACATGCAGACATGCTCCTGGCCTATAGCTGGAGTTTCACAAAAGCTGGACAAGAAGTATTAGAAGTTGCAGGCAGAGCTGAATGGTGGCTGTTGCATGCCTTGTGACTTGGAAGAATCCACTCATTATCCAGAGGGTTTCTGCGATTTGGATGCTGAGCATGGCAAGACTTGTCTCAGGAAAAGATGAGCTCTTCTTTTTCCTTCTCCTCCCACGACAAGCTGTCCCTCTTGATTCTGAGTCACTAAGAGGCCTGTAATCCAAAATTCTGCATTGTTCAGGCCAGGAAGAGGGAAAAAATTAGGATAAGACTTGTCCATGCTGGTTGCCTATGGCTGGTAGAGAGCTTTCTGTTTAGAGCTGTGAGACAGAGGGACTCAGGCTGCCATGGAGACTGGGAAAAAGCTGTGGGGAAAAATACAGGGAAAGAAAACATCCTTACAAGAGGAGGCACCATCATGTTTAAGAAGGTCTTGTACCAGCACAGAATGTATCAATATTGGCTCAGTGTGTGCCCTTTAGTGTGTATAGGTAAGACCATTCTGATTACCCATGACTACATAGCCACTAGGCCAATATATCAGCCAGCTGTTTTCCCTGGGTGACATGGTTCCTCTCATCATTGTTTTAACCAGCTAGTCTACGATGGGTTTGAGAAGAGACAATGCACACAGGCACCGTGCAATATTCCTGGACTCCAGACCCTTCTCTATGGGATATGGTGCAGTGCAGTAGTCAGAAGATGGAAGAAAAAAAGTAGAAAATGAATTGGATTGCTGGACAATATTGCCAGCACCTTGCATGCTTAAGCATGCTTAGACATCTAGATGAGCCTACAGAGAGATGCAATAGCTTGGGATGTAGGCCTGAGCATCTAGAGGATGTAAAGTTGTACCCATAGGGAAATTAGTCCTATAATCAAGAGCAATTTCACCACAACTAAATCCAGATTCATAGTTTTAGAGTGGCATCTAATGTTTCTCTGTGCAGGAAGACGAATCCCAGCTTTCATGAGCAATCATGGATGAAACTCTATGTGCTTAGACAGAGTCACAGCATTCCGCTTTATCTAAATAGTATTTATGCCCACTGGACACAGTAATTAGAGGGTTATTGAAATTTGAATACGATTATAAAGAAACATTCTTTCTGCATGAATCATGAAGAAAATGTCCTCCTTTGCTGCTGAAGCAGCAGATTGAAACTGACTGCATTTAACCTTATTGTAGAGAGGAATGTAGCATTTAGCTCTTTCTCTTATAGGTGAGGTCACAGTTTCTTCATAGCTCATTATTCTAAAAAAAAAAAAAATCAGGTGTTGAAAGTGCCTTCTTTCCTCCAGCTTCTTTATTTCATTTATTCAATTGACTCCAAATTGCCTCCACTGCTTATACAAAAAGCTGTAATTCCCTTCTGTATGTCAGTAATAAGAAAAAAGGGAAAACACACCCCATTCTGTAACAAAATGGCAGATTTTACAACCCTACACAGAATGGAGGGCTCTTCTGTTGATCCTTTTTGTTCCAGGAATTATGCACTGAATAGTGAATAAATTCTATTACATTATTAAATCTAGTTTATTTCTAATGGGACAGGAAAGATGACTCCTTCCAATCAGGAACTCGGCACAAAAATAGAGTGGGCCTTCAAAAAATCAAGAAACAATCAGGCTTTGCTATTATTTGATGCTATTGCCTATCCAGGCATAAATTACTCAACTCTGTACATCCTATACAGGATGTACATTCCAGCACAATGGGAATATGGGTATTTAAATAACAAAAAATGTGGTGGTTTTTTGGTTTGTGGTTTTTTTTTTCTTTTTTTTTTTTTTTACTTTGAGACTATCTTCATTAGCTCTTTCAATATTGATCTGACGCATGATGTATCTTAGAGCTATGTGAAAGGGATGTTTTCCTTGTCTTCCTTCTGCGGTATAAGGTGTTGGTATGACCCTTGCTATGACTCTTGATCAAATGAGAGAGAAAAAAAAATGAGACTGTCTGGAACAGATCTGAGATACCATGCTGTGGAGAACAGTTCTGCAGTGACCTCTTCTTGCGGCTTCCAGGGTGAGGTTAGAGGCAGGATGGAGATGAAGAGTTCTTTGATTACATACTCACTTCCTATTGCTCCCAGTGATACTTCCCTCTCAGCGACATTGCTTAGCTCTGAGGATTTTCTAGTTGTCATCAGCCAATATGATCTTGACGAACCCAGTTGCCTGTGTTAGCCCTTATATCCAAGTCCAAAGCCTCTACTTGCTTCCCAGAAATATTCACTTCCATTTGAATCATTAAGATTCTACTGGCTTTATTCTCACATGCAATTCTTAGGATGAAAGTTTTTTTTTTTCCTTTTACTACAGAACTGCAATAAAATAGGCAAAGCTTCTATCAATTTTCAGATGCATTGCAAAAGAAAAATCAATGTAAAGTGAAACGATGGAATTCCAATTTATTACTATTAGAAAATGGGAACCACAGCACTTAGTAACCTTGCAGTAACTAAACCAAAGAGCTTCCTCATCTATTCCAGATAAAAAAAAAATATTTTTCACTCCCTTAACCTTCCCTTTATTTCTTCTGGCAGCACTAGTATCTAATCAATACATTTTTTAAAGATGGATGGAGAATGAAACATAACTGGTTTCAAATACCATTTGCTATGTAGCATCAATGCTTACTGCCCACATGCGGAGCATTACTTTGACTTTAAACAATCAACCAACTGGAAAATGGTTAGAACCAAATGAATTCCTGATTCAGAGACGATTATTTCTTCAGCTATCTTCTACACAAAAATTATACCTACATTTGTAGTTCTAGTGATACCACAGCCAACACTATTCTATACCAGGGTAAACCGAGAGAATTCAGATGTAGCAGTTATCTTTCAAAACAGAAATATTATTTGTAGTACCCTCTTTTCATAACAAAATATGAAACTTCTGTAATTCTGTGTTACATAACTATTGTCATATAAAATAAAACAGGTGAAAAACTGATTATTCACATTAATCCTGTGTCCTCATTAGCAGTTTCTGACAAAAGCTTCCTGACCAAAATGGGTAATTTCCTTTAAACAGTGCTTAGTTTTTCCAGAAACTTAAATTTTAGAGAACAAGTTCCACAGAATTTACATTATGCTTCAGATTTTTAAAAATCACCCAAAGTATGAGAATCCAATTACTATTAAAATTCTGGGGACTGAATGAAGATATGCAATTAGATTTAATTCAGTATAATTAGATTGAATTGCTAGCTAACAAATTTTCAACCTAATGCAAGTCAGATTCTCATTTTATTTACCTTGATATGTGTCAGTAATATCAGCTTCATTAATATCAGTATAGTTAATTATTCCTTTGCCTAACTGAAGCAGCAACATTAGTGGAAAAAGTCTGTAGATAAGAGAGTAATAGCCTGCATATGAAAATCTGATGGATCACTGCACTGATGTTCAGTAACTGCATTAAGGATGAAGAGTCATTGCCTTGCTTTGATTTGTGTGTGCTTAGCACATACTCCACATCCCTTTGCGATGTATGACTTAAAAAAAAAAATGAACAAAACAAGATAAATAGATTAAACCCCAGTTCTGGCCTTGGCAATCTATGCAGCTCCCATTCGCTTTAGAATATAACTATACACTATAAATGACAGATTTTGGTCTTTTCATTATCTTGATTTTAACACATCTGGAGCAGGAAGCTGTATAGTGTTCTTTTTCACAAAGGAGAGCAATATAAAATCACCATATACATACCACAGCAATAGGGACCCGAAAAAGAAGCAATCATATGATGCTTTAAGAGAAATACTTTACCTTACATATCACATAGCTAATCAATTTCATGCAAGAAAATTGCCCTCCATCAGAGTAAGCAAGGAGAATTTAAAGCATTTTTTTAATCTAGCTTACTTTTCATTTGTTTTGATTATATTTCTGTGGCCTTAAAATATGAAAAATATGCCTTTTCATGCTCTCTCCTGAAATACTTAGACTGAAATCACTGCAAAGAGTATGTATCTTTTTTTCTTAACACAATAATGAATGTATTATGTTGCTTCATTATCTATACAGAAGTGTATTTTGATCTTTCTGACATTTCTATGCATAAAACCTAAGTTATGGTCCAAAAGTCACCTGAAAAAGACAGACTCTCAGTTATGTCTCCCGCCCTCTCTCCCAGCCCAGTCCCTTCTTACAAAGACAGCGATACAAACACTCCACAGAAATGAAAGGAGTGAGGAGAAATGATGCATACAGACTTCACAGGGGATAAACATCCCAGCAGCTCTCTCCAGAAGTATAGATAACTGTTCTGAGGATAAGTAAATGGGAAGCTGGGTCAGAAATTACACTCGATTTGTCACTATAAAGTCAATCCGCACTTCCACATTTCTCACATGCAATGTATACAGACTCTCCATAAAAACTGCAGTGAAATTGTGGAAGCTGCTCTGTTGCTACTTTGTGGCCTAGAGAAAAAAGATTTCATTTGCCAGACACCCAAAAAAATCTCCTACGCATACCAGCATGCTCTGTTTGCATGTAATCAGAATACACTGAAGAAGCTACAAACTTATATTTAGGCATCACTAAGGAAAACTAGTGATGGAGGGGACAGAAGCATACAGATATTTTAATGTAGGGAAAATGTACCTAGAGTGCATGCCAAAATCTGTTAAAATTATTTAAAGGTAATTGACAAAAGATGGCAAAGAAGAATCATCAAAGAAGAAGCTACAAACTTATATTTAGGCATCACTGAGGAAAACTAGTGACGGACGGGACAGAAGCATACAGATATTTTGATGTAGGGGAAAATGTACCTAGAGCGCATGCCAAAATCTGTTAAAATTATTTAAAGGTAATTGACAAAAGATGGCAAAGAAGAATCATCAAGAATTATTTTTGATACACTTTTGTAGCTCCTCCACTGCTTTGATGGTCTGTCTAAATTATATCAGCCTCTCTGGGTTGCCCTAATGGCTAAACAAGCACTTAACTGCTGCTAGCTGCGATCCCAACTTCCATGCTCCCTGCCATTTCTGCTCCTGGCTGGGAAAGAGATGACTATACCACAGTCTTCCACAGTGCACGTCTTCAGTAGATCTGAACCTTGAACAGGGCTTTCACAAGCTCTCCTTGTAATCTTATCTGTTTCTCCCAATACAAATAGCCCATCAAGAGGTGAAAATTTCACGTGCAAAGCTGATATCCTGACCTTGTTATAGTCAATGGCAAAACTCCTCAAAGGTAAGTAAAATCCTCGACCTTTTCAATCAAGGTCCTAACACTGTTAATATCAGTGTTCTCCTCAGCAAATTGTTTAGAAGATGCCCATTCCTATCACCTTCTTTTGAAATCTGCATTTTCTTCATAATCTGATCAGTATCAATGACATGCATTAGCACAAGGAAAAAGAATGGCTGATAAGCTCCTAAAAGAAGTCTCATCACATTAATAGGCTGGTATTGCTCCAGTCATACATATCTCACTGAAATGCAGTAAAAACCTAGGGTTACGCATCCATTAATCACATTAATCCTCTATCTTTTTCACTTGTTTCTGATGAAAGCTTCTTGACCAAGAAAAAGCACTTATTAACACCATTTTCCAATCAAAGGGAAGCTTTGAACTCTTTTGTTCCAAACAATTAAAAGATAACAATATTCAATAATATTTTCATATCAGGACTCTAACTTATTTCTTTCGAGGAGGAAGAAAGAAAAAAAAAAAAGAGTATAGCCAGATGGAGTGGGAGACAAGGTGTATGTGACGGCATACAATAAATATAGATATTTCACATTCTTCCAAGAGACTTTGTGTAAGAAACCTGGATTTATTGAGAGCAGTTGAATATTCTCTTTCATGCTTACTTCATTCACAGATCTTCGTAAGAGACTAATATGTTTGAAATAGGAGAACTAGTACCTCTGAATGGTTTTAATCAGCTTTTCTTTGTTACATTATGTTGAACTGTGCTCCGTGTTCAGTGCAAATAGTCCACCTTTAAGCAAGGAACGTACACATGCAAGAGGAATGGATTGTTAGGGTGCTACTACAGAGAGTATCCATAAATTAAACCTAGATATATCATTTATAAATTAAAATACCTTTCACTGACTCGTATCTTGGTTTGGATTCCCTTTGTCAACTATTCACTCTTGTCAGCTCTGTGGTCCTGATTGCCACAGGATTGCATCTTGACCATGTCTTCACTCTGTTGCTGTTGATGAGATTGAACTTCAGCTCCCCACTGCTCCCTACCTACTCTGATTTTTATGGAAGGAAAACTGAGTACATAGAGGCCAAAAAGGATCCTGTGGCAACCTCCAGCTAGATCCCTGCTGTGGATGATGGAGGTCAGCAGGGCAGACCTAACCCACATTAGAAGACTCTTTATGATCTGTTTTAGCTATTGAATATTATTTTCCATTTCAACTCCCTGATGTCTCAATTTATAATATGTTTTCAGAGAACATATAAACTATTTATATCCCAAATAAAACAGTTTCAACTCCAATATGAAGTATCAAAATTCCATTTACTTAATAGTATGGCTTATTAATCAATGTTGGTTATATTGCCTATGAAAAGAGGAAACATAAAAGATTACATTGGCAACTGTATCCATCGTATATTGTCAGCATATTCCTCTAATTTTAAGCTACATATGAACAACTGAATTGCTATCTACCTATGAATCACGTAAAATGCCAATAATTTATACATTTTACACACTAAACAGTTACCATGTGCATGCTGCTTATTTTCCATTTGGAATTTAATGCTTCAGGTTTTTTTCTTTGAAATCTTACATTCACGCCTGCAGTTCACCCACCTCTTGTCAAAGCAAGGTTTCAGTTCAATAGTTAGGCACCCTGGAGACTTAATGATAACTGTCAAAAACTTGAATAATTAGAGTTTTGTATAATTAAAAGCCTAGACATACAGAGTATCTGTGTCATGTCATTTTCTTCATATGCTCCTATAAAGGAGATATTCTAATGCATATAAAGTGTTTTAAAATAAAATTCCAATGTCACATTACTTCCCTACTCCAAAATAACATGATTCAAGAACTTTTCTGATAAGAACTATCTAATAAACTGTGTTTCTATGTAAGCTCCAATAACAAATTCTTAAAAGCACATAACAACTTGTATTTATTTTATGGTCTCAAGACAGTACAGTTTTGCTCAATGCCTTATTCATGGATTTTCAGAATCTTGTGCTATTTACTATTTGGTAGATTTACCAATACAAAGTTTGAGGGTTCCCCTTTACTCAAGCACTAGACCTCATCTGGAATACTGCATCTAGTTTTGGTGCTCCCAATGACTGAAAGATGCCTCCTTCTGAGTCCATCAATACAGTCAGAGGGGCTGGAGTACTTGCCCTATGAGAAGAAGCTGAGAGAGCTGAGCTTGTTCAGCCTGGATATAAGATGGCTTTAGCAGGGACCTAACATCAGCCTGCCAGTGCCTATGAGGAGGTTACCAAGAAGATGGAGCCAGGCTCTTCACAGACATACATGGCACAAGAACAAGAGACAATAGTAATGAATTGAAACTGGGAGGTTATGACTCAACATAAAGAAAAATTGCTATGAGGATAACTAAGTATTGGGTCTGATTGTCCAGAGAAGTTGTGGAACCTCTTTCCTTGGAGGTTTTCCAGACAGAATTGGACAAATCCCTAAGCAACATGGTCTGAATTCTATGTTGACTCTGCTTTGACCAAGAGGTTGCACTACAGACCTCCGAAGGTCCCTTCCAACTCAAATGCTTCTGTGATTCAGTGTAATCATGAGCATTACAAAAAGTAACAGGAAATGAAGCTTCCAGTTTGACCTGAATACATCCTAGGACACATCAGTCAAGCTTTTTAAAAAATTGCCTGCCTTGGACAAGGCGCTAATGAGATTTCTATGGGCACCAACTACCATTCTGGTCACATTTGCTGAAGAAATACAAGTTCAGATTGAAAATGATACAGAGAAGGGCACAAAGATATCTGGAGGAATAGAGATATTCTTACATGAAAATAACCAGAAGGGTAAACTCAGGCTGACTAAATGAAGGCTCAGAGGCTGTATGATTTCCATTTGACCAAAAAGTAAAACCAGGAAAGTTATCAGATAATTTGTACTTGAACAGGTATAAATTTACCTTGTACCAAACTATTAGCACACTTACCTAGACTTCTCATTACAAGTCTGTAAGCATCTTTACATCCCTTCTTGATTTACTTGCAGAGTTTATAGCTGATGACATGTATCAGCTCCAACAATAAAAGTTGCTTTTGGGGGGGGAAAAAAGCAGGGGTGGGGAGATAAAAAAACACAGAAAAAGGGAAAGGGAACTGGAAAAGCAAGAGGAGACAATAGAAAGGGGAAAGGCAAAACTCCCTCCAGTGGTTAGTCAAGAAGAGAACTGACAGGATCTCCCCAATAAGCATCCTCTCTCAGGCGTCCTCTCCAGTGCATCAGGTGGTCCACCATACTACTTTTCTCATAGAAACTATATAGATTTCCTCATGATCTGTTCAAATTCCCTATTGCCTGTCTCCACTTATGATACTATTAGCACTGATTGGAGTAGACTTTGATCAGAGGCTGGTGTTGCAAGCTAACCGGCTGCTAAGCTTTGCGTATATTATTGGGTAATGCTTATCGGATACTCGTCCTTCTCCTAATGCAAACTAAAAGCTGCAAAAAATGGTGCAAGAAAAGGATGGTGAAAAAGCGTGACTGTTACACCAGTGCCAATCACTTCCCACGGGAAACCTGACATAGCAGTAGTACCGGGGTGCACAGGCGCAAGGCCATGAGAACAACAGTAGAAGACCAACAGCATGAGGACAGCAAGGGAAACACTGCCCCAGCAGCTTTGGTGAAAGGTTGCAGAGCTGCAAGGGAAAGGCAGAGTACAGAGCTGCAAATGGAAGACCCTTGGCATTGCAAAAGGTTGAGGCACCAAAGGCACTGTGCAGCACACTACCTTCTTTATGAATAAGTTCAGGCTCAAGTCTTCTCATATCTTGCATGCATACAAGACTGACTCATCCTTCAGGGCTGCGAATTTCTCTAGTGGGCCGGGTACCACCTTTTCAAGACACTTATTAGACAAGGCCTTCTATTCTCTTCCAGGTTAAAACAGCACAGCAACAGAAGCTGGACTCAGCGAACATGATGGTAGAGACTCACATGCGCTCAGCCTGAGCCAGATACAGGACTCAAGCCTGAACAAAGCCCCAGGAGTGATAGTCATCCATTCTAGAGAAAGAGCACTCTGTATTTTGAACAGAAATGAACTTAAAACAAAAACTGAGAGTCAAAGAGCAGAAACTTAATTAAGAGATACAGAATCCAGCATCTCCTACTCCATGACTGAAGAATTAGGGACAAATAAAAGACATACTGTAAGTAGTAATCTTCTTACAGGCACTTTTGAGCTACCTTTGCTGAAGACTATTTCATTTCCTTAAACAAAAATACTTTACATTTATGCAATAGCTTTAAAACCAAAATATCCTGATAGTTATTAGGCATTATAAAGAAACTTCGACAATGTATCATGATTTGTGAGTGATAAATGTTAACATTTATATTGAAAAACACCCTTAACAAGAAATTACTGGAATATAAGAACAAGTATTTGCTTCCTACTACCTTCCCAGCTCATAATCTACATAATACATTGAATTAACACTAAAGACAAGTAAACATCTGATCTTGAAGGCTGTGTAACGAAAGTTTTCAATCACTTTTCCCCCCTAAAAGAATTTCTAAATTGCACAATTTCACCTTGCCAATCTTGATTGTGTAAGAATATATGAACAGTAAAACCTAATCAAACCAAAGATCTGTTTAGCCCAATATCCCCAGATGCCCAACAGCAGATGAGTAAGGAAACATGAGGAAGCACAATGCAACCATGTAATAGTACCTCCTTGGAATACTCCGAAGTCTCCAGAATATTTGCAGGTTGGAGACATTCTGATCCAGAACCATCATCTCTCTGCTTTCCAGCCTTTGATACATTTTTCTTCTAGGAATTTGTCTAAATCACTTTTGAACACGCTAACTTTTTGCATTGACAAACTTCTTTGGCAAAAAGTTACATAACTATATATTGTATAAAAATGGAGAAGCATGGAGAAGTATGGGTATGTCTTCACAGGAAAGTCAGATCATACCCTGTAGCTGAAAGGATTTTAAGATGGCCTCAAAGTACTGAAACATTATTTTTGAACAGTAGTTAAGCACTGTTTCACTGTAATTTTTAAGCTGCTTGAAGATGAAGCTATGGATTAGCATGTACAAATAAAACTCATAATCTTATAAAAGTTGTAATAATAAAGTCAACACTAGTGCAGTCTTACCAGGCATGCGCTGACATTCACAATATAATGCATTCATTCCAAGTAAGCTACCTCAAAAAAGGGATAAATTCTTTGGTCATATATGATCATCCTAATCTAAAACCTCAAAACCAAAAGGAGCAAATGAAAGGTGATTTCATCAAGTAATGTTAGCTCTAAAATGCCTTACGCACATATCAGTTTCAGTAAACAATCTAACCTTAAGTGATTCAGCAATGCAACTTTCTCTGAAAAAAATGCTTACTTCTCTGAAAATCATTACTGAAACCTTGAAGCATGACAAATATCTTTTATCATGGAATAGTCCAATGTTCTGTCTTTACATGACAGTCATCTTTAATTTAACTCATCAAATGTATTATGTACCTTCCCACTTAAATGCAGCAACAGAAAGAACATTGTCTTATACACGCTTGAAGAGACTGGAGAACTCCGATACTCATTCTTTTAACTTGAATTTCTACGGAAAGTTAATTTCACGTAAACAGTACACATATAGGACATAGCATATAATCCTCAGCAAATCTGGCCCAAACCTTTTCTGTAAAACGGACAAAACCCTCACTCCTCAGATATACTAAGCTCTCTCAGCTACATGATTCAGCTATGACTACACTGTAAACCAGAAGTACTTTCTATTGCAGTTGTATACACATACCCTAAGTAGCTTTAAATTAGCTAGTCTAATACTGATCAATATAAAACGACAGTAGTACATGTAGTCCAGTAAATATATGCTAAATTTACCATTTTGGAGATGACTAGACTACATTCCAACTTTTTTGTCATTTTTCATTGGTTACAGTTGTTCATACACAAGACGATTTGATTATTTTCAAAACTACGTTTGTTTCTCCTACTAAGCATTAGTTGAAAACTAAGAAACTACCTATTCCAACTACATGTAGTCACCCTCAGCGTTCATGGTAATTCATACTGGGATTCATATCATTTTCATGATGGGTAAGCATTAATTTGATCACTATTTTCAGTATGCAAATTTCATTTTTAACAGCAACTTCTATGGGACTACCTCAGGTAGTGATATGAACCACTGAAAATTATTTTCCACTTTAAATGCTTTTTAGAAAGTACATAGTTTTTATAACTGAATCTCTTTTTAATGTTATCTTCTATCAAGAAATTAGGAAATATATATGCCATTCAATCACAATATTATCTTTTTTTCCCAGAAAAATTCTAATAGGAACAACTGCACCAAATGAAGCACGTACTGGGACTTTCAGTAGTGAAGACACTATTCCACTTTTTTTTTTAAACTGCTCTGGGCACAGGAAGATGGTGGAAAACAGAAGATACACAACAGCTTACAAACTACTATTCCCGTTTCATCCTGTAGACTGCTCTTCATTTGTGGAAAAGCAGGTTAATAGAAAACCAAACACTACTGTTTTCAAAACTGGCATTTTAATGTCACGTTGAAAATATTTGGGTGTATTACACATTCACATAGACTTTGATACCAAAATACAAAGGAATCTGACACCGAGAACAGTGTTTTGGGTAGGCTTAACTATGGTGCTGCATCTGCATCAACTTGGTCACCAAGAAGTATAATGGCGTGTTTTTCTCTTTTTTGGAATTCTGAACTGACAGTGACATTTTCATATATGAGAGAGCTATTTCAATATTTATATGAAGAAGCTGGCACCAGTGGTAGGTAAATATGACTGACTGCAGCTTTTCCCTGGGGCCATGACATGTTTTTTCCCAATGTTTTAGATCACATCTCTGCCATCGTAATGAGAAAGAGGTGTTAAAACAGTGTATTTGCAACATTGACAGTGGAAAGTTATATATAGTTGAGACCTATCTATTTTATACAATTAACAATGCAACTTAAGTGTATGAAGGGATGGAAATGCCTTCCAAGACTGCTCCGATATTATGACAGAGAACAAGCCTGCGTTTCTCTCTGAACAAAGTAGGCGTTCTAGGTACAAAACATATGTGGGCTAAGGCCACTGATACAGGAATGCATGGACATGAGAGAAAATTTAGAAACATTAAATAAAAAGAAAATTTTAAATATCTTCAATAGATCTAGGGAAGCTGTTGGGGAGCGGGGGGGGGGGGGGGAAGTGAGAGAGGGGAGATAGGAAAGGGAGAGGGCATTTGAAAACCTTAATGTGAAATACCTTCCTTTTTTGTTCATGAGTTCTCAGCAGAGCTTACAGGCCTTTGTGAGCTTGCAAATTAAATCCTGAATAACTGTCACAAAACTATTCTTCTGTCACAGAAAACAAAATGTCAAGGAACTAAAGCTGACAACGTTGAAAGACAAATATGTTTAAAATTCCTCGGTTTCTGTGTCGGTGCTTGTTCTGTGCTGTTTGTGACAGAGATTCTGAACAGCTTTTGCATCAGAAAAGAACATTCATGCATTTTCATATGTCAAAAGGTCTCCGCAATTTGCTTCACTACTTCTTTCTCAATGTTCAGCTTGTTTTAAAGATCTCTCCCCTCTTAAATTCTCACGTAGTTTAACAGTGTTTTTAGACCTCTTCGGAGCACTTAAAAATACAAACTGCCGTGGGCTCAGTGTAAATCTTTCAAAGATTAATACGCATTTTGTGTATTACCAGTAATACCTGCATTTTTTGTATAACAGTGACAAGCACGAATGATTACTGATTGCTATTATATTCCATTTCGGATCAAAATTCAGACATTTTACGTGAGTCAAAACAACTGTACCCTTACTGGAAACTACCTGTCCGATGCCCAAGCATTGCCA
This sequence comes from Mycteria americana, assembly GCF_035582795.1. NCBI lineage: Eukaryota > Metazoa > Chordata > Aves > Ciconiiformes > Ciconiidae > Mycteria > Mycteria americana. Next base: position 34,130,356 of record NC_134366.1, on the reverse strand, counting down.
ACCTGTAAGTTGCCTTGCCAGGATGCCTACACCGCCTTGCCACCGAAAATACAATCACACAAAACTCTGGCCCCGCACCGGGATGGGATGCGTCCGTACCTGCCCTCCGGCCACCGCCTGCTCCAGGCAGCTCCCGCACCGGCCCGGCGGCGGTGCCCGAGGGGAGCTCCCCGCCGCCCGCCCCCGTCCCCGCTCCCACCTGTTCGGCCCCCAACGGGGCAGCTGCCCCCGACGCCCTCCCCCAGCTCCCCACCACCCAGCCGACCGTGGGGAGCTCGCACCGTCCTCTCCGCCCGCTGAGGCTCCAGCAACCGGCCCCTGCCAGCCCCCGAGCTGCCCTGGGTGCCCCCGGCACCCCACGACACGGCCACGGCCCCACAGGAGGAGGGGGGTCGCAAAGGGACCCCCTTCCCGGACCACGTAAAGCACGCATCGCCAGGCAGGGCAGACGCACAGAAAACTCCTCTTCCACTCGCGCTCCCGCGAAAACAAAACTTGCCGGGGGGCGGCCGCCCCCCACCCACCGCCACCTTGCCCGCCCTGACACGGCCCAACTTCCCGAAACCTTCCCAAAGGTCCCAAAAAATCCGCCCCGGCAAGTCAAGGACAACGGCCGGGCGGCGGGACCGGCCGGCCCCCACGGCCCCGCGCTCGCTGCCGGCCGCGGCCGGGCGGAGCGGAGCGGAGCAGAGCGGCAGCCGGCCGGTGCCACTCACCTTCCCGCGCCTCCGCCTTATCTCTTCGCTCGCGGGCTGCAACTTCCAGTCCTTCCCCCAACTGCCATCTTCCACCGGAGCGGCGGGAGAAGGAGCGGAGCGGGGAGGAAAAGTTGCGGCGGCGGCGGCTGCCGCGGGGATTAGGTGGCCATAGCGCCGGCGGGCGGCAGAGCCGGCGGCGGGGCGAGCCTGTGCCGTGCGCGGCGGGCGGGCGGGGCGGGACGGGGCGGCGGCGGCAGCTGGCGAGGGGCTGCGCGCTGCGATCGCCGCCCGTGGCGACGCGAAGAGGATTTACTAAAAATAGCCGCTCGGCTACGGGGGGGGCGGCGGGGGGAGGCCGCCGGGCCGCGCCGCGCTCCCCGCCGCGGCCGCTGGGGGCCGAGCGGGCCGAGCCGCGGTGGGCACAGCGCCGAGGGGCGCCTCGCCCGGGCAGAGGGGCAGGGAGGCTCCCCGGGGCGTTTCGGGCACGAAACCCAAGGGCCTGCGGCTTCCCGCGCCCGGCTGCCCGCGGCGGGCGGGATCAGGCAGCGCTGCGGCCGCAGCGGCGGCCGGAGGGCGCGGCCCGCTGAGTGGGGCGGCGGTGCCCGGACCCCCGCCTGAGCTCTGCCTCCCCCCTCCGCCTCGGGGCTCTGCGGGTGCTGGCAGCCGCGGGAGCGCGCCCGTGCGCGGCGGCCACTGGCGGCCGGAAGGGCTTCGCCGCGGGCCTGGGAAGGCAGGGCCCGCATGCCGCCCCCGCCGCGCCGGGCTGGGCCTAGGCCCCGCGGGGCTTTCACCGCCGCCCCGCGGGGACTGGCTGGAGGCCGGTTGCGGAGGAGCCGCTCGGTTATTTCGCGCCCCTTGCCTCCCTTTCCACCGGTGACCTCTCTCAGCCCTCAGGGGAGGGGATGCACCTGCCTCCCACCCGGCTCCCCTCTCAGCGAAGGGAGAGGTGTGCTGGGCCCGACCGTGCGGCCCCCGGGGAGAGGCCAGCGAGGCCCGGCGGGGTGGAGTGAGGACGCGCATCGGGGACGGCACCGCCGCTGCTTCCAGCGGGGCTCTGGCATTCGCCACAGGGAGAAAGTGTGCAAGCTGCTGTCTGGTCCTCGCGTGGTAGGTGTTTCTGCTCCCTTGGGCTGTCACATCCTGAGATGATTGCACATTTCTCTAGTGCTGCTTTCCCCTCGTGGTCTTTTTATCAGTCTTGATATTTCTTAGTATCTTCAACTAGAGGATGCCCATCTTTCTGAACCCACATGAGGTCTCTTTGGTAATGATTAACAGTCTCCAGAATTCCCTTTTCATAATACTGTTTTATACGGCATATGAAGCACTTTAGCCTATGGAATCTATCTTAACCACATTTATTTCTAATCTAAATTTATGGATAGATTTTTTCACTACTTGGGAGAGAAGGGAGTGCCTCCTTTTATTTCTCCCCTTCCAGGTAAAGGTTAGCCTCAAAGCAGTTCAGTTCTTGGAAATCTAAACAATAAAAAAAATAGTTAGGCTTTGGAAGGCTTTGGAATTTGCATTTGTATTTATATGTATTCCACTCATTACTGTAGAAGTTTCGCACTATGTTCTACTCTTTTTTTTTTTAATTTTTTTTTAAGATTGATTGTACTTATTCTTTCCACTGTATTGTTTTCAGATGTTAGCTTTTCTGAAACGAATGTTTAAAATTGTTGTTTCCAAGACTGGTCAAGAACTAGTTAAGACTAAAAGGTAAAGCTGGTGGCTAAAGAAGGAGGTTTGGACTTTGGGCCTGAATGTCATTGATTGCTCAAGGGATACAACGGATTAAAACTCAGCTGTGGTAAGCAGTGTTTTTTGTGACCCTCAAAATAAATCTCACATCTCAAAATTAGAAATAAAACTGTGTCTGCGTGTGTTTCAACTTGGAGAGGAATCTCATTAGTTTGTTTTGGTTTGTGTTTAGTTTGGGAATCGGTTTCAGTGGTGTTGCTAGATGTTAAATCACGGAGTGCCATGTGACAGATCTAGGTCCAAACTGGCTAATGAAATCACACAGCGCTGTTTCTCTGACAGATCGATACGCTTCAAACTGGTACATACTTCTGTTTCATCATGTACTCTTGTCCTCTGTCTACTCAAAGGAAGCATTGGCATTATAATTATATTCTAAAAGACTAGTTACTGTTGTAATGCTATGTTGGGAACTCCTGAATTTATACTGGAAAATAACAGGCATCTCTGAGACCCCTCCATGTTTTGGTTGCTGCTGTGTTTGCACTACTCACTTCGACTCCACGCTAATAAATACAATGAAGTGGTGCATGGTGGTAATATTCAGGCAGCCTTTATCTTGCTTTTGCTAGATCTACTATTGCTATTCCATTACTACATTATCTCCTCCTAATCCTACTGACCAAAAAATGATTTATAGACTTGACTGATTTGCTGGAGTGAATATGTGTAGCTCTTCTTTCAAATGTAGCGTTCCCCATTTTATCACTGTCTTTCTGAGTTATTACAAACATTTACTGAAAGTCATGGGGGTGAGAAAAGAACGTGGTATGCCTGCATTATAATTTACAAGTTTAATTTATAAAACCTGAGATGAGGTGCTGAAATCCTTAAGACATTTTTATCCCTAAAAAGAGACTTGCATCATCCTTGCAGCTTCATCTCTGCCACATTGTGAACTGGTGTATGCTGACCATTAGGGCTATGATACCCTTCACATACACTCTAATTTACAGTAACTGGATTTTTGAATGGAAAAAGCTTGCGTATTTATCACACAGAAGATCAGTACGGTGATTTTTGGGAGGGCCACAAAAGGTTTTGGAAACCACACTGGAACAAAAAAACTGTCTTCCCCATGGTTCCTCACTTAAGGTATTGCCTAGTTGAAGGCACTAAGAGAAAAAACATAAACGTTTTTTCTTTTTTTTCCCCCCAGTCGAATAGAAACACTGAAAATATTGAAAACATTGAAAAAACTAATACATACAAAACTCCGTAGCATTCAGTAAACCATTTTTCACATTGACACGCATTTTAGTATCATTAATACTGTGGAAAAATAGCTTTCGGAAGCTCTATGCGTTCACTGGAAACTACCTTGGGTATTAAAAAGGCACTGAGGTATAACAGCTCGTGAAGCAGTACTTAAGACTCACCAAGCAGTGAGCAATTCCCTCACTGTGATACCAAAAGGAAACATGTAGGATGTTCTGTACTGTGTGTGTGACCATTAAAGTAAAGATGATATTCAGCTGTGTCCTGTTCCAATCCAGTTCACAAAAAGTGAAACCCATCAAGATTAACAGAAAAATTCCTTAATATTTAACAAGACCAAACTGTACTTCCAGCATACACATGCTTGTTAACTTATGGATCTGACTAAGATGGAAATAACGCTTGTCCGTGAAAACCATTGAGGAATGAACAAAAGCTAAGTCTTCCCCATTAGGTGATGTTCTGTGCCAGCTCTTTGCTGAAACGATCAGTCCTTTTGGATGTATTTCTGTTCCTTGACTGCCAGACAGCAGATCCTTTTCATTATCTCTGGCAGTCAAGAGGCTTCAATTATTCTCAGGTGTAATCTTGCAACACACCTATGCTTCCAGTCACGCCCAGAGCAGTCTGACAAGATGTACTTTACAGACATGATTCTTAAATTCAGCTTGAAGTTCAAGGAGGCAGCCACCTACTTGCTGAGTAAGATGAATGAACACCCCAAAACTTAGCTGGTGTAAGTTCCTGTCCAGTTTTCAATGGAACTCATGGCTCTGCTTTTTATCTTCGAAGTTCAAGTCCTGCTGTACTCCTCTGTAGAAATCAATACCAGCTGCCTCTCATCTGTCACTTTATGGGGCTAGATCCTTCCAATGCTTCAGATCAATTTTTTTTTAAATGGAATTAATAGACTGGTACCTAGCATGTTGAATGGATCATCCATGCACCATGTACCTAAAAACATGGCCCTTCTAACCAGTGTTGTGCAATTCTCTATGTATGCTTTATATATGTATTAATGCTTACAAGAGTATCTGCTGTTGCAATTATTTGTATTTTACTAAGAATGTTTGCATTAAGTCCTCTAAAATTTTAAGATTTGTCTTTAAGAAAAACATGAAAATTTGGTGGGGGGAAGGGGTGTAACTTCTTTGTGATGTCTGTTTGACTGAGAATTAGTCGTCTTTTGGGTAAGACTGCTAGCCTTTTAGTAAGTATCTTGCTCAGTGGCTCATAAACATTAAAATTTTACATGTTTCAGATTGGGTGTAATTGTTGATTTTGTTTACAGAAAGTGTTTGCTTTTTTCCCGAAAAAAGATCAGCGGTTTAGCTGATCAGACCGTTTTATGCAATTTGTAAATAACCACTTAACTGCTACAGAAGTAGGCAATCTAAATCAATCAACACAGATGCCAACATTTTAAAGATAATAGGGATTTTTGTTCTAACATTAAAAAAAAAAAATGGTTTTATATATCGTTAAATGCCTTATGAAAATACATTTCCCGCACACTGGAGATAATTTAATGTGTGATTAGCTCTTTCAGTACCTGGGCTTTCAGGAATGTGTACACATACCTACATTCGATAGGACTATTCAGGTGGTTAAAATTAAACATGTTATTACCCCTTTTTTTTAGTGCCAGTGGTTAGCCAATATTGGGAAACTTGTGGGCTATTTCTCAGAAACATGATAGAGTCAAGTGTTTTTTGATCCCGACCTATTTGTATGCAGCGAATATAAACAAATCTTGTTTCCTTGAACACAGTAAGTTGTGGAATGAGTGACCGGACTGGGCTGCTTGCTCGTAATGCCAGGCCTGCACACAACTGTCCTGCAGCAGCACTGTGCCCCCAAAGCGGTTCTTTTACTCACACAAAGCGAAGGTTTTTAAGTGCCACCTGATGCTGTGGTGAACTGTGCAGAACTTGCAATCATTCGTATAAAAAGGGGATCTAAGACCACGGCTTGGATGTCTGTTGAAAGATTTCCCATTAGCTTTGGACTAACTGGAGCTGGAGCTGAGCCCTGTCCTTGCTTTCCTATACTGGCTTCAATCTTGATCCTGAATCGTCTTCTGTCCTTATCCTAAACACCTCTGACTGTTGCAGCCTTGCCTGCTTTTTGTCCGGATCCTTTTTTCCCATTTTTTCTGCTGCTGAGGTGCCAAATTTTCTAAACTTGCGTTAAAGACATTGGCATGTCCCATTATACTGGTGCACATGACCCCTCAGGTGTCCTAACCCTGCTCTGATCTCTGACCTTGTCCTTTGCTCGTTCTGAACCAGGCGTCTTTGCTGAAGTCATCTGACGATAGACTCCAGCGATTGTCTTATCCGGAGTCTTGTTCAGGCCGAGCAGTAAGTTCTGCCACTCTATGCCCTGTTTATATATTCCCGGTGTTTTCTTGCTGTCTCCTTGATTTTCTGATGTCCTTGTTTCTTCCTGGTATACGAAGTACAGTTCCACCGAAGGACTGCATTTGTATTCACACCTCATTGTACAAACCTCAGCTTACAGGACTGAGCACCTTTTTCAGCCTTGTCATGCTGATCCACACGTTGGAAGATAGTTTCTATTCTTTGCCATTACTAAGTTAGCAGGCATTAAAGTATTCCTTCACTTACCCTAAATAGAAAATGGATTTTATCCAAACAAGGATAGATCATACTGTATCAAGAACTGCCCACAGATCATGAATATATCTAGCTTACAAAATTCCAGATGCATTAGTCTTTGTAAAAATGCTTAATAATTACAGAAATAAAAGGCCTGGCCTTTGCACTCGGTGTGTCTTATTTGTTGCTCATAATCACTATTAGAAGGTAAAGAATGTTATAGGTAAATTTCTTTAGTTCCTAACTGAACTACCCTTTTAAAAATAAGCTATGTTTAAGGTGAGAAAAGGAACTGTCTGAAAAACACCCCGTCATTAAACCTGACTAGATCGTGCTTGTTCGGGTGGACGATTGCATCCGGTTTTGTCATGTGCTTATTACAATTAGCTGCATTAGCAGATAATACGTGATTCTGAATGAAGGAGTGAGCCTGAAATTACACAAATCTTTCTCACTAGAATGATTCATCAGGTAGGATTTGTTTCAGCTTTCTGCTTTATCTTTTTTTTTAATTATCCCACACTCTGTAGTGATGACAGAGTTGTGATGGAGAACAGGCAGACGTTACTGCTGGGAGCCTCTTGTCAATAAGCTTGATGCAGGCAGCTTGGGCCTGATGATGATTCATTGATGATCAAGTGCAACCAACAGCTCCATGTGAGTATCTGAGCAAGTCATTTTCTGGGTGAGGGGGGCAAAACAATTTGGTGACATTATTATTCCTTCCTGTGGTTTCTTACTTCTTGTTCTGAAATGTGACTATTTGGTAGTTTTTCTTGCCTGAGATTCCATAGCTTAGTACCAGGGCAGTATGAGCCATGGTGTCCGTGGAAAGAGAGCTTTTGCTGCACAGTTCTCATCCATGGGGAAAGGTTATCATTGACTTGGTCTTGGCTTTTCCGACTGAGGTAGATGAGCTCTGCTGTCGATGTTTCTGTTGTCTTGGTGGACTTAAAGATAGATTCCATTGTCATGGCAGCTCCACTGTTAAACAGGTAATTACACAGACATAGATTAGTTTTGTACTAACATTCGATATTAATGTTAAAATATGTATTTCTTATTGTTGATTGACTTCCGTGACTATGGAAGACTATTGGTGAAATAAAAATTGACATATAACTCCTAGGCAGGTGGCGATGGAAGAGAGGGCCTTAGTCCCCCTTGTCTTTTATGAACTTTTGCAAGTGCTGTATGCACTCCCTGCTCACAGGTACTACTGTCAGGCTGCGTAGCTCCTCTTTCAATTTAAGGTAGGGCTGCAGGCACCCTGCTATTATCAGTTTCTACTTGGCAATAACCTTGTCAGCTCCCTTTTGGTATTTGCATATTATCAACCAAATAACACTAGTTTCTGAAAATGACCAGTTCCATTTACATTTCATAATCTGTTGAAAGGAAAAACGTTTGTGACTGAGTGAGAGAAGGAAGGAGCTGTCAACCCTGTTTTGTGATTACTGCCCACAAATGTTCTCACATTTTGCTTTAAAAAAGTGTTCCGACAAAAATATTAGCACTAATAGTACAGTATGCATATGTTCTCAGAGTATAAATAGTGCAACTTCATCTCATGAGATAGCTCAGGGCTCTATCCAACGACTTTAATGAGGCTTGGGGTTGCTCAGCACCTCGCAGCAGGCGCTCAGCACGCAGGAGGAAGGCGACATGCTGAACTTGCACTCACGTGAGGTACGAAGCACCAGCAGGACTTGTCCAAGCCAATGGGAGCCACGGAGCCTCGGTGCCTGTAGCATCAAGCCTTTCCTTCTCCAATGAATGTCAAAAAGCGTTTCTTTCTCTATCACACTGTATCGGCATCCTCCAACAGACACATCCTACAAACAGCAATCTGTATTGGCATCCTGCTTGCACACAAGAAATGAAACTCATTTGCCCTAACTTAGGTGACTGCATTACCCTTGGCTCCCTGTTCAGGCAATAGAGAGAAATATCTCCAGAGAACAACTCTTCATTCAAATGTAGGTGCTGAAAATCAGGTGGGATGGATCCCGTCTGAGGTGTCCGCTGTCTTTTATTCGCTCTTTACAAGGTTTCTTTTTATTACATGAAGTCTTAGAGGGGCATTTTTATCAGTCAAGTTGACAGAAGAAAGCCCATCTCATTTACAGACCACCAGAGATACCTGTCTACTCTTAACACAAATTCTGGATTTGTAAAGTTAATATTCATTTACAAATGCATATGCCATCAAGGCGATGTATTGTGTTCAAGATTATCAAATGGATACTCTTTGTAAAATTGCAGTGTTTTGCAATTTTAACACTACAGGATGAAGTGGACACTGACAATACTAATGCACTCGATTTAGAGACATTGATAGGCTCCTGACAAATCTGAGAGTGGCCAAAATTATTTCAGGGGCAAGTCAGAAATGGGAATTAACAAGGGGTGTCTTTTACATACAAAAAATCCCAGTAGTAATTAGCCTGTTTTAAATATTCCACTCTAATTTTTTGTGTCCTCTATTGTGTTTCATTCTTTTCTTTTTGATTGTTTGCCACAATTATTATCTCAGCTAAAGAAATTCAGGAAATGTTTCTGACAAGAGGCCCACGTTTAACTTTTATCAGCCTACCATTTCTTTTGCACGTAACTGAATAACTTTGTAGAGGTCACACATACTCGCTGTACTCCATGAATGCCCAGTTTCTGAAAGCTTTCGCACAATGTATTATACCCTGAAGAGAAAAATGTACTTGCTTACTGAATAGCACCTATTCTGTAGGAGTAAAATATTCCAGGTTTTGGAGGTTTATGTATTTTTTTGTGCTAATGATTATTAAAGAATTATATATGATATATATGCACACATATATATGATGTATCTCATATATATGATCTCTATCATATAGGTATATCCTATATATGTATATATCATATTTATACATAAGTATAATGTAAATGTATTTGTAATATGTAAGCATGCACATACAGATATATTCCAGGTTACAGCTGAGAGCTGGAGAGAAAGTCTCTCTCTCTCCCCACCCCCGCCCCCGCACAAAGTGAGAAATTTTATCTCAACTTCCTGCAGTCTTTTTCCTGGAAAAAAGGAATTCAGGAGTATAACAAAATTCACCTGTACATAACCTTTGAAACACCTCCTATTCCACCAGGTCACAGTACTAGAATTACATAAGAAGAAAAATAGACGAAGCCTATTCTTTCTGTTATTTCTGTCTTTGTATGTAAGACAGAGGAACTGTGATCTCTGCCCTAAATCTTTTCTGCATACAATATAGCTACTAGAGAATATTCAGGTCTCTTAACGAGTAAGACTTATAAAATAGCAGTAGCATTATTTGTTACAGAATTCATTTAACACACACATTTATTTGTGTAAGCCTGTTCAAATGAAACAAGTGTTATGTCTTTTTTTTCTTGAGGAATACAGCCATGCAACTTAAGTAATCACTGTAGCTAAAACTCCAGAAAATCTTAAACTCACCTGTAAAGTTTCATATTAAGCAAGGATTTATTGATTGGCAAGTTTCTATTTATTTACTGCTATTTGTAAAAACCCAATACATACATTTTTCTGTGTGAGTGTTCAGCCTATATTTCACATAAACTGTCAAAGCTATAGCTAAATATAACAATTTCTCAGTGGCATATATATATAAGAGAAAATCAAAGTACTCCAGTCCTCAGTTTTTCCCTCCACACCTTTTCAAGTAAGTTTGGATTTGTACAGTTTCTTGACTAGGATACAAGGAAGGACAGTTGTCCATTCTCTAGCAAGCCACATTTTGGCCAGTTGCCAAAGCCTTACAAAGGTATTTGCACATTTGTTTTATAGTTGTTTTATTTTTATGTTCTGATAGTATGATACCATTAAAATTTTAGAGTACAGACAGTTCTTGGCATAATAAAAGAATCTGTGAAGAAACTACTTCATGATGATGACTCAAACCCATTTTGTCTTCAAAGGTGGTGGTGTGGATTGCTGTAGTGGTCAGTGATGACCGAACACTTGGTAATCTTGAATTAAAAGTTTTTTTCAGTATTGTATCTTATAAAAATTGTCATGCTCTTACACTTCTGTGTCTGTGCCTGTACCCGTGGCTGATGTCTGGCAGGCTCTAGTACAAAGCTAAATATTGTCAGCACTGCTGAAACAGAATGATGAAGCATTGTTCCTTGTTGGATGATAAAGAATGCAAAATCCTTATTATCAGTCCATGGAAAAATCATTTCCTTTAGAACCCCATCAGAACCCAAGTGCCAATAAAATTGTCTGAATGGGGATTGTTTTGGTCCATGCACTGGGATTCTGAAAGCAGAAAAGTACTTTTTTTAGATAAACTGAGGACTAGTATCAAGCTTAGCATCTCAGTGCTTCTTCACATTATTGACTGGTGGCTACCTCTGATTATTAATGAAAAAGTGATCAATAATAATCCCTGGAAAAATATCCAGAATATGTCAGGTCTGCTTGTAACTCCTCAAACAACGACTGAACAGAACAGTTCACACATGGTTATCTTTGGCAATCATTAGGTCCAATGAATTTGCTTTTTTCCTGTTGTTCTGACTAAAACCAAATTTCCCAAATATATTTCTCTGGTGTTTTCTCTATTGCTCTCTATCTTCTCACTGAGATCACCTAGCGTCATGTTAAGTTTAAGTTGTCAACCTCTCCCAATACAGTGCTCAGATAAGGAAGGGCTGTTACGTTTTTACCCAGATCCTGAAGAAAACTAACAAGCAACTCTTCAGGATTTGATTGCATACTGGGCATGAATATCTTACAACCATCCTGTGGATTTTTGGGCCAGTGCTTTGGCCAGTGATGCAGAAGCAGATTATCAGCAATTGCAGGTAGTTTCTAATGGTAGGCTGGGAAGCTGAAATACAAAGCAACCTCCAAATCACAGCTGTGGGCAGCTGGAAGGTGAAGAGTTACGCACTCATTTCTTCAATATGGAGTGCCAGTCTTGTGGTTTACACCAAGTCCTTTCAAATACAGGTACACAGAATTAAGCACCCAAATCTGCAGTTACATGTTTTTCTGTCTGACTTCAATGAAATACAGCGACTTCAGATCAGATCGTTTTTGCTCTGGTTTCACAATGCAATTCACGTAGAGCTTGCCAGAGAGCAGATGCGATTGCTGAGGATGTGATTCCTCATGCTGCTGGTTCTTCACCTTTCAGATTTCTTTACCTAATGGAGGGCACCTTCCAGATATACGGGCCAGTCTCCCTGGGGCTGGGACGGCAGGGAGTCCCCGGGGGGGTGGCAGGGCAGGGCTGTGGCAGCACTGCATCCTACCGCCTCGCTGGGGCAAGGACTGACAGCCCCAGTGGGCGCTGAAATGGGGTTCTGGTCAGGCTGGGGTGAGCCCCAGGGGAGGGCAGGCAGGGCCAGTAAGGCTTGGTAGTGCCCCCAGCACCCTGAAAATATAACAGGGCTTCTAGATATCTATCTGTGTCTTCCCTTACTTTAGCAGTAACTTCAAGGAACTTGTACCCACATGGGTTAAATTTCTCCTCATTCAAGAATACCGTTTTGATCCAGATGGCCTCTGTCACCACCCTGACACTAAGAGCAGAAATAGTGACAGAATGGCACGATAGCCTTTCCCCTCCCCAGCATCAAAGGCAGTGCCACTATCTAGGACATGTAGGTCTCTAATGTAAGAATTTGGAGGTCAGGATTTTGAGGTATAGTTTAGAAATACCTATATCCTTGGGCATTGAAAGATCTGTTTGCCCTGAAGGAAAGCCACTTTTGAAAGGAGCCTTGAAGTGCTTCCATGTAAACCTGGATGTTTTGCTGTTGCATTTTAATTTTTCTCAAGTTTGGTCAATAGTTCCATTACAAATATTATCTGAGAATATGTTGCTTATTTTATTCTTACGAGGGATATCTTTCCTTTTTTCCCTGTAATTAGAAATATGTGAATACAAATAGGAGAACAAGTCTGACAAAACCTCAAACAATTATAATCCTAAAGATTAGTTTTCTGACACTAAAAAGGGCTGGAATTGTTGGTGCTTCTAATTTTCTGATAGGCTCCATCACAATCAGACTTATTGCCTAAAGCTGTAAAATTAGATTATGTACTCCCATAACAAACCAATAATGTGAAGATTACTTCTGAAGTAGCTAATGCTTTCTTTATTTTGAATGCATACATGCACATATGACAGTTCCTTAAAGTTAAAAATACTCAAAAATACTTCTCAAATAGACAAACATTTTGTAATACTTTATTACCAACGAGGTTTCATTGGTTAAATGATTGAGAAGGAGAGACACTGACAGGTAGAATTTATTCACACATAGTATATCAACCTCTAAAGTCAAGAAGAGACATGAAAACTCAGCTCGGTAAGGAAATGAACAAATAAAAAAATTGTCCATATATTACATTTTAGTAGTTTATGGGCAAATTAATTATGTATACCTGAGATATCCTGTAATCTTTTACGCCTTAAGATTTTTTTCATGCAAGTGAATAGAAGATGCCTGGGAATATATGGCCCTATTCATGAAGAGCTCCAAGATGCAAGATGCCGGTCCCTGTTCTCAAAACAGTATTTGAATAGAGTATAAATGAACCAAATAAGTCTGTTGTTTTCCCAAATGAGGCAATAAATGCTGATGTCTTGGAGCATAGAAACAGTACATTTATTTTCACATTTGTGAAATAGCAAGCATTTATTTGGATGCATGCCATTAGGGCTAAGTGAATGGTCTGTAACCAGACAGAAACAGGAGAGCTACCCATTCAGAATTCAAGGGCTTAAGCTGTATTACTCAAGATAGAATTTCACAAAGATTTCTAAATATTTTGTGATCTTCAGGAACGAATACAAGTTCATCTATCTGCTAGTTACATAACACTGTCACTCTTACGAAAATAGAAAGTACAAAAACTTCAGCTCTGCAAAAGGTATAGCTGCCCACAGTGTTCCAGTTTATGGGTTCAGTCCTCCAATGCAATGAGCACTTTGGTCCCAGTCCAGCAAACTACTCAAGCATCTGCTTAACAGTATGCACGTGAATAACTCTGTTATGCTCAACTGCTACTACAGCTAAATAGAAGAGTCATAAGGTCCTGATATCATAGATGACATCTTCTTTACTATTTCTCTGAAATGGTAGCATTACACTTACCTAATTCACTGGGGTTTTATATACCACCATTCATAAAAGTTAGTCTACAATGTGCCACATTCAAGTGTGAGAGGACTACAAAATGGGTAAAGAGATTTTTTTTTCTCTTACCAGTTTCTTCCAGGAGGAGCTGCTTCCAGGAGCTTGAAGGGATTATTAGAATTTGGAGCAGGTGCTAAAGGAGCTATAGCTCCTCTCCCCACTAGCTGGATATAATGCAATGTATGCTGGATCACCTTACTGGGAGATGCTGCCTCTCCCTTTCCCACCTCTTTATTGACCTTTGCAGAAAGGGTGAATGCAAAGCTTGTCACTATCTGTGCTGGTTAGCAGATTGAGGCTGTTGCAGTCAAAAAGGCTTATGCTGCACTCATCAAATGCAATACTGAGGCTGCTCCAGCATGCTCACCCTCAGAGCTGCCAAAAAAGTTCTGTCTGACCCAGCCAGGACTCTTGCCCATGGTAGTATGTTTCCTCTTCTCTCTCTTCTCCCCATGCCATTTGACCCCTTAACATCAGAAACAGTTTGAAATACATGTCAGGTTTGGCTTTTAATGACACCCGAGTAGTTTATCATCACATGAATTGTGCTTTGTGGTGCACGTTATTATTACTAATACTTCATCAACATTTTGCACATCTCACATGATGAATGTGGGCTAGCGCATTATCCCATTCTCTGTGTGCATCATGAAGCTGCTCCCTTCAATCAGCATTGTTGCAGTCTGTTATTTGCTTTCTTGCTATCTATCCATCCCTGCATAATATGACACATTTCCTACTCTAATCTCAGTATGAAAACACCAAGAGCTTTAAAAATTTCATACATCTCCAGAGCACCGTAGGTTACTTTTTACCTAAAACAACGTTCAGATGGCTGTCACAAAGAAAGTTAAAGTGAAATGTCAAAAGCTGTAAGGATAAAAAGCTGCACATGGTAGATACAAGATTCAGTGCACGGTAACTCCCTCTTAATAAACAAGCAAAGATCTATTGGAAGGAAAATTTCCCTGCATTTGAAATTTAACTGCCAACCATCCACATCCTACACATAACTGTCAGAAAGGATGTCTAAATCTGTCCTCATTTATAACATGTGTTGTGACAAGATTTGACAGTCTCTGAAAGAGCTATAATTGCCACCTAAACATCCAGCATTTTGTCAACTGCGATCATGTTTAGGGAAAGCACTTATTTCACTTAAAAAAACCTAGCATTTTTTCTTTCTTCTGAATGAGATGACAGATTTTTTTTTTTTTTGTCTTTTCTCATTAGGGGTTGCAAGTCAGATTTAAGGATTTTTTTTGTTCCTTTTGTCTTTCCAGTATTTTTCCAGTGACAGAAGTTGGAACTTTTCAGATTAAAAGAAGAATGATTAACTTGAGGAAACCAATAGCAATTTAACAGAAATACCGTAAGGACGTCTACCAAAATACTGACACCACTAGAAGTTTCTGAATGTCGAGCTGGTTTTGATAGGCACTCTGCTGAATATCACAACAGGAACCAAGGTGAAAAAGGGGGAAGAGTATCCTGGTATTGGCCATTTTGTTACTCCGAATAAATGTTATGTAGTTTTAGTCCAGTGCGTACAGTCGTGGTAATGCAACCATAAACGTTGCTGCAGGATGGAGATGGGAGCTGTTGGTGGTGTGCTCCCACCCCATGACGGCAGCTGTTGGTGCAAGAGCAGAAAGAACATTTTGGATGAGGGAAATGAGACCTGTCTCTTGGGCATTAACAGTCTCTGTAGTTGGGACTGCAACTAATGCATAACCGATTAACTCCCTTGATGGTTCAGAAGTACAAAAGCTCTTACCAGGCCTAAGAGTTTATGTCTTAACTGCTTTCTTGAAGTACTGAGCACTAAAAGTCACCGCTACTAGAGCAAACGCTCCCCAGCAGTATTGCTTTAATTCACTCTGGCAACGTTCATGGTTCTTCTGTGTTTATTTACCGAAAACAATCCGGCAATCAAGTTTTATTCACAGGAACGTTCACAAAATTAAACAACAATCTGCGCTTTGGAGAGCGTTGGTACTAGAACTGGTACTTTTTCATACATGATGGATGCAACAGGGACATAGAACCAGGACTGCATGCAAAGACCAGGTGTCCCCAGATCCAGATCTACTCATGCTTGCCTGGCCTGCCCTCGCCAGGTGCACTGTTGGTGAGAAGTATTTGCCACCTGGCATGTCTGTACTGTGCTGCCATGGGGCTTTTGAGGAAGAACATGGTAAACTCTTCCTCTGTTGTATAGAGGAGTCACTAAATGTGCTAAACATTTCCTCCTGAGTGGAGTTTGACTTGGAAATGGACTGGGAAGCCAAAAGAAAAAGATTTGCTGTACAAGTGAGAGTGCAAGTTTGCATTAAGTAACTTTCTCCACCTGTTCAGTCCAATTGCAAGACTCCTATACACTATATTCTTTATTTAACTGCCAGTTAAGGCTCTCTTACACTCAAATCACAATCATTATTGATTCCTTCTCACACAGACAATTGTCCATAATGGGTGTCCACAGTGATGCCATACTACAAACCTGGATGTCAGATAGGATGGCCACGCTGTGTAGTCAGTCCAAAGCTCAGTTTCACTTCAAACAATACATCATAAAATAATAACCTGACACCCACCAAATAGCCAGTTTAGAAACAGGAAGAGTCTCACAAACTAATTGCTGCTACTACACTACTGCTACACTACTGCTACTAATCAAATACATTTCCTTAAATATAACTGAAAAGGACAGTCTAACGTCCATGAATGTTGGATAGCATGCGATAAGACATCAGAAGATGCTTAAAGGAATAGAACCAATTCATATATCTATCAGCTTTTACATGTTTACACTGAGATACTGGCAACCAGTACATTATGTTAGGAGTATCCTTAAACAATGGAAAACTCATTTCAGGAAGCAAGTAAATAAATGGATCATAGACCTGAATTAGTTATCTGGGCATACGAAATTACTACTACTGGTCCATTTAGATTTGTTTAAAGTTAATATCTGCCCATAAATCAGACTCAGTCAGTTGGAGCAACTAATAATGAGGGGGTTGCGTGGGGGTTTTTTGCATCTCTCTCAGATTATGTATCCCTTAACTGTTAAGAACTTTCCAAAATCCTCATGTTTCAGTGATGTTGCTTGCTTAGCAAAGCCAGTCTCCTACCTACATGCTCTTATTCCTCTGTGGTATATCATGCAATAGAACTTTTGAGTTCTACCCCTAAGTGGCTGCTGGAGTCAATGGAAGCTGGAGGAGAAAATACTAGAAATAGAGCACAAATTTAGATGCTGATATTGCGGTCAGATATCCAGCAGCATCAAGTGTCTTTGTAACTGAAGACAGATGGATGTCTCAGGTTTTGCCAGCTAGTAACACCTTCCAGAGAAACAATAGTTTCATCGTCTCTCTATTGATCTGCACTATGCAGTTTTTAAACATTAGCATCCTGAATGACCTAAAAAAAATTTATGGTAGAGGGAAGCTGGAAAAGAGAAATGCTAGGACAAGAGGAGGGAATGGAAGTACTTTCTGTGGGAGTGTGGGTAAGAAAGAACCACCTAGAACACATGCAGAAACCTTGGCAAGGGAAAAAAAAGGATACTGGGCTGGGATTCTAAGAAAAAGAGTAGGGAGTTCTTGACAGGGAGGTGGACAGAAGGAGGCAGGAGATTTCAGGAAATCTTTAAAATGGATGGGAACAGAAAACAGCACACTGGGACCTCAAGAAGTCTCTGATAAATGCAATGCTCAGCACCTTCAGCAACTGCAAAGTGAATGCCAGAACCCCTTCAATATCAGGTTTCAAAAACTCAGAATTTATGGTCATAAGTGTTATCAATGAGTATCTATAAGGAGAACTGATAGAAAAAAAGAAGGTATTTCACAAATTCTAAGTAGGTTGCCTTTCTTTTGAACGGAAGGAAAGAAAGTTCTGCTCTTTACTGGTAAATAATGAACAATTTAAAAAATTTGACTGAAGTTTACCTTTCTAATCAAGTGTAACACCTGTGCAGTATAGTAACTAAACAAAGCTTTTCCCTCTGTCCTTTCATTTTTATGAGTCCTTGTATATATCTACTAATTCAGAAAGAATCTCACCCTACAGTGGGAATAAATCCAGGAGATGACAGCAAGCAGAAGGAGTTTTTGCAAGGTTCCTTCTGAGAACATTCCCCCATGTGACTCTGTTAAGGTATACAATTAATAATTAAACTGTATATCATACTTCCAAGCCTTTCCAGATGCTAATTTGGCATTCCCCCTGGGGTACCTGGGTCTGGTTAGCTAAGTAGGGAGAAAGATAAACTCTCTGGTGTGTGAACCTATGCAGCCAGGTCAAGGAGCACAATTAGAAGAGATCCTGCCTATCCTAAAATATCATCCCAGCTAGAGCTAAATAAAGGGGTTTGAACTTGAATGGGAGCTTCTGTTAAAGTTTTAAATATGTAGATATGAAAAATTTAAAAGAAACCTTAAAAAAATACAGTGAAAATTCCATTCCCTACTCCAGGAGAGTTTTAATAGCTACAGCCATTAATGACAGAGGGTAGCTGTGCTAATGTTTATGTGCTTATTACTCCAATGTCAGAGACTTTAGTAATCAGTATTTGCATTTAGCTTTTGAGATCAGAAACATATTATGCCATTTCTTCTGAGTGCATCTTTTTCCTAATACTGAACAGTAAGCGTTTGGGTGAAAAAATAAGACTAAAATAGCTGTTTTGATGCTTAAATGGATGGAGTTGTGCAGCTCTGAATGCTAATCAGCTGCAGGTAAAGAATGTTTCCTCTTATGGGAGTTTGCTAAATGTGCTAGCTCAAGCTAAAAATAACCAGCTGACCTGCCTTCATCACAATAACATTGTGGAACTTGTTTCTTCTTGCATGATTAAAGAGCAGGTGATATAGTCATACATTTTAAGACAGAAAGAGGTCATTTTGCTAATCTAGAAACTGGCTTAATGCTAGAATACCATGATTTACCTATCTGATGTGGGAAACCTGCTTCGTGAATTTGCACGTAAAGATCATTCAAACATAAGAGTCAATTCAGGAATTCTCCAGTTGTTCTTTGTAACAAAACACCACTGTATTATCCGTGCTTAGCATTCTCTTGTGTTGCTATGATACAAAGATGCTAACTTTAAGTGAAATGGTGCCAGCGTGCTAATGGCCATCAGAGCAGCGCAGAGGGCCTGGCATTAGCTATCTGTTAGGAGGTCTATGGGAAGGTCTGTTTTAGTGCTTGTCGGAGACCTCAGCTAAATGTCTTCGCAAGAAAGCTTCTCCATGTGAGATAAAAAGCTGATCTTGATGGAAAGGGAGAGAAAGACTTGCTCTGTAATCCTCACAAACGTGCTGCAGAAGAGCAAAAGAATTGGGGAAATACATAAAAAGGACATCAGTAAGATTTTCAGATTCAGAATGGGCCAATAATGGATTAACAGGTAAGAAATTGCACTTAAACTGGAACAAATTTATCTGAAGTGTCTATGTTTCTCAAATATGTTTGCCCCACATTAATTCCCTCATTACAGGATGGCTTAGCTGCTGTTTGAAAAAATTTTCACCTTCTGTTTACCCATTCAACTGCAGGGAATGCAGCTGTGGTTGTTTATTGTCCTTAAATACAGTGATGATGGTATTCTGTGACTATAAAAAGATGAATACACAAATACACTGGCAACAAATTCGTTTTGAATTCTGTTCTGCAGTTGTTCTCTCTAAGCTGAAACTATTTCATTGAAAAATAGTTTAATGGATACAAGAGTTCATCGTTATCACACGCTCAGGTTTTTATGTGAAATGCGATAAACTGGAAGTGAATATTTCAACACCACATGTCAACAAAATTAAGTGTAATGCAATTTCTTTTCTGTAAAATGCTATGGGTGCTGGATTTTAGAAAGTAAAATATGTATCACAGATCAGCTGCACCTTGTCATACTTCAGAGAAGTTTTGCTTTACTGCTGCTCTCAGAAATCTCTAAAGACAATGATTATACAACTTCCCATGACATCTGTTCTAGTACTTAGTAATCCTTACCCCAAGAGTGGACTTGCCTAATTTAAGCTTTCTCTGCTGCTGCTTTGCAGAAGGGCCAAGGCAGTTCCGTGGCTCATTGTCACCTACAAGAGGGACACTTCCCTATGCCTAGCAAAAAAACCCTCAAAGCCACTGTCTGACAACGTAGCCTCCATGGTGAGCTTCTGGGAACTATCAGTGAATGCTGTGCAGACCCTCAGCTTACAAAGCACAACCCTGTACAGCTTAGTTGCTTCCACATTGCCTGCACCCCATTTATATAGTAATTCTCTGTCTTTAACGAGACAGAACACAGTTTACTGGTGGCAACGTAACCCACCCACCATGTTACATGAAAATAGACAAAGCTGTTGGTAAAACAATGTAAAATATTATATACCTTTTTTTTTTTTAAGAAATTGAGAGACTTAGATTGTGGTTTGAAGGATTGGAAATGAAAAATTGCATGTAAAATGAACAGAATGTCACCTACAATCATGACAGACTGTTCCTTTGGAAAACTGCATACGGATAATTCATTGCATTCCTCAAGTAACTTCTTCATCCTCTAGATTCTGTCTTTCTCTCTGTTGCTCCATATATTCACATATAGAATGTAGGCTCCCAGTTCCCACTTTGCCTAATGTTTTGGATTCACTCAGGCTGCCACATCAATGCCCTAATACATTCTCTTTGAGGTATTTACTATTTCACATATTAAATATGATATAAAATATTAATTATAGATACATGTAATTAAGCTTGTCATCTCCAGTGTATTCTTTGCTGGAGAACAAACATGTCCTGTTTGGATCCTCTGTGATGAAGGTTATGAGAAAGAGATAGGCTTTGTCTTGTCCAGAAATAATTTGAAGAGAAGCTCCTCTTTCCCCTGTCCTCCAGGTGTGTACATGTTCATCGGAGCACCCTGTCTCACAGTTTAAGCTCCAGACTTCTTGTACAATCACCAGTGTGCATGGGGAATAATTAATTTCTTTCCTCTTTACAATAGTCTTCTACGTATTTGTCCAGTTGATAGCTGTCAGTGTATGAGCTGGCAGACCACAATGATTTCTGAACTTTTCCTACTTCTGTGTGGGTTTTAACAACTCTTAGATATTTTTCCCCATAAGAGACCCTAGCCATTCAGTTTAATTACGAATCATATTCCCTAAAATCAATTATCCTGTACAGAGTAACTGTCGAGTCTTCAAATATGAATCCCATGTAAATAGAAATCTTCCTTCATCTTTTCTAGAATTTTACTTGCTTCACATAAAACTAACTGCAACTTTTGATTAAATATAACATATTTTCTTTGGGTTGAAATGTCTGTTTTTCCAAGAATGTCTCTGCACTCTTTTTGAAGACTGGGATTAAATAAAGTCACTGGCATTTTCATTTTTAAACTTAAAAAGGCAAATGATGATCCTGACCCCTCAGTGGTCATGCCCTATACTCCTTGATCCATTCAGACTCAATAGCGATTGCCTGTTGCCAAAGTTATTTGAGATTTCTTAGAAGGAATTTAGTATATAGATTTGTTCAAGTGTGAACTCTCTGAGGAAAGAAATAACCTAACTCCCACACTCAAACGGGACCTTCCTGCAAACATGGCAAATATTAAAGGGATTGAATGGAAGAAAATAAAATAAAAGGTTGGAGATTTTGCAGTTCAAAGTATAATTTCATGAAAGTGAAGGACTCCCCTCGGAAGTTCCACAGTCAGATATGATAGTGTTTCACATACAGCACAGAGCTTAACAGGCTTTGATTTATTTACATGAACAAAAACATTTTTAAAAAGCTGTAAACAAGTAACCTGATAGAGTAATTAGTCATGCAATACAGCATTGCTCTTCCATAGTTTATTTTCAGCCATATTAATCACTGCAGAGCAGATGTATTAAGGGTGACCCAAGGTTAAAGCAAAGGATACAAAATAATGAACTGGAGCAGTAGCTGATAACCTGGAGAACTTCCTGATTTATAATTCTGAGAGAGCCTGTTGTGGGTTTCAGCATCAACTTCATGCGAATCTATTTCCCTTTTAATCAGTCAGTCTCTGATCATGGTGATGTTTACTTTGCATTAATTTTATCTGCCTTTGGAGGTAATATAACTGTGATAAGAGCCAATTAGTTTTGCACCATCAAGAAGGACAATGAATTGTGATTTGGCAAAACAAAGATAAAATTAACCATTTGCCTAAATGGTGCTGTTCATTGTTGTTTTCTCATAAGGCTTCTTCTGTAATGTTCAGCTCCATGAACAAAAGAGCTCAAGATATGCAAGTTTACCTAAAGTAAAACATGCTCTGAATGAACACTACGCTAATGTAGCAACATTGCCCAGTAATTCAATGCTCATTTTCCACAAGCCATTGGATCTGTCTCAAGATTGTATTTCACACACATGAATAAGTGATGCAGTGAGAAATAAGCTAGCAGTTCAGTTCTTGTGGCTAAGGCTTTTTAAATAAGTAAATTGAGTTGGGTGGGGAATGCTTTTTTGACAGATATAACAGCACTATCTTTTCAAAAATACTATTCCAAGTCTTTTGCTCAAAAGTAAGTCAAATTGCATGCTGGAGTGAAACAAACCCAAATCACTGGACAGAAAAGTTTACAAACTTTTTTTTTTATGATAATAACACTTATCATGAAGGAATCTAACACGCGAGTATCTTCACAGAAATATAACTATTGCTGTGATACAGGTAACCTGTTATTCATATTCACAAGAAAGAACTAGGCATTTTAGAGGTTATTTTAGAGTAGTGTCATAGACCCAGAGATTTGGTTGATAAAATCATAATGACCAAAGGAAAGCTAAGGAAAAAAGATCAATCTTAAGGAAAAAAGACCAATTTAAGATCAATCTAAGGAAGAAAACCTAAACTTAAGCAGAACAAGTGTTCTCTCAGATAAATTATACTAAATACAAATATAAGAAAGGGAGAAAATGGAAACTAGCTTAATTTGTAATTATCAGGATAAAAGAGCACAGATCTCTAAATAAAAAGAGAAACCAAAGGTAACAAGAAATAATTTTGTAAGCAATATTGAGATGATGACTGAACATTGGTCTGCTACTGAACAAAGAAGGTCAACAGGCTTTAGGTCTTTTTAAATTAATTGTCTTTACTAAGAAGACCCACTGATAGCAAAGGCCTAGAAAATTAATACCAGTAACAGAGAACTAAGTCTTCTGTGTTAGAGTATGGAAAGAACAGATAAGAAAGTACTTAAAAATTTTCAGGTTAGCTCAATCTGATGAACTTCCTCACATACATGAAGACCTAATCAACACAATTGCAAGACTGTTAACAAGTGTATTTAGAAACTCAGGAAGGATATGGTACTTTCTAGAAGACTTGAAAAAAGGCATGCATAACACCTATGTTTAAAAAATAATTAAGTAAGGGCTGATAAACTCTAGAGCTGTTAATTTAACTTCGATATTCAGAATAATTATGAAATGAACCAAAGATGCAATCTTTAAGACCCAGAACTGTGTATTTAAAAAAAATAAATGCAGACAACTTATTTTTTTTTTACAAAGAAATTACATTTTTTTGCCAAACTAGTCTGTTTTCCTTTAAAACAGGCTTTGCTCTTATAGGAAAGGAAACTAGTTTCCTAAATCTTGGTGTAATAAGGTAATCGCACTGTCTAGTATACTCTTTTATGGAACCAGGGGAAACATGGTCCAGATGAAACTGCCAAAAGCTGGTGCAAGCAGTTGGGGTAGAATACCTAAAAACATCTTTGTCCCTGGTTCACTAGCAAAATGAAGGGACATAGTGGATGTAAACATGGCCTGTCTCATGCTCCAGTCTATGTCTTTCCCAACCTGGATGGTGGAATGGAGAGTACAATTATCGTATCTGAGGAAAAGACAGACCTAGAAGCAACCATAAGTGCGCAGGAGGAGAAGATCAGAACTTAAAATTATATTGAGAGATTAGCAGGGAAACGTGAAAAAAACCAGATGAAGTACAATTACAGAAGTGAAAATAGTGTGCTTGGGCAAGAAGAGTGCAAAAATAGGCAATATTTAGGTAAAGTTACTTTGAAACAAGAGCCAAGAGGTATATCCTATTAGAAGGTGAGCATGAGTTAGCAGTTTCATGCTGCTATGAAAAAGCCAAACATCACACTGGAATCAATTAACAGCAATAGAGACTGCAGAAGACCTGGCATAATATTCCTGCTCTGCTCAGATAGATTGATTAAATCACCTCCCAAGGTTGCCTCTTTTCCTCTTTATAATACTGCCGGGTGCACTGTTACAATATTTGCTTTATTTCATCAAAATAACTTCCCTTTAAATCATTGAGATGTTGATTTAAGCTGAAATTTTCAGAAAGGCCTAAGTACCCAACTACTACAGAATTCAAAAAGGTTTGGGTGCCAATGATTACTGAGCAGTTCCTGGGATGCTTGAGAACCTAGTGGGCACATAATTCCAGAAAAAAAAAGGGTCACTTTTTAAAGTAAGTCAAAATGTCTTAATAACTAATACTTGAATTAGCTCAGATTTTTTTTTTCTTAATTACCTATATTTGTGATATATTCCTGTAGCCCAATTCACAACCCAGACTTTTCTCATTTGGGAATCCACTTTTGCTTTTCTGTAAGGATAACAACAACTACATTTTGATCAAATTTTTCTTTGCTTGAAGCCTGTGTTTCTCTGATAACTCCCACTGCTTCAGAGAGATATTTCCTTCTCCCTTTATCTTCTGTATCTAAAACAAGAGTTTGGAAATGCCCAAGTCTGTCATTATTTATTGTTCAAAAAGAGTATTTTGGAATTAAACCTATTTTTCAAAAGCTCTTTGAATTTTTATGTATCAGAAACTTTTGTATCTTCAAAATAGCCCTGAGACCAGCAAGAGCTTAAACTTGTAAGGAAAATAGTCACATTCCATAGCAATTATTAAATATAAGTTTTTAATTCATATTAGAAACAGTAGCCAAAAAATGGAGAATCAATCCACAAAACTATCATAGGCTTTATTTTGACAGAATATTTTCACCTAATAGGCAGATAAGGTCTATTACAGTTTCTTATTTTCATAATAGAGAACACAAGATTACATGCAATGGATAGCCTAATGCTAAGAGCAGTGATCTGGACAGAAGATAACATAGCATAGTGTTTCTATACTGACGTTTAAAGAAGAGAAGAGAAGAGAAAGCTGTCTCAGGTTATAAACTTCATTTGTTCTTTAAGAACACAGACTAATTTTTTTCTAAATTTCATTCAGAGCCATGGAAAATGAGTCTGCTCGAAGAATGAGGCTTCTTATTAGCACATCTGGAAATCTATTTGAGGATGTGCACCTCTGGAGGAATTCTGCAGCATGGGAAAAGGTACAGTGGTAGCTATAGTAAATATGTTAAAGACGGGGAGAAAGAGAGAAAGGGAGACTCGTTCTGTTGCTTTGAGCTGAGTTTACCTTTCTGACTATTTATTTCTGGGTATCAATGACAAGTTCCTAACGTGTGCTTATATAATAGTGTGAAGTCAGGGAGTTCCCATGTTAACAGAATATGAGATGTAGGAAAAAAGCAAGACAGTTTAAAATGTAGAAGAGTATAAAAATAGCCACCAAGTTACTTTAAAAACAATTAGCTTTTCCATGGAGATTTGTGCCTTTCCTAGCTACACTTTTTTAAAACAAAATTTCACTCTGTTCTTCATGTAGTAATGGAAATACTGCAATTTCAGCAGTTGAATCAGTAGAATTTGACATTGTTTTGACGAGTCATAGTAATGATAAAACAATAAAATAATTGTAATTAATATTAATGCTTAGTGTGGTTGTGACCTATAACTAAGTGCTTTAAAATGGGAGTGCATTAAACGAAACCAGCCCTGGACCCCTTAACTTCTCTACAAAGATAATGGCAGGGAAATCCAGTCCATGGTAAATCATGCTTTACCATCATGCTTTCTGCTATGGGGATGAAGTTTCTAGCACCTTCCCCTGTAGACCCACACCTGCCAAAAATGAAAAAGTACCACCTAGAGCTTACACTCAACAGCCTAAACTGACCCATAGTCTTTTTCAGAACACATCTCTTGGCAGAAAAAATTAGGTGACAGGATGTATACCCGTGTAAGAAGGCATTCATCTAAGGGAGCTAACTGAATTTCTGAATCTGAAAAAAGAGATGGAAGAAACCCTGGTAACAAAGTCCTTTTGAGCTGGAAGCTTGAGAGTTCAGGATTTTGATATTTTCACAACAAAACTATGAGAACAAAAAAGGAGCAGGCACTGAACCTCAGGAGAGCTCTATACCTCATGGAAAGCTCTTAAAAGCGTTGGAACCAAACTGCCAACCTTTTCTAATGACACCATTACGAGAACCCGTGGTGCTCTCAGCGCTCACTAGGCACGATAGCAGGCCTCCATGGCCACACTTATAGTTCTCGACATCTCATATTTCAGTTGGTTGTAATGACAGAGAATGGGGATTTTGAAAAGAGAGATAATTAATGATTGCACATAAGGAGTTAATGAATAAAGTAGATTTTATATCTTGCCTTGACTTAAATTGTCTTAAGTGAGAAAAAAAGATAGGAAAGCTTGTTTTGGGCTCATTAGAGCTTGTTTTAGGCAGAATTGGTGGAAGACCCTCACTTCTTGGAGGACGTCTTTTTACTTAACTGTCTTGTTTGAGACAAAGCCCAGTTACATGGATCCTTAAGAACAGATATGTACTTATAAAGAATAGGGAAAGACTTTTAAGCATTCACAGCTATAATTTAAATGGTGACACATTTTTGCTTAGCAAATAGCTGTGAAAACGGAGACATCGCTGCTCCTTCAGGTGTCTGTTACAGCCTTGTGTCCTTCTACTCTGCCCCCACAGTGGAAGTGTCAGTGCAGCATATGCACATGGGTCTCGGTTGCTTCTGTACAAAGCCCATCGATGTACCTTAAACCATCATGGTCAGCAGTGTCACATCGGGTAGCCAAGCATGTTCCCATCTGCTGTGGGGGTGAGAAACTTCAGAGAAAGAAGCTAATAAATAGGAATATTCTGTAAACATCCGAACTGGATTTCTTAGGCTGTGTTTGGGAAAATAAAGCACGTTTTGCAGATCCATCAGGATTTAGTTATCAAACCACTGTCTGGACTTTGGTGACTGCATGCATCTAACCAAGAGTTACAGAAACACTGTAAATTAGGTTAGATTTTAGGTACCCAACGTGTCAGTTTGGTGCCCACATCTCTCTAGTCCATCTGCATTGTGTACAGTCTCATATGCCTTCAAATAGAGTAATATTTAAAATGAAACACATACTACTGTACGAACTTATTTAATAGCAAATTTCCTCACTTTATTTAAAGCACTTAGATTGTGTGCAAGGATTTCAGTGGTCATCCACAGAGAGTTTCTGACTTGTAAAATGAAAAACAGCTATGTAAATTGCTGGGACTACTTCCCATATTCTCTTGCAGCAATCTATTATATTCCTTAGTCATCACACTCATCTCAATTAGACAAGGGCTTGGGGCTGGATGTTTAAGAATACGCAACACTGCATTTTGAAACAATAGATATAGCTTCCCCAGAACTTAAATTATCTTTATAAAGCTATTTAAATTAAAAATCAGAAACCGTCAGTCTTATCAGCAAAACCCATGTTATGAAACAGGATTGGATCAGCTGCAATGCAGACAGGGACACGGTTCCTTAGACTCTCCACTAACCCCTAAATGTTTAGTCACTTTTGAAAGCAATATTTCGCTTTTGAATATTTAGCTAATTTTAGCAATACTGAACACTATCCAAACTATATTAGGTCTGAATTACTGTCCCACAAGGAGTTTATGACAAGCAAGAAAATAACATTTCAGCCTAAGCCGGGGACTTTTCCCAATCGATTCTAAACCAAATATGGTACACCCTGCATATGGATTAGGTAAAGTATACACACATCTGTTCCCACCTCAGTTAAAGGTGCTGGAGTGAGTTAGTCTGATTTGGCCACAGCCGAAGTCACTGCCTGTTTTGTCACTGGCATCAATTACAGCAGGATGGGACTGTTTGGTATTGGATCAATTAAAAGCAAAATCAAAAAGTTTATAGTGTTTCCTTCTTGATATTTTTAATTATTCAGTATAATGGCTTCTACTTTCAAAGTATACCAAGTTAATACTCCTCAACCTAATGTCAAACATTTTATTTTAATTCCACTTCCTATTCACTCTTCTTTCTAAGCTCCATACTATGCATTTCTTATTTTTCCTCAGGTATTACTTATTTAGATTATTTCCTTTGGTGAACCATACCATACCAAAAATTTGACTATTTATACAATAATTTCTGTGAAAGTAATATTTACTCATCTATAGCGTCACATACAAAAAAGAATTGACCAGGCCGATCTATAACTTTCCCTTACAAGTTACCAAATGCTTAGTGCTTGAGAATATATCACCCTGTATTTACTTCCCTCCCACAAAAAGCAAACTAAGCTGGTGAAGGGTCTAGAGAACAAGTCCTGTGAGAAGCAGCTGAGGGAACTGGGGTTGTTCAGCCTGGAGAAAAGGAGGCTGAGGGGAGACCTTATCGCTCTCTACAACTACCTGAAAGGAGGTTGTAGAGAGGTGGGGGTCGGTCTCTTTTCCCAAGTAACAAGTGATAGGACAAAAGGAAATGGCCTCAAGTTGTGCCAGGGGAGGTTTAGATTGGATATTAGGAAAAAATTCTTCACCGAAAGGGTTGCCAACCATTGGAAGAGGCTGCCCAGGGAAGTGGTGGAGTCACCATCCCTGGAGGTATTCAAAAGATGTGTAGATATGGCACTTAGGGACATGGTTTAGCGGTGGACTTGGCAGCGTTAGGTTTACGGTTGGACTTGATGATCTTAAAGGTCCTTTCCAACCTAAATGATTCTATGAAATCCAAAGAATTCACTGTTTTGGTTTTTTTTTCCTGTACGGAAGTGATGACTAGAACATCTAGTCCGATCTTAGCTGCATTTCACAAAACACACTTTCTGTGACCAGGTAGGCTCTTGGCCTAAATTTTGTTTTAGTTCATGTATTAAATACCTAGTTTAGCAGATAGACCAGAGTTTAGTCCATCAGCAATAGCTGCTGGCGTTTTGTTTATGACAAGTTATGCCCTTCCTCTGCACCTGTCTGCCATTATATCTTCTATTGATGTTTGCCAATGTGGATGGTTTTGCAAAGAAGTTCTATAGTGAAAATACCAGCTCAATTGGTTTTAAATTTTAGTTTTTCCAATTCAAAATCACAGTTCTTGCTCATTGCTGCATTTCAAATGTATATGCCTGAAGTATCATGGTACATCATTTGAGACTGCTATTAAAATTCTTCATATAGTTCAGGTGTATGTAGGAGGAAAGGGAAAATCTGTTAAGAGGGAAAGTTTTCCTTGTAAATAACACTTAATATCCACTGACTCTATCAATTAGGAGTTATACTGTCAGTCTCAGAAATTACTTCCTGTTAATATAAAGGATGCCCATTCCTTTCTTTGCACGTGTAACCCAACACCAAAGTCATCCGTCTGCAAAATGAACCTCTCTGCTGAAAGCAGAGTAACCTGGCCTGACTCCCAGCTGACCATACTTTGAGCATGAGGTAGGATGAGAACCCTCCAGGGCTCTTCCTTTCCAGCCTGAATTATTTTATGGTTCTATTATTTTCTTCTTCACATGAAAATGTCCTTTTTACAACCATCAATCCACTGGTGCTTACATTTGTTTTCATCTTATCAGGCCCATCTGAAACCACATTGGTGGCAAACTGCTATGAGAATGAGCTGAGCATGGCAATCTGTGTGAAGGGTTGTGGAGGTCAGTAGGGAATATACCTGGCTTAGTACAAGCCTTCATTGACTTACTGCAATTATGTAGCCCAGACAGTTTGCCTCCCTAAATATATAACTGCATTCAGTGGTATCTGCAGTAAACCTGACCTCTAGAAGAAACTGGAATATAGCTTTCATCTACTATGTCAGTGTAGTAGTATTGCTTATCTAAGGATATCACCCTCTAGGTGGGTGTGTACGGCCTGTGAGGACTCTGCCTGTTACATGACAAATGCTTACCACTGTCCTGCACAATCAAAAGAGCAAAGAGCAAAATTAAAAGAGCCAAAATAGTGCTGAAAGCTCATTATCTTGTGCAATTCTAGTGATACAAAAATCTGCCAATAACTTTTCATCATAGTGCCTATATATTGGACCACTCCTAGCTGCTCCAATTTTTTTTTTTTTTGTATTTTTGCTTCAAAATGTCAGTGGCCAAATCAGAGTCCCTCCAGAACTGCACTGCCTTAACGGGATCTGGGACCAATGCAGCGTTATTACACCATCACTTGGTGATTCTTCATTCCCCCTAAATGAATTGTTTATAATTCCTACATCTCATTTCTTTTTTAAAGAACATGAGGAAGTCTTATCCTTAAGAAGGAAGCAGTTTTACAAGGAGTTCAGCAAGTGCAACCAGACAAAACAGTTTGCTGTGAACCCACAGTGTTGGTGCAAATGGCTTGCAGAAAGCCAGAAGAAAAGGTTACACTGCAACAGTAAATACCCCAGCAAGGGACTACAAAAATGGGTGCAGGCTGCTCAGGAGCAGCAACCAACATCAAGTACTTGAAGTAGCAGTAGCAAGAATATTAGAGACAATTTATTCAGTAGCTACTGACTGGTTTGACCCCAAAAATGGTAAAAGAAGAATTGGCAGAGGGGTTTTGGAGTCCAGATCAGGCCCTTCCCAGCCATCTCAGATTTATAGAAAAGACTAATCTTCAGGAAAGTAAAATTTGAGTCATACCCTTTAAAACCCATTTGCTCAGTGACCCAGCTATAGGAAAAAATATATTAAAAAAATCAGAATAGCTGTTATCACAGCTTGATTTGCTTTCTCTTTCAGCATTTATAACGTTGCATTTACAAAAAGCTTGCTGATCAATATGCTGCTGCTAAGCCTGCATTTAAAAAAAAATGATGGAATAAACTGCCACCTAGAGTTAAATCCTTGATGTTAATATTGGTTATATTTATATTCAAGATAGACAGCTTTAGTATTACAGTATTCAGGACACAGGTACCACTAGTCTGCATAGTCTTTGAACACTGGCAAAGTGAGTACACGTTTGTCATAGATTACAAATTGAATCCGATTATGTGCTTAATTTCTTGACAGATATCAATCTATTTAAAAATCACTAAGGAACTAGGGATCTTTACTAGCATATGTTAATCTCACCCTATTAATGGTGTGGTGGGTTGACCCTGGCTGGACACCAGGTGCCCACCAAGCCGCTCACTCACCTCCTCAGCTGGACACGTGAGAGAAAATATAACAAAAGGCTCCTGGGTTGAGATAAGGGCAGGGAGACCACTCAGCAATTACCATCACAGGCAAAACAGACTCGACTTGGGGAAATTAGTTTAATTTTATTACCAATTAAAATCAGGGTAGGATAATGAGAAATAAAAACTAAATCTTGAAACACCTTCCCCCCACCCCTCCCTTCTTCCCAGGCTCAACTTCACTCCCAATTTCTCTATCTTCTCCCCGTGAGCAGCGCAGAGGGACGGGGAATGGGGGTTGCAGTCAGTTCATCACACATTGTCTCTGCTGTTCCTTCCTCCTCACGCTCTTCCCCTGCCCCAGCATGGCATCCCTCCCACAGGAGACAGCCCTCCATGAACTGCTCCAACACGAGTCTTTCCGAAGGGCTGCAGTTCTTCACGAACTGCTCCAGTGTGGGTCCCTTCCACGGAGTGTAGTCCTTCAGGAACAGACTGCTCCAGCGTGGGTCCCCCACGGGGTCACAAGTCCTGCTAACAAACCTGCTCCAGCGTGGGCTCCTCTCTCCATGGGGTCACAGCCTCCTTCAGACAGCCACCTGCTCCAG
The DNA here is from genome assembly GCF_035582795.1 of Mycteria americana. Lineage (NCBI taxonomy): Eukaryota > Metazoa > Chordata > Aves > Ciconiiformes > Ciconiidae > Mycteria > Mycteria americana. Next base: position 34,098,943 of record NC_134366.1, on the reverse strand, counting down.
CGTGGGGCCCTCCACATGCTGCAGGTGGATATCTGCTCCACTGTTAACCTCCATGGGCTGCAGGGGGACAGCCTGCCTCACCATGGTCTTCACCACAGGCTGCAGGGGAATCTCTGCTCTGGCACCTGGAGCACCTCCTCCTCCTCCTTCTTCACTGACCTGGGTGCCAGCAGAGTTGTTTCTCTCACATATTCTCACTCCTCTCTCCAGCTGCTGTTGCGCAGGGTTTTTTTCCCCCTTCTTAAATACGTTATCACAGAGGTGCTACCACCATCACTGATGGGCTCGGCCTTGGCCAGCGGTGCGTCCGTCTCGGAGCCAGCTGGCATTAGCTCTATTGGGCAGAGAGGAAGCTTCTAGCAGCTTCTCACAGAAGCCACCCCTGTAGCCCCCCCCCGCCCCACTACCAAAACCTTGCCACGCAAACCCAGTACAAATGGTGATCAATAGACTGAGCAAGTAGTATTGAAAGCAAGTGCCATCTTTTTTTTCTTGACAGTCACTTTCAGTCCATTGGGACTTCATATGTATTATTGGCTGGTTTGTTTCATCACAGATGCATTTTAAAGCAAATAAATATCTACTGCCCACTACACCTGCTGTAAGAATTCTAAATTTTATTTTCACATTTGTATTTAAACTAAAATATTATTAGTTATATTAAGTAAGTGTGGTGAGTTGACCTTGGCTGGCTACCAGGTGCCCGCCAAGCTGCTCTCTCACTTCCCCTCCTCAACAGGACAGGGGACAAAAAGAAGATTAAAAACTCATGGGTCAAGATAAAGGCACTTTAATGAAAGAAGCAAAGGCTGCACATGGAAGCAAAGGAAAAACAGAGATTTGTTCTCTACTTCCCATCAGCAGGCATTGTCCAGCCATTTCCTGGGAAGTAGGGCCTCAGCACGCATAGCAGTTGCTTCAGAAGACAAATAGCTTAATAACAAGTACCGCATTTCCACCTCCCCCGCCCCCTTGCCCCTTAGCTTTTATTGCTGAGCATGATGTCATAAAGTACAGAATATCCCTTTGGTCAGTTTGGGACATCTGTCCCAGCCTCCCAACCCCTTGCCCACCCCCAGCCTGCTGGCCTTTTGACAGGGTGGGGTGAAAAGACAGCCTTGATGCTGTGCAAGCACCACTCAGCAAGAGCCAAAACATTGCTGCGTTATCAACACCACTCTAGCCACAAACACAAAGCACAGCACCATAGGGGCTGCTATGGGGAAAGTTAATTCCATCCCAGCCAGACCCAGTACAACAACTAACCCAAAAGAAAGTGCTGATAAATCCTGTGTTGTCCTGTAGAAAATTAATCTCTGCATTAAGGCAGTTGTGACAGCTGAGGACAGCAGTGGATCCTGCAGGTGGCCATTGCCCAGAGCCCTGTGAATACCTAGCTTCTCCAGACACTGATAGTTTCTGTAATCTGACTTCCTATAGCAGCTTACACATATTTTATATTAAAAAAGTTATCTCCCTATTAGAGATACAACAAGAAGTACATTACAGATGCATACAAGTCTATGGCAGAAAGGGAAATGGAAGTTAGACCACTTTGATACCTTCCCTAAGACTAACACCTGTCTCTCCTTTCATATAGGACAGGCTTATTACATACCCTTGTTCAGCTAGTTTGCTGATACAATGAGGTTGACCAAATCATGCTGTATGTTCACAAGTCTGAAAGCCTGTCCCCAATAAGATCTTAATGCATTTGCCCCTACAAACCAAACTGGAAATAAGATTTCAATTCCTACAAGCTTTGAATAAATCTATGATTGAGTAGAGGGGATAAACCTAAATTAATAGCCATCTATAAAGGAAAGGCCAACAAAATTAAGCCATTTTACCTTCCCCCTTCCCCCCCTTTTGCAGCCAACTGATCAACTTGTGCATAACTCCACATTAGAAAAACCACATACTAACTTATGTCTGATTTGCCATATGGAGGGTAAGGTTCAAAGGAATATCAGAAATAATTGGGGCTATTGCAGGGGAGGGAGGCATTAGGAAAAAAAGACAAATCTATAACAAACTAGAGATCATTACTTCTGTCCTCAAAAGAAATTTGTTTGTTACTTATTTCCTAATCCTTGCCTTCTTTTCAATTAAGAGATTGTGACCACTCAAATGACCTAGTCATATGAAATCCAATCAAGAAAATACTCAGCTGTAAGTTATTAGAAAATACACGCACTTTGAAAAATCCAGTGTGCACAATGTTTTTTCAAATGAATAAACATCCAATAAAGAACAGTTATCTGTAAGAAATTCACTCCAGCAGAGAACAATCCAGAAACTTTGTACCAGAAAGCAATAGTTTCAACTAACAGAATCTGAAGTGCTCTTGCCAGCAACCATATAATCAAAGGCTGAAAAGACAGCATAGATTGTGTTGATATCCTAGAGGTCTCCTCTGAGAGGTCATTCCTGGCACAAAGGTGGGTACACCTGCAGGTTTGGCACGCATACTGAATCACAGTTACTCATGTATGGGTCAACAACTGGTTGCGCAGCTGGTGTTGATAACAGGGATTCAGCTTTTATGATGGGAGCCTCTTTGAGGATGGGTAGAAAGAGATTGGATTCACCTGACCAGATGGGGAAAAAAAAGCATCTTCAGTAACAGGCTAGCCAACCTGGTGAGGAGAGATTTAAACCAGGGAGATGACAGCCAACAATCAAGTGAGAAGGTGGTGGACCAGGTTTGGTAAGCAAAGGTTGCAGGAAGACAGGGATGAGACAGGCCTTCAAAACAACAAAACAGGGCAGAAGGGGGAAATAAGGAACAAGGGGGGAAGCATGAGAGGGAATGCTCTTACACCTTTTTGTGGAAATCAGCACAACTGGGCACCTCCCTGAAGTGCCTGAACACTAACACACACAGCATGGGGAATGAACAGGAGGAAGCAGAAGTCTGTGTGCAGCTGCAGGACTAAAGTCTCATCAGGACCATATCTCTATGGTAGGATAGCTCACATGACTGGAGAGCTGTCATGGGTGGATGCAGGCTTTTTAGGAAGGACAGGCCCGGGAGGGCAGGGAGAGGGAACTGCCCTTCATGTGGGAGAGCAGCAGGGATGCCTGGAGCTCTGCTCCGGGACAGACAATGAGTCAGCTGAAAACTTATGGGCCAGGATGGGAGGGCAGGCCAACATGGGCAATGTTGTGGTGAGTGTCTGCTATGGATTGTCTGATCAGGAAGAAATAGAGGATCCTCTACCCTCCTGCTGCCAAGCAGAAGGAGGGGACCTAGGAGAGGGGGGGGAATGGAAACAGGCCCCTGCTTAGGGCGGCAGGCGGACCCCCCGGCCTCCCTCACCTTCCCAGTTGCCCTTACACAACAGAGATGGGGCTCAGGAACTTGAGGGCCAGGCAAATGAGGATGCAGGTGAAGGTCCACCCAAGGGGTTGCCTATAGGTAAGCCAGCCAGCCCCATGTATTACAACTGCCTCTGTTAAGAAAAAAAGGAGGGTTATTGTGGTAGGCGATTCCCTTCTGAGGGGAACAGAGGGCCCAATATGCCGACCAGACCCATCCCGCAGGGAAGCCTGCTGCCTCCCTGGGGCCCGGGTTAGAGACGTTACTAGGAAACTCCCCGGTCTGGTGCAGTCCTCTGATTATTACCCGCTATTGGTTATGCAGGCTGGCAATGATGGGGTTGCAGAGAGAAGTCCAAAAGCGATCAAAAGGGACTTCAGGGCACTGGGGTGACTGGTTGAGGGATCAGGAGCACAGGTAGTGTTTTCCTCAATCCCACCAGTGGCAGGGAAGAATACTGAAAGGAACAGGGAAACTCACCTGCTCAACATGTGGCTCAGAGGCTGGTACCATTGATGGAATTTTGTTTTTTTTTATCATGGGGATGTTTACATGGCACCGGGCTGGCTGGCGATGGATGGAGTTCAGCTATCTCAAAGGGGGAAAAGGATTCTTGCTCGTGAGTTGGCGGGGCTCATCGAGAGGGCTTTAAACTAGGTTTAAAGGGGGAAGGGGATGTAACCAGGCTCACTAGAGAGGAGCCTAAGGGTGGCACGCCAATGTTGGGAGTGAAATCTACACCAATGCACTCAGCATGGGCAACAAACAGGAGGAGCTGGAAGCCATTGTGCAGCAGGATAGCTATGACTTAGTCACCATCACAGAAACGTGGTGGGATGTCTCTCATGCCTGGAGTGCTGCAATGGATGGCTATGAGCTCTTCAGAAGGGATAGGCAAGGAAGGAGAGGCGGTGGGGTGGCTCTGTATGTCAGGGAGTGTTTTGATTGTGTAGAACTCGGCGATTATGACGATAAGGTCGAGTGCTTATGGGTAAGGATGAGGGGGAAGGCCAACAAGGCAGATATCCTGCTGGGTGTCTGTTATAGACCACCCAACCAGGATGAAGAGGCAGATGAAGCATTCTATAAGCAGCTGGCAGAAATCTCACAATCACTAGCCCTTGTTCTCGTGGGGGACTTCAACTTACCAGATGTCTGCTGGAAATCCAACACAGCAGAGAGGAAACAGTCTAGGAGGTTCCTGGAATGTGTGGAAGATAACTTCCTGACACAGCTGGTAAGTGAGCCTACCAGGGGAGGTGCCTTGCTTGACCTGCTGTTCACAAACAGAGAAGGACTGGTGGGAGATGTGGTGGCTGGAGGCCATCTTGGGCTTAGCAACCATGATATGATAGAGTTCTCGATTTGGGGTGAAGTAAGGAGGGGGATGAGCAAAACAACTACCATGGACTTCTGGAGGGCAGACTTTGGCCTGTTCAGGACACTGGTTGAGAGAGTCCCTTGGGAGACAGTCCTGAAGGGCAAAGGGGTCCAGGAAGGCTGGGCATTCTTTAAGAAAGAAGTCTTAAAGGCACAGGAGCAGGCTGTCCCCATGTGCCGTAAGACAAACTGGCAGGGAAGATGACCAGCCTGGCTGAACAGGGAGCTTTTGCTGGAACTCAGGGAAAAAAAAGGAGAGTTTACCACTTTTGGAAGAAGGGACAGGAAACTCAAGAAGAATGCAGGGATCTCGTCAAGTCATGCAGAGAGAAAATTAGAAAAGCAAAACCCCAGCTAGAACTCAATCTGGCCACTGTTGTAAGAGATAATAAAAAATGTTTTTACAAATACATTAACAATAGAAAGAGAGCCAAGGAGAACCTCCCTCCTTTATTGGATGCAGGGAGGAACATTGCCGCCACCAAGGATGAGGAAAAGGCTGAGGTTCTTCATGCCTTCTTTGCCTCTGTCTTTAATAGTAAGACCAGTTATCCCCAGGCTATTCAGCCCCCTGAGCAGGAAGACAGGGATGGAGAGCAGAATAAACCCCCCATAATTGAGGAGGAAGCAGTTAATGATCTGCTACACCACCTGGACATTCACAAGTCTCTGGGGCCAGATGGGATCCACCCAAGAGTACTGAGGGAGCTGGCAGAGGAGCTTGCCAAGCCACTCTTCCATCATTTATCAACAGTCCTGGTTAACAGGGTCCCAGATGACTGGAGGCTTGCCAATATGACACCCATGTACCAGAACGGCTGGAAGGGGGATCCAGGGAACTACAGGCCTGTCAGCCTGAACTCGGTACTGGGGAAAATTATGGAGCAGATCATCTTGAGTGCACTCAACAGGCATGTGCAGGCCAACCAGGGGATCAAGCCCATCCATGAAAGGCAGGTCCTGCCTGACTAACCTGATCTCCTTCTACGACCAAGTGACCTGCCTAATGGAGGAGGGAAAGGCTGTGGATGTTGTCTACCTGGACTTTAGTAAAGCCTTTGATGCTGTCCCCCACAGCATTCTCCTGGAGAAACTGGCAGCTTATGGCTTAGGTGGGTGTACTCTTTGCTGGGTAAAAAAAATGGCTGGATGGCTGAGCCCAGAGAGTTGTGGTGAACAAAACTAAATCCAGTTGGTGGCTGGTCACAGGTGGTGTTCCCCAGGGCTCAGTTTTGGGGTCAGTCTTGTTTAATACTTTTATCAATGATCTGGATGAGGGGATTGACGGCGCCCTCAGTAAGTATACAGATGATACCGAGTTGTGCAGGAATGTCAACCTGCTTGAGGGTAGGAAGGCTCTGCAGAGGGATCTGGACAGGCTGGATCGATGGGCTGAGGCCAGTTGTATGAGGTTCAACAAGGCTAAGTGTCAGGTCCTGCACCTGAGTCACAACAACCCCATGCAACGCTACAGGCTTGGGGAAGGGTGGCTGGAAAGCTGCCTGGCAGGAAAGGACCTGGGGGTGTTGGTTGATAGATTGCTGAATATGAGCCAGCAGTGTGCCCAGGTGGCCAAGAAAGCCAACAGCATCCTGGCTTGTATCAGGAATAATGTGGCCAGCAGGACTAGGGAAATGATTGTCCCCTGTACTCGGTACTGGTGAGGCTGCACCTTGAATACTGTGTTCAGTTTTGGGCCCCTCACTACAAGAAGGACATTGAGGTGCTGGAGCATGTCCAAAGAAGGGCAACAACACTGGGGAATGATCTGGAGAAGAAGTCTTATGAGGAGCGGCTGAGGGAACTGGGGTTGTTTAGCCTGGAGAAAAGGAGGCTGAGGGGAGACCTTATTGCTCTCTACAACTACCTGAAAGGAGGTTGTAGAGAGGTGGGTGTTGGTCTCTCTTCCCAAGTAACAAGTGATAGGACAAGAGGAAATGGCCTCAAGTTGCATCAGGAGAGGTTCAGATTGGATATTAGGAAAAATTTATTTACTGAAAGGGTGGTGAAGCATTGGAACAGGCTGCCCAGAGAGGTGGTGGAGTCACCATCCCTGGAGGAGTTCAAAAAACATGTAGACGTGGCACTTCAGGACATGGTTTAGTAGGCATGGAGGTGTTGGGTTGACAGTTGGACTAGATGATCTCTGACATCTTTTCCAACCTTAATGATTCTATGATTCTAAGTAGATGAGGCCTCTTCAGACAACTGAAGCAGCTTCACATTTGCAGTCCTTAAAGCTCATCAGGAAGGACTGAACCACACATTATCTGCTGAACAGACAACACAGCAGGGCACAAGCAATCCAGGAGGGTTCTGGAGGGCACTGGTGGTCACTTCCTGATACAGGCAATTGAGGAATGGACAAAGGCAGGTGCTCTGCTGAACAAACAAGGAAGAACTGGTTGGGAATGTGAAGGTTTTGGGTAGCTTTGGCTACAGTGACCATGACATTGTAGAGTTCAGGATCCTGAGAGGAGGGAAAAGGCAAATAAGCAGAATCACAGCCCTGGACTTCAGGAGAAAAGACTTTGGCCTGTTCATGGGGTTGCCTGGAAGAATCCCATGAGATAGTCCCTGAGGAAAGAGGGGTCTGAGGGAGCTGGTTGATTTTCAAGGATCCCTCCAGCTGAGAGGCAGGAGGTCAAGCGAAGGCCTGCAGGGACATGGTATGTGATATTTTCCAAAAAGTTACAAATACATACTTTGTATTAAAAGTACATTTATCTTTGTAGATTATCCATATCATGAGGTTCAAGACAATACCTTACTCAGTAAGAAAGGTGACATTTATAGCAGTCAGTCTTGAAGGCCTCATACCTAGGACAAGCAGTGTGAATACCTGGACTATCCATAAATGCATGATTCTTCCCTAGAAGCAGATTATACATTTTTTCAACTGCAGAATTGCTTTCATCTACAATATTTACAGACGGGTTTCTTCAAGTACTTGTGCATTTCTGTACTTAAGTTCAATGATAGACAACTATCAAAATACTGAAAAGCATACTTTTTTCTTCACACAACTGAATTCCTTCAAAATCTAAGTTTCTAGCTGATCACCCTTTTTTTTTTAAATCTATTCAATGGCTGGGTTCTAACTGTATTAGTAGCCCAGGCAGCCTTTGTTCAATAAGCAGTCTGAATAATTGCAAGGTAAGAAATAGGAGGTATAAAAATAAACTGTAACGACCCAATTCTAATGTGAACAAACACAACCTATGACCTCCAGAGTCTGGAATTTTTCACCTCAGTCCAGTCTTGGAAGACAAGAGAAGGGGTGAAATATCCATGTCTCTACCTGCCAAACACTATCTGCTTTGCTGCGCTTCCATTGGTTCACAAGTCACATACTTTGCCAACTTCATCTAGGACCACTGAAATCACACGAGTGACACTGGAGATAGTGCTGCACTGAAGAGAAATGCTGCTTCACTCTGAATATGCCTCTGGCTGCAGAAACCCTCTGTACCGCAATGTGGAAGTCAAACTGCAGAGCTTCGCTAAAAGCAGCGATTAATAACCTGCTCTTATTTCTGTTGTCACTGCATAGGCTAAGAGATAAAGATAAGTTTACAATGAAGAACACACAGTACCCAAACACATATCAAGTTTTCCTTACAGACCTTCTTCAGAAATTCTAATACTTTTAATGCATACACCAAGTACTGATAGAGATGCAGGATTAGTATGGATAAAGTCCTTGCTTGAGGAAAGAAGTTCTTGCGTCTAAATTTCACAAGCTAAGTCAAGTCCTGTTTCTCCAAGCACCAATCAGTAAAGTGTTAGTTAATAGCTGGTGTTTTTATTCAGTAAGAATCATATCTTCTGACAAAAAACCTAAAACTAATAAATAGTCTCGATAAAGCATGCCTGAGCTGGCACTGAATTAGGTTAAAAGAGGACTGGAAGGAGCAGGCCGAGTCACAGCCCCGTTTCCCACCCCGCAGCCACGCTCGGGCACTGCTGGCGCACCGAGCATCACCAGAGGGTGCTAGCAGAGACTGCAGCACGGGCATGTGGGGTGGGAGGGGAAATGGCTTTTGGAAAGAGACCTCAGCAACAATTTCAACTGGATGTCTTAGAAACAGCAACCGTGTTTTCCTGCCCTTGTCTGGCATTTCATAGGTCCAGAGTTGCTGTCTACAACTGCCACAGAGCAAACAAAACCAAAGCATTGATCTGGAGTTACACCTGTCAATGGAGAAGTGATGAGTGAGTGACTAGATGGGGCTTAGCTGCCAGCTGGGGTCAACCCATCACAGGAGGTAAGACTTGGGCAGCAAAGGAGACAAATCTATAGGGAATCCATTGCCATTAGTTCTGGTACTCCCATAATTATTTTCTGTTAGTTTTAAATCTCAAAATAAGTTCCAAACTAGATAAAAATTTTATTACTTTCTTTGTATATATACAAAGATTCAACAAGGCTAAATGCAGTAGGGGAGGTTTAGATTGGATATTAGCAAAAATTTCTTCACCAAAAGGATTGTCAAGCACTGGAACAGGCTGCCCAGGGAAGTGGTTGAGTTGCCATCCCTGGAGGCATTTAAAAGATGTGTAGATGTGGCACTTAGAGACATGGTTTAGGGGTAGACTTGGCAGTGTTAGGTTAATGGTTGGACTTGATTATCTTGAAGGTCTTTTCCAACCTAAATGATTCTATGATTCTACATATAAAATACGTTATACTTCTTGGATATGCAGCTGCAGTTCTCAGCTGCTCCCCATGAGAGCATTCCTTCCACACTTGTCTTGTCACCTTTAGGTTTCATGCTGAAATGATCCCTCATTGACAGAAATTAGTTTTGCTAACCCAAAATACCTTTGACACCTACAAAGCACTTGTGCAGGAAGTGGAGCCTTACTCTCAGAATAGATAATTAGGTTCCATGATTTGACTTGCTCTAGTGAAGTGGAAAGTTCATCTTATGTTCTAGCACATTCCAAAACAAAATATTGCACTACATTTTCCAACACTTCTTGCAGAATTACACTTGGTAAACAGATCAGCATGACAATTCATAGCTCCAATATAAACCCAACATAGTCTATCAGATGAGTGAAAAACTACCCAAGACCTTTTAAAATATAAGGAAGCATCCAGTACCTTTGATTCCCCTAGCAAAGCATGTTCTTGCTTATTTTACTCCTACTGCTTTCCCAACCCCTCCTTCCTCCATTTTCTCACATGCTACTGTGGAAACTTAGATCGAGCAATAAATTAGTTGCAGACTTTTAGACAGGGAACTTGTTTTATTACCTCTATTCTGAGGTGTCAAGCAAGAGAGCTTCAGAGGAAATAGGCTGGTAGCACACAGGGAAAACTGATAGTTTTGGCATAGTTCTGCATCCATTACAGTCAGTGGTAAGAACCTTAAGTTTCAAATAAGAGACAAGACAAGGTTACACCAAGTTTTTCTTCAGTGTTATACTCTTAATAAAACTCAGCAGGCCAAACTGAACATTTGTTGTTTCTGGTATATAGAAATAGTACATTATGCAATCCTCCACTACAAAACATTTTCCAGTTTGTTTAATATATGGTAATAGGCTTGAAAGAGGAACACCTAGTATATTAAAATGACACTTAAGTATATAAATGACTAATAGTTACCACCAGGAAAGAAAAGTAATTGGCTAAATTTGCTAAGATTTCTGTATGTATCAGCAACTTTTCAGATTAGTAGAGATCTCCCAATACTCTTCCAAAATTAGGAGCATGTCCCTCTTCCCATTTTTAATTGGTACAATGAAATCTAAGATGAAGACTCACCGTTGTCTCCCTTTATAGATGGACTTCATATTTGAAGAAACAGAAGAAAATCTAAGCCAGGAAGTTAAGGTAGCCAGCAGGCTGAGTCCAAAGTTGTTAAGAAGCAGTACAAGCAGGGCTGCCCCGTGAGAGAAGGGGAGCTGAGGATGCACACAGAATGGGCAGGACCTCACCAACAGGGCACAGTCCCACCACACCACAGCAGGGCAGGCAGAGCAGGGACAGCAAGGGCAACAGGTCCCACCAACTATCCAGCCATCATCAGGCAAAGGCAAGGTAACAAACCCAAGTTTAACCCACAAAATCTAGACCAAACAACACCCCAAAAAACAGAGCTAAAAAGAAGTACAATTACAGCAGAGCTCAAACAGAGGTTGTTGGCCTGGGCCAGAGCTTAAATGGAGGTCTTGGGCCAGTGGCAGCAGCTGTGTGGGTGAAGGTCCCAGGTGAGGCCTCTCACAGCAATTGCAGCCTCTTTGTGTACTCGGGGCCCTCACATGAACAATCTGTCTTCATTCACCAGGAGAATTCCTCTGGGTACAGAATTACAGTTATCCTGCTGAAAAAAATTAACTCAAAATATTGCCTTGAATGGCTCAACTGATACAATTAAACAACCAGACAGCCTCAGAAAGAGAATTATCCTAAAAAGATAATTGAACATAGGTATACGTTTATAAACATTAGCAACACCAGCTGGGACAAAGACTGTGGAGAAAATACTCATTTATTTCCCTTTAGTTATGGTCTGGATCGCAGCAGAGACTGCAATTTTTAGTCTTCAAGAGACTTTGTACCAAGCAATTGTGGTGATGAATAAAAGACAGTAATTCTTGAAAACATTTTGTCAAAAATTTTATAATAAGTGTGGTTTTTGGCATTGTTGTCTGTTTGACAGATAGCAACTGTATTAGATATACTTTCTGACTTTTAAATAATTTTGTGAATTTACACACCTATTAGTAGCTTCCTCATTGGATTGTAGAGGTTTTTACTTTTAATTTTTAGTCAGCTCTTCAGCTAAGCATAAAGGTAGAGCTATCACTGTGGAAGATATAATGCACTAAATTAGGTCTCCTGGGGCTTACATGGGAAAAAGAAAGAAGATGATGTGATTAAGAGGAAATTCAGACAGACTGTTATAAAGTTGGCAAAATAAAGAATTTTACGGTATTCCTGCACTAATGTTAGAAGCTTGGGAGAGCATCAGAAACTACTACAGATTTTCATGAATAAACATAATTATAATTGGATCGACAGAGACAATGTAGAACGAGCCTCACAACTGAAATGCTCATCAGTGACACTCTGTACTCAAAATCTAGGGATGGCAAAACTACTGTGGAAATGGCAGGCCTAGTGTAGTATACGCTTGGAGCCATACATTAAAGGGTCATCCTTGAATACATATCCAGGGAATATGATCTCACTTCACATGAGACATGGTTTCAGAGGCTCATTCTTCTTCAGCATTTGTTGGTCGTCCACTTTTGTAGTAGCTCAGAATCACATAATTAACCCAATATCATTTTAGGAGCCAATGCATTACGCTGAAATGCATGGGCTTCAAAAAGAACATGCTCAGAATTACTTGTATATAATAATTGCTTATGGTTTTTATATTAAATCCACTATGAAAAAATGCGGAACAGAGAAGGTAATGTGACTTTTTAAAACTTGGATTTGGCTCTTTTTTGTGTGCTTTCCTCAGAAAATGAGGGTTATGAAATGGTTCTCCTTCTGCAAGTTCCCTGTCTGATAACTGGGAACCTAGTAGCATCAGCAATAACAAAGGCACTGAGATTTCACAGTTGGTATACGTCCCGAAGTTCAGTGAAAAAAAATGACACCTGGGGAGAGAAGAGAGCTGCTACTAATGTTCATTAAAAGAAAGACATGAAGAATGCAGACATTTTACATCCTATTTAACAGAAGTGCTTGGCTGATCTACATACACTGGCCAGCCGGCCAGCACATGCATAACTGAGGTAGTCATACCATGTGCTTCGTCTTGTACAACTAGCAGGTAAAATAAGATAGATTTAGGATATGCTGGGGTATTTGGGTTATATTTGCAAATCATGGTGGGCATTGGAGATATTGCTAGGGAGGAGGTCAGCAAAGGTCTTGGAGAAGACCAGAGTTCTGCAGTGGGTGTGCTATATGGACCTGGGGCAACATGGGATTATTGCAAGAGTATATGCAGGACTAGGTCATAAATCCACAGAAAACGAAACTTTAATATTAACTTCCAGTTTTTAAGGCACCTTATTTTGCTCCTTATCATTTATAACTAGGGTTTGAAAGTATTTTTTTAACTTAAAATTATCAAGAATGTTAAGTTTTGTAATTCTAGGTCTTGTGGAAAGACATTACAGGAGCCTCAACCATTTTATTTTGAAATCTCATACCTTAATTGAAATAGCAAGAAGCTGTATCTTTAATAAGATAACTTTTCTCCATTGTGCATTTTAGCCTTTGGATTTAAGTAAATATATATTTAGTTATAAAACAGTTTGTCTATAAATATGTTTTTATGATTGAACTATGGAATGCATTCACAGATACTTAAAGTTTTTAATTAGAGACTGCTTTATAGATCATGAGTGGTCTTCCATATGAGTTTCTATAGTAAAATATTTTAGAAATACCAACATTCCCAGAAAGCTCAATAAAAGATGATAAACTCCTTAAAAGCTTCTAAATTCTTACTGTATGTACTGTAAGAATTTACAGTACATACAGTATGTACACCATATGTACATATGTACACCACTACACGAAAAAGCTACATAATCCACTTATTTTTGACTGCTGTTTACCTTTAAAGGAATAATTTCATGCAGGGATGATGATTATTTCCCAAAATGTCCTCCATAATTAATTTAAAGAGGTAAATAGTTGTCCTTATATTTTCTTAGCATTTTAGATCCTGAAAAATCTATTGCCAAACCAAATGCCTGTCAATTAAAATAAGAGTAACAATAAACCAGTCTCTTCTCCTCCCAGTTTCTATACTAAATGCAGTTTCACAGAGAAGAAAACTTTACTTCTTCATCAAAAGTTTTGAATATATTTGCATATAGAATAACCAGAAAAGACCAAATTACAACTTACATTTTTATAGTAGAGCTATATCCTATGCCAAATGGAGAGCGCCTTTTCTAGGCTACAGCAAACAAAAAAATCTAGAAGTAATATGTAACTGTAGTACTGCTGTTGCTATGGGTGTTCTGCATGTCCCCTTTGACTACTTTGTCCAGTTAAGATACACTATTAACATACAAGGACAATACAAGGACAGTCAAAATCATAAGTCAAAGTCATGAGACTGGTCTACAAACAATCTGAGATTGTTTTTGTAAGTGCAGGGTTGTGGATTTTTTTATTTCTTTAGATTTGCTTTTTCGTCATCAGATCACTTCTTAAAGTTTTCTCTTCAACCACAAAATCAAGAAACTAATGTTTCGTGTGTGGTTTTTTTTAAAGAAAATCAAGATCACGTAAGAATAAGTAATAAATTATTTATTTATTTTAAATACCAAATAAATTACTATTTATTAAATAAATAATATTATTTATTTATTAATAAATAAGTTTAAGAGCTTTGACAAAAGTACGTGAGACACATGTGAGACTCAAGAGAAAGGATAAACTCTTATACTGCCATATAGTATTTTGCTTGGAAGTATCAGACAAATGGAAAAAAAAACCCAGTTGTAAAGTATCGAGTGAGGCACATCCTGCAAAGTTTCATGCCGTTTCAATTCCTTTAAGCTATGCAATCTCGTGCTCTGGAGACCTTTGAACGTGGCTGGCAGCACTAAGTCTCCGCTAGTCCATGGAGATTGGCCTATGACTTCACAGGTGAAAATGGGGTGAGAAGCTTTTGCAAATCTATCTTTAGACATTTCAGTTAGCTATCTGATTGCAGAGTATTTCCACAAACCATGGGGGGATCCCAGAGGGTGGAAGACAGGGTAGCAGGGCTGGATGTCTGTTCCTGTCACAGGCTCCGCCTGCTCGGCGCTGCTGTCTGCAGGCAACAAACACCTACACAGGCTGGATGGAGGCAACAGGTATCCTTTAAAACTCTTCAACTAGTTTCATGAAGGTATGCTAGGGACTTACATCTGTACTATCAAAGGCTACACAGGAATGGAGGACTTGGAAATACTCCCAAGGCTGGTAAAGAAAGAAGACATAAAACCAGACAGCTATGCATGTTGAATGTATCATAACGTGCACCATCCAGTTTAGGCATAGGCCAAGAAAGTCCCTCTTTTCCACATCTGAGATATTTATACAGGGTTTCCTCAAGGTAGATGCACTTACACTACAACTTTTCCTTTAATCAGAACACTGATAAGATTTCCTTATTTTACTTGGCAATTTTCCAAGCCTTGTAGGAGCATATTTATTTTTAGAACTCTGTTCCTAAGTTAATTTGATTGGAATTAGCCAAAGGGCTCAAAGGTATTAATGGAAAACAGAGGGAGAGATAAACATGAACCTGTGCATGCATGCACACTCACACACATACATATGCGCCATATGCGCCCACACACGCAACTTTGTTATCTTATAAAAAGCAATCTGAAAATACAATTTAAAACAAACCCTTCAGCAGTAATCTGCGTGTTATACAACAGCAAATACATAAAGAACAGCTGACTATTTATTTGGTTTGGAAAATTTCCCTATCGCTCATGAAAAACAAAATTGAAATATAGCATTAAGCTTATACAGGAAAAAAGATTATTTTTATAGTCCCAGAAAGATACTTTAACTATATGCAAGTCCTAGCATAATGAAAGATTCCCTATTTGTCAAGTAACAGCATGGTGGTCTGTAACAAACACTAATATGAGATAGCATGTCACAGATCAAAGCCTCAGTCCTAAAAGACACCGAATAACTCATGAAATCCTAATTATTGTTTTGATTTAATCCAGGCAGTTTGTTTAAAGCATTTTTTAAGGACATGCAAGCATTTTGAAGTAAACAATTTTCTGAAAGCAAAATAGGAAACAATCCGTTTCCCTGTCCTTCCTCTTTTTACTTTGTGGCACACCTATTTTTGATATGATATAAAAAGCACATATCCAACCTCCTAATTCCCTCATCACAATTTTCCTTCAGTACTACTGTCAGCTGTATCATACTGAAGTGGAAATAGATTTCTTTTCCATAGGTCTCCTGCTTTGTGCTTATTATCATATAAGCTGTAACATGATTAAAATGTGCAGTCTTTTAAGATGCAGAACTCGAACTTACAGTTTTGCAGAATCAGGTCATGATTATACAGTTAGTTTAATGTGATTAAATCCTGCCGATTAAATGCTGCTGTCAAATGGGTGGCATGCACTCCTTAACTTGTCTGACTGTGCCCGCTCGAAAGCCTCAGTGCTTGTACCAGCACAAGGAAGATGATGGGAGTGAGCAACTGGGTGCATGGGGAGACAGAGTCAATTTGTGTCAGGTCAATGTGAGCATGTATTTGCAAGGCCTCGTATTTGCAAGTTAGCTGTACAGATGTAGCTTTACATATTTCGATGAAGTATTTCATACAGCTGGGGTACTTTAAAAAAGTGTATTTTCCTTGTAACTGTTGCCTTTTTTAACTAAACAACTCACAAATACTTATTATGAAGAAAGTACTTTTTATTAGTTCGACCATTGGATTTTAATGCGAAAACTCTGAAATCAATGCTATTGCCTACACACCTCAAAACTGACCTTAGGACAATTTATGATCTGCATAACAAGCTGTGTTTTCCCTTGTTCTTCTTGAAGAGAATGGCCTACGCCAAATACCCGTGAAGTCAGTGAACATCTAAAACCTACAGCTTCCTTAATAATCTAGAAATACATAAAAACTGGAACCAAAAATAAATTTGGGGTTGTAACACTCACAACAGTAAGTATAGTCTTACACATTAAAACTGAGACTATTGGAAAAAGATACAAGGGAGCATGTGGCCTACTCAGTGCCTAAAACCCTGAAAATTACAGTCAGTAATCACAGTAGTGGGCATATGCACCTGAACCAACAAAACGTTATCTTAAAAACAGCTCAACTTTTAAAATTAAATGTCATTCCTAATTGGAAAACAAATCACAAAGTGCCACTCAAACTATTTCATTCTGTATGTTTAAAAAGATTTTTTTTCCACATCCCTTTTGCAATCTTTTAATCAGCAGCTGTGTACTTTACATACATGATGAGAATGTTAACTACAAATTAAAAAAAAGAAAATGTTCTGTGGAAATAGATGTAATGTTGCTTTCACTAGCTCCAGTGCAGCAATCCAATTCATTCTAATTCATTCCACAATTGAACTTTCTCTAGACATAATGTAAAGATTTAAGAAGGAGTTTACAAAACTATGACAGCTTCTGTATAACTAGCCCAGTCCTAGCTATGTGCATCCCAATGAATTAATGCAATTCTACTCGCAGCTCTTACCTAAGGTAAGAGAAGAATGGTATTTTTCCTTATCATCCCAGAAATAAATGTCCTTGGGGAACAAAGCTCTGTCTCTTTACAGTTATTTTTGGGTACAGAATGCTAAAGTGATAAAGAGGTCTTCTGACTTCTGGAAATCTCCACATTTCGGAGAGGAATACTGATGACATCCTTTGAAATATTAATCTGCTTGTGGAGCACTGTTTGGAATAGAGCTACCCAATCCCAACCAGTAGGCAGGTGTCAGAAGATGTCTAAATGTGTTTTGGTCACAATCCTACAGACACTTAAACATGTTTGCTTTAGTTTTGTGCATTGAGTGATTATAAAAGTTATTCCAGTAGCAAAGTTAACAGATGCAAAGGGTTTTGAAGGCTCAAAGCATCAGGAGTAACAAAGATGGAGAGTTCTGAATCAAGGGGTATCTGTATCACAAAACAGAAATGCATTTTCTGTACTTCCTTGGTTTTCCAAGGCTTTAGGATTCACATACGTAAGCAATTCTGTGTCAAGAGGAAGGATGAAAACTTGCTTGCCTAGAGCAGAATCTTTCATCATCACATGTCTCAGACACATGACTCCACAGACAGTGGCTTTAGGTGAAACAACAAAACCAACCACAGGACCTGCTATAATGATGAACTGTAACTGTATTCAACATGTCTATTTAAAGCTATTTCATGTTTATTGAAAAGCTATACAGTTTAAAGTTACAGAGCAGACATTTATTTTCCCCATTAGTGAGAATGACTGATACATTAGATCCAGAAGTGCTTTTGGTAGCTACCATCAGCCTTATCCCAGAGCACCTTTCCTCTCGGAGATAGAAGCTCTTTGGGTTGAGGGAGAGGCAGAAGATGGACGAAGCCTGGCAGCATGCTTCCTCCCCTGGGATGGTACCCCCCCAGGGTGCAAAGCAGAAGACATCAGCCCATAATCATGCTCAGCCGTGAGAAAGAGAGGTATTTCTGTAAGGAGTATGGAGATGTTGCCACACCAGGAGCCTAGGGCAGAAAGGAGGAGGGAAGCATATTCCCAGTATGAAAAAGGAGGAATAGAAGTAAAGAAGTATTAAGTCCAGATATTGTAGGGTAAGGAACAAAAAAAAATGGCACCAGGTGAGCAGAGAGAGTGCAGATGGATGAAGGTGAATACTAGGAGACTTTGCAGGGCAGTTGTTTATTTTCCACAGCTGGATGTAGATAGGACTGTGATTTTTTTTTTTTTAATCTTAAAATTGCACAATAAGTATATTACTCTAACTTGGTTTTGTTTCTTTCCCCTGATATATTCTCTAACTGTGTGTTCATTGCTGCTCCAGAAAGATGCAAGAAAAGATCTAGTGCAGTTGATTTATGTTTTGTAACTGGAAAATCTCTGTTCCGGCCTTGCTCTTTGTCATTTTTGTCAGATAATTTTGGAGCTTAAATTAGAGAACTAGCTGCTGTTTGGATTTTACCTCTGGAAACACTTGAAGATATTAAGTAAGTTTTTTATTGCATCTTGTATTGAGGAAGAACTTGATGTAGCTAATGTTCTTAACTGGCAAGTTTTTAATTGAATAGATGAATAAAAATTCAAAATAACAATGTTAAAAGCAGTCATGTATCAGAGTTGGACAGAACACTTCTTTTCTCCTTTCCTTTTTCACCTCCAAAGCACTGGTGAGCTTGGAGTAAATCAGGCTTTTTCTGGCAGTTATTTCATATCTCAAAAGTGAAATGGTGATCCTTGTGGGAATCAAGCAAGCACAGGTTTATAAAAGGCTGTTAATCAATCTGCATAAATCCAAAATCTCTTATCAGCATCATGACTAAGCAGATCTCAATTTCAACTCAAAACTGCATTGCAGACTCCTGTGCATAGCAGTTTAAGAGAATTTAGCTTAGTCTGTTACTTTGCAATCTCAACTTTGACTCCAGAGTAGTCTGGGTCAAGTGATGTTTATATTCAGTGTTCCCAAATAAAATGTATGTGACTGTATTGTTGGTTTAATGTGAGGATATAATTTGACTGCAGCATCTGTACTGCTTGTAATATGAGGCATAAATAAGCTTGAAGTACTGTATGCTCAGCCTGAAGAAAAAGTGATACCCTTTGTTAAACCCACTGACATCAAGGAGGAAGGGAAAGACGAAACATGCATTTTAGGCTTACAAATCCTTTTTCAAGGTGGCATTTCCAGAGGAACTATTTCAAGAGAGAACGGGAATTATCAGGAAATTATGGGATTTAATATGGAGAATTTCACCGTCCTACTTTAGGATATGCCTTTGCTGCAGGGATTACTACTCAGGTTTTTGAATCACTCTGCAAAAGCCTATCTAAGATTATGCTTTTGCTGATCCTTCATGACCTTAGATGTATTGCTGATGTCCTCATGTCAGCAGCAGAGGCATATGTTGTTCCAATTCTTTCACAATAAACTGTGGAGAAACCTGTCTGTCTTTCTGGGAACTGGATGTGAATTATGAGAACGGACAAGTGGCAATTAGTCCTCCTGGAAAAGTGAAGGAAGAACCCACACAGGAAAGATGGGCTCCACCTCACACCTCCCTGTCTAGGTGGCACAGGTTGATAGATGAGATGCTCTTGTGCATTAAGGGAAAGGGGAGTACTGGCAACACGTGAGTAGCAGTTGAAGTTAAGAGTGTAATGATCCTTAATTTAATCCTAAATGGCTTGCTATGGTCTTGCAGAAAGTCTCCTACCTTGTAGAGGGAGTGTCACAATCACAAAACCCCCATTTTTTCAATAAGTAACATTAAAAAAATCTTCTGAAAAACTTGAGGAGAAAAACAGAATCTCAGTGATAAACCAAACAAACCATAGAAATAGTCAGAGGTATCAAATCTTTAGTGAAGGACACATTTTGTATACAAAATCCATCCAGTTAAAGATTCTTCATAATGGCCTCTCTGACTATACGCCTATCTATCAGGAAGAGGAGTGCCTGAGGAACAGGTTTTTCTGGTGAAGGAGGTACCTGGTAGTCCTTGTAATACAGGAAAAACAATTTGGAGTTGACGTAGGACCAGTATTTAACCCTCCTTCAGGGGAACAGCTACTGACTTGTGTTGTAAAGTACACAGGAGAAAGTATTATGGGTCTGTTTTTAACAAAACCAGGGGAAATGTCGTCATTCAAATAAGCAATGATTGTTGTACTCTGTATTGTCCTCTTCCTAATACATTACAAGCAGCATTTCATTTCAGGAGTTTGGATTTCCCGTGGCTCTTTTCAACGATTAAATTAAATCTCTACATTTTGTAGGGTTTTTTTTCATCAGTCTTTGTTATGAACAAACTGCTATAAGTGGGCAGCAAAACAAACGACCAGAAGAATGAAGCCAATTTGCAAAGTGACCTCGAAGGTCTAACCAGTGAGAGCTTCAGCTCTGAGAGCATATACAATAATAATAAACTCCTTCACCCAGAGAGAAGACACAAACAGCAGTGACGCACAATGGAAGAAAAGTATAATAAGCCCTCCAGTATCCTCACAATTTTTGCCAAGTCCTACAAATTTATTATAATTTAAAATATTTAGCTTCTTTCTTAAAGTTTGTGGAGCTACATCATTAAATGCAAGAAGAAACAAGACTTGAAAAGAGTTTGTAGCCTTTATGATTGCAAAGCAAAGCCTGAAAATACAACTTGACTGCTTCTTAGAGGTTCAGGAAACAGAGAAAACGTAAACAACTTTCATTTCCAATGTCATGATTCCTAGAGTTTGGCTAATGGCTCTGAACACCTGGGGTTGCTGATACTGCAGACAGAATATTTATTTTACTCTTAGCTATTCCATTCTTCTCATTTTCTCCCCCTGCCCCCCATAAGCAGATTAACTGTCTTAGAAAATTTGTTGATTATGGATTAGGCATTTAGGACTCAGTGGAAAAAAACACTTAAAGAAAAAAAAGGAAAAAGTTTTAGAATCACTTCTAATTCCCTTCACCCTCCCCAAGATAATGCATTAAACTACAAGAGTATTTAACCTCTGCTCAGCTTTTGGTTTTTAAATATATTTCCTAACTAAAGAACCTCTCATATCATGTGTTAACTGCAGTAGAGTTAGTCAGATTTCTCAGACTTCTCAGGATGATATCTTCATCTGGGTTTGTGTAAAGAGGGCACCATCAATCCCAATTTTGCAGAATACAAATATGGTTAATGGTGCTAAATTTTTTCACAGAATCACAGAATCGTATAGGTTGGAAAAGACCTTTAAGATCATCGAGTCCAACCATAAACCTAATGCTACCAAGACCACCACTACACCATGTCTCTAAGCACCTCATCCAAACGTCCTTTAAATACCTCCAGGGATGGCGACTCAACCACCTCCCTGGGCAGCCTCTTCCAATGCTTGATAACCCTCTCAGTGAAGAAAAATTTCCTAATATCCAGTCTAAACCTCCCCTGGCGCAACTTGAGGCCATTTCCTCTCGTCCTATCACTTGTTACCTGGGAGAAGAGACCGACCCCCACCTCGCTACAGCCTCCTTTCAGGTAGTTGTAGAGAGCAATAAGGTCTCCCCTCAGCCTCCTTTTCTCCAGGCTAAACAACCCCAGTTCCCTCAGCTGCTCCTCATAAGACTTCTGCTCCAGACCCTTCACCAGCTTCATTGCCCTTCTCTGGACACGCTCCAGCACCTCAATGTCTCTCTTGTAGTGGGGGGCCCAAAACTGAACACAGGATTCGAGGTGCGGCCTCACCAGTGCCGAGTACAGGGGCACGATCACTTCCCTAGTCCTGCTGGCCTGCTATGCATTTTTAATGCATAGTGAATAGCTTTGCTTCCTACTTGTCTTTCTTTTGCTAGCTGTCAGTCTTATTAAGTGGGTATTTTCCACCAAAATGTTTTGGATATAACCCATTTTGTGTTCTCCATGCCATTGGATATCTTCATTTTGGTCTTAAGTCACTGGCAAAGTTCAGTATCACCGTAACACTTTATCAAAGTATCAGTATCACTGTAATCACTATTAAAGCAGTATGTAACCTGAAAACTCAGGCCCACACTTCATCTGCTTGTGACATACACCTAATGCCTGGAAGGATAACCAGAATTTTTATGACGCAAACAAATTCTTCTTACCAGAAAAGTAAACTGAGTCCACTAGGTCTCCAGCACTGAACGAAACTAAAAGTTATGTACACAAATTGTTTGCAATATTTTCTAAAAATGGCCATATGTATGCTTGAGAAGATAAAAAAAAGAGGTACTTTTCAGACCTGTGGGCCCATCCCTTAGGCTGATCTACCTGCCAGATACATTCAGAAGTTCAAATCTCAGAAGAGAAAACCATCCAAACCCTTTTGCAACTTCAGGTCAAGCATGGGTAACAACAAATACTCCGAAGAGCAGCAAAAATATCTTCAAACCACAGAGATATGTTCTCATGACTCCTGACTGACTTGGAAAGAGGGAATGGGATCATTTACTATACTGCAGAATAAGCATTCCTATTAACAGTTTTGTCTTCAAATTAGCGTATCATCCAGATAAAGAATTGCATTGGTTGCTTCCAAATGAATTTTAAGAATTAAGGTGACTCTTCTAAAGATTTTGTATCCTATCTTGCTCCCCTCTGTAGCAGCAATGTGCAAATAGCATAGGAAGCCTTCTGTTTGTTTGCATTATTTTCACAGAAAATCCATGGCCAGAAGCTAAGCAGCTGATGACTAACATCTATGTTACAATTCTGACATGAGTCTAGTCATGTCATTATAGACTTCTGAAAGAGACACCATTATAATTTTGAGATAGTTTCCTTTGTATTAAGAAATATAGTTTATCTTTATTCTAACGCTTGCTTAGCCAACTAGGATTAAGCTGCTAAGGCAAACAGTGTCTGTCCTAGCTGGAGACAGCTGTTTGAACAGCAGAAAATTCACAACAGTGAAGAAATGTAAGCTGGCAAAAGCTTGAACAGAAATTTCAGCCTCCAATAAACAATTCTGAGAACATGAACAATGGGCAGATATTGTATCCTTATTGCAAAGGATGAAGCAGGAATTACACCTGATGCTTCTTCACTAATTATTTATCTCATGCCCAACATTCACATCATATTGTCTAGAGTGGCCCTTTCACACACACTCTTGCATTTTCTGTCTGTGCTGCATCTCAGGCGAACGCTGAGAAATCAGAAAGTGAATGAGTTCTTTAATTGGAAATTATAGAGTTGTGATCCTGATCAGAAGTTTTGCTTCTGATCAGGCAGCTCTCACCGGAGAGCTTAGAATAGGCAACATCCTGAAATAACAGAATATTCAAATTTCACACATAAAAGACACTCTGACTTCCCCTTTCACTCATGTTGCTGTGCAGACTTTTGGGGTCATCTGATCTTATTTGAAACGCAATGAAATTCAACCATAAAGACAGAGAATTGCTTTTAAACAGTGAGACCGAACACTTGAAATGTTTAATGACTACACATTTTTCAGACCTCCTCCACCCCACCTTCTGCCCCCCCAAAAAACCAATCCCAAACCAAACAACCCTAAGCAAACTCCAACCATACTTCCAGCCTGAGCTATGAACAACTTAAACAACAAGAGAACAGAAGCCAAACTTTGGTTTACACCAGTTGGTTATGGACAATCAGAGCTAATTTATAGTATACAGAAATAATTTTGTAAAATATCTTTTCTAGACTGTAGAGAAAGGTGCAAAAGTTCAGGCTTGTTGATGAAGTTAGAAACAGTCTAGTAGCCATTCTAATGAAACTGCTTAGTAAAGCAAAATTGGCCTGTTGTTCATTCAGTCTGTCCCTCCCCCAACCCTGCCTGTTGTTTCCCCTTTCCTTAGTCTTCACTTGTCTTTTTGTATATGCCAAGAGAACATACCCTTTTGTCCTCCAAATGCAGGTTACTGCTGTTTCAGAGGTTGTCTTGATGGCAATTAGGTCACCGATTTCATTTTTCATAAGCTGGTGAGCTAACGGTTATTTAGGTTGTGGGGCTGCCCTCCTTTCAGTGCTGGAAAATAATTTGCGCTCTTTTGTGCTTCGCTGCAAGTTGGCACAGTTGCTCTTTTACTGCTAAATCTTGCCTGTGCCCCTTCTTCTGTGTGTGCTGCGTCCGCCCCCTCACAACTATATTTTTGTCTCTGAGCCTGCCTCTCAACTTAGTGCACTCACTACGCTTCACTTTACAAAAATCTTTATAAACTTCTGGATGGGAGAGCCTGCTGGTGCTATCCCTATCTCCTCCTGCTCTATTTCAGATTTTAATGCTGCATTCACCCATAATTTTGGTAGATACCCCCCACAGCTTCCAGTGGCTGCAGTGGGATTTCAAAATGTGGATCTAGACCATCAGACAACTTTCTTTGCTTGTAGTCAGTGAAAACTGTAATAAATGCAAAGAACACTAAGACATTTGGCAACAGGTAGGAGTTGTCTTATAAATATGAAGGTATTTGCAGCCATCAGCGTTAAGGTACTCCTTCTAGTTGACTTAAGCATTTGTCTAGGTCTATGACAAAGCAAATTCACTGAGTATTTTAAGGGTGCAAAAACTTTCTGCCAGGTTTGCATTTGACTACAGATATATATACTTGCCCTAACACAGTTCTTTGCCGAGTGCTTGCAGGTTTGTGAAAGTGACAAGAAAATAAGGAGTGTGCTGCTCTGCCTGGACGAGCACAGTGCTAATGTGGCTGCACAGCTTCTGTTAAGTATGCTAGCTCGTTGCACCGCCAGTCCCAAGCTGCATGTGTAACAAATGCACAAGGATAAAATGTAAGGAGTATGACTCTCTTACGGGTGACTCATCAAGTCTAATAGCGTTATTGTCGCTTGAAGACGGGCTCAGGGAAACAAGTAAGTGTTCAAGTGCTTCTGGCCTACCATTGATAATCCTTCCAATCACAGTTGAAGCCTTGTTTCCAGACCTGCTCACACTAATTTAGAAACACCCTCCTCCCCAGAAAAAAAAGAAAGAATTTGTACCTACATTTTTTCAGTTTATTCCAAGAACAGGAACAGGCAACATAATGGTTTAATTCCTCAGTGATGGGCAGCGTTATTTTCTTTCTCCTTTGTGCTGTTCCCAGCGGACTAGTTGTTCAAGAAGTCCCTCATGTCATCCTCTTTCCAAGCTGCTGCCTCTTCTCACCCCTCCTTTATGATGCTGCCTCCTCTTCTGCCTTGAGTCTACTTCTGTGTGGTTCAATCCTTCCTCACAGCCTCATTCCTGCTGTTGCAATTATACTACCTTTCCCTTTTGAAGTTGAGATGGTATTAACCAAAAATTACAACAATGGATTATAACATTAATAACTATTTTGCAACAATATTAAGGCTATGCTGACAGGTGTAAATTCAGAGAAGAGTTTTCAATAGAACTATTGGTAGGTTATTCCAGCAGTACAAGAACGGAAAGTGCTTCCCTGGCTAGTATGCTGTTGGGCTGCCAAAACCCAAGCAGAAATAGGGGCAATTCAAGTTCAAGTACAAAGTATTAATTGTGACTTCATCTTGCTGTGAGATTTGTGTAAGATTTGCTCTCCTTTTACATCTTAGGATATATACAGTTTTGCAGGAAGTTTTCAAAGGTGATTACTTCTTTTGAAAACCTTACCTGATGTGTCTAAACATACAAGGTAAAGAAATACGGTGCCAAGAGACAGTTTCTTTTGCTAGAC
The DNA here is from genome assembly GCF_035582795.1 of Mycteria americana. Taxonomy (NCBI): domain Eukaryota; kingdom Metazoa; phylum Chordata; class Aves; order Ciconiiformes; family Ciconiidae; genus Mycteria; species Mycteria americana. The sequence continues at coordinate 34,073,337 of NC_134366.1, read as the reverse complement.
CATCAGCTTGTTTCAGCTGCTATCATTTATATATATTCATAAATATAATGAGACTTCTACCTCCTGTTTACCCCTTACATTTTATAAGCTGGGTAATTTATTTTATCAGTGCATGATACTGTGCCTTGCCCAGAAAATGTATTTATGACTAAGTGACATGGCAAACAGTAGGTATTTTAAGTATTTTGATTCTATTTCCTACCTAGCTAAGTATGTGTTGATGTTTTTGCATAATTACACAACTGATGATTTACTGAGCACTCTGCTATATTATGGGTCCCTTCAGGGTTTCCTCTACCACAGACCTGAGCACAGGGCATTATTTGGCTGAATTGAAGTGTGATGAAAGCCACGAATAGAGAACCACAGCTGTCTTCCAAATAAGCATCTACAGAATGCTGTAAATAAATGTTAGGGAATTGGTATTTCACAACTCCCATTGCTCAATGTTTTTGAACAATTAATTTATCAAGATGGTGAAATACCATGTGCAAGACCACTGCATGGTTCTGTTATTGTTAAAGCTATTTTTTAAAATAGAGTTGTGTGTGCTGTGAGATTTGGATTTTCTCTGAGGGATCAGCTTGGAGGAAAGAGTAATGCTAACATGAAACATTCAAAAATACAGACTCAGAAGTACAAAGCTTACTAGATACGTAAAAAAGTTAATATTTTGGATTATTTAGAAAAGGCAAATAAATATCAAGGGTCTGCTTTTTTGAAAGGGCGATCCACGTGACTAACAGCTGGGTCTCTGACAGGGGAAAAACAGTTGTATGAGTAAAACTGAAACTCAGTAATACTCACAAATAAAACTAAGAAGCGGGCAACCTTGAAGTCCTAAGTTTTTAACAATCCCTGGGAAAATCAGAGAACTTCTACAAAAGCCACCAGCCTTAAGGGCTGCCTAACACCCTTTGCACCTCTGCAAGAAAAGGGGCTTTGCTTTTACTCAGGGAAAAAAACCACTGTAATTGAAGAAGGCTGGTTTTATTCACATTATAATAGTAGTGTTGCTTTTCCTGCATCTTCACTGCTAACCATTACTACTTCTTTGGTGTGCATTTTCTGTTATTGGCAATGCAGAAAAAAATCCCATCTTGTTTCTACTCTCCTAATGCACCTAAGGTTAACTTTGTAACTTTAAAGTCTAGTTAAAAAGCGAGCAAGCAAACAAAACCCCACAGAACAGTGTTTAAAGGAAAAGCAACAAGTTTCAGACAGGAATCTTTCCATGTATTCAAATACTGAGCTGTGGGGGTACATCGTCCCGTGAGCAGGGCTCACTGGTCTGGTGCAGACACGGCTCTGGTTCTGAGGAGACGTGTTTCGGTTCCACAATTTACACCACTACTGAACAACACTGTAGGTAACAGACTTATAGATGTCTCTTTCTTAACATCTAGAGCAGGGAAATACATGCACTGCTACATACGTTAGAGGTGGATGAGAGGCATGCTGCTTGGTCAGAAATTTAAAAAAATATTTCAATTAGCGTCCTCAGGACAGCTGCCTGGCACCGAAGAGCTCGGAGGGAAGGCACCCCAGCGTCTCAAGGGAGACAGGGCAAGAAAAACCCCCCAGCAGAGCGGCTTTGACAACAACGTTTCGAGTTCTGCTGCCCTCAACTTCTCCCTTCGGGCTGCACAGTGTTTCAGGGCCGCTGCACCGCAGGACGGGCTCCGGCACCGACCCCCCGAGCCATTCCCGGCCCCAGGATTTACCAGAGCGGGGGGCCCCAGCGCCGTCCCGGCCGCCACACCGCAGCCCTGGGGCCGGACCCTGGCAGAGGGCCGTCTGTGCTGGTTATGGTCCCCCCGGCCCAGGTAGGCAGCGGCGCGGACTGGCAGAACGGCGGGCCGGGCCGCGGCGGGGCGGGAAGGGGAGTGAGCCGGCCCCGGCACGGGCGGCCCCGCGTCCCGCAGCCCCAATGGGCGGGCGCGCCGGGCGGGGAGCGGCGGCGGCGGTGCACGTAGCTTTCCCAAGATGGCGGCCTCTCCGGACCGAGCTGCGAGGGCGGCTGCGGGGCTGGGGGCGGCGGGCGGCCGCTGAGAGAGGCGGCAGGGGGCTGGCGGCGCTCGCCTCGCCTCGCTTCCCCGCAGGGTGAGGGGGAGCTTTCCGCGCGGCCGCCAGGCTTCACCATGCTGCGGGGCTAGAGCCGCCGAGGCGCCGCAGCGCAGCGGGGTAATAATGTTAGCAGAGGTAAGAGCCCTGCCGCGGCCGGTGGGGTGCGGGAGGGAAGGGAGAGGCTCTCCGTCTGCCCGAGCGGGCAGCTGCGCGCCGCGGCCCGCGGCGGAGAGAGGCTCTGCCCTCCGCCGGGGCCTCCGACCTGCCTGGGTAGCAGGCAGCCTCCCCCTTGGCCGGGGAGGGGAGAGGCGCCGGCCAGCTCGCCCAGGGCAGCGCCGGGCCCCTCTTATCACCCCTCCCTCCTCTCCGGCCGGGCGCTGTTCCCCCGTCAGGGGTCGGCAGGGCGGGACGGGAGGGGAGGGGGACGCTCCAGAGCGGCGGCAGAACCCGGCCCGCCGTGCCTTGCTCCGTGCGGCAGCCGGCCGCCGGCCGGGGCGGGCCGCCCTCCCCCGCGATCCGCCGGTGGCTGGGCTTTCCCTCCCGGCGAGGGGCCGCGGCGCCGCTCCTCCGCGGCGGGCCGCGTTTCTGGAGGAGCACACCTGGTGAGGAGGCGGCCTGCCTCGGCCCTAGGCCTCGCCGGAGAGATGTCCCTGCTCGGGCTCCGAACGCCGGCTCCGACTTCAGCCCCTCTGGCCTCCTCCTCTGCGGTAGCTTCGTAAAGGCCCCGTGTTTGCTTTCCTCTTAAACGGCTTAAACCGAACACTTTTGCTGTTGCAGGAGTTTGTGGTTGTAGGTAACTGGTAGAAGTTAGCTGCCTCGGTTCGCCTCTCCCTCGTAGGGGGTTTCTGTCCCAAAGCAGCTGGGCAGCTAAGCTGTGAGGCAAGCAGCTATTTGAGGATCAGAGTGGGCTAGAAGTGGCTCCTGTGTCCAGAGGTGCTCTCAAAGGGGGAATCTGGTGGTGTTTTCTAGTTGCTGGAAATGAGACTTTCCACCGTACTCAGTTTTCTCTACAAAGACCGATTGATTTTCTATTTTTAATATGTCAGCAAGGTGTCTGGCATACACATACTTTTCCAACATGATCATTGCGTTACTTGTGTTTTATAATTTGTCATTTTATCCTGTGGTGAAGGTTATTTGTCCAAAACTGAGTTGTCTTAATTCCTGAAGGGTGAAGGCTTGCTTTCTGACACTTGAAAAATTTAGCTTTGCTTTCCTGAATGATAGCTAAAAAAGTATCCTGAAGCTTTTGATTTGCATCAGTTCAAAGTTTCAGGGCATTAGGAAAGTAGTTCTGTAGTGCCATGAGCTCTCAGATTTCCCTGGGAGGGTAAAATTTGCCAAGTGAGTTAAACCTGTAAAAATACATGACCTATTTTTGTATGAAGGGTATATGGTGGGTGTTTGGGGTTAGTAACCCGCATTAAATAGTGTTGGTGAGTGTGATGTGTAAGCAATAATCATAGTAATTTAGATTATTTTAAGGGCGGCATAGAACGTTCTGGGTCGATGCCTCATACTGGACTGTTTGTTCTGTTTAATGATGGCTGTGTGTGCCTATCCAAGCCAGTTTATTGTCTTGGAATTGAAAATTTTTTTCTAATAGCACTAGTGTAGCAGTATGGACAACACTTGCTCTGTTGGCATTTTGAGGTAAAACGTAGTGCTTAGGCATGTGATGACCAGTTATGATACTTAGCCTTGGTGTCTGGAGGACGAGGTTCTGATGTCCTTTACTTCTAGTTCCTGTATATAAAATATTTGTAGACAAGATGCTTCAGGATGAGGTATTCCAGGCTTGGTCTCTGCCAAGGCTTGTTCTCTGCCAGACTTTAAATTTTGAGGGGGGTCGAGCAAAGTTTCAGGCTTTGCTTGCCTGCCTGACAAGCAGTTGTGGGGAGTTCTTCAAACAACCAGACAGCTCTTGGCTGTCAGAGGACCTACCTGACATGTGAACTGGAAGGAGTCCTTTCCAGTGTGCTTTTTTGGGTGTTCCAATGGTGACTTGGTAGCTAAAACACCTTGTGAAAACAGCATGCGGTCACATCCATGAACCCTTTCCACACTTTGCAGGAAGATGCAGATTGCTTCAAGCCTACTGATATATGTATAGTATTCTATAAACACCTAAATCTCTCTCCTCTTCTTTTTTTTCCTTTATATGTGAAAATTGAGGTGGAATGTATGGCGGACTGACATTAGAGTAGGACAATAGTGAAAGTTGCACATGTCTGTTGGCTGCCTAAATTTATCTTAATAACTTTGAGGAGGGGGAACACTGGACAGCCAGTAAGTCTGTTGTTTTTTTTTTTTTTTTTTTTCTCTGTCAAAGTAACTATTTTATTTAAGAACATGTAGTGAAATAAGATTAAAAAATTTGCTGAATATTTGTGGACTTGTGTAGTTTGCTACTGTCTGGAATGGCCAAGATCACTGTAATTTTTTTTTTTTGAGCCATTAAAAATTTAGAAACATTCGCCCCACTATAACTGTTAGTTTTAACAATGTAGACAATATTATTCTTAAATATATTTAAGCATGAAGGAAAGGCAGAATCTGGTTCTACATGTATTGTTACATTGTAGTCAAAACATAACTTACAGTTTCTCAGGATCAGTTTCCTACATCCTTTGACTGTATCCATATATGCAGACCCCCAGCAGATTCAGTCCAGTTTTGTGTGGATGCAGTTAGGATTAGGACCTCGTAATCAGTAATTTCAGGGGAAGATCGCACTTCCCGTCAGGAAAACGTACCGGGTGTGTTTTTTATTTGGCCCTTACCGCAGGTCGTCTTATTTTAGTTGCATCGTTGGATGCCAAGCACATATACTTATTTACCTACTTAGCAAACACTATTCCCCAATTTTTTATCGTCTTGGCCATTGGAACTTATTTCTGCAGTCACTTTGAATACATTCTGTCTGCATGCGTTCAGAGTCCTGCTGCAGTGATAGTTTTCCTAGTTTGTTGGGTTGGCCTTTCTGTGTCTTTTCACTTGTTCCTCTTTTCTTGTTAATCAGATGTCTCCTTTGCTTTTCAAGGCTCAGTGTGGCCTGTTTCCATGCAATTTACTGTTTCAGCACTTTCTTGTCTGATGAGGCCATGATGGACACAAGTTGCAATAGTCTGTCTCTTGTGTTTTCAGACAACTGTCTTCACCATTCTCGCCTCTTGTGCGGTAGCAACTGTACTGCCCTGACTACAGCGACGCAGCTGGTGTTTTATAACTCTAGCTCTTGCTGGTCAATAGTGTCTTAAATTCTGATGGGAACAAACATTAAATAGGATTTTGATGGGACTTAGTTTACAAGAAGTGTTAGAATGTCTTTCAAATTGATGGCCTGTGCTATCTGCATTTGCAGCCTGTGTTGTGTCTAAAGAAGGCACTTTTTCTAAAGTGAGGAGTAGATTTCTTTTTCCGTTTATTTTTCCTTCTAGTAGCTCATTAAACTGGTTTGAGATGCTTAGTGAGGACTTCCTTCTGAATTTATCAGCAGCTAAATTTTCAACAACTTAATTCCCAGCTTAGCAAGAGTACTTTGTTGCAGTACTGTGACAGTTGAGAAGATTTTTGAAATTTGACAGAGTAGGAAAACTTCTTTTTTTTCTTGTCCACAACTAAAAATGAGCCACAAAAAATGAGCTCTGACGTGTTGGTATTTCTTATTATTGCAACTGGTCAAGATAATTCACTAACTACATGTAGTATGTTTAATGGAAAGGAAAATCTACTTTTTATTTATATGAGATGTTTAACAAACTTTTTTGTTAAACTTTTATAGCTACTAACCATTGAGAACTGTTTTTGAGCAAAACCAAGCAAATTAGCCTGATTTTTTTTAAGAATAAAGGTTGATTGAGCAGCTTGTTTTAACTTGCTTTAGAATAATAATGAATTAGCCTTACTGAAACAGTAGCACATTGTAATGTATATGTTAGTCCAGCTCTGAAAGATGCAGAACACAGTTAACTGCTTGATATACTATAGCATTGTTAATTTTTCTGTTCCTTGATACATGGCTGTGGAAGGTTGCTCTGATGCTTCATGTGACTGAACTGTGTTTTGCTGGTAGAGACAGCTTCGAATGTGTAGACAATTAGCAGGGTGTGGAAAGAAATTAGTTTTCTGTCCTTTTGTGAAACTCGTATGCTGGGGCTTTGCCTTGGTGCCAGTGTTTTGCCAGATGAGATCTAGCTGGAACATCAGTTGCAAGCCCTCGGGAAGTAAAAAACCCCTCTTTCTCCTTCAATATGTTCTGTAAATGCAGTCTACCCTATTGCTGGTCTGCTTTGTGTCCCTAATTGTTGCTATGACAGCTGTTTTAATAACTCAGTTAAAATTACATGAGGAATGGTAAAATTAGGAAAATTAACCTTTTACAAAGAATGGATGTCATGTGTTCCTAGTACTTGTTTTTAAATAGTTTGCTGGCTATTCGTAAAAGATAGTGTCTAAACACTCAGGACTATTCTTAGAGCGTACAGTTGGGCCTAAAGTGGTGAGACTGAATGCAGAGTTCTGCATCTTAAAATGTCAGTCTGGACCATTCCCCAAAACAGCATGGAAGAAGACAAGTTTAAAGTTCCTTAGTTCAAGAAAAATAGTAGTAGTTTGTCTGGTTAGATAGCTGAAGGAGCTCCAAATGATGATTTCCTCTGTCTGGTTGCACTTTAGGGAATTATCTCTGTTTTAAATATGTCCCTTTCTCCCCACCCTTACAAAGATGACAAAGCATGTTTGACCCTTTCTCCCCACCCGTACAAAGATGACAAAGCATGTTTTCCTTTGAACTGGCATTAGGAGAGTTGCTATTATTAGAAACAAGAAACCATTGGTGTTGTATGTAAGTTATTGGCAACACTTAAAGAATTTATATTTTGAAGTCCTATTATCACCTTTCACCATTGCTTGGCTGAGAGTACCAAGGCTGGAATAATAGAAAAATCAATTGCAATTGGCACTTGCAGTTACATGAGAGAGAAACTTCGAGAAGTACAAGGCATTGTGATCTTGGGATTGTTTGTTCTCTTTCCCGCCCCCGCACCTCCCCCGCCCCCAGTAATGTTTGATTTCTGAATTGAAAAAACGAGGCATTCTTTCATGATGTAAACGTTGAAATGTTTTAACAAGAGCACTCTAACCTTGTTTATATAATTTCTGTAGTATTACACCTTAAAATGATGACTGCATAATTGTGATTATAGGTATGAGGTGAAACGGGCATTTATTTTTAACATGAGTAAGCATAGGTGATAGGTATGTTCAGCTAGGGGTCTCCTTTTATAACTGCCATTTATGTTGGAGAAGAGGTCAATTCCTACCCTGTCAGAGTTCGGGAATACCTGTTAAAGATTTTATTCTTGCTCTGAAGCAGAAGTAGCTGTAAAATCTTCAGAGAGGGCAGGTGGATTTCTGAAGAAGTTACGGTGTCGATTGGCTTTCTGTTTTCTGTATGGAAGGGGATGCGATCTCAGTGTTGCAGTTAAAACAGCATGAATCAAATTTCTTCTTGTATTTTAACATTGGAATTTTACAAACATGAAAAAAGCCCCACACATTTTTAACTAGTTTTGTTCAAGTGGGATTCTCTGAAAATCCAGGGATTTCCCAGGACAGAATACAGAGTTGACCATAGTGGTTAGTTCAGTAGTTTATTTTGAAGGTATTTTGTCAGTGGCCCTTAAACTTCTTCAGTCCTGCTGCTTTGCATATTTTCTTGGACAGTAAGCACAAGATGAATTTGATTTGAACCTCACCAGTTAGTCAGTCCACCAGTTGCCAGCAGGAGAAGCAGATAAACTCACCTCTGCTTGCTTACTTTCCATTAAGTCCCTCCCTACATCAAATGGCCTTCATGATGTCCTTTCTGTGCCTTGACTTGGTTGAAAGAATTTTTGATAATCAGAAATATTAAATATCAGGAACTGTTTTTTTATTTCACAGGTAGAAATAGCACTGTGTTTATTCAAGTGAGGGGTAATATGGCCTAACTAAAAGTTCGCAGGTACCTGTTGTGTGTACCATTGATGTCTAAAATGCTTAATTCAATATCCCATTGCAGTTGGAGTTTTGGATAGGAAGATGAGCTTTACAAATTTTCTTCTGAAGAACGTTCATGGATTTGGGCACTTGCTTTGAAGAGTATTAGGTGCTTGAATGCAGCTGTGCTTTTGTTACAGCGTGATCTTATTTTTATTTATGTCTGTTCCTCTGCCTTTCTTCCCTTAATCCCATGCTTCTGGGAGGAACAGGGTGATCTCAGTTCTATTTTAATCAAATCTATTTGTGTCAGAATGCTATTATTTCATAAATATCACTATTTTAAGATCATGTATTCCTGTTCTTCAGTATATCTTTGCAGTTCTAAGAATTAACTGTACTCAACACGTCTGCTGGTGCCTCTGAGGCAGCATAGGTTAGGCTATCTCTTGTGATGTCAAGGGAATGAACTTGAGCAGGAAGTTTGAATTGCTACATATCCTGTAGGATGCCCTGCATTTCCACTCTTCCTGTCGGTGCTGTCAGACAAGGCCAAGTAGAAAATACTCTAGAAGTTCATCACGAAATTCTTGCCACAGCTAACCAGCTGATTATGAAACAGTGCCTCAGACTTGGGATAATTTCTCTCATAGCTCTTAATCGGTACCAAAAGCAATGGGAAAGAATGTTCCCTGATGTATTCAGCATTTGGCATTCCAGACTGCACGGACAAGTTAAAAACCTGGTGGTATATATGCTTTGGGAAATAAGTATCCAACCTGTGTAACTGTAGCAAGAGTGATTGCTTTAAAGTTTTGCTGATTGTCAAAATGATCTTGGAACTGTTTGACTTAGAGACATGATGAAGCCTTGCTCGTTGCCATGCTGCTATTCTAACAACTGCTGCTGCAGACTGAGGAGAGATGTCTCTGATGAGTCTTGGGTCCTTTCTTCTGTGTGAGGCCTGGCACCTCTTCACTTAAACCTTTGCATTCCCTGTCCTTTTTAATAACTCAAAACTTTGTTTATTTTCAGTTTTCCCAACTGTTGTAGTATTTTATAACATTGCATTGTCTTACTTTTCTGCAGCATATCTAATGATTTTTTGTGACATCTTGAAAATAATAGGATCAGTAATAATGATATGTATACCTTATCCACTGGAGGAACTATTTGTGCTTGAAATTGCATCTGTATTTTGGTGTGTGATTTTTTTTTTTTTTTTTTTTTTTTAAAGTTTCCTAAAATGCTATGCTGAGTGGTTCCCTTCCCCCCCCCGGTATATCTTGGCATATTTGTTACTGATAGATATCTTAATTTTTAATGAAATCTATGTTTGATTGAGGTAGCTAACCTCTTTTAACATACTTGGAAGAAAAATACTTTTTTATAGTTTATATACTCAAATTAGTATTTCTGATCATGATGCTAACAAATTGAAATTTCATTAACTTTGTAAAGTAAAATCATGTACTATGGAAATCTTAAATCTTGTGATTTAATGTCTCAATTACAGATATAATCTGATGGTACATACAATGAAATGGGAATTACTTATTACGGTTCATTTATTGCTTACATATAATTTTAAAGTTCTTGTGGAAAACAAATTGTTTTGTGTGAATATAACTTTCATTGTTTTGATAAGATGATATTTCTTTATAAAGCTAGGCTAGGCGAGTAAGGCTTTATTTTAAATTTTCACTCTTACCACAGTTTTCCTTTTCACAATCAACATTTTTTTCTAAATTGAGTACTCTGCAGTAGTTGTGTTAAACATAATTTACCTTTGCTGTGTGTGTACAAGCATTTAGTACTAGCACCTTGCCTTATGGTCTTACCACTGTAATCTGCATTCTCTCTTTTGTCCTTCATGCTTGCATTAATTCAACTTGCACGTGTGACTAAAACTTTGAAATAAGTCTTTATTTATTTCTTTATGTTGGTTTTAAGATCTGGACTTTAAATAGTATTGGTCTTGTGTCTTTCAGTTGGCAGCTGCCCTACTACAGCTTCTTAAAGAATTCTCGAGAAGATTACGAGTTAGCAATAGTGAGACTAAAGGCAAACTTCATGTTTCTATGAATGTTTCTAAGCTCTTCCATTACTTTATTGGGTATTTTCCTTAATTGAATTCTCCAATTAATGATGGTCTGCTGTTGCCCATTACTGTTTCTTTTAACTGTGCTTTATTTTACCAATACCCTCTCTTCTTTTGTTTTCTATTTGAAATTATTTTTCTGTTTTAATAGTATAGTGTTATGCTTGCACTCTTCTTAATTTTTCTTTCTGGATTTCTAGAGATTTGCCCATAAATGTTCTCTATTTTTTGATGCATTAGGCAAAGCGTTTTTCTGGTTTCCAATGATCAGAGTAACTGTGTTGCTGCTGTGTGGAATAGTATACCTAGGTTAGTCTATGAATGCTTGCACTTTGCTGTCTGTATGGTGGTTCTTTTGTTTATTACTTGTTGCTCTTGTGTGTTTCCTTCCTCTTTATTTTTCTTCCTTATGTATTTGTCTTTGTTTTCCTGCTGCTCTCACTGGGTTGGCCATATATTTTTCTTTAGATATCCTACATGCATAAAGGAATTTAAGACACTAAAAGTGCTGTTTCACATTTGACTTAACTGGTTCTAGTTTGGGCTGCTACTAAAGAGGTTTTCTCCCTCCCACCAGACACAAGCTGGTGTGACGCTGCTTCTTGTATCAGGTCTAGCAGCTAAGTAGCAACTGCATGAGGAATTGTTTCGTCTTGGTGAACCAGCCTTCTGGAGAGGTATGAGGGTGGGAACACAGGAGAAGTTGCCAAATCAACAGCTGCATGGTCCAGTGCGAGGGAAGTGCATAGGGCTTTCCTGCATTTCCTTCTGTTTACATCTAAAGTGAATCAATATCCAAAGTAACTCCTGCCCTTTTGAAAACAGGGAATGTCATCATTCCTTTTGTGACTTCTGAATGCATCTGTGCCTCCAGAAAAAGTTACGAGTAAGGTTAGCTAGCTCCACTTTGGTTAGGTTTCTTTTTTGTCCTTGATGTTCTTGAGCAAGTGGCAATGATTGAGGTTTTTAGATATCTTCTGTAAACTTGCCCTGAGAGCTGGATACTCAAATGACTGAATTAGTTTCATCTATAATTAGTTTCAGTCTATGATCTTGAAGTAGTAGTGGCAAGAGCCGATGTGCCGTTTTCTATGGTTCCCCCCCCCCCCCCCCCCCAATCCATTGAAGTTTGTTGGAAATATTCCATGCCCTGATGATTGAGAATGAAGTGTTCCACTGAATTTATAGAACTGTCCCTTTATGTAAACTTTATTTGCAGATGGTCATGGTTGCTTTCCCTCTTCAGTGTTGCAATGGGCAGGAGGTAGTATATGCACCTGGGAGGTATGCAGGGAGTAGTTGGCACAGTAAGTCTGGGTGTGGATTTTTTATGAGGAAGGAGAGGAAGACTACTTGAGACTAAAAGATTCATCTAGGATACTGTTGTGGTTTAACCCCAGCTGGCAACTAAGCACCACACAGCCACTCGCTCACCCTGCCACCCTGGTGGGATGGGGGAGAGAATCTGAAGAGCAAAAGTAAGAAAACTTGTGGGTTGAGATAAGAACAGTTTAATAATTGAAATAAAATCTAATAATAATAAATTGTAATGAAAAGGAAAACAATGAGAGAGAGAGAGAGGAACAAACCCCAGGAAAACCAAGTGCTGCAACCACTCGCCACCTGCTGTCCCACACCCAGCCTGTGCCCGAGCAGCGATCGCTGCCCCCCAGCCAACTCCCCCCAGTTTATATACTGAACATGACGTCATGTGGTATGGAATAGCCCTTTGGCCAGTTTGGGTCAGCTGTCCCGGCTATGCTTCCTCCCAGCTTCTTGTGCACCTCCTCGCTGGCGGAGTATGGGAAGCTGAAAAGTCCTTGACTTAGTATAAACACCGCTTAGCAACAACTAAAACATCAGTGTGTTCTCACATTATTCTCATGCTAAATCCAAAACACAGCACTATACCAGCTACTAGGAAGAAAATTAACTCTATCCCAGCCAAAACCAGGACAGATACTCAACAGGCTCTTGGCTTCCATGGAGAGGCCAGATGGACAGAGATTACAGAGCAGAGGCTTGGAAGAAACTGTAGGAGGCTCCACTCTACATACACGTTTGCTTCTGAGCTACACGCTGCAGCCCCTGTCAGCACCGTTGCGTAGCAAATCACTTGAATGAAACCTGTGAAGTTTCTTAGGGGTTGCAGAGGCAGCAGGCAGAATGGTTTTCTCAGTAACAGTATTCAGGAAAAGGCAAAAGTGCACAGAGGACCATGAAAGAGATGCACAGAGTAAACATGATTTCCCAAAAAGGATGGTGAACCAAAGATCTCTTGGAAGTGAGTGGGTAAAGCAGACAAGCAATAAGGACTGAAGTAGGGATTTGGATATTAAACACATGAAGGGGAAAGATTTGGAATGCTTTTATTAATATTTCCATTACATTTATCCCACTGGAAAAAGGCAATAATTTTTAAACAATTTTTTTCCCCTCTTAAATAAAGGCATTTTTTGCTATACCCTCGAAGTGCTGCTTTTTTTGTTGGCGCTGTCCATTCTGCCAAGAGTTAGGCATCAACTGCTCATTAAAGAAGTTGCAGTCTTCTTTTGATATTGTGAACTACTGAATAACTTGGAGACACTGAACTAATCTTGTTCTCTTGCTTTATTTTATGCAACTGGATGATACTCTGTCCAGAAAAACAGTTGCAAGGCACTGGAAGTTTTGAGGCTTACTCTAACTTTGTAAAGGTTTTCTTTATTTTGTATAACGTCTGTTTTCATGGTTATTTTGTCTTCATCCAGTAAGCATGCTTCATAGGAAATTTGGCCTTGTAGGAGTTCAGATGTACTCTCAGAGGCTACTGGCAATTTGTAGTGAAATAGTGGTTGTATCAGAGTTTCTGTTTTCTAACTGGAGAAAACTTATGGCACTTAAAGAACTGCAGCAAGTTTAAACTTACGAAGGAAACAGTGGAGTAACATCACAATCTTCAGAGGAAGGTGCTAGTATTCTGTCAGTGGATTTAAGTTCCTTCTTGAAAATGCACTGCATTTGCAACTTGGGATCTGTTTGTTATTTGGCTACTGAAAACTGCTTCTTTGTGGTGCATACTCTGATCTTTGAGGTTCCTCTATTTTTACAACCATTTCATTTCATAGTTTGTTAATTATGATGCTGGTTAAAAAGCACTACATACTTTTAAAAATTGTTGGGGAACTCTCAGTACATTTTTGAGGAGAGAAATTATATATAGTGAAGGGGTGGTCATTGCGAGCAGGAGTCCAAACTGAAACTAGATTCATGGTGCTGGCACTGATTGAGGTCTTGGAATTAAAAGAATAAAACAACCCCCCAAAGTATTAAAATCAATGAATATAATGTTGGTAGCTGTTTCTTCAGATTCCAATGTTTAGGCAGTAGATGCCCGTTATTATGTTGGTGGTAGGTGTGTAGGAGACTACTGCTCTTGCTTGTTTATTTTTGAAGATAAAAGGTGGGTGTCAGGGGATGCAGGAGGGGGGTAATACTTTTAAAATTTGTGTTATTTCCCCATCACATAAAGGGGGGTCAGAATATTAATTTGGAGCACCAATAAACTTTTTAAATCTACTGTTCCCTTGGTGGCCAATGTAGCCAGTATGTGGCTTCAGTATATGGAAGTATTTTGTTTTGGCACAAAATCCCTTGTGGTGGAGTTGGGTATTGCACGTTGGTTTCCAGATGGTTTTGTATTGCAATGGGGAGACCAAAGCTGGACACAGGACTTCAGGGGTGCTCTTACATGTCCAAACAGAGAAGAAGGATCACTTTGCTGGACCTGCTGGTGACACTTTTGATGATACAGGGGAGGATGCTCTTGGCTGCCTTTGCTACAAGGGCACACTGCTGACTCATGTTCATCTTACTGCCCGCCAGGACCCCTGGGTCCCTTGCTGTAGAGGTGCTTCCCAGAGAGTTGGCTTCCAGACTGTATTGTGGCCCAGGGTTATTCTAGCCCAGATGCAAGCCTGTACTTGTTTTTGTTGAACTTCATGAGGTTCCTGTCAAGCCATTTCTCTAGCTTATCAACATCCCTCTGAACAGTAGCTTTACCCTCCAACGTATTGAGCACTCACCTCAGTTTGGTGTTCTGTGCAGACTTACTGAGTGCACTCTGTCCCATCACCCAGGTCATTAATGAAGACATTAAACAGCATTGGTTCCCCTATGGATCCTTGAAGGTTCCCACCTATTTACTGGCTCCCTGCTGAACTTTGCACCACTGATCATGTGTTTCTGCGTCCAGCAATCCAGTCAATTTTTCATTTACCTTATCATCTACTTATCCAGCCCATACCTCACCAATTTTGTGATAAAGGAGACCATGGGATATTGTGTCAAAGGCCTTGCTAAAGGCAAGGTGCACAGCATCTAAGCCGCCCTCCTTGTCCTCAACATCAGTCACCTCATCATAGAAAGCAGTTGGGTTGGTCGGACATGATTTGCACTTGGTAAATCCATTTTGGTTGTTCACAGCCTTCTTAAGGACTGAGGTGAGGCTGACTGGCATGTATTTTCCTTCCTTGCTGCCCTGGGCCTTCCTTCTTGCAGATCCTATTCTGCTGCCAGTATAATATGAGAAATCATTTATGTTGGCTTTCTGTTGAGCTTTGTCTTTCCAGATTCTGTGATACTGGTTGCAGTACTGCCTGCAGTCAAGGTGCCATTTGACGTTACAGCTGAGAAACCCAATGTGGTTTTCCTGTCTGAGCCCTATGTTATTGTTTATAGCTTTTCTCCTCATTTTTAATAAAGAAAAAAAATATTTTCTTTTTTCAGAGGTGGAGAGGGATGGGGATCTTTTAACTACATTATTTCATTTACCAAAATAACTCCACAAAGATATGTGACACGACTGACTGTAGTTAGAGACAACAGCCTTGATCACTAGGGACAATGTGGAAATTAATTTTTAGTCTTGTTGAGCGTGTCTGTTACTGGAGGACTTCTTTTGGCAATTATGAGAGATAATGTGAATTAGCTTCTTCCACTTGTATTCCCTCACATTTGTAACCTGACCTAATAAGGCAGTTAGAGTCTCTCTTTATATTTAGTCCAGTCTCAGATAAAAATATTATAAAGTTTTGTTGCTAACTTAGTATTTTTAAAGTAACTTTTTAATCTAGATGAGGAGTGTTGCTTATTTGGGAACTTTTAGATTGTGGTATGTACTTTTAAAATAATGAAAAACCACAGTAAAATACTATATTGCATCCAAAGCAGTTTTGTCTTCAAGTTGGTGGGATAACGTTGTAGTTCAGAGGACTCTGAAAATTGTGCTGCAAGTAGCAAATAGGAGATATAATATAACCAATGGATTAAAGAAATAAACAAAACTCTCACGTGACTAATTTTGTAGCCTGAGGAAACCATGGTACTAAAAGATTATTCAGAACTTAATGAATAAATCTTTCTACAGTAAAATTAAGTACTGGATTTTGTGTGTGTGGGTATATATAATATTTATGTATATATGAAATATATATAAACACATATAATAAGTTTAATTCTCAGTAAAAAATCACACACATCCTGCAGATATGTCATTGAAACATATGGTTTATCAGTCTCTTTAGAAGAAACTACTGGTTTTACAGAGTTTGCTTGAGAATAATTATTTGCTTATAGGTGCTTCTAAGCAAGTCATCAAGTGGTAGAAACAAAAATTTTATTCTTTTTCAGTATAAAATTTGAAGGTATTATCTGCTGTTTCACATGTGAGAGTTGTTCAGGAAAAAGCAAAAAAAAAAAAAGGCACAATAACTTCTGCTGCAGTGTGCAGTTCCAAAATGTTCATAATTTTATGGAATTTGTCTTATTTTATACCTTCATGTATTTGTCAGTGCTGTATTTATGCTGTATTTATTATGCTGAGGGAAAGGCTGTGGATGTTGTCTATCTAGACTTCAGTAAAGCCTTTGACACGGTTTCCCACAGCATTCTCCTGGAGAAACTGGCTGCTCATGGCTTGGACGGGTGTACTCTTCGCTGGGTAAAGAACTGACTGGACGGCCAGGCCCAAAGAGTGGTGGTGAATGGAGTTTACTCCGGTTGGCGGCCGGTCACAAGCGGTGTTCCCCAGGGCTCGGTGTTGGGGCCAGTTCTGTTTAATATCTTTATCAATGATCTGGACGAAGGGATCGAGTGTACTCTCAGTAAGTTTGCAGATGACACCAAGTTGTGTGGGAGTGTTGATCTGCTGGAGGGTAGGCAAGCTCTGCAGAGGGACCTGGACAGGCTGGATCGATGGGCTGGGGTGAATTGTATGAGGTTTAACAAGGCCAAGTGCAAGGTCCTGCACTTGGGCCACAGCAACCCCATGCAACGCTACAGGCTTGGGGAAGAGTGGCTGGAAAGCTGCCTGGCAGAGAAGGACCTGGGGGTGTTTGTTGACAGCTGCCTGAATATGAGCCAGCAGTGTGCCCAGGTGGCCAAGAAGGCCAATGGCATCCTGGCTTGTATCAAAAATAGCGTGGCCAGCAGGACTAGGGAAGTGATTGTGCCCCTGTACTCGGCACTGGTGAGGCCGTACCTCGAATACTGTGCTCAGTTTTGGGCCCCCCACTACAAGAGGGATATTGAGGTACTGGAGCGTGTACAGAGAAGGGCAACGAAGCTGGTGAAGGGTCTGGAGCAGAAGTCTTATGAGGAGCGGCTGAGGGAGCTGGGACTGTTTAGCCTGGAGAAAAGGGGGCTGAGGGGAGACCTCATCGCTCTCTACAACTACCTGAAAGGAGGTTGTAGAGAGGTGGGGGTCGGTCTCTTCTCCCAGGTAACAAGTGATAGGACAAGAGGAAATGGCCTCAAGTTGCGCCAGGGGAGGTTTAGACTGGATATTAGGAAATTTTTCTTCACTGAGAGGGTTATCAAGCATTGGAACAGACTGCCCAGGGAAGTGGTTGAGTCGCCATCCCTGGAGGTATTTAAAGGACGTTTGGATGAGGTGCTTAGAGACATGGTGTAGTGGTGGTTTTTGGCAGTGTTAGGTTTATGGTTGGACTCGATGATCTTAAAGGTCTTTTCCAACCTATATGATTCTGTGATTCTGTGATTCTGTATTTGCAAAAACTAAGCACTTTCACTTCATTTCACTTTCTATTTTTGTCAGACTGTTATTGTTTGAAGTTTCTGAGATTTCCTAAAGTAGATACAGTATTGTTCTGTGCCTTTTTTTTTTTAAAGCTAATTCTATCAATTTAACATTGCACAAACTATTTTGCACACAGCAGCTGCTGTGAAATTGTGCGGTATCTACATAGAAGAAATAATGGATTTATTTTAAGAAAAGTAATCATTGTTCATCAGACCTCTTACAACCCATCTTTTTCCACTTTCTCCTCCCTCTAAATATCATGGGCAAGAATGGGTTGCCTTTGAACAGAAGGCTGTGTCTCAAACCATTTATATATAAATAATCTGTATATATATTTTCTTAGTAAGTTTGAACTGATATAGGTAATGGCGTAAATTGGGCAGTATAGTGGAGATTTGAGTTCAAGGAGTAGGCAGCTGCTTATTGCTTTGCAGAAAGGATGCTCAGTTGAAGTTACCACAAGCATGGAACATGAGCTTAAAACTAGAGAAACTTCTTTTCTACCTTCAAAAAGCATAGCTGTTAAGGTATGAAGAAACCTTTTTAAAAATATGTCTTGTGCGACTGTTTCTGCAGTAGCGTTGAGCTCTGTCTACAAGTTTTTAATTAGATGGAACATAAAGAGATGGCCTACTAGATCTGGCTCTTTATGGAGAGAGGCTGATTTAATGTATTTCTGTCAAGATAAATATTGGGAATCTTAAGTGGTAGAAGTTGTTCTAGAAGCAAAGGTGATGATTCTTTAAGTTCATTTAGTGGGATCAGGTTTCTTTAGCAGTGAAAGAAAGAAAAGATTGGTGAAAGGACTTTTCACATAATTCCTTGCTGCAGTTTTAGGCAAGAAGGTAAAAAGTTTGAAATGCTGCGTGAGCAGTAATCACAAATGAAATATGCAATAACAGTTTCTTGACTAAAGAACATGTGAATTCATTATTTTTAGTCATTTAGGAGACCAGACTTTTTTTTTTACTTGATAAAGATTCTGGGGGCTTCCCCCTCTCTCCCCTTTGCCAGTGTTCTGCACTAGCAAAACTTGACATAGATGTAATTTGTTTATCCAGAGGCTGGACATGGAACGGTCTAGATTATCTCATTGGCTTGAATTCAAGCTAGAGTTAGAGGGATTACTTTATTTTCTCACTTTGGGTCACCTTAGGTGATCCTGTCAAGCAATAAGCCTGGCCCTGTTTGGATCACCTAAGGTAATCCAAAATGCTTTGATCCTTTTTGTCTGTTTTCTGTCCGCATGGCTAAACTAGCTTAGATACAAGTCAATATGGATTGTTACAAAGGAAAAGGATCACTTTCTTTGAAATTATATTAAAAATGAGTTTGAGTATGTCACTTCTCTATTTAAGAAAGTGGCTGAAAGTGAGCTTGCATCTCCTGTTTCCCACCGTTATCCAAGATGCTCAAGTGCTTCTTTTAAACTTGACCAAAACTCTGTATCATTTTAAACTAGAATATGATTCAGAGTGGGTTTTAATGCAAGCATGTGATCAGAAAGAGTGTGTGCGTCTGTGAAGGTGGCCTTCACAGGCCACCTTACTATGTTTTTCATAGTAAGATAAATACTTATTCCACTTTCAAAATAAGGTTACGTGAAATGAGGCTTTCTGTCCCCTGCTGATAGTTCTGCTGTATAATAAAATAGCTGTTAGCGCTGAAAATAAATATTAGTAAAATGAAGGTTGGTTTAAAATTTAAAAATCCACTTCTTAGTTTCATGTTGTGATCAGCAATGCTGGCAGAGCAGGTGTGAGAGAGGGAGGAAAAAAAAAAATCTTAACTCTTGAATCCATGCTGAATTTTACTCTGTTTTTTCACTTGAAAAGGAAGTTTAGTGTTGAAAATATTTACCATTTCTGGAAGAACAATGATCAGTGTTAATCAGAAGACTGTTCTTTTTCTTCAGCAGTTTTATTGCACAAACCAATTGTATCAAAATGTAGAACATAATTTTTCTATTTTTATTTTAATAGTAATATTCTGACTATAGCAAGCAGGCAGGTTTTATTTGAGTAATGGGATTTGTTGCTCTCTGGATAAATACTGAAATTGAAGTAATGTGCACAATAGCTTTTAAACTTTTTATTTACATACTGTGCTTCAATGTTATGTACTTTAAGAAATTGTTAGCCTATGTTTTCATTTAAAGGCTTGCACTTTTAAAAATGAACTTCATGAATTGTTGAAACAGTGCAGTAATTGTGGTTTTAGAATATAAATGAAAAGTTACTGCCTGTCCATAAGAGCTTTGTTAGACCACCTTGTATAACTGTGGGGGAGGGTAGGGGAAAATGATCCCAAAAGCTTTTCTGTCTCATGCAGTGTGAGAAGCAGCAGGAGAATCCAAACTAAATACAGTTAGACGTGATTGCACTTGAATTAATCCAACTGTTAACCAATTAAGCCATTTGACAGACAAAGTGTATGTTGAGCGGAAGAGGAGGAGGTGAGGTAGAGAGAGGACAGATGGACTCTTGCTTAGCAGAGGAGAGGAGAGTTTCCAGCCTCTGTAACCAGGAGGGATGAGCAGGAATACTGCACTTACCCAGAAGAAACTTCATTAGCCTGACTTCTTAAAACTTAACATTAATTGTGTAAATTTTTTTATTTAAAAGATGATTAGTGTATATTTATATACTTTAATATTTTAGGCTTGCTTTGGGAAAAAAAAAATCTAAACTTAGAACAATAAAAAAAACCTATATAAAATTCCTTTTTTAAAAAAAAAAATTCCCCAGAATTTTCTTTTGAGTACTGCAGTAATTCGTTGTGTAGGTTCACTGCAATTATTTTTATGTAGTCTGAAGTAGGAATGGAGCTTAGCGTTTTTCTTTGCCTTGGTTTTTTGGGCTAAGGAAGGAAAAGGGCAAAAGGATAAGAAGGAAGAGGTAAAAAGAGACCTTTAGTGATGTTAGGAAATGAGGATATGCAGAATGCTTTTCAAAACTCTGCTTGACATGTCTTTCACTTGATTGCTGTAATTTTGGCAGATAGGAGAATGTAACTACAAAGATGTTAATGGTTTATTTCACAATTGTTAAATATTTCTCCTAGTAGTGTAACATAACAATTTCACTGCAGATGAAATTGGCACTCCAGTTGATACAGCTTTCCAATTTTATTTGTCATGCTAGTGAAGAAACAGTAATTTGAATCCTAAAATAATGTTTTTAATCACTTGACAAAAATGACACTCACCTTAATTATAGAAAGGTTTATACATGAACACGTTCCATTTACACTCAAAATGGAAGTCAAAAGGCAGATGTGTAGAATTAACAAAATTAAACTTGACATCTACTGTTTATGCAATCCTTGACAAATTCTTTTAATGTGAGCCCAGAGGTGGCATTAAATACATTTGGCAAAACGTCATATTTAAAAAAAAAAAAAAAAAAGTTTACCCAAATGGCAAAGAATAGTTTGCTTATCGATGTCTAGTTAGGGGCAGATTAGCTACTGCCATTTAAAAAATATTGATGGGCAAATGTAATTGAATATACACAGTAAAAGAATTGTGGGCAAAGCAGCATGTTTTTGTTTTTAATGACTGTTCTTTTAATGTTCAGATTATTCTGTTGCAACCATTAAAGTTGAAAACAATCATAAATTGCAGTCTTCTGAAGTGGTACGGGCCATTTGGATGCTACAGCTGTAAGACTTTAGTATTCTGCTGAAGCTTTAAGATTGGCAAGTGGATGATTCCAGAGGCCTTCCTGTATGGATGTTCTTTGTTTCCCCTCCTGCTTTCCCCTCCATCTCCAAACTTGAAACCACAATTACTCTGAGCGTGTGGGGGAATCATGAAGAGAGCTGAGTCCCTGGAACAGGAACTCCTGTCTGGAGTGGGAGGATGGTGGCATCCAGAGCCTTGTGAGAGGGAATGCATGTGTCCGCTGTTTGGTGGCAGAGAGGACGATAGGAGGAAAAGGACGACCTGTTGACTGGACTTCTGGCGTAGCAGTGTTTTTGCGCTAAACTAGAAACACTTACATATCTCACTGCCAGTTGCAAGCTAAAATTGACAGCATCAGTTTAAATCGAAACAACAAACCTTTATGTACCTCAGTGAATCATGGAGGGAAAGCTGTTATCAAGGCTGAGGATTTTGCTTAAAGATGGGACATTGGCAAAGCTCTGAAGGCTTGTCAGCTGGATTAAGTGAACAAGAAACCTGTTGAAGCTACTTTAAAGTAAGACATAGTTGTATTTGTTGAAGCTACTTTAAAGTAAGACATAGTTGTATTTGTTACTGGAGTAACTCATTGCTGTTGTGGTTGGTACATTAAATTCTTGCCACAGTCCTATTGATTTGTCTGCAAAATAGCTAATTCATAACTAGTAAATTATATTACGCATAACGGCATGCATACTAAATTATAGTGGGATTTTTTCTTCTCTTAAACTGTTTATTTGAGACTGTCTTTGTGGCCTTAGTACACGGTTTATAAGCAGTGAATCTTGTGGATTTACATTAGCTCCCATGTGAATGGTCACGTTAAGTTGCGTAGTCAGACTTAGCTCAGCACTGTTAGCCATAAGTGTGTGCAACAGGGATCATCAAAATGCTGCATTAGTTAGAAAGTAGAAGCCAAAGAAAGGAAAAGATGCATATAAGCAAGTAAGTTCTTTATGTACTTCTAGTAGTTGGCTGTATACTGTGGAAAAAACATTCAGTGGGAAAAATGGACAAACCCTAGTCAAAACCAAAAAAAAAGCAGGTGTCACTGAGAGGTGATAGTCTTGTTATCTGTAACACCTGAATCAAGCTCATGTGAATATTCACCTTGGTGTGTCTCTTCCACATGATGAGGCTCTTCAGTACCCAGTTTGGGCTTACAGACAGCCCTTTACTTCATTTGCAGTTTATTTTGCTAAAGCAGTTCCATATCATGGGAAGAAAATTACTGTGTGTGAATATGATGCTACATTAGCCCGTTGCAAATATGACCTTACTAATACACTTGCAGAAGTCTTTCGTTATAGGACTTCAGACGTGAAAGATAAGAAGTGGTGATGGTGGGGCTAACATACAGCATCTGTAGTGGTGGTAAGCAAAAGTGGCAAAAACTGGTGAGGTGGAACAGTTGTTGATCAGGAATAAAGATCCTTTATCTGTGTGCGCATGTGTGTATGCATACAGTGTGATAGTTCAGCTTGGAAGTTTGCCCTCCCAGCATAGGGCATGTCAGCTTCTTTTAAAGGGTCTGGATAGCTACTACTTTAAAGCCAGTATTATACCAGCTCTTCAGAAGACTGGTTTGTTCTTTCTGTCAAGAGTGACAAGCATTCACTCTGCAGTTAACTTTAGTAAAGCTAGGCAGAGCTTCAGTAAATCTGTGAATCTTCTAAAAAATTGATGTTTTATTTATAACTTACTTGGGAGTAAGTTGTAAGTAGTGGGGTTTGAATTTAAATACCTGAGCTAGTTCCATACTGACCAGCTGCATAGTCATATTTGTGTAATGTTTGGACTTTCTTTGCTTTTAATGGTTGATTTCGATGTGTTGAAGGAACTTTAAACAAAGTTTTCATTTTTGTCTGGGATTTATACTGCTAAAGTCCCTTTAAGTAGTGTGAAGTTAGGGGAAGTTTTATTTACAGTCAGTCTAAGGGAACCACACTGATGATTAGATCCCTTTGAATGTCTCCAAATCCATAAGACTATAAACCACTCATCTAAAGTATACAAGAATTGGGCCAGTATCTGTTGTACCTACTGCTGTGTACCAAGCTGTGCGAGTTTTAAGAAATCCTATTAAAATACCAAATGAGATTTGAATCTCTGTACCCATATGCTAAATTGCAAAACTAGAGTGTAGGACAAAGGCCACTGTTTTATCTATTAGACTTATAGAACTTTCTTTGTTAATTATGCATTCATCCAACTCTGAATATGCATCCTGCTATCTAGTTTAATTAGGTTTTGTTAAGTCATTTAGAGTGCTTATCCCATATTTAGAACTTAAACTTTTTTGAATAATGCCATTAAGCATACTGATTTTTTTTTTCCACAAAAAAGGACCATGATTAAATATTATCTTCTGTGTGCATATCTTCCTGATGCTTGTAGTGCTCTGCAGAAGTTTTAAAATGTATTTTTGAGGGCATGAATATGAGGAATCTTCTTTGTGTATTGAAATATAGATGTATAATGAGAGCTCATGTCTCTTTCAGTTAATTGTTGTATTTGCCAGTTTTTTTTATCTTGGTGTCCCTCTCCTTGTCTCTCTCCTCCTCACCCTTCAAGCAGTTTATCTACTGCATTTACTTATTCTGAGTCAACAAAATCTTCTCAGCTGTGGCCAAGATTTTTTTTTTAATTTATTGTAGCACCGTTCTTCAACATTTTAGCTGTGTGGACTGTATGGCTAATATCATCTAATAAACAGCTTTTTCAGCTTAAAGAGGATTGAATCACTTGCAATCCAGTTTTTGAATTGCAGCACTTTTAATTAAAACACATAAGTGTGTTGACGAGTGTAATTTTTTCCAGCCTCAAACACCAAGGAACAAGCCAGTATAACTTCTCCATCTCTTGCTAGGAAACTTTAACTAGGAAGAAAATAGAATTTCATCTCAATGTTCCATTAAACTATAATAAACTAGGAAGAATTAAATTATTGTGATGATTACAATTTACGTCTATGAAACAGTCTCGCTTAGAGTTACGATTTTGCTTTTGGGCAGCCTGATCTCTTGCTCTCAGAAAGGAACCGAAGCTGCTTTATCGAGAGGCCTTATTTTATATTATTTTTCCCTGTTCATAGGATTTTTAAAACTTTTTTGTGAGGAAGTTGGTTTTTCTGACTCCCATGCCTAAGATGGAAAGGTGAAATCTAAATAGTCCCTTTAGAGAAGTAAGAGCTGTAGGCAAGGTTCCCCTGTCCTCCATATTAAAAGCTAAAAAAGGGCTCTCTGCAAATATGGTGTTCGATCACTGCTTGTTTTCTAAATGTCAAACTGCAAGACGAGTTTATTTAAATACTTTCTTAGTGTTACTTGTTGACATAGCAGTTGTCTGAGTTCCCATCAGGGTGTCATTTGATTACTGGTAGGAAAGGCGTAAATTAGACAACAAAAAAAGAAAAGTTGAGAACCTTAGAGCTGGAACAGTTTTGGTGGCCTATAAATACTTGTCATCATCGGTTTCACACTCTTGGGACTTGGCTGAAACATGCTTTCCATATTGAACTAGAGACTAGATTGAATTAAATTTATATAATCTTTGTTGACTGCATTGCAGTATTGTGAAGGTCCAAAACTATTGTAGCTCTGTTCAGTCAGGTTTTCACTACCTTGCTTTTTAGATTACCCTGCATATATGTATATATATGTATATACACACTTCTATTTATCTACCTAGATAGATCAAGTGTGTATGTATATGTATGTGTATATGAATGCACTTACGCTGTAACCTATATTGGCACAATAACCTGAATCTTGCTGCTTTTTTCATACTCCTGGTGAATCCACCAGCCCAGCTGAAGTTTTGCCTGCTGTGTTATGTAAGCCATCAGCCCCGAAAGCCAACCAGCCCCACAGATGCTCTTGTGGCTAACTTTAGCTTGCACCACGGGCTTTCCAAACAACCCTTGTCTCCCCCCACTGCCGAAGTGTGCCTGCTAAGCCAGATCTCTTCTAGGAACGTGATAATGCCTGCACGGAGAAAATGTAAATCTGGGATCTCTCTTCTTATATATTAAATTTCCTGATTTTGAAACAGAATTGTATTTAGATATTTCAAAGAATTGTTTGAATGCTCATTATTTCTATGGTAAAAAATTTTTAGAGGTAGCAATCAGTTTCTTAAGTTTCCCTCTCTTTTATTTAAAGGGAAGAGTAAAAGTAAACTTGCACCAAATATTTGGTGCACCTGCTGACTTGCGTGTGACTTGACTGGAGAAAGGAACGCTTTTTTTGGTCTTGCAACTGCTTTGATATAGGGAAGAAATAGTGTTGCTTGGCTGTGGAAAATTACATGTTTAGTTGTGGAAAACAAGGTTGTATTCATCGCTCCCTGTTCTGTTACAAAGCCTGCATTTTTCTTGGAAGTAGTGGAGAATTTCACAGGGGAGAAAAGAAAAAGAGATCTCAAGAAACAGAAGTGCACAAAATGAGAATAGAGAAGAAAAAGAAATGACGCTTTAAAGAGTGATAGTTGCATCTGAAGTGAGAGATGAGTAACAGTATTTGAAAGAAAAATGCTCTAATGTTGGCTAAACTGGACTACTAGCCCACAATATAACTTCATAGTAATACTCCTAAAAAATAAAGATGATTTTTATTTCATCAAGCAAAACTTATGAAATATCTAGTTAAAATGTATCAAGCTTTGTAGAAACTACAAATATTGCTTTGGAGACTTGAAGTTGTACGAATATCATATTAATTATTCCTTTTCCATGTGTTCTCGTTTACAGACCAGTCTTTCCATATGGGGATGGGGAAGTCTTGGCGTTGTGCTTTTTCTAGTAACTTTTGGACCCTTCGCTATATTTTACTTTGCATTTTATATCCTCTGCTTTGTGGGTGGGTAAGTATACTACTTAGTGTTCTGTATAATTTACTATGAAAGTAAAATTTTAATGTGTGTATTAGCAAGTAGTTTGCTCTGAAAATCTGAAGTGACTTCTCTGTAATAAGTATTTCCACATTTGAGCAGCTCTTTATGAGCCAAGTTTTTCTTCTTGAAATCTCAATTTTATCAGAAGTAATTATTTTTTTGCTGTTCAATAGTGCTTATACTACCGTTGCCCAGGCAAGAAAAAAAATTCTGATATAAATAGCTATTTTTTTTTTTTTAAACAGGTGTTGGAGGACAAATACTCACATAAAACCAATGTTAAATTCAGTTCATGCTTTCTATTACCATGTCAGTTCTTTGCCCAGGTACTTACTAAGTAATTATGTCCCCTTTCCTTATCGCAATCTCATTTTCCTACTTAAGGTACTTCATTCATGAGGAAAGTGAGAGGTTGTTTTCCTGGGTGTGTGGAAATGATGCTACATCTTGCTACATCTTGAACAAGTAGATCAGTTCAGCAGCTATAGGCATTTCATACTTTATCTGTAGACAGGAAGGGAGCAAACAGGTGATGTTTTTATAGTCTTTAGCACCATTATTACATTGTATATTATCATGTGTGCCCTGTAACCATTAAAACTTTTAATGCCAAGTCTAAATGTATTAGTGAGATATTCCTCCTTCCTGTCACTCATAAGACTAATCTGCAGGACAGTAATATTTCTAGGCTGTCCAAGACCTGCTTGACTTCTAATGGGGTGTTTGGGCTATCTTTAATATTTTTTTTCCTTCCTTTGAAACACCCTCGTAACCTTCTTATTGGATACAGAACAGAATGTATATATATTCCTGTATGTCTCATCACAAATGTGATAAGAGTTTAGTGGCTAGAATTAGAGCTGCTATGCTTGGGTTTCAACTGTATTAAACTTGGAATTCCATCTCTGAGAAATCAGAATAGTCAGTCATCTAGAGTGAGGATTTAGTTAAAGTAAAACTAACTTGTAAGTAAATGCTTTTGTCTTGTAAGTCTTGATACATGCATAATTGGCATATGTGCCTGCTGTTTGTCCAGGGCAAAAGGCAAAGAGTTCATCCAAAGGGCAAGAGTTTGTCCATTTACTGCTTTGTATTACCACTTCCTTAGTGTTTGCATTATGAAAAAAAATTTGGGATATAATAATTTCTTAAAAACTTATCCTTCCTTCTTGATCAATTTCAGTTGCTTGGCTTTTCAAAGCTAACAGCCAAAGCAGTCTCTCATGGAGTATGTCTGAAGTCAGCTACAGTTTGCCACCATGAGACTGCCTCTAGTGCCTCAGCTTACTCATTCTCAAGTCGGCTCTGATACCTCTTTGCTGTGATTCTTTTGCTGCTTTGGTTCATTTTTGTATCTAGTCAGTGAACATTGATCTTCTTAAGAATAAATTAATCTTGTGGTAGTGTATCTGTTAAAGCAGAATTTGTATCCATCTTCCTATTATGTGTTTCCTTATGTAGATAGATATGAAGTCTCAGCCCTTCCAGTAGAATGTCATTACTTCATCACTTTAACATACACATCTTCTTGGCTAAGGCTGTGATCTGGTCCTTTTTTACACTGTTAATCTTTTTCAAAGTGACACACCTACTTTAAATTTTAACATTCAGCATACAGATAAGTGAGGTGATCCTAACTAGGTCAAATAGATTTATGTCTAAATAATTCTTGCCTGCTTTGTCTTTTTGAATTAATTCCCGTTAAGTTACACAAAATTCTTCATCCTGTTTCTCTTGGAAACAAACAAAAATTAATGTTATGAGGTAACTTTTTCACTTATGATTAGCAATTATATATTATAATATCATTTATATAAATTAAGAAAATGAAAATCTGAGTTTGTGTTGAATATCCTCTTGATGATTTAGGTGAGCATTTGCACTGAATGGTCAGGCAATGTATACCTCTCTAATGCACACAAGATTTTAAATTAGAGAATAAAATGTATTAATTTCTCCTATAGAGGCAGAAGCTCCTGGCATTTCTAGCTTAAAAATGAAAATACTTAGAGGCATCTAAGAAAGCAAGTATATACTTAAATTATTTTGGTAGCATATTAGTATTTTTTAATAAGTCATTAACCTCAGAAATGTCATAACATTTGAGAGAAAACAGATGTATAATGTATAGCTAGTTATTTCCAAGGCTTCAATCCTTTTGAATAAAAGAAGGGAAGGACCTCTCCCCTCCTTACTCCCCCCCTCAACTTGCTGATACATGTTTGAGCTTAAAACTGTTTTTTGGCCAAACCCCCCCACATTTTGGGTGTACTGTTTTCTTTAAAGGAAGACTGAGGTTTCTAATAGAAAAGTGGTAGATAATAAAAAGAAAACCCAAACTTTGTAATAATTAAAAAAACCCCAACAAAACACCCCCCTCCCCAATCCAAAATGTTAGTTAACTTTTAAGCATAGTGAAACTAATACTGAGATTTTTCTAAGCAAGTTTTTGTCCTTGAACTGAATTATGGTGCTGCTAGCACCATTGGTGTTACGATTTTAAAGCTGTCTGGAAGTATCTGGAGCAGAAGAGCAATTAGACCTGCTTTTATTTTTTGTCCTCATATGTCAAAAGTACACGTGTTTGGCAGATAAAGATGGCTGTAAGAGAATCAGAGTATGAAGTGAAACTTTCTTATGCAGTATCAAGTTACCAATAATAATTTTGTGTGTAGCTGTTTTTTTTTTTTTTTGTGTCTCTGTGTGTGTGTGTGTGTGTCCTGGAGTTGTTCAAGTATAAATGACCACCTCCCTGCTTCTGAATTGCTGAGCATCTGGAGTACTTAAAAAGAATGGTTCCCAGTTTGGGAATTAAGACCTTCAAATGGTGTGTTTTACCTTGGTTAGGAATATTATTCTAATTCATATGAGTATCATTTACCAACAGCAATCTATATTAACAGTATGTATTATTTCAGCACGTTTCAAGCCTGGAATAACTTTGTGAGTTCCTGTGGTCACAAATTCTGGGCAGCTAGCCTTTAAATGGAATGCTTTGAAATTTGTGTAAAAAGCTATGTGTCTTTTAGCCATCCCAAGGCTAGTCTGAGCAGCAGTAACTTTGTATTCCTTTTTTTTTTTTTCTTGACTTTTCAAAGGCTACATACTTTGGTTATGCTATAATTGGCACAGCCTTTAGGTTTTCATCTATTTCTTAGTAAAACCAGCTTTATGTTCATGTGTTTTTGTGCCCTAGTGTCACAAGCTGTAAACAAATTATTGCTGTTGTGGCAAGGTTGAACTTTTTGTAATGGTTGCTTTTTCCGTATGCCTTCATTATATCATAAAGAAAACAATAATAAAATTAACTACTGTCCTGCTTAACTATAAGTCATAATTTAAATATCATTGTAGAATTGTGAGGGAAGAATATAATGAATTTATGATCTAACATTCTAAATGGTCCAGGAGTGCATTTATTTAGATTTTATATGCTGAATTAATTAAAAACAAGACAACAACAATAAAAAACCCCAAAAACCCCAACACCCCAAAAACCTCACAACACCCAAAAAACCCAACACCTTGTGTTTCACTTCAGTTATCCTGTAGACTTTTTCCTTGACTCTGTTCTTACGCAGCCTGGCAGGACTACTGTTTTTTTTGGTGTTTTTTTGTTTGTTTGGTTGGTTTCTTTTGTTTTTTCTTTGCAGCTTAAAATAAGTTCCCAGTTGAAAATTTTCTTATTTCTTGTTTACACATATGCAATCATTAGTTACTTACTACATCAGTTTCTTCCTGGTTTGTGTTTTTGTGGCTGATGCCACCATGCAGTGGCATAAATGTCTCTCTATAAAGAATTTATTTCTTCATAGTGTTGAAGTAAAAGAATCTTTGTATAAATACAACCAGAGCAGCTTATGTATGTACCTCTCTTTCCGTGTACTAGTATTTGTGAGCATAGGTAGCATGCCATCACAGGTTCTTCTCATGCAGCAGGCTGTGTAGTATAGACTGTGCTATATAGATCTGCTATGTGATAAGAATATATCAAGACTGAATACAAGACTGGGGAATTTTGTACGTAGTATTGTGTCAGTTATTTTGAGCAGCATGCTACACATTGAAAGAGCACTGTACTAGGAGAGTAAACAGTGATAATTGTCATATATTGTCATTTTATAACTTGCTGTGAAATATTTTCTCGGGGGGGTGGGGGTGGGAGATGACTGTTGTTCTAGCTGGTCTTTCTTTTTCCATTTTAGGGGGTTTGTGGTCACTCTTTTATTTGGAAAAAGCAACTCAGAAAAATACCTTGAGCAGTGTGAACATTCGTTTCTTCCTTGTACATCAGTTGGGATCCCTAAGGTAAGCAGAGTTTACTGGTCTTAACTCCAACATCAGATTTTATAACTTTGAAAATTAGAATAACACTAATAATCAGTTTTAATCTAAGAATTGTACCCATTTCCCAAGGTGAAAGAGCCTGCTCTTATGTTTTGAGTCAGCTGCAATGTACAAGTGAAATGCAAGACTTTTCCTTTTTGAAATACAAGCTTTTTAAGCATTTATGGAAAGTTTGTTTCAAGTATTGTTTCTGGCTTCATTATGAGAAATGAGTGAGATATAACTGGCTAATGTTATCTGTGAGGGAATTACTAAACCATTCCTTTCTAGACTACTTGTGTGTGTTGGTTTTTTTGGGAGGGAGTGGTAGCTCCTTCTTGCTTTTCTTGGAAGATTGTCATGACTATTTAGGATTCTTCCATCACTGGATCTGTAGTCTCTCTAGTTATGATTCTTTTGCTTGTTTGTGGTCAGAAAGTTGCTTGCCTAACTAAGAAGATTAAACTGTTAATAAAGTCTAGATTTACAGTACTTCAGGGATGTAGAAGTTATCTTTGACTATCTTTAAGACCAAGCAAAAATCCTGGAAATGCATACGTAAATGAGGAGCAGCAGTGGGATCCCCTTTTCAACTCTTTTCTCTTTTTCTGAATTGTTAACAGACACATCATTTGGTTGATGGACCTAAATTCAGGGTCCCTAACTGGACAAATCTGCATCTGTTTAGTACAGAATAAATTCTTAATAGCCAAGATGTAGAATTTCTAGGAATTCCTGGTTTATAAACCAATACGTCTTGGCAGCT
Organism: Mycteria americana; assembly: GCF_035582795.1. Taxonomy (NCBI): domain Eukaryota; kingdom Metazoa; phylum Chordata; class Aves; order Ciconiiformes; family Ciconiidae; genus Mycteria; species Mycteria americana. Next base: position 34,042,436 of record NC_134366.1, on the reverse strand, counting down.
CAGAAATTTAGATATATCTTGGCCTAATCTGTTTGTACTCATCAGAGTAGAGAAAACACTTTAACCCAAAGATTGCTAGTTATGTTATATTTAATCTCACAACTGTTTTGACTGAAGCATGCTGCCCTTTCTAGCTGTCAGGTCACTACACTTCATGTTGTCTATGGGGGGGGGGGAGGGGGGGTGTTCAACTTTCTTATCAGTAGCATATACAAAAAATTTTATTTTGTGATTCAGCAATATGTTTTCTAATCACAGAACTTTTTTTTGTGACTGGTTCATAGCTCAGTTGTTAAGTGGCCTTTTCACTTAAGTCTTTGTTGAGATAAATCTAGAATTTAAGTATATTCTAAACTCTAAAGTAATGTCACTGGTCCAAATGAAAAATATAAAGTTTAAGGCTGAAAAAGGGCAAGTCAGCAATCAACTAATAGTTCTGTTCCATTAATGAAACCTCATTTTAGGGGACTAAGGTTCTTGGTGCTATATAGACTTCAGTGCTTATATTATATGGATTGTGGAGTGTTGCCTATGTCTCATGTTTTGAGAGCAGATTTGCAAGAAGTTTTTCTGTCTTTTAAATTTCCTCTACATTGCTGAAACTTTTTTTACGTTAACGTTACTTCTTTGAGCTGAGTACGTACGTGTGCTCTGGTTGCTTTATAAAAGAATAAAATTTTGTAGTTTGGTTTTTTTTTTTCTGTAATCCTTGCAAATTCAGTAGTTTGACTTCTGATTTGAGTGTGGATTATTGACACCTCACTTTTCACAGCTGACCTATCTTGACTAATCTCTGGATTTAAGTTTTGTAGTGCATAAGGTATTTATTTTTAGCTGTCTTACAAATGCTGTTTGAAGTTGTTCTCCAACTAAAATCTGTTTGCCTTCTACAATAGCGTTTTGTATTTCTTTTTGCCACTGTATTAAAACAGCATTAGCCAGTTTAGCTGAGCTTTTCAGTAGCAGTGCAAGAACCAAAACCAAATGTGTGGTTTGCTTGGGATTCCTATTAGCCATTTCTGTATTAAATTTCTGCTGACTTATCTTTATTGGAAAGTAATGTTCTTAACTTGAAATTGTTTTGATGTTTAAAACCATTGTGGCCCTAAGTGGTCTTGAACAATGAATATTCTTTCAAGTGGCTAGTGGCTAGTGTATAGATTATGCTTCTTCCATGAACCAAGTGCAAACTGGTCACCTCAATATTAAATTCTTTCATGATACTGTGTTTTGGGAAGTAATCTGATGATACAGGTTCTTTATAAGAAACTGTTTTCCCCAAAGGCAGTCAGTTTTATTGATTGTTTTGAGGGTTTTTTGTTGTTTGGGGATTTTTTTTTTTAGGCTAAGATGAATGTTCAAATGCTTGATTTTAAAGACATTAGTTATAATTCATAGCACCAAAATTATGGATGGAAATAAAGTGTAGAATGTACGAGACTGTAAGTTACAACACAGGATTTGGTGCAGATAGGTTTCCTTGGTTGCCACTTACTATATTTATTAGCGAATACGTATTGAATGCCTCACATTAAGGAGAAATAGTTACATAAGTTTGATGGAAGATTATTTACCTTTCAGCTATTTTTTTGTTTGTTTGTTTGTTTGCATACATGCAGGGAGTTTTAAAAATTAGGATTAGACTTGCTTTTCCTTTTGCAAGTCTGCTTTATATAACTTTTGTGTCAGGAATGTACTTGATGATGCCATAATGTACTGGCTCTGAAAGATACACAGTTGTCTGCAGGTTTATATTAAAATAATGTTGAATGAAAGGCAGGTTTAGAGCCTTCTGAGCTGTTAACTGGAATGCCATTTTCAATAAAAATTACAGCTCCTGTCCAACTTTAACAGAAGTGTGGAATGTCCAGTTATTATCGTAATTGATGTCACTTTGCTTCGTCCAAAACACAAGGAGTTTCTGTAGGCTGGGTACAGTACTGCCAAATTACTATAAGATAAGTTGTTATCACTGTTATAAGTGCTAGTTGCATATTTGATCCCTGACTAGTTTCTGAATCTCTTTGTTTTGAGTCAGTTGGTCATATGCTATGTTATGGATTTGATGCAGAAGCATAAATCCCCTGTGTCTTGTCTGCTCTTGAAAGCCTGTGACCGCAAGTATGTGATTTGGGAAATAGTGGCATTTTTCATATTTAACAGTTACCTAGCATAGTTTCAAAAAAGGACCTTAGAAATATCTCTTAGTGCAGCAAAGCAAAAGTCTGAAGTCTACTCGGTCGCTGCAATTATGTCCTTGTGGAGCCTGGGTTTCTTTACTCTGTGCTGCATCTCACTTTGTGGAGTGTAGGTCCCACGTTCCTCATAAGTGCTTCCTACCTGCTTAAAATGAAGTAGGTGTAAAATTTAAGAATAACAAGTGATATTCTTTTTTCCTACCTAATGATTTAAGACTGGTAGAGTATGTCAGACTAATATTGTGTATGAAGTGACAGTTGAATAGGACAGTTTTCTTCATGTGAGTTGAGTCCTTCCTTTAAGTCTGTCTTCTAAGTCAGTGTCTGGAAGGCCAGGCTTAAAACCAGCAATGCTTTCCAAGTGAGCACTATGGTCAGCTGTTGTAGCTGCAATGAAATAAAAGCACATATTCTGAATTTTAGAAGGCTTCAGGCATATCAAAGGCAAATGAAATTGTACTGCATGTATGTAAACATTTCACTGGGGAAAAAAGAATATGAAACAATGGTCTAACCTCGTAGTTGGCTCTACTTTGAGCAGGAGGTTGGACAAGACGACTTCCTGAAGTCCAGACCCAAACCTGAACCCTGTGAGCCTATGAACATTCAGATTTTTACCAAGTAACCTTGGGTATTCTTTGTGTGTCCCTCTCTCTCTTTCTTCTGACTGCTGCTTTTTTTGCTGCTGCTTTTTCTTCTATGTTTTCCAAATGTAGTTTTATGCATGCACTCCTCAAACTTCAAAACTCTCTTTTAACAATTTTTGGCAATTTAAACTATGCTGTGCTTAGTAAAAATATTTAATCATTCCATTCTGTATTTTTTTTGTATTTTTGACACTGTCAAGACAAAAATATATTGCAAATTCATTACTATATAGCTGGAGTGTTGTTTGAATATGAGTCAACTTTATTCATATTAAAGTAGCATTGAACTGTTTCCTTGTCTTGAAAGTTAAAAAATATACAGAATTTTGCAACAAAATACTTTTGTGTTGTGATACAGAGTTGGTTAAGTAGGAGGAGGAATGTTTTCTGGCATCAGGTATTTCTCTGCCATTCATTGTTAACTGATTTGAATGAGAGATACTTAGGGAGAGTCATGTAGAATAGAAACACTGGACATAGGGTTTATAATTTTTTTCGGTTTTGGCAGTTCTTCTGTGTTTCTGATAGTCATAACTTTCTCTCTAGATCAAAGAATAAAATAATTTGATTTTTTTTAACAACAGTGTAGGTTGTTGTGTTATTGTTTCTGTGAAAATAAAGGGGTTTATTGCAGATTTCATCTTAAGTTTGTAGAAAGACACTGTGTTAGTCCCCTCAGAGAAGCAGTGATAAAGGGTGTTCTTTTTCAGTATGTCACTTGCCAAAAGTCAGCTCTGATGAAGTAATTCCTGGAGTTAACTGCTCTGAGTTGCAAGTCCTTCTATAAAATAATTTTTTACCCCCTCATCAATTACTTTTTAAAGACTTGTCTGTCAAGTAGCAATGGTAAAAAAGAGTAATTTCTCTTCTGGCATATAGAATAAACTGAGATGGATAAAGAAACTGAGAGAAAAAAAAAACCAAATTGAACAATTACCTGACTGAGGTTGCACAAGAACTTCATAATCAAGTATGGAACTGGGGTCTTACCCACAAACTAGCTTGTGCTGCTGTTGTGTGTCGTCTGTGTTGTCCCCGTCCCCCCCCGTCCCCCCTTTAATAACTATTTGAGTTTTATTTCCTTCTGATCTAGTATTATAGCAAACTTGCTCCTTTACAGTAAGCAAAAAGTAGGTTTTCAGGTTAGTTCCTCACCATTATTTACTATATAGTGAAAAATACAGATATTATTGTTGCCCAGAGAGGTGGTAGATGCCCTATCCCCGGAAACATTCAAGGTCAGTTTGGACAGGGCTCTGAGCAACCTGACCTATTTGAAGATGTCCTAGCCCATTGCAGAGGAGTTGGACTAGATGACCTTTAATGGTCCCTTCCAATCCAAACGATTCTATGATTCTATTATTATATCTTATCTACTCTATAAATGTAATAGTAGGGAAAATGTTGTATAAAGTCGTTATTGGAAGTGTACATATATCATAAACAGTAGAGCTGATTTTTAATTATAACTAAAACCTGTAAAGTTACATTTCCTAATCTCTTTCAAGTGCATAGAAGAAATGAAACGTGAAGCCAGACCTATTAAGATTGACAGAAGGCTGACAGGTGCAAATATCATTGATGAGCCTTTGCAACAGGTAAGTTCTAACCAGGACTATTTAACGTATTTTTATTTTTGCAAGTGTTGACTACATAATTTTTAAGTAGTTCAGAGACAAATAGAAGTTGAGAAACTTTATCATATTTGAGAGTGGTAAGTGAAAAAACATTGAGGATGGGCCAGGATATTGGGCAATATTTAAGTCTGTTTTTTGTATATTATAGTTTCTCAGCATAGCGGTGGTGAATGCACGTAAACCAATATGAAAAAGAGGTTTCAGTATGTGAGTTGTATTGTTCCACTCACAATTTCACAATGGTAGGGGGAGTATGGTTCACTGTGTTAACCTTTTAAGAAGACTGCTGTTGCGTTATGAGGCACAAAAAGCTAATTTATATTTTGTTGTCTTTTGTTCATTAGTTCATCTTTCTTTTTTCCTTTCCAATTTCAGGTAATCCAGTTTTCCCTGAGGGACTATGTGCAGTATTGGTATTACACACTAAGTGATGATGAGTCGTTTCTTCTGGAAATCAGGCAGGCTCTTCAGTATGCACTTGTTCAGTTTTCTGCCAGGTAAGATTATTTGTATTTACATCAATACACTGTCTAAGCAAGTGGACAAATACCTCTGTGGATTGTATGGTAGTAGATAAATTATTAAGTTTATCTATGGGCATAGTTCAGTGAATTTAAAGAAAGAACATGTACAAGTTCTCAGATCATGATCTGAGAACTACAGTCTTTTGCTGCTCCCTAAAGGAGTGAACAGAGATGATGTTTGTAGTCATGGTCTTTTGCAAAATGTCTGTTTCAAAATTTTGAGTAATGTCTAAAATTACTGAATAGCTGTTTTTCCGCAACAAGCATTCAAGCATTGGGTTGCATGAATCATCACATTTTTATATGCAGGTCTGTTTCATATAAACAGTAGGGCTATGCCCAATGTAAGTCAATCTGAAAGCCTTTAATTCAAATACCTGTATCAGCTCAGATAACTTTTAAAAGTGGTCTTGCTTTTCAATATGTAAGAACAATGAGTATTTTCAAAGGAATAGTAATCTGGGGAACGAAATGTTATGTCACAAATAACTCTATTTTTTTAAAAATAATTAATTTGTTTCAGAACAAATGGATAGTTTGTTAATTGTCCCATGTTTTTTCTGCTGTTGCTTAATGAAGTAGCAGGAAGTCAGGGAATTTGTCTAGGAAATTCTTTATCTTCTTTAGTATGGCTGATTTCTTAGCCAAGGTACCACATACCTTTATATCCAACTTCTTTATTAAGTAATGATTTCAGGTATTCATCCCACTGTGCTGATTGTTATCTGTTTTCCCTTCAGAAGAGGTTGTGGGTCACCTAAATATAATAAACTTCTTAGCAATATTGAGGTGGTGTTATCCTCTCCCTCTATTGACTTGAAAATGCAGGGCAGTGTGCTTTTCTGGCAAGAAAGGTCAAAGATGGAGAGCTAGGTTTAATGCTAGGAAAAAATCATTATAATAAAATCTTATTGATTGTGAAATAGTGGAAATACTAGGAAACAGTGTTGGAAATATTGAAAACTAGGCTAAATAAACAGTACATTACAGCAAGCAATCCTATGCTTATGTGAAATGGACCTGGCTGCCCAACTGTGGTGATTTTGTCTATTTGGTGAAGCTACTTCATTGAACAGTATCAAGCACTGGGTTTCTGTTAAAGCAGGTCAAGTTATAGCCAATTTAATTTTTTTTCCTGCAGTACTATAGCTCTTCAGAAATAGCCACTGCTCCTGTGCAGTTGTGTTCTTCTGTACAAATCAAATCAGTTTCACAGGGCTGCAGCAGTTTGTTGTTGTTAAGAGAAAATGATCTAGTGTATTTATAATGATTGTAGTTGGATATAGCTGTAGCAGTCTTAGATTAGTACCATCATCCCTAATTTCATATACCCTGTGAGCTTCTGGATAGAAATGAGTACAGCGGGATATTTTTTTTTTCCTTGAGAGTTGAACATTTGGAGTAATGATGTAAGGCTGCCACCTAGTGTATTTATATGATTTGTTGGTTGTGCAGATGGTGGAGCTGGATTATTGATGGTTTTGGTTGACTGCCCTTTGACACAGCTCCGCTTCTTATTTCCACACCTAGATTTTTGCAGTAGGCGTCCCTCTCTTCGAGTTCCTTATTCCTTTCTCTCTTTTTGAGGGGGAAAAAGAGCAAGTGAGGGAATAAAAACAAAAAAGAAAGTGTTGTAGAAGGATTCTGCTGTAACAAAGTAGGTATCTGAGAGAATTCAGGTAGTGGAATACTTAAATGCAGAGTAAAAGCCATCACTAACATCTAGCTCATTAAACCTGTAACTCACAAGTGCCTTTTTAGTTTGACTAGTAAGGCAATGGACATCACAAGAATATCTTTGCATCTTTTTCATATCACTAATGAAATGGTTTTATGCAACTCTAACAGTGACTATTTTCTGATGCAAATCTATGTGCATTGTTGGAGGTTCATGCTAACAACCTCTCATATAAGCTGTGGAATCAGTTGTTGATAATATTAGGTTGCTTGTAGTTTCAAATGAAATGTGTGTTTTCTCACTCATGCATATACTGCAAATTCAGAAGAAAATTATTTTGTTTAGGTGCCTTCCAAAACGATAGACAGTATGCCTGGAAAAGACCTGGGGAGTATTTTATTTTTAGATTGTAGATTCTCGTGGACTGTTTATATCAGGGTTTTTCACAGATATTTGACAATATCATGAATCAGAACACTATTGTTGGATATTAATGTTGACCATAAAGTAAATCAAGCATAAATATTAATGTGGTGTGAGAGCGGTGTTTTACAATATTTTACTTGTTTTCAGTGAATAGGCAATTAGGAGACTGATTTATTTCTTTGCTTTTCCATGTTTACTATCAGTGTGGTTCTTGGCAGGGATGAAGGAGAAGTAGAAATTTATTATTGTTCTTTGTAGTCAGGATAAAATAATTCATTTTCATGGATGCCCTTTTCTGATAGGTCAAAGGAAACAGACTGGCAGCCTTATTTCACTACACGACTTGTTGATGACTTTGGCACTCATCTTCGAGTTTTCAGAAAAGCTCAGCAAAGAATAGCAGAGAAAGGTGATCAGATGAAAGGTAATGATTTAAATATTTTTTGCTTTGAGTCTGAGTAGGCAGGTTTCTCACATGTGTGAAATATAGTTAGTTTTATTTTATAATTCAAGGTTACTCTCAAGTTTCTGATCTTTACAAAAAAGTATGTTTTGTTTTATTTTCTTTTGAATAGACCAAGCTGAGGAACTTGTAGATACATTCTTTGAGGTTGAAGTTGAAATGGAAAAAGAAGTCTGTCGTGATCTAGTCTGCACTTCTCCCAAAGATGAAGAAGGTCTCTCAATATTATTTTCTGAAGTTATTTTAGTATAGCAGGCTAAATTAAAATACTAACGATTGTGTTGACAATATGAAATATATTGAAATCTTAGCGTGTGACTTTCAAAGCTATACTATAATTATGTACATATGTAGCTATTCCTCTTTTTGTTGGAAGAATTTAAGGTAGAAATATGTTTTCTGGGAGGCAGGGGATGGCTTTGCACATTCTTACTAATTTTTGTTAGATCTGCCTTCCTTATCACTACTCCATAGTCTTCATTAAAAAAAAAACCAGCTTATCTTTTTGGGCAAAGTGTGAAGGAGGGGAAAAAAACCCTGTATATGTTAAATAAGGAAAATATATTGGAGTTATTTTTGGGGGGTTTGGAATTTGGGTTTCTTTTGTCTTGGTTTTGAGACTCTAGATCTGTCTCGGGTTTACATCAGTGTTGCTAATATTCAGTCTGAAAGGTGTTACTGTGATGCTTGGACTATAAGAATATATATGATTGTGTATTTGAATTTCATTTTAAGGATTTATCTGTTGGTTTTTATATCAGATAAGATGAGAAATAACATAAAATTGTGCTGAGGGGTTTTTTTTTTGTTTTGGGGTTTTTTTTGTTTGTTTGGGTTTTTCTAATTTTTTTTTTCTCCCTCTCTAGGATTCCTAAGGGATCTGTGTGAGGTTTTACTGTATATATTGCTACCTCCTGGAGACTTCCAGAACAAGATCATGCGATACTTTGTCAGGGTAAGTACGGACTCTAAAAGCCATCGCAATTCTTTGGTTTAATGCCATCAAAAATTTAAGATCTGAGCTGCTGCTCTTACTTTGTTTTGTAGAATTGATCTAATTTAATATTAGGTTATTTTAAATGCAGTACAATCTTGAAAAGTATTTAATAGCAGAGAACAGTTTGTGTGAAGTATTTTTGAAGTTTCTTTTAGCTCTAGCAACATTAGAAAAACATGATAAAATGGACGTTGTTTTTCTTGAGATATTAACATCTAATTTTAATTGGAAGGGAATGTGCTAGTGCCTTTTGAATGTTTTCTATAATTACACATTTTTTATTTAGCCCCTACACAGTGATTTTTAAGTTGTTGCAGTTGTATTAGCTTTATGAATAAATGTATAAAAATGATTTATTATATTTTGTTTTTCAGGAAATCCTCTCCCGAGGAATTCTTCTTCCATTAATAAACCAGCTCAGTGATCCTGATTATATTAATCAGTATGTCATATGGATGGTAAGATTTATAATGTTTAAAAGGAATGATATTTCCAGAATATGGTCATATAAAGCTTTACTTGTGTTTCTTGTAATCATGGCAGATATCTCTCTGATAGAAAAGTTACCAATGGATATATTGGCCGAGATAGTGAACTTATGACTGCTGTACTAAATTTTATTCTGTCCCTCTCCCTCTCTCTCACTGTATTATCTGTACTCTGTGTTGTGGTGGTTTGGCTAAAGTTGGCTGACTGAGGACAGATGTATGGCAAAGTGTAAAGCTGAGTCCTTTGACTGTTTTACTTAGCTATTGAGGAAGTACGGCAGTAACCCTGGAAGTTTTTCTTCCTTGACTCTTTTTAGTCAAAGTGTGTCCTTTAAAGCTTAAGATGCCTCTAGAATGAAAAGTAGTAAGATTTCCCCCCCACGCCCCTCTACCCTGCTAAGGAATCTCAGGGTGGGGTTTTTTAGGGATATTTGTGGTAACTCTTAATAATTTAACGGAATGGAAAGAAACAAAGTCTTTACTTCAATATCTCTCTAATGCACCCACAGAAAAAAAAAGACTTTTAAAGAAATAGTAAATGTAGTAAAATTAACATAAATAGAATATTCACACTTTAATTAACGTTACTGATCTTTTGCGAAGAAAGTTGAAACTTATTCTTATAGTTTATTATCTTTTGTAGGTCATGAGTCAAGTTTTAATTTTTTTTTTCCTTTCCCCACGTTCTCTCTACATTTATCCATATATTTTAGTCTCAGAGTGTGCATTCAAGTATGATGCTGAAAACACCCTCAGAGTTGACAGTAAAAATTCTCACATATGGAATGAATTCAAGTGTATGTGTACAATGTTTCATTCACTCTGGCCACCTTCATTTTATGTAAAAGTTTGCACGCTGCTTTTCTTACAGGAACCTAGCTTTAGTATGAAAAAATACTGCTGCTCATATGGACCAAGCTTTTTAATTTTTGTTTCCTCTTTCCTCCTGTGCATGTTCTTTATTTGTAACTTGGCCTCATTCTTTATTTACAGAGCACTGCCCCCGGCTGTATCCAAAGATAGAATTCTGAGGTTTTTATAAAGCTTTCTGTTATGATGGTGATGTCCCAAATATTAGTTTTCATAATTGCTTTCTGAGATGAGGAAGTAAATGTGCTGGGGGAAAGATAAGGAAGAATAAATGCTTTCCAAAATTTAATACAGGTCTTATGAAATGAAGATTGTTGCAGAAATTAAGGTCAAAAGTAGAGATGTCTCAAATTCTGGTTCCTTTTGGAACTAATTGACTATATGTCCTATTGACATATAGGAACTAATATGTCCTATTCACATAAAATCAGATTTGAACAAAAAAACTTGATTTCTGAAAATGAGAAGTTTAATTCCATGTTTCTAGGCACACCTTAGTTCGAACTAATTCTCTTGCAATAAAAATATAAAGCTTCAATATGAAATTAGTAGTTAATCCAAACTTGTCTCTTCACTGTGAAATTCACGTTTTACAAAATGGTTGAAGTTCAAGTATTGCTTTTACTTTTACTATTTACTATTACTATTACTATTAAAAGCAGATTTCTAGGAAGATTTTCCATTAACTTTGGTCAAGGGTATCCACTCTTCATTCTCTCTACTTGTGCAGCTCATTTCAATGCACTTCTGCAGTGCAGACAAAGTATTACATTTCCATATCAAAGTGAGCATTTATAAAGGACATGGGTGAAGCAACTTGTTTTTGGCTTCAGATGGTAAAGACAGCATTAGAACTCAAGCCTCTGCACCTGTGTGCACATGCTGTAAAGCTGCCAACCTTCCCCTGATCTCCATGCTGCGTTCACAACACAGTTCCCAGTGATCTTGGCAGCACAGCAGGCTTCCTTCACTTGTACAAATTCCTTTGAGTCCCAGAGCAGGTTCACCCTGTGCCAATACTGGGAAAATAGTATGTATTGAAATAGCTTAATAGTATTTACAAAGGTTATTTGAATTAGGGTTTCAGAGAGGATATTAATTCAGTCATTTCCGTCTTTTTTTTTTTTTTTTTTTTCTCCCCAGTAGGTTATGGTTACGTTGTAGAATGTTCTAATTCTTTTTGTAGTTCTGTATCTTAAGAAGCCATTACACTGGGAACATGTACACTTACAGGGAACCCTGACAAAGCTGAAGCCTTTTCAGTGGTCTCACCAGTTTCTGCCAACTTAGCTAAGGAGATGGGTAATAGCAGAAGAAGGTGGATTGAGTTTTGGACAAGATCTTTATTAAGTAGGTTAACATACTTTCCATGTGTCTTTGTTGTACTTCCTGAAAACAGAAAATGATGGTGTGAAATAGGTTTTGACTGTGTGCATGCTTCCTCTTTCTTGGTCCATGTACAATTTTAGTATCAAGAGGAGAGTTTAGAAGCATCAAAGTGTTTTCAAAATGCCACTTTGCAGTGCTGTGTCAAAATAATTCATTTAGTGAAAAATCACATCATCTGCTTTTACCTGTTTTGCATTATTCACACTGTAAAATTTTCTGTTTCAGATTCGTGATTCCAACTGTAACTATGAGGCCTTTATGAATATTATTAAATTAAGTGATAATATAGGAGAGTTGGAAGCAGTGAAAGATAAAGCAAGTGAAGAACTGCAATATCTTCGATCTCTAGATACAGCAGGAGATGGTTGGTACTGTATTGTTTTACAAAATATGAAATGCATTTGCCAGCATGATCTCTGAAGAACATTAAAAAAATTTAGAAAATACAAACTCTGATGCAGCATAGTATAAAATATTTTATTTTAAAAAATTATACGTAAATTGTTAAAACTTGAATCTTCTTGTGTGTTGAAAAACAAGTCCTTTTTACCATCTGTGTCCTTTTTTTTTTTTTTTTTTTTTTTTTAAATATATGTAGTGAGAGACTAATTGGTTAGATGTATACTTCCACTGAATTGAAACTTGCCTGACTGGTGGTTCTGAATTCAATAATACTTTAGGTATTAATGGGTAGTCAGTTGACAGCTGATCTGAAAAAGGAAAGAGAAAAATATTTCTTCCTTTTCACTTTCATCAGTAAGGTATTTAAACTGAAAAAAACTCTTCTCTTCAAAGCTGATGTGTTTTGTGTGTGGTATGTTACTTTTTGTATGATCTTTTTAGAGCATTTCAGAACAAGAGTTCATTTACTCATCTGCATTGCTTAATCTTGTTTGGTTTTTCTTTCAGATATCAACACTATAAAAAATCAAATAAACAGTTTATTATATGTTATTAAAGTATGTGATTCAAGAATTCAGAGATTGCAGTCAGGAAAAGTAAGTATTTTAGAATTATTTTAGTGAAGTTGCAAATGACTTACTAGTTTGGTCTAGCTTTTTAATTCTTGTGTTTTGAAACACAACTTGAATCATGCAGTTACAGGAATACATTATACAACTGAAGTGAGTCTTGTATTTGCAGTTTTAGTATGCAAAAATTTTCTAAAGGTGCACATGTTTAGAGTTTTTTGGATTCTGGCTTTAGCAGTTTAAGTATGTCAGTACATCCTAAAACTATCCTTACCTTCTCAATACAAGAGTTAAACCAAAATGTTGCATAGAGGCAAAGCATCTTTGTATTTATACACCTAGATTCAGTTCTTTTTCGCTGCTCCTTGTGTGCCTCAAGCTTAGTCTTTGCCAAAGATCTCTTTTCTTGTTGATAAAGGTAACGCTGATTATTTTGCAATGCTTTGTAGACTCCATGTATTGCCTTTCGTCAGACACATTTACCTCTTTAGTTCAATGAAAAGCCAAAGGCAAACTGGATGTTAAATTGAGAAGCTAATGTTGTTCTGTTTGCTTGTTTTATATTTTGTTTTATATTTTAAGGCTGACAGAGTCAGTATGGTTGACTTCGGTTAGTTTCTTGACTCTCTTAATTGAACCTAGATGTGGCTGCAAGATAATGTGATCTTGTGCGTACTGACTGTTAAAATGTTTAAGTATTCTACAGCTGGATCCGGAATCATTACTGTAATACCAAGAAATGTCATATTAACAGAAGAAAGTTGGGAAGAGATTAATTTCAATTGTGGTGACCTGCACCCAATCAAATTCTGAAATTAGTTCATTTGGTTAATTCATGCTGCTGTCACCGTTGGGACAGTAGCACCGAGGGATTTGGGCTTAATTTGACCTGTATAGTATTACAGTAATGGCAGTGTTAAAAGCCAGCTTCCTAGGTGGCAGAAATCATCCATGTTGAAGGCAAATAGTGATGAGAACATGACCTTATGATCTTGATCTTCACTTATTAGGGATTGTGAAAATAACTAACCTTTGAGAGGCTGCTTTATTACCTAGAATGTAAATTACTTTTTATTACATCTGCTTCGTGGTAAGCAGAAGTTTTAAAAGGTAATTTAAAAAAAAAAAAGCCTATGAACATGCTGATCTGTGTCTTACAGGAAATAGATACTGTGAAACTGGCAGCAAACTTTGGAAAACTTTGCACAGTCCCTCTGGACCATATTCTGGTAGACAATGTTGCACTACAGTTTTTTATGGGTAAGTGTTAAGTTATCTGATCTTTTTTATTTATAAAGGATGTGCTAACTCACAGGACTGTATACTTGAAATCGCTAAATATAGGTGTATACTGAGAGCTAAATGTGTATAAGCCCCTTGCCTGAGGGAACCAAAACCTTTTTTGCAAATCAGTCCGTAATTAACTGTTCAGAACACCATATGTATACATAGTACTTCTGAAAGCTTGTATCAAGCTTGTTTCAGTACCGATTGCTCTGTAAGACTGATCTTGCAGTGTTTCTTAGTCTGTCAGTTAACAAGTTTGTTCTGTTTAGAACAGAATCATTGCAAGAATTGCTTAGAGGTTTATGATTGGAATGACTCTGAAACTTATCACAATCGTTAGTCTTACTTTTGCTGATCTCACTGAAGCTAACAACTATAGATGTTAGATTGAAGTTTAGAGGATTGCAAGGCTACTAAAGGTTGTCTGAGAAGCTAAAATACAGCAGTAATTTATGTACTATTTTAGGTTTATCATATAATCAAGAAATTGATAGATGGATTAAAGTATAATTCTTTTTAATACTTTCCAATGCTTGACTCTCTTCTGTGAATTAATTGAGCTGCTGATGGTCATCACAAAGAATATTGATTAGTTTTGTTGGTGGTGATAGTCCTTTTATTGCAGTAGATGTGCGTGATTTGTTAGAATTCCAGTTTGAACTTCCTCTCAGCTTGTATCATGCTGTACAAGCCTGTTATATCCACACAGTAATGATGGATTCACTTTTTACGTGTGCATTTTAGGATTCAGTGCTTAGTTCCTAAACTCTGCTCCCAATTTTGTTTACTTATTATGACCAATATGTATATAGTACTTTTTATTTTTTGACTCTAGATGACAAGTATTCCAGATGTATAACCAGATCCTGGAGTTCCATATGGAGTTAACATCATAGAGAATTCTTATTCTAAGATGCACAACAATAACTATGGTTGTGTGGTGGCTGTTTTCTGTAGATTACATGCAGCAGACTGGTGGCCAAGCACATCTGTTTTTCTGGATGACAGTGGAAGGATACAGGGTTACAGCACAGCAACAGCTGGAGGTACTTCAAAGCCGGCAGAAAGATGGAAAACATCAGACTAATCAAACCAAGGGTCTATTAAGAGCAGCTGCATTTGGAGTTTATGAGCAATATTTATCAGAAAAGGTAGGAATAACTTATTTCTGCATTGTTTGGGATTTATTCTTTGTACAGATGCTGCTTTGGTAGTTATGGCTACATTAATATGAAGTGGATGTGAATGGATGTGATGTAGCACAAGTTGTTTACAAGTTGACATTTAAGCTATTACTTGTGTATCTTCTCTCTCCTTATGTCAAGCAGTAAGAAAATGTCTTCCCCCCCCCCCCCCATTTAAAAAGGCTCATACTGGCACTGGCTATGCTGTCAAATGCATTGAATGTGTTCCTCAGAAGCTGACTTTCTAGAATAGAGAAAAACTAGAGAAAATGTGAAGACAGAATAAGAAATTCTATCCCTTTGTGTATGCTGTCCTTTCCCTTCCTTTTACCCTGCCCCCCTCCTTAAGAAGAAATGGTTTAAAAAAAAAAAAAAAAAAGCAACCCAATATTTATATAAACTTGGATTAAGATATTAAGATTGGTTTTTCAAATCAAATAACTTCTGTGCCTCCCTACAAATGTCTGTATAAATTGCTCAAATATCACCGTTGGGTATCTTTCAATAGGCTAAGCTTGAATGCTTCCAGTAGTCTTGTAATAACGGGGTCTTCTGTGAAAGAAAACACTTGTCAACTTGTGTTAACAAAGCATCTTTGTTCTGAATTTATGTATGCATAAAAATCACCTCTCAACTCACTCAAAAGCTTCCCTCAACAAATTATCCCTCAAATACCTTGTAATGCTTCTCTTTCCACATCATTTCTTTCACTTTGGTTTTTCACCTCAATAGTCTACCGACATGGTGGTCTGTGCAGAGCTTGCTCTGATCGGTTTTTCACCTCAATAGTCTATCAACATGGCAGACTGTGCAGAGCTTGCTCTGATGGGTTTTTGAGCTGACTGAATGCTCACCAGTTTGAAGTCAGAAGCCACCTAACACCAGAGCTATTCCAAAGCCAATGAACTCAGCCTCTCAGTTATGCTGTCGAGTGAGCTATGTTGGGTCTGGTTCAGTGCTGGCTCTCTGTCTGTGTTACAGAAAATGGGGAAGGTGTGTCAACTTGGACCCATCTAAAAGAATGCTCAATGGGCAGTGGATTGAAATATGTCATACCAAGGGATGACTAGGAATCTGATGGCTGCTATATATAGTTAGTATGCTGGTAGCTGTAATAGAGTGTGCATGAAAAGCTACCATGATTACAGCTACTGGCAATCTCTCCAGAAATTGGCAGAGTTGACAAACTGTTAGCCTTTCCTCAGATGCTTCAGGACTTCATCTGTTTACTTTCTTACTAGCTTTTTCTTAATTTCTCAATCTAGATTTTTCTATTCATAAATAAATAAAATCCGGTTTTAAGACTGACTAAATCTGGTTTAGATATTGCTTCAGAATAATGTGCATAAATTGTTTTTGAGGTGATTCTTAGTATTTAATCCTGAAACTTTGAGTTTTAATACAAACTCTGAACTTAATTTTCGGGGGAGGAGGGGGTCTGACTCTGTTGTGTGTTCTAGACAGTTCTAGAGATACTCATCAAGAATAAATTTAGTTTACATATAGAATTGCAGAATTGTATTGGATTTTATTTGTGAAAATAGAAGCTTTCTTATTTTTATGCTGCAAAAGTTGATTTAGATCTCTGACAGGCATCTCCGAGAGTTAATATTGATGACAACTTAGTAGCAAAACTGGCAGAAACACTGAACCATGAGGATCCAACACCTGAAATCTTTGATGACATTCAGAGAAAGGTATACTCTGTTCATCTGTGAATTAATTCCCATTACGTATAGATTACATGTGTGTATATGTATATATACTGTCACTGTATAGGCTATGTAGATAACTTTTTGAGGTGGTGTGGTTAAATCTTTGTGAGGTAGAGTTATACTGTATTGGCTGAACTGGACATTTTCAGGAAAGTAGTATGCAATGTGTTCCCTCCCTTCCTTTCCCTCTTCTCACCTCTCCTCCTAAGTATTTGCAGGTCTATGTTCATAGTTTATCAACAAAGAAGGATTTTGAGAGAGAACCTGTTGTGAAATGGGTAAAGACCAAATATGTTTATGGTGCAATTGGAAGGGTTAAGAGGAGAGGAAGGAAACACTTAGAGTTAATGTGCTACTTCCCTTCTTATATGTGCATGTCTCGCTAGTTAGAAAGGTATTTTCTGAGACTGTATTATACTTCTAGCACAATTAGTTCTCATAACCTTTCCGTTAAGACTAAGTCTGAATTGAAATTTCACAAACTCGCATTAGGTTTTTAAAAGAAATCCAGAAACACATAATAGAATGCACAAATACATGTTGGTCAAGTAGAATTTATGAAAGCTTGTCTGATTAGTTAAAAAATGTAATAAGTATTTCTAAGATTGGTGATTTTGTTTCAATAAGGTATATGAATTGATGCTGCGAGATGAAAGATTCTATCCTTCGTTCAAACAGAATGTGTTGTATGTGCGTATGTTAGCTGAGCTGGATATGCTGAAGGATCCTAGTTTCAGAGGATCAGATGATGGTGAAGGAGGTGAGCTCTGTATCTGTAAGGTGGATTTCCTGGGACTGTTCTTTTTTCTGCTTTAAAATGAAAATAAGAAAATTATCCACACTGTTTTTGAGAAATCAAAAAAGTTCCTGTACTATCTCTGACTTTTAAATTAATGTTTCCTCCTTGTGCTTTTTTTGTAAATTGTTTTGGGAGTCAAGTAGTTTTTTCTGTAGTAACTTTATTAATACTCATGTATGGTTTTTGTCAAGTCTGGGTAAGAAGTGTGTCGCTAAAGTAAGTGTGTGACTTTCATTCTCATTTTTTATTCAAAAATATTTGAAGTTCTTCAACATGTTGGGTTTTAATCCGTAAGTATATTCTTCATCTGGAAATAGAATTGAAAGTACATTGGAGATGTGGCTTTTTAAACGAATTAAAATAATTATTCTCATTAACTGAAGTACAAATCTAATGGAAATTGTTTAACTGTTAAACTGACTCCTTAATGAAGAATTTCATGCAGTGATATAAGCTTAAAAAGGAATGTTTTCTGGAGTATTTATTTCATATCTGTAGCTGTATAAACTTACGTACATTTTCCTTTAGGTGTCTTTATTAAAAACTTGAAGTACTTATATATTGGGTGCAACATTTTGCCCAATGCCACAGTTTTCCGTTATTTTCCATAATGGTTTGTCTTTGCATTTTTATTTCTTGTTTGTGACCCTACATTGAAGAAAATCTTCTAACCTGTTTTTTCCTTTCCCCTTCGTCACTGCTCCCAGAATCTTTTAATGGGTCTCCTACTGGCAGCATAAATCTGGTAAGTGACTGGATTTTTTTTTTTTAAATTATTATTATTTTTTCTCCCCAACAGTAGGAAAAGTGTTATAAAAGAGCTTAAATTGTGTATGTTAGAGGTTTTAATTCACTGCAGTTTAATTTCTGAAAATGTTCTTGAATCAAATTGAAACATGTGAGGTATCAATTAATTTGAAAGATAAAACTGTGCCTTTTGTACTTTCCCCTGTGTTTAATGAAATTTTGCATTGTTTCTCATAGAAACAGTAATAATCTATAGTTAAATTATGCAAAGCATACTTTCTTATCTGTGTTTGTTTTTTTAAATGGACATAAACTTGGAGTTAGGTAATAATAGGTGAAAACAAATCCTTCAAAACTGGAATCTCGAAGGATTAAATTCAAATAGACTGTGAATGAGGCATTTAATTATATTTTTATAGGTTGATTTTTTTTTTTTTTAGTTTGAGTTAGGACTTGATTTGAAAGCATAAAAGTATCTGGAGTTTATCTATTCAAAATATGAATCTTTGTTTTCTAATCTGACCAATTTCAAGTACAATTTTTGGTATTATTTTTTTAAGTAATTGATTGGGTCAGTTTGTCAGAACCTTTTCGAAGTTACATGACTGTACCTAAATATTTGAAATATGCTTCTGTGTGTACTAGTGGTTGCATATGTATGAAGAGAACTGTATACTTCTACCAGAGTTTTTCCAAATAATCTGTCCCAGATCTTATTAGGTTTAAAATGTTTTAAATGTAAAATCAAATCACAGTTATTTAAAAAAGAAAAAAAGTCATAAAAATTTTGATGTATTTCCTCCCCTTCCCCTTACTTGTTTCTTCAGACTATATGTCGCTGAGCCACAAGATACGCAAGATTCAATTGTGCATATGAGAGTATTTTTCCAAATCTTTTAGTTTTACAAAGGTTTGCAATCTGCATGCAATTTCCTGGCTTATGTGATTCATAGGCCCTTCTAATTCATTCTTGGAAGATGCTGTAGCTCTGTAGGAGTTCCAGTGCATTGGTGCATTGGCTAGATCATGCTTGCACGCAGAGGAATAGAGTTTATTTTGTAAAGGAATACATTTAACATAAATGTAAATGTGTTTCTGTGTGGGGGGGGTGTTTGGGAGGGGGTGTGTGGTTTGGGGGGGGAGGGGGGAGGGTTTTTTTGGTTTGGTTTTTGGGGTTTTTTTGTTTGGTTTTTAAGCTGGAATTTTTTTTCCTAATATTTTCCTCTTGTTTACATTTTGAAATATGAAGACAAGGTCAGCTGATACGATTTACACCAACTCCTGTTAGATGCAGAAGAAAACTTAATTTAGCCATATTTTTTATAAATTTACATACAATTCTGGTAACGCTTCACAAGAGATTCTTCTAGTTGACTAATCTCTTAAAAAGGTCTTTCAAATGTCTCTTAAGTACTTTTTCTAAGAATATTCTGACATATCAAAGTCATATTTTATAGACGGGGATTTGCCATTGCGATGGCTCATCTGACTAGTGGTTATCTGCTGCTTAGTTTCATGTGGCCTTTCCAAACTAAGCTAGAAGGTCTTAAAGCCTTTATCAAGCACTGTTGCAATACAAATAGATATTTGCATGGGACAATTCAAAGTCTTGATTTTTTGTTGTGGTTGTGAAGAGTGTATTTGCAGAATACTACATTTTATTATTTTTATAAAGAGTGAAAAACATTCTAGCAGAAATGTATGATAAATCTCTGTTTATGCAGAAGAACTTTTGCTTTCTGTAGTCCATATTGTTCAGGGTTTTCAGTGCTTTTACAGGTGTTTGAATACTGGTAGATTAGTTTTTCCTGGCTGAATTCCATGTCAGGAGTAAATTTCTGTACACATAGTTTAGCTCCCTTGTGTTAGTCAGTTACATGAAGAAAAATAGACCTTGGAAAGGTTACTTCAAAGGTCAGGGAATTTTTGAACTTTTAGCTAATGATAGTGCATTAAATAAGATTGGGTTGCGGTGTGATATTTTTGCTTTTTAATTAACTTGTGTTCCTGTGAATAGACATGATGTCAAAGATGTTAAGTCATGTTAAATGCAAACTGTCTGTTGCGTTACCTGTTATCTGTTCAAGTTTCAGTCATTTCATTTACTTGTATTAATTGTTGCTGTATAGTGCCTTGCCACAGCAGTTGAGTGTTTCCTAAAGTTTCCATTATAAAATACATTGCCTGCAGTTTATACTTTCACTGTAAGAATGTATTTTAGGATTGTTTGGAAGAGAGGCTCAAAACTATTTTGGGGAAGAGTTATTTTACAAAAATATCTTAATTTCTTCCTTTTAATTTGACAAATTAGTCTACTATATTAAACCAGTAGGGCGTATTTTGGGGGTTTTGTAAACCATTGTAGAATATCTATAGATTCTTGCAGGTTTCATCTAAAGGGATCCATAATGTAAGCTTTACATATTGCTTTTGCATTGAGTAAATAAAAGGAGTTGCACCAGTGTTACATATCCAAGACCTTGAATGGCAGCAGAAATGGCTTGGATGAACTTCTGGCAGTCATTAGTATATATCAGTTTGAACCCCATTCAGTTATTGTGAAAAAAACTGAACTGTTATTGAAGCAATGAAGGGAGGCAGGAAAACAAGAAAAAATGATGCCTTTTAAAAAATATAACAGTAGCTTATTGTCAGTATTTCGTAGCAAACAAAATATTAGAGCAGTTGACTATTAATTGTCGTCTTTAATAACATCCCTTCCATCTTACTGATAATTGAATCCTAGAGCTCTCAGAATATCAAGCACTTAGCCAAGTTTCCACAAATTCCTGCTGTTCATCAGTCTCAGGTGATACTCTGCTCTTAAATTTGGGCACTGCAGTATAGAGCACACTTTATAGGGTTATTGCTTAGGAGCGGACTAGGTCAGAGAAAGTCTAGCCCTATATCCAACAATGACCAAAAGCAAGTGTTTAATGAAGATTATAGGAACAGTCCACTTACGGTGATACTTTACCAGAATACTCTCCAGCATCCAGTAACTTACAGATTTGGGAATTTCTTGAGGTAAAGATGATGTCTGCTCTCAAAATATTTTTGCATAAATTCATCTGGTCTTTGAGACATAAAGACATACTATAGTGCTGAAAGACATAAACTTTCAGCATGATAGCATGCAGTGGCAAAACAGATTTCCCAAACGGGCTCCTCTTTCTTCTACCTTTTTTCAGTCTGGGACTTTTGTACTATAAGTCCACAAGCTGTGTCATAAGATACATAGGAGACTCCTTACTTGCAGTACATGTTAAAGCATAGTTAGTGTGTTTAGACCTTTTTAACGATACCGTTTATTCAGCACCTAGACTTTATAACAGAAATATTATTCCCCTCACCTTCCATGGTGGATATTTAGGCAGAGACTGATTGAGGTGGTTGAAGCAGAGAAGAGCTGTTCTCTCTAGAGAGGTTGAGAAGGAAGGAGTGGAATATTATGTAGGGATATCATGGAGATAATAGATTCAGATGAAGAAGGGGCAAGAGGAGAGTCTTTAAATAACTTAGGTTTTCAAGTCCAACCTATGTTTTGATTGTAACCACATAAGATTGGTTTCTGTTTAAGGAAACAGAGGAGTTTAGAAACTTGATTGATGTATGTTGAGGTTTTAGTTTGACACAGGTATGGCACTGCTACCCAGTAGGTCCCATTCTAGGTAACTTTTTGTGGCAACTCACTATTAAAGTGGCTTGGTTAAATCATAAAAGATAGCCGATAGCTGTATATTCATTCTGAATTTGTATCTTTGAAGAATTGTAGAATTTTGGGGTAAAAGATATAAAGTAGCTGGGATCCCAGTGCCTATGAATTCTACTTAAGTACCTCCATGCTTTTGTTTTAACCTGGTAAATTAAGATTAGGATCACACATACAGTGGCCCATCCTCCTTTTCTTTCAGTTGCGTATCCAAGTTTTCTACCCAACAATCTTGCAGAGCTTTGTTACGTTAAATCTTAGTAGTTAGATGTATTAATTTTACATAATAGCAAAGCTTCTCCAGAAGATTCATTAGGCTTCTTTTTATCCCAATAATTACTGAACAGGGAGACTGGGCATTAGCCAGCTAAAGATGTACCTGTTCATTTTTTATGATGGAAGACATTTCTGAGAAAAGTGCTTACTATTTTTTTACATCCAGCAGAGAAATTATTCAACTCTTACTGCACTGTAACTTTTGTGTAGTGCTGTAAGTCAGCTGAAAGAAAACAGAATAAGATAGAAACAAAAGATCTGTTATACATCTGTGATGCCCATCTACGAGAAGGGCCGGAAGGAGGATCCAGGGAACTACAGGCCTGTCAGCCTGACCTCGGTGCTGCGGAAGGTTATGGAGCAGATCATCTTGAGTGCCATCATGTGGCACGTACAGGACAACCAGGTGATCAGGCCCAGTCAGCATGGGTTTATGAAAGGCAGGTCCTACTTGACTAACCTGATCTCTTTCTGTGACAAGGTGACCCGCTTAGTGGATGAAGGAAAGACTGTGGATATTGTCTACCTAGACTTCAGTAAAGCCTTTGACACTGTTGCCCACAGCATTCTCCTGGAGAAATTGGCTGCTCGTGGCTTGGACAGGCATATGCTTTGCTGGGTAAAAAACTGGCTGGGCCAGGCCCAAAGAGTTGTGGTGAATAGAGTTGAATCCAGTTGGCGGCCACTCACAAGAGGTGTTCCCCAGGGCTCTATGTTGGGGCCAGTTCTGTTTCATATCTTTATCAATGATCTGGACGAGAGGATCGAGTGCACGCACCCTCAGTAAGTTTGTAGACGACACCAAGTTGTGTGGGAGTGTTGATCTGCTTGAGAGTAGGAAGGCTCTGCAGAGGGACCTGGACAGGCTGGATCGATGGGCTGAGGCCGGTTGTAATGAGGTTCAACAAGGCTAAGTGTCAGGTCCTGCACTTGGGTCACAACTACCCCATGCAATGCTATGAGCTAGGGGAAGAGTGGCTGGAAAGCTGCCCAGCGGAAAAGAACCTGGGGGTGTTGGTTGACAGCTGACTGAATATAAGCCGACAGTATGCCTAGGTGGCCACCTAGGCACAGAAAAGCCAACAGCATCTTGGCTTGTATCAGAAATAGTGTGGCCAGCAGCACTAGGGAAGTGATTGTCCCCCTGTACTCGGCACTGGTGAGGCCGCACCTCGAATCCTGTGTTCAGTTTTGGGCCCCTCACTACAAGAGAGACATTGAGGTGCTGGAGCGTGTCCAAAGAAGAGCAATGAAGCTGGTGAAGGATCTGGAGCACAAGTCTTATGAGGAGCAGCTGAGGGAACTGGGGTTGTTCAGCCTGGAGAAAAGGAGGCTGAGGGCAGACCTTATTGCTCTCTACAACTACCTGAAAGGAGGTTGTAGCGAGGTGGGGGTCGGTCTTTTATCCCAAGTAACAAGTGATAGGGCAAAAGGAAATGGCCTCAAGTTGCGCCAAGGGAGGTTTAGAATGGATATTAGGAAAAATTTCTTCACTGAAAGGGTTATCAAGCATTGGAAGAGGCTGCCTAGGGAAGTGGTTGAGTTGCCATCCCTGGAGGTATTTAAAAGATGTGTAGGTGTGGTGCTTAGGGATGTGGTTTAGTGGTGGACTTGGCAGTGTTAGGTTAATGGTTGGACTTGATGATCTTAAAGGTCTTTTCCAACCTAAATGATTCTGTGATTTTATGATTCCACAATTGTTTGGGGGTGGTTTTTGTTTTTTTTTAATGCTTAGTAAAAGACTATTTGTAGCTGGACTTTTATTAGAGTTGAGATATCAGATGAAAGTGGCAAATATGTTAGAGTGATCACAAAACTATGTGAAACTGGTAGGGGAAATGAAGGCCCTACACTGTGTAAAGGAAAGGCGCTAGTAACCAGGTAATACAAACACTTATTTGCATTGTTACAGTGCATTAAACTATTCTATTAGTGTAGTGAACTGAAAGTTTGAAAATGAAATAGATTAATCAAAAAGCATCTCTAAAATGAGATGTATCTGTGATCTTATTCTCTTGCCTTTTTCTTCCTTCTCCCCTCTCTCCCCCCCCACCCTGCAGTCCTTAGATGACCTTTCAAATGTCCCTTCTGATGAGACAGTTCAACTCCATGCATACATCTCAGATACTGGTAAGTGCATCTGTTATGATGGCTGCATACTTGTTTTCCACCATTTATGCTGAGTTTTTTAATACTACAGGCCCTTGAAATCCTAATCCTTTCACTTTTTTAACCTCATAAAACATGAATTCATATTTCCCATGAAGTCCTTGTAATTGAAATGCGTACAGAATTGGTGCTGTAGGTCGTAGACTTAATCTCTACTTAAAATGCGATTTAATTTTTGTTATTTATGGTATTATTATTTTTTCTGTCTCTGGAGAATCATTCATTAAACTTAATATTGAGTAGCATTTATTTTAGCAATTATTTAAAGAACAAATTGTAAAAGCCATCTCTTTTTTTCATAGTCACAGAATTCTAATTCTTGGCTGTTTACTTCTGTTGCTATAATATTTTCCCCTCTTTTTTGTGCTTCCTTATTGACTTAGCTTAATTTAACTTAGTGAATTCAGTCTTTACAGTGGTGGCATTTTTGGTTATCTTTTGAAAAAAATTTGCCTACTAATAAATTAAAAATTTTTATTATGTGAGAGTAAATAACAGAAACTTCTCAGGTATTACTTGCAAATATTCTAGTTAGATGAGATTGCACTGGGTAATTAAATTGTTAATGAATCTTCAGATACTTTTTTTTGGTAGATTTTACTATGCAATAGACTTTCAAATCTATGCATTTATATAGCAGACACATGAGCTGTGAGCAAGAATTCAACTACTTGACATTTTAATTAAACTCTGTTACTCAATGAAATGTGAGAGCATGATGCAATCCAAGTCTCATGTAGTCAGTCCTCAGAGAAGGGGAAAAAATAATTTAAAAGTTAAGAATCACAATTTTGCTTTTTTATTTAAAATGGCATGTGATGCTTTTTTCTGAATTAAACTTAGAAGTTTCATTGTTTTGATCTAAGAAAAAAGAGAAACTTAGAACCACACAAATTATGTTAAATTTATAATCTTGATGGCAGCGTGTGTTGATAACTAACAGCTTGACTCTGTGAATCCGTAATACTCCAGTTGAACCAGGGGATATGTACAGGTTCATATTGTAAGATAGGATTAAACTGGATGTCTTCTTCCTCTTCACCTCATGTTTGAACAAGAAATAGAAATTCCTGCTTTCTGGATGCTACAGGCAGTAGGTGCATCTTGCATCTGTGTGCAGGCTCCTTTCCTCTGCCGATTGCTACCCTTTACTGTGCTTGTGGGGTGTATATAAGATCTTCTCCATAATCTTTGAGGATTCACCTTATCTTGTGTTGGAAAATAAATGGTGTTTAAGAGGCTATGACATAAGGAGTGGTGGGGACAACTTCTTTCTTTTTCTGCCACTCCTGTCCTGAAGTGGTACTCCTAAAGGTGCAACTTAGCAGCACCCCTGAGATCTGGTATGGTGGCTGCATGGCAGAGTGGTGAACCTGAGTTTAGAGGATAGGGCTTGCTCAGCATCCGTGGAGCCGGGGTTTCCTGGCTCCATTCTCTGGGCAGTCGTTTGGCAGTATCCTGACTGGCTGCTCTTTTCTCTTGGGGTTCAGCAATCAATGTTGTTCTTCTAGAGGGTAGATGGCAAAGAAAAGATGCTCCGAAGGATGCCAAAAGATAAATGGGAAAGAAAAGATGCTCTGTGCCCACTGTGCCCCTTGCTAGTGAGTAATTCTTACATTGTCAGCAGCTGCCCCTATCCTAGAGGTGCTCCTTGGCTGCTTAGACGTTGGCATTATACATGAGAGAAGTCAAGGCTGGAAGCACAACAGAGGTTGGAGCTGGTGATTTGTCAGGAAAAGTGTATTTTATGGAGCATGGGTGCATTGAGAAATTCACAGAACTTGATTAAAAAGTATTTTCATCTAGCCACTGGAAAATTGCGGTTACTGGGAATTGATTCAATAGTTAGAGATACAACATGTTACCAATTTAAACAGTGTGCAGCGTAAACAATATTGGTTCTAGGTTATTGTGTAGTCTAAATGGAAGTTTTTGAAACAAACTCTACACTGGGAGGAATTCTGTGATGGAGGAATGCCCAAGAGAACTTAAATATTCAGTGAAGAACAAAAAAGATCTTTCTTTCTATTTAAGATAACTACCTGTGTTCTTTCCATTTGTAAATTGACTTCTCCATAAAATATGTGTGTGTGTGTGTGTACACACACAGAATACATTATATATATATATGTGCACACACACAGAATACATACATACATGTGTGTGTATATATAGTTTCTTTTGACTTAAATAGTGTGGGGGGTATTTTTTATATTATAGTTAATAATAAACTGCTGTGTTAATAACAAAACCGAATACTTAACAGCTTGCTAGCACTGTCTTTTGTATTTACAGATTTTTTGATGGACAAACTTTTGCAATATGATTAAAGTACTTTGCAGACTGGAATTTCTTCTGTTTTCACAGTTGTCTTTCACCCATGTCTTGAGTTCTTTAGGTTAAAATTATTTTGCAAAAGATCTATTCACTATTCTTAAAAGTTGAAACCTTTTCTATTCTTTTCTTATGTTTTGCATGTCAGTGAAACTTGTCTAACTTTCAGGCTGCTTAATCTCTATATTTAAGTTTACATAATAAGTTTCTGGAAGGTATAACTTCTACAGTGTTTTGGATAAAGGGATGGCTTACTCTTCTGCTTGCATGTCCATTTTTGTCTCTCAAGTCTGTCATTCCAGACATTTCTTCACTTCATGTTTGTGTCCTTTCGTCTTCCTTCTTTCTGTTTGTTCCTTTTCTGTTTTTGTTTTTAAACTACTAGTCTATGCTGACTATGACCCATATGCTGTGGCAGGAGTGTGTAATGACCACGGCAAGACGTATGCGCTGTATGCTATCACAGTCCATCGGCGAAATCCAAACAGTGAAGAGACATGGAAGACATATCGACGCTACAGTGACTTCCATGACTTTCACATGAGGATCACTGAGCAGGTAATTAATCACATAAAAATCTTTTAAGGTTTCTTTGAAAGGTGCTTTTTCTGTGTGATGGTATGGCATGAGTATTGGCTTTCTCAAAGTGACTTAAGACGTGGAGTTACAGCACTACGTTATTTTCCATTAAACTGTACTTTTTCTACTGTTTATATCATACGTTATTTGTACTGAGCAGTTTACAGTTGCATGTTTATATAGTTTAGTACCTGGCAGCTATATAACTGCTCTAACAAAAGGAAATGGAACTTAAAAAGCAGTTCCCCCCACCCCCCTCTTTGCTTGATTTTACTTTAAAA
Organism: Mycteria americana; assembly: GCF_035582795.1. NCBI lineage: Eukaryota > Metazoa > Chordata > Aves > Ciconiiformes > Ciconiidae > Mycteria > Mycteria americana. The sequence goes on along the minus strand of NC_134366.1, from coordinate 34,015,065 downwards.
TGTTTGTATGGAAGTGCTATTGGTCTCAAACGGTGGCATATTTCATTTGTTATATTTGTCACAGATATTAAGAAATGAAAACTGAGCTTGGGAAATAGGTATTTAGGGTTTAAGTGAAATGTTAAGGATTGGTGGGGTCTCAAAAGGGACATCTGTTGGCAGTTCAGTGTACTGCTAGACAATCTGCCTTTTATTGCTGTATTTGTATTCTCAGACTCTTAACCCTCCTAAAATGAAAGAAGAAAAAATAGAGACTTGTCATTCACCAGCTGGTACAAAGCAGAACCTGCTGACATGAAAAAGTGTTGAAAATGCAGTGCTTTTAAAAGAGGAGGGTGAAACGCTTTTAAACCAAGCCTTTGGAGAAGTCAGATTTGACTGCATAACCTTTGAACTAGTCAGAAGTGTTGGATTACATCCCTTTACTCTGTTTTTAATAGAGAGGCATAGAGAACAAATTCTGTGCAGGTAGGTTAGCGTTGTAGAGTCACAACAGTAGTAAAAATGGAAAAGGCTTTATTAAAAAAGCAAACATTGTGTTGAATATTTGTATTAATTATAAACACAGAGTTTGACTTTCCTTTTGAATTTCTGATTATCTTAGTGTGTTGTCAATAAACTTGAAATACCAATTTTTGTTCTCCTCTTCAAATTGATTTTATTTTTTTTTTTTTTAATTAATTCACTGTTTTGAAGAACCCCTGACCTGTTGAAACAGGTATGGGTTCCATGACCTTATATTGAGTTAATGTTCTGCTGATATGGGGCAGTCATTTAAAACTGACCTATCAGTAAATGATTAGAAAAAATGGCAGAAGCAAAAATTTTCAAAATATGAAAGCTCAGAAATTTCTTGTTGCTAAATCTGAGTTCTTTGAATTTACAGAATAAGGAAATGTTATCCTCCAGCATGAAGATTGCAAAAAGTAAAGAAATTCCTGTGCTTCATTGTAGCATCTCAGAAACTCTCAACAATTTTGCTTTGTTCTGACAATAAAATAGACATTCCTGCTGAGTTTATGGGCACAGGAATGTCACTGATACACTGAACACTGTTCTTGTGTGCTTGTCTGAGACATTTTTATTGACATGTTAAGGGTAAAGGTTAGAATCTTTTCTTTAAAATTAATAGGAAGGGCAGGGATTATTGTTTATGTTTTTCAGAGAAAATAGATACTTGATCCAAAATGGAATTGAAGTTAGCTGTGTATAGTACCTGTATGAGCTTTTTTCCTTAAGTACTGAATAGATTCACACCAGTTTCTTTAGTCAGTAATGTAATAAATATCATTTGAAGTAGATACCTATATTTAAAAGAGAGGCTGTTCTTTGCTTACATTGCTTCTGTTTAGATGCAAGTATCCAAATAAAAACTAGACCATCTTCCGTTCAGTTATTTTCCCATGTGACCTATTTGCAAGGGAATGGGAGTTGTAAAGTTGGAAACAGTTATTCTTTGGTGCTTCCTCAGGCCATAAATGTTATATGAGCTTTGTGACCTTCCAAAGTTTAATGATGTCTTTGCAAAAAGACACCTTGCAGGGACTGAGTGGAATCAATCTCTCATTAAATCTGTAATTTTGTGGTCTTCTCTAGAGAGAAAAGGATACAACCTTTTTCCAGGTTGTTTCTTAAAGTCCCGATACTATACCTTTCTCTCTTTACCCCCTTTAGAATATTATTTATTACTTATAGGAAGTCTGGATTCTATATATGGATAATCCTGATTCTTCAAGTTTTATTCTTGTCACTTTTATATTTTTGTGCATTGTAGCAGATATGTTCAACCTTCTTAAGTGTTAGGGCCTCTTCTTTCCTTGCTGCTGCCCTGGAACACCAGTTCTTTCTGTAAAACTGGAACAGTGGAAGACATGTCAACCAGTGCCAATCACTGTCATTACCTGGAGAAAAGGCACAGGTGATGGCATGTCAAGCATGGTATGATAACCTATGTGTAAACTGGGTGCTGCCATCCACTCCACTTAATCATTTCCTTAGTAGGTTTGATCAGGAGAGGAAAGGGAAGATGTTTTAGAAAGATTTGCAAGTTCTCTTGATGTAGTCTCATAACCCTACTAACTTCTGTACAAATAATAATGATAAATCTTGAGCTTAAACCTTTTTGAGCAGGTGTAATGACAGGAATAATTTGCACACTATACTAGTCTGTATTTCAAAAGTGAGTGTCACGTGTGTGTTCAGAAATTAAATTTTGCCCTTAACAGTCTCCTGATAATTTTCCTGCATTTGATCTTGACAGCCTGCCTTTCATTTTGGCTTCTCCAAGGAATCTGAGTTCTGGGCTTGATGCAGAAATTGTCAGGTGTTATATGGTAGATAAGAATAGGTGAATATAATGACCCCTATCATTTCTGAGCTTATATGGTGATTTGAAACTCTTTTGAAAACAGAAAAAAAAAAATCTTCTCTTTTTTTCTAGTTTGAAAACCTTGCAAATATACTGAAACTTCCTGGCAAAAAGACATTTAACAATATGGACAGAGAATTTTTGGAAAAGAGGAAAAAAGATTTAAATGCATATTTACAGGTAAGCTGTTATGTTTTTTTGGTTGTGCTTTAGGTTGGAATTCTTTTTTCTGTGGTAGAAAATTTGCTATCATGCTGTGTTGTAGGTGGTATACAATCCTAGATAGTATACCGTTAAGAACTTCATATTATCTAATAAGTTTGCCTTTTCTTTGCTGTTTTGGTTTATTCTCAGCTGGTTCTCTCCCAGCTCCTCTGAGCTGGTGAGGTTCCATCTGTGTTGGTTTTGAGCTCTACACCATTTAACATTCTTCTGTTACACTCATGTTTGTGGTTACTTTCTCTTGTGCTGTTGCATAAGGAGTGGCATGGCACCTGCTCTGGTGGTGTAGCACAACCACACAGCTTCTCCATTCACATAAGGCCTGTATCAGTCCAAATAAAGGAATTCAGTTGTCCTGCTTGGTAGGGACTTTCTGGTCATTTAGCATTAAAATATGTTGACCAAATCAATGGACATGTTAACAATAAATAATGAAGATAAATAAAACATTGTGAAATCTCATTGTCCTGTATAGAGTGCTAATATGTTTTCCTTTGTGAGATATGTGCCCCATTTTTAATAGCAAGTTTTTTTTCCAGTCACAGCTATTTTTTTTTTCTTGGAGTTTTAGAAGCCGTTTGAGTGGTCATAAAGGTGTGTATTTTTCTGTGACATGCTATAATTAACATACTAGTTAAAATTATGGGAATTACCATGAAGCATGTTGTTTCCATCTTGAGAATAGTGTAATGTTGGAATAAAATTTAGAGAATGAATGAGAAAATACATTGCAAGATGTAGTGTCTTTGTTGCATAGTCAACTTTTACTGAACTGAATCGTATTGCCTTTTTCATTATGTATTAAAAAGCACCTTTTACAAATTATTTCACTCAGCTCTTGTTAAATCCTGAAATGATGAAGGCTTCTCCAGCTTTAGCCCATTATGTGTATGACTTCCTGGAGAATAAAGCCTACAGCAAAGGGAAGGGGGATTTTGCACGGAAGGTAAGAATGTTTTGCACTGTCAAGGGAACTTTAGAGCATTCATTAGTGCAATGATTGCATTAAACAGAGATGTTGACCTCATATTAAACGGCTATATAGCAAGCAAGCTATATAGATATACTTGCACGTGAGTTGCTTTAATACTTTGTGAGTGGCAAAGTATCTGAGGACATATGGAACCAAAAATTTACTCTTTTTATAACAGGTAAATTTATTTGTATGACAAGGAAATAAAATATTTAAATCAGACACAGTGTATTGCACCAAGACTACTTTAAAAGTGTGTTCATTGCAAGTTACTTCCTGTCAGACATCTGTGATTTTTTTTGTTGTTGTTGTAGTCTCATTCCTTCTAATTTCTTTTTTCAGTTCTTTACTCTGTATTTGCTGCTGTTACCATGCTCTCCACTCTTCAGCCCAAAAGATGAAATGCATTTCCCTTCAAAAGCAGCTGTTATGTATTTAGCCATTTTAACCATTCAGAGTCATTGGTCAAATTCGGCGCTCAGAGCTGTGCACCCTTTTTGTTAAGCCACCAGAACTCTCTTCTGACAAGTGATTCTTTGTTCAGTTGACCAGTTTGTGTGAGCATCTGCTCTGCAAATATAGCCATTTCTAAACTTTCAGTGATTTTAATATAAAAAGCATCTGCAATTGTATTGTCACATCAAGTTGTTCTACCTATATTCCTTAAATATTTAACAGTGAAACAGTTAAATATTTATCAAGGTTTATGTAATGACTGAGTAAGAATTGATTTCCAGCTTATCAGGTTCTTCATAAACTTAACTTTTTAAAGACATCACACTAGTATTTGTGTCTCTGTTTGGACTGAATTTAGAGTATATACTGAAAGAAAAATTGTAACAGTTTCTATGGAACTACTTTATGTTTTTAATTATACTTGCCATGATATTAAAGCATATTACTCCAGTGCTGTTTAAAAGAGGCATGTTTCAAAGATGAAGAGTTGAAAGCAGAAGTGAAACATCTGGAAGTAGGAAGCTTGGAAGGGAGAAATTGCATTGAATGAAGAAGAAAAGGAAAATAAATTCAAGCTAAGAAAAGCTGAGGGATGAGAAATGGAAATGACTCAGGAAAAAGATCTGTTGAAAGATGTAAATAGTTACAGTAGGGCTGTAAGGAATAAGAAGTTTAAGTTGAAGCTAGAGCTTTATTCTGCATTCTGTAATGGAGTTAAGCAATTTGAGTTGTTCTTTATATTATTGTTCTCTGGAACAGTGTGATACTTCTCATAGTGTATTAATATACTGGTGTCCTCATAGATTATACAATTCTGGTTAAACATCTTCCCCTTCAGATGGACACATTTGTAAACCCACTGCGTAACTCTATGAGAAATGTATCAAATGCAGTCAAGTCTCTCCCTGACAGCCTGGCAGAGGGAATGACTAAAATGTCAGACAACATGGGTAAAATGTCAGAGAGATTGGGACAAGACATAAAGCAATCATTTTTCAAGGTAAGAAAATATTTGGTAGTTTAAATACATACTAGTGAATTAATAGGAGATTAGCTATTGACTCACTTAAATTTATGTTGTATACTATAATGAAGAGCCAAGTCATTAGACAGGAAAGCAATCTCTTTTATACCTATACCTAACCTAAGGTTCAGCAGTCATTTTTGCTATAAACATGGAGTTCTATTTGCTATTAAGTAACACATTTTAAGATGGCATCTACAGACTGTTAGAGTGATCCTTCTTCACTGAATTCGATGCAGCCACTTGAGAAGAATGAGAGTCACTGATTTGCTTATTTTTTTACCCCCATTCTCATAAAGCTAGTTTACTGCATCTGCTGCTTTCATTACAAAAACCCCATATATTATGAAACTTAGAATAAGGAGATAGCTTCTTTTCTGCTTATTTCTTGCTGGATTCTGTTTTTAATTAAATTTTCTTTCTGTCTTTCCTGCCATCTTTCCTCATCTCTTATATTCCTAAAATGTAATACCTTAGAGCTGGGGAATGGTAGCATGGCATGCTATCTAAAAGTTCTATGAAAGTAGTAATCTCCCTAACATGTCCCTCTTACCTTCCTTTCCCTTGCCCTCCTCTTTCTGTGTGTAGCTGTAAGGTCTGTGATCAGGGATTGTTCCATTTTGTGTTACCAAAACAGTTATATGTGGCAGATGCAGAACAGCAACTGAGATGAGTTAACCCTTAAATCATGAAAGGGAATAACAAATCTGTGGTTGGGGGTGGGGTGGATGGGGCTGTGGGGTTTTTTTGTTTGTTATTTTCATTACTTGTGAGGTAAAATGATTGGGTCTGGACTTTCTCATTGCTGGTAACTTCCCTGGTGTGTGACTAACAATGTATCTGCAGTTATACTGACTGGGAAGTCTGTGACTAAGGCAGGACTTAAGATCAAGAGGAAATACCAGAAGTATCAGTCCCATATGAATTTCTACGTGTTTTTCAGTTGAAGTATTAGGCAGTTGAGACAATATATGTGGATTGTCTTAAAGGTGTTGATAACTTTGATAGCTATAGAGGAATACCTACAGGCTTGATTTGTTGGAAGATGAAAGGACTACTGTATATTTATCTGCGTTAATACGCAACTGACTTTTGACCAAATGTTTGGTTTTCATTTTCATAACCAAATTGATTATGAAAATTGATCTGATTTATTGGTATTCTAAAGTATTTTTTACTTCATAAACATTACCTCTTTTCATTGTAGGTGCCTCCTTTGATCCAGAAAACCTATTCAGATCCTGACCATTGCCGTGTTGCAGCACCAATTGATGACAACGTGAGTCTGACATTTGTCCTTTCAAAGCTGACTCCTCTAAAACCAAATTAATGAGTTACTTATTTTATGTTAAACTGTGTATTTATTATTTTCTGATATTATACCAGGCACTTACAAACAGTTCTTAACTTTTTAAAAAGAAACTTACAAGCTTCCTTCTAAAATTAACATATTTGTTAGTACTAAAATAGTTTGCGCAACAGTGGAATAACTTAGACTGTAGATGCTACTGCGTCTGTGTTTTGTGGGTGGGAGGTTGTTTGGGGATTTTTTTCTCCTCCTCCCTCCAGTTTCTGTCTGTTCAAAGATAGAAAGGTACCAGACTGTTAGTACCATTTCCGTTGGCATTTTATGGATTCTGATTTCTGATGAGACCTTTTAGGGGGCATTTGTTTAATGGGTCAGAAGTAGTTTGCTATGTTTTTATGGAAAAAATCTTCAGAAAGTTTTCCTAAAGAATAAACTTTTAGTATGTAGATACCTAAAATGTATGAAGTAGTAATATTAGAAACTTGAAAGTGAAGTTTAAGCTCTTGATGTTATCATAAGCTATGGTATTTTGCTATTGTTTTGATTGAAACATTCATCATATATGTGAAAACAATTGGAAAAAACTTTTATCTCTAAGTAGGACAGAAAGGCCATAAAGATTACCAGTGATTATATGCAATTTGCTATGGTCATAAATCTGCACCTGTTCTGCCCTTCACATTTTGGGTTTTTTGGTCACATCAAAGCATTCCAGTTTGTCTTCCTGTGCATAACTGCTATGATGGTTTGGTAGACATATTTTTGCTCAAATAACATAGCCTTGAGTTCTTCTGGGTTTTCTTTTTCCCCATTAGTTTTCACCATATCAGACTGTATCCGTAAATTTGTAATTACAAATGTGTATCTTTGATACTCCTGAGGCTTCTGTTTTGCACAGGCAAAACAAAATAATATCATTCAAGTATACGAGCAGCTTCTCTGCAAATATTTCACTGATCTTCTGTAAAATGAATAGAAGCTACAATTCTTGATAGCTTCTAAGTTAACGTACCAAGTGTTTCTGGAAGGCAGACTTCAAATGCTTTAAAGCCTTTCAACTCTCAACTGCTCTTTTAAGATGCATTGTTCACAACTTACAGGCACTAAATCAGACAAAAAATATGACACTTTGAATGGAATTTTACATGAAGAAGCAGTACTGTAAAAATGAGGCATGCATCTATAGAATCTCCAGCTGGATTATGAATCCACTGTCTGTGTTCCAGTTGTATATAAAGATGTACTTGTGTAGTCCACCAAAAAAATGTCCACATACCTGTGAGATCTTGCTACTTTTTCCAGCATAGGATTAACAATACAGTGCAAGCTACTTCTCTTCCAGGTAGAGCTGTATCAGATTTCAAATACAAACCAAAATTCTGAATGTTATGCTTAGAATGTAAAAATCCTAATTAAAAAAAAAAAACAGAGAAAGTGCATTCAGTCTTTAAATAAATTTTGCTGAGGCTATAGTAAGATTTTAGCTTGCTATTCTATAAAGTTTTAATAATAAATATAAAGTTTAAATAATGAATCAGTGAAAAAATCAAATTCATTTGTTGTATTTGAGATAAATATTTCTGGTCTCTTGTGTAATACAGCTGTAACTCCAAATGCTGTCTTTTTATGCAATACCTTAAAAATATGTAGGCTTGTATTCAGTATATAAGCAAGCCATGAGAAGCTGCTGTTGTTTCTATAAGAGAAACAGTAATCACAACTAAGATGAAAATCTAATACTTTCATACGACACAATTTATTAAACTCTCCCTCCAATTTTAATATTTGAAAAAATGTTTACAGTTACTGCAAGTGTATGCCATCCATCTGTAAAAACTTTTACATAGTTACTGAATCCTCTGTTTTAGGATTTCCACGAAAGTTGTTTTTTTGTAAGCTGATCTGTGTAACATCTTCTGTTAAATAATAAAATGATGATGCTTTTCTTAATCTACAAGCACTTAATAGCCATGCCGGCTAGAACAATATCTAAATAAAAAGCAGTTCGTTGCAGTGAAGTGTCATTGTTCTTAGGAGGTTCTGAATTTGGTGCAGTGCATCCATAAGAAAAAGATACTAAAGAAAAGCTCCTTCCAGAGTTCTCATGTTGGGCAGTTGGAAGCATAGCTACCAAAGGAAGGGATTAGGGACAAGCACTGTCTTTAGGACATATTTACTTGTATTAACTTTGTTCAGCTTTGGTGAAATAACTTTCTTTTTGTCTTATTTCAAAAATTCAATGGATTTAAGCCTACTTTAATTTTCAATCTTTCTTTGCTATTAGTGATGTTATAGAAGATTTAGGGAATAGAGAGCAAAGTGTTTCTGTCATTGTTCTGCTTATACTGAAGCATTTGACCTGTGAAGTAGCTACTAGAACTGTAGCTTTCTTGAACTGAAATAAAAGTTTACTGATCATACTTTTACTCGCTTGATTAGGTGGATGACAATATTCCGCTGAGAGTAATGCTCCTCCTTATGGATGAAGTCTTTGATTTAAAGGAAAGAAATCAGTGGTTAAGAAGAAATATAAAAAATCTGCTTCAGCAGCTTATTAGAGCAACATACGGTGACACAATTAATAGGTACTGCTTTTCTTATATAGAGCGATCGTGTGAGTGAGACTATGTAGACTGTGTCTACAAATCCTTTTTGGTATTACTAAATTATTGTGGTTTAGATCTGCATGCATTGCCCTTGAAGAGGATCAATAAACCAAGTACAAGTGTGGTGTAAAATGGAGATAAACACAAAACATTGCTGAAAGACAAATTCCAGTAACTCTTATATGCCAGAGAACTTCCAAAAGAGCTCTCACATATCAACAAGAGTTCACGTTTCTGTGAATGTAACAATACTGATGGTGTCTGTGCTTTTTGCCCCCTGTTTTACACTATACTTTTTGTTGTTAATACTGTTTATTACTTTCTGCACTATTTCTGTTTACATCTCTTTGATGCCACAAACGTACACTGGCACTGTCAAATTATGTGAACCGTACTGAGTTGCTATGTTAAGTTTTTGCTCTCACACTTTAAAAGATGGGGACACACACACACACACACAACTGTTACGGGGTCCGTTCTGCCCCCACCATGTTCTCTGTAATTCACATATACACTTTTTCATGCAAATGCAAAGCAAATTAGTAGTGCTAAATAAGTAATGTTTCTTGCCCTCAGCTTAGAAATCTACTGTTTCCAGGCTTTCCCTTCTAATAATTTGTTTCTGAAATGTAAATAAAAATATAGAACAAAAAAATTTCCAGAAACAAGCTGGGCACTAAATTGTCACTTTGGATTAGTGCCATGAATGAAAAACTTAATTTCTTGCAGGTGAGAAGTAGTTTCCTTTTACTTTTTCAGGACATTCCTCACTGTATCATTACTTTTTACCCTTCACAAGTATATTTTGGATATTTTCATAATCACTGTTAAACATATAGACAGTTCTTGTGGTACCAGTAGTGATGCAGCCATCTAATAATACTGGGTGTTTTTCAAATAATTCCTCATGGCCGGGTGACAATTATCTTGAGAACTGTGCTTCCAAAAACATGCTGCCCTGTTGAACAACTCTGAATAGTTTTTGCTGTTTTCAGATTGTAGTATAACTAGTTGAGTTTGTGCACAGGCTGCTGCTTTCTTATTGCAGAGATGTGTGCAGAACTATTTTGTTTCTGCATTTGGAGCTATTCCAGATACTCACAGCTTCCTCTGGTTCGGCAGTCATACCTTGTCCTAGCAGATTCTTGGGGTTTAATGGCATTATGCACCAAAACTGTGTTTTCCTGTTTCTTTGAAAACTAAATTCAAATTATGTTTAGGGAAATAATCCTGGTATTATGGTGATACACAGATGTGTATATCATTTCTGTAAACATACTAGATTTGGCTGTTGAGCTGTGCGTGTGTGTTGATGAATGAAGGTCAAAGTTTATGATCAGTCTGTACTTCATAATCTTTAACAGGAGATAACTGCATACATAAGTATGGTAATTGGAGATTTTAGGTAGGTTCTTTGCTTACAGAAGCAGAACTTGAAGAGTGCTCCATGAAGAGGAGCGCTCTACAAGCAGAACATTTATCTAATGTTCATGGGAGATGTAACATCAGTTTTCCAGTCTGCTTAGTCATTGTACATTTCGTCAAAAAGAAAAAGGCTTTAGCTTTAGGAGTGATCAGTGAGCTTAGATTTTTATATTGAGATTCAGTGTTTGCCTTCCTAGTGTGCAGTTTTATAGAACCTACTTATGGAGTTGGAGAAAGCTGAAATTATGCTTTGTTTGCCCTGGAGTGCTCTTTAAAATGCTCTACTTATTTGTTCCCTGTTTTAAAAATTAAATGAGAGAGACTTGTTGCTTTGATTTTAGAAAAATAGTTGATCATGTTGATTGGATGACATCTCCTGAGCAAGTGGCAGATGCAGTGAAACGCTTCAGGTATGCCTTTTATCATAGATGTTAAATATGAAGTACTTGCCAATTGATGTCTAATATCTATGTATCCTTCCTATTCTTTTTATGTCAGGAAATTATTATTACTGTACAGAATTTCAGTTGGAGCATACCCTGCTTTTTACATGTGCTAAGTGAGAGAAAGTAATTGTCACAGGAAGAATATTTTTGAGTTTTCTCTTCTTCCTTAAAAAGGTGTTAGCCAGTCTAGAAGAGCTAGAGTATGGGTATACTTATGAATTTCATCCTATTACTGGATGAAGCGTCTTGTTTACCTTGATGAAGGCATATGTATGTCTTGCCTTAAAAGGCAAACAATTATTACTAAAAAAACCCTAGCTCTAAGCTAATGTTTCGCATGTGGGCAGATACAACAGAACTGAAGTCTGAGTTTGAAAGTATCAAAGGCTCTGTCATTCTGTTTCCTCAAAGTCTTAGTGGCTTCTGCAAGCCACCCCCCTTGCCTTTTTTTTTACGAGGTGAAAGAGATGAAGTAGGATAATGTATTAGCCAAAGGGTCATACTTTACAGATATTCTGTTATTCTTTAATAAAACCAAGTAAGAATGTGCGCTTCTTACTCAGAAAAAGAATATGTCATTCACTGAGGCATAATACCTTTTTAGACAGAGGCATGTCTTTTGCGTTGGGCTTTATACTACACTGAAACTACTTTGTCTCAGCTTTAGTTTGTAATAGGTTAACTACAGTCAGAGATCTAATGAAGCAGTTGATAGACCTAAGCCTAGAGTCTCTCAGTGGCAATAGAGACTGATTGGTAAAAGCAAATCTTAGGTATATTTTATGTAACAACTATGTGGTATTTGAATGTTTGTGGTGTGTAATATTTTCTTAAAATTTTCTTTCATCTGATTCTTGTACTGGAAAAGTATATGGTAACTACTAATAGGTTGAGTGTACTTCTTGCTTTTGATTTCTCTTTCACTTTTTCTTTTCCCTGTTCTAATATTTGAAGTGTGTGTTAGGTTGTGTGCAAATACTTTCTTGTATTTATTTTATGAGATAGCTTTGAGGGATTAAAAAGAGCCTTTCACTTGATAAAATTTTAATGTATTTTGACAGATTTGCTTTTGTTACAGAGATGCTTTTTGGCCCAACGGCATTTTAGCAGAGACTGTTCCACGGAGGGACAAAGCTATTAGAATGAGAACAAGAGTGGCAGGAAAGACCAAATTACTGGAGGTAATGCCAGGTAAGTGAGTCTGGGATTGAAGCCTAATAATTCTTACCATATATTGTTACTGGAATTAATGTCAGTATTCTTGCTGATTGTTGAAATGTTGAAAAGAAATGTTGACGTATGAACTGTATTTAAATAAAAAGGTTTTTAATTATTAAAGCAGTGAACATTTTCACATGTACTGTGACTTTGCAACTGTAATTCTCTTAGAACCAACCCGGTATTTAGTTTCACTAGAGGATTTAAGTTTAGTGCATGAAATACCTATATTCCAATCAGCATGATTTCATGTAAAATAACATGGTTCCACGTATATAGTGTAAAAGTGAAGTAATTTTCGGAAATCCTTTCTGCTGTAAGAGAACTTTTAGTTTAGTCATCTTACATATAATAGAGGCACTGTTACTTCAAATTCCAAGCTACATAATTTGAAAGACTTAAAGTTCAGTTTAAGTTTGTTGTTAACACAGAAGCAGAATTTAGCTTAAACTTCTGTGTAACTTTTGTTTTTGTAGATGAACTAAAGCACATCATAGGCGCTGAAACAACACGGAAAGGCATTCTTCGGGTCTTTGAAATGTTTCAGCACACTCAGCTGAATAAGAGAATGGTGTACGTGTTTCTGGAGAGATTCCTAGAAACCTTATTTCCACAAAATAAGTTCCATGAGCTCTTCAACAAACTGCATTCACGGTCAAAGCAGATGCAGAGGTATAAGCAGAGACTACATTCTACTCAAGCGCCTTCCTTGCAGAAAAGGTGACACTTCAAACCTATTAAGCTGGTGTATGTTTGTCCAGGACTAATTACTTGGGCAGATTCTCTGGGGCTTCAAACTCACATGCTGTTATTTCTGCACCAGTCTTCTAGTGTCACATATTAGATTATTAATGCATCTGTAAGACCTGTGGATCTTCTCATCTTCACTTGTAATTCAACCACTACCAGAAAGGTTTGTGTGTCTTAAATGATTTGGTGCGTCATCATGCAACATTGAGAAGAATACTGGCCCAATAGATAAGAATGCTGATTCCTTCCGTTCCTGAGTCGATGTTTTGCCAGCAATGAAGAGTGCCAGACTGTCAAGTAAAGCACAACTGTGGTGATACAATGGAAGAAAAGGATGTTTTGGCACTGGGAGATAGTGCAATGTGTGAGAATCAGGTGGAATTGGTCTACGTTATGACTGTTGAGGCTCTGTAAGGCTCTTTTAACATTCCTGTAAAGGCTGAGCTAACAGGAGAAGCAGTCTCTGGAATAGCAGGTTCATAGGAGAGGGGAGAAATAGTTATAGCCCCATCATAAAAGTACATTTATTAAAGAAAAGTTGAGGTAATGTGGCTTTTATGCCACATTTACTTCACCTTTCATATTTGAAAAATAAACTAACGTTAGGTCTAATGGGGGTTTTAGTAAAGGCAGAGGTGCAGTAGAAATAAACCTTTATTCTGATTATTCTGTAGCTTTAAGGGCCATATTCTGCTCTTATAGCACCTGGCATACATTTTGCATGTAACTTCAGTGGAGAAGGGGCATCATATTTATGTTCAATTGGCGTATTTGAACGTATGTCAAGTTGATAGTTGTAGAAGGAAGGGGGTACATGTTTCAAAGAGGATAGACATCACGTTAGAAGATGAGGAAGTTGCACTAAGACACAGTTTACACACAACTCCCCACTAAAATCTGAAACTTTTTTTGGGTGTAAAAGACTATGTCCTACTTAATTGAAAGATTCCTTACCTTTTACTGTGTAAGCCTCATTGGAAAAATTAGTTGTTTCCTCACAGGAAAAGGATTTCATTAGTCATATGCAAACACTTGGAAATTCCTGAATGCATCTCAGTGTATATATGAAAATAAAAAGGAGAGAAAACTACAATATTTTTTTAAATAATTTTTTTATTTTTTGCATAGTGTAAAATTTTAATAAAAATTTGACATCAAGGCCCCACATCCATCTGTTTAGTTTCATTGAAGAATTTCTGTCCAATTAAAAATAAAGTAACAACCAAATAATCCTGTTTGGCCACAGCATATCTCAGTTTGTGTTTTCTTTTTCATATTCCCCAACTGTTTGAGCACCACTATCCGGGTGAAGAGAAAGTAATCCTATAGAGTCCGGTTTTTTTCTGAACGCTAAACAGAGGGTAAGATACGGCTATTGACCAAGGAACCTTATAGTAATTTGTGTCTTAATGGGAACAAATGATCCTTTTATGTGAGGGAGGAACATAGACCTTTTATGAAAGCGTTCTAAGAGAAGATAGAAGGCTCTCAAGGACCTAGTTAAATTGGCTGAAGCCTCTATATAGATCATTTTTTCTCATGGACTCTATTAATGCAATGTAGCCTTTTATCATACTACTTAATGATGATCATATTGTACTGTTAACATTCTCATACAGTATGCATGGGCTCAAGTGCACTTTTTTCTTTGTTGCAGAACTGAATACTGTAAACGAAATCCCTTTATTTTATAATCCCTAGGAAGACAAGTTGGTAAATGTAAGAACCCTTCCCCCTTCCTCTCTGCAGGTTCTGTAGAAGCGTGATGATTAAGTGCTGTTGAATTTAACAAAATTATTGAGTTCTGTGTGAAGTAATCAACATAGCCAGCTCCTATTGTTTACATGCCTGTATCTTCCTCTGATGTCAGGGTGCTCAAGCATACCTGACATCTGACTGATGAAAGATCGTTCAGCAATTGTTCTTGGCGATATAGTAAATATATCATTGATCCTACCAAATCTAATTTATGTCTTTTAAATCACTGAATTTGTAATGCAGTGTGAAAGTGGGAAGTTCAAATACTGTTTTGTCAAATCTGTAGAACCCTTTATCTATCTGTAGGTACCATGAAAAATTTCAAGAGAATAGTGATCATGTGCAAATTTGGGATTTTTTTTTAAATTATCTGGTACATTTCTGTACAAAAATAATATCTCTAGGAATGTGAACTCAACATAATACGCCATGTTTATTAGTCGTTTTACTTAATGAATTTATTACATATATATACCTATACACACATTTATATACATGTGTGTGCATATGTATATATGTATTAAAGTTTTGTCTTCTGTATTTAATTACAGAAAGTGGCTTCCTAATTCAGTGGTGCCCGTTGGCTGGCAAGAATCATCAGAAATGAATACTTTTTGTTAAAAAGAGTTTGTATGTATCTTTATTTAAATGGTTTTCCTGTTGACGATTTAAAATACCTGCCCTGTCAACCCATGCAGCCTGTTATCCTAGAAAGTCTCCAAAACTGAATGTTAATATACAGCACTTAAGTGTCTGGGTGTATCTTCTGGCCTTTGGGTGCTGTGACTGGCCGCTGAAAATTGTGCCATTATCAACAAATGCACTTGTTTTAGCCTTAATTATTTTTAAGAGAAAAAGAGCAATTGAATTTTTCATTTGGTTCATCCTCAAGCTTGTGCTGCTGGTGTTTGCTAGAACTAAACAGTAAATTTTAAGTGCTACCAGAATGTGTACCAAAATAAAAATATACGAATTCCACAATCTAAATTTTAATTTTGTGCAATATTTTCATTTAATGCATGTGTATTTGAATAACTGTAAAATAAATGAATTTTTAATGTTTTGAAGTCTAGGTTAAAAAAATCTTCTCAGCTGAACAATTTTGCATTCTGTTGTTGCGTTAGTTTATTTAAGGACTTGTTTTAAAAGTCTTTATTTGTTACTCCTTTTGTTAATTCCCTTGTTCTCAATGATCCTTGCTCAACTGAGCAAAGCTCATATATTACAAGGGAAAATCTGAAGAGCACATCTCATGAATATAGCTGTTATAAATTACTTGTGCATATCATTGTACAGTAAGTGTCAGCTGTGTGCCTAATTGTTCTATTGATGCTTTTTCCCTTCCTTCCCCCTCCTCTCGTTTCCGTAACAAAGAATGAACATGAAACAGGCTGCCATGGTCACTTCTACTGAATGGCAGAGGACTCTGAAGTTTTTTTTGGAGTTTGCATTTATGTTCTGTCCAATAGAAAGCTAAAAAATTACACTAATAAAGTATTAACAGGATTATTATGAGTCTCTGTTTATTTTTAAAATAACTTTCTCACTAGCAGGTAACGAATGTTCCTCAAGTCTGGAAAAAAAATCACTAAAGATAAAAATACTGCTCTTAAGTGCTGTTTAAATAAAACAGTCATTCCTTGATTTCCTTTAAACAGTTTATAATCTGGGTTTGCTTTTAACAAATTAATCTCTACATTCATTTTCAACCAGTATTTGCAGAGAGTCCTGTATTTTAAAAGTATGTATGCAGAAACAGTGGGACTGTATGGTGTAGGAGGTTTTTTTATATTGTTGGGTTTTTTTACTCTTTGGCTTTTCCCCCCTGGGTTTATTTTTGCAGCAGCTGGATCTACCATGGGAGCACAATTGTTACCCTTGATATATTTATTCCAGCTGTTTCACATTCATCAAAAAGATGTCCTGAGCTACAGAGATGTTAGTTCTTTGACCCTAGGGTAAAGTGTTTACCGCTTTCACTAACTTAGACACTTTTCCTACAGGATATAGACACACCTCGGGAATTTCACTAGCTGATTGCAAGTTTTTATTTGTTGAAGCTGTTACCCTAGGATAAATTTATGGCAAGAAACCCACTCAATTATAAACTTTTTTAAAGGTCTTAAAAATATCTGCCATTTGCTAAGCGAGGATAATATGTGTCTGTGGCTTATTTAACTCTCCAGTCTATCACATTATCTGGTTTATATTGGTTTTGATGTCTAGCGAATGTGTGAGGATTGCTGAAGTTTTTGTAAAGTTCAGGAATCAGCATCACTCTGCATCAATTTAACTACAGATTTCATGGTTTATCTCTTGGAAGAAAGATAGTTGTGTAGTGAAAACAATTAGTTCACTTTTGTCAAGTACTTTGAAAGAAATTAAGCTTTATTTTCATGAAACACTTGAAACATCTATGCCACTGCAGTTTCACCCCCACGCACACAGAAATATGTTTGAATACTTCCGTATTCAAATATCTCAAATAACTGTTTCCCATGCCATGTCTCTTTGAATTACTATGGCATGTTGGAGTTGGGATAATTTCCATGGGCCAGTTTTATTTGATACCTGGTTCAGAAAGGGCTAACTGGAATTCTCATTTAGAATTGGAATAGTACATAAATTAATTCTGAGGTTGGGCTTAAGTAGAGAACGAGACTATATTGAATTTGTTGGTAATCAAGAGCTACTTATTGGGAGTAAGGAATGTAGCTTTCAAAAATGGACTTGCTCTTTCTTACCGTAACAGTTTTAAAAGCGAGTCCCAAGTAGTCTTTTGAATCTGTGTTCTGAATTTTCTCAGCTATATAGGTCTAGAAACATGCTAATTCTGAATTAAGTCAAGAGATACTGATGGAATTTTCTGTTACCAACTTACCAGAGTTCTAGGTAAGAGATTCTGATATAATTGTGAGGATTGGGAACACTCTTTGTTGTTCCGAACATGTGGAAGATGGTTGTGTGAGCTACGTAGTTATTCCATGCACAAAATAGCCAGAACTTGAAAGACGCTTTTACTTTTTTTGTTCCTTTTCTTAAAATAGCCAGCCAGTACTAGGGCACAAAACTTTCTTTGCACAAGTCATCTCATGTTAGCAAGCTACAGTTTTTTATTTCTCAGTTTGAAGGTGAAGTTAGAATTCTATTATCAAAGACAATGTTTTCCTTGTTGTTTTCAAGGACTTCATACAAAACATTCCTTTATAGTCTGTTTTAAAAAATTGGTTTCGTATCTTACCTGCTCAATTTTATATTATCTACATTGATTTAAATCACTGGCTTGCCAGTAATCCCTAACATCATTCTTGCAAACAAACAAGGCCTGCTTACACCTAATGTAAAAACACAACAGGTATTCTGGGGAGAGAGGGATAGGAGCTTCATCCAATATTCTGCTATCTTAGGTAATCATATTCGTGCAAAGTGAAACTGGAGTGTCATGCAATTGGGAATTCACCAATTTTGCTGGCTTTGTGCAGTGCCATGTAAAGGAAACATGGCCCCAAGGTTCTCCTGTACATCACATATATAAAAAGAAAATGAAGGTGTTATGTGTAGGTTCTAAGTGGTGCTGAGGCTTCCAGTTAACAGTTGCGCTAAATGTCTTTAAATGTGCTATAGCCGAACTGTTCTGCTAATAAGGTAAATGCAGCCTGCAAAAGTGTGGAGTTTATTGTCAGGGGTTCTTTAGAACCAAGACATGGTCTCTCACCAGTGAAAGAATGTGCTGAAGTACCTGAGCGATTCCAAGTGATTCCACACATAAACATTTGTTCTGACTACTTCACTTGCTATAGAATCCATCTTTTTTTTTCTTTTCAATAGTACTGATACACTCTCTAGAGACTACATTCTTGGTAGTATCTTCTTGAGCCATAAGAAGTGTAGTAATATGTAGATCAGTAGATGGTAGATCTACTAATACGTAGGTCAGTAGATGGCTGTTTGTGTAGGTGGACTCTCTTGGCTTGACTGTATTGGGGACGGGAGTAAAATTCATGGATGATGCTATGGAGGATATTAAGTAGTATTCTTTCCAAATAAAGCAGTAGTTTATTGAAGTAAGAATACATAAACAGAATTACTTGAGCAGTCATTTGATTTTGTAAGTTAAATTTTTGGTATTATGGTACTTCATATGACAAGATTTTTGTTGTGGCAAAGGCATTCTCTGTCCAAGTATGATTCAAACACTAGAATCAATCGCATAGTAATCATAACAGGCTATCATAACAGATTATCACTAGCTTGTATGGACTAGAGTGCAGGTGGATACCAGCCAAGAAAGCATTTCTCAGATTTTTCTGACTATGATGGGAGAGAGAAACTTCTGCATTTTTACCCAATTCGCCAACAGAAAAAAAAAAAACCAAACCAAAAACCAAACTGATTAAAGTAGCATGTAAAGAGATGCCACTGTCAAGACTCTGACTCCTTAAACTTGTATGAAAAGATTTTTTTTTTCTCTCTCTGTGCTGTTGCTGCCACTATAGATTGAGTGCTGGTTGAAACAATTCATTATTTACTTGCTAGGTAGAAGAGTATGGCACGACTATTTAGTCTCTCAAATGTAATTCACTACAATTTGTAGAATTCATATATAAAACTGTTCTCAGCAATTTTCTTTATAATTGGGTTTCTTGTAATCAAGATAAGGGAAGAATTTGAAGGAATCAATAGGGGCAGTTAGCTAAGTGAGGTCTCACACATGACTAGTTTGATTCTTTTTGTCACTGGGATTTGTGTAATCTAACGTCTCTGGGATGGACCACGTCATCTTCTCTCCATTCTACGTAGCATATTGAATTGAGAATACTGGATAATGAGGGATCTTGTAATACAGTTAGAGCCTGTGTAAATTGTAGGGGGGGGTTCTGCAGTCTGCAAATGTGTGTGTGTGGGAGGATTGCTTTGTTTCATTTTTTGCCCACTCCAATTTAAAAAAAAAAAAAGTGGGATCGATCTTGGACAGTTCTCAACAAAAATGACATCAATATCCCTTGTACTGCATGCATGTTCATTTGACTTAAGGAGTAGTGTCATTTCTGTCATTTATTGATAATACTAGGGGGACACATTCCTAATTCACTAGAATATTTTTTGAGAGAAAATAAAATAGAAACATGGCTGAATTCAGCTGGCTAAGTCGTATCAGCGTTAGTTTGAGCTTCTAATCCAGAGCTAGAATATTGTTCTCTGCACAGTGTTCTGTTTGAGGGGAGACACAAGAACTGGAGTAGCCCTTGCAAAGTCATGTAGCAAGAGATGAAGCAGTATCAGTGAACACGCAGTTCTCATCTTACCACACCTTGCTCTGCCCAGGCATTCTCTGTCCATTCTGGTGATGACTTCTGTGCAAAGAGAGAAGACAATAGTTACACCCTTCACTGTAAATGGCATAAGAAAATATGATTGGGTTATATCCTATATGCAAGATGATCTACTAAATCCATAGTTAAGAAAACTGGATTGCTAATGCATATCTAAATAAAATGGCAGTCACAACTTCAGCTATCCGTGTTGAGAAGAAATCCTTCATGTGATTTTCATCAATGCATATAATGAAAGTGTGCACTTCCGTGGCCACCATAACACTTTTATTTTAGTATTGTGGACTAGAATTAATAAGAATCCATAAGAAGCTACCTTTTAATTTTTAAAATTATTTTAACGTAAAACTGTTGGGCTGATGATTTGTGCATACTGCAAGTTTACATTGAATGTCACATGTGATAAGGTACTCATGGACAGGCAATGAAGTTACTAAGAGCAATTAGGAAGAAGTGGGATAGAGGAGCTGAAATTCCGCATGTAACCTCCCTTGAATTGTAGAGGTTAAAAAGAAGTCAGGGAGTGGAGTTCTTGGATCTACACCCCTTCTATCTGTCCTTCCACCCATCCTTCCTGCTCCCTGCAGAGTGTTTTGGTTATGGTTTATGGCTTCAAAATTCAAGGAGCCTGTCTCTTGGCTTGATTTGCTGCTGACATTTCACAAGAATAGTTGGTCGTATGAGATGAAAACAAATATTTCGGAAATATTTATGAATTTTGATCCAAAACTTCATGACAGCAAGTTCCAGACCTCTGTTCTCATTTAATCTAACCCTGAACCACGTTCCCAGTCTACATTCCTCTCTCTTTACAAAGCGTTTTATGTGCTGTGGTTTTTATCAGTGTGTGATGGGCCAACAGTGCCTAAGATCTGCTTGGTGTAAAGAGATTGTACATGTCGGTATGAGCAGTGCATGCGGTAAGGGAGCTGAAATGGGGGAAAACTGACACACAGCAGGTGTGCAAGGAATAAGCAAAAACATTTTATTGTGATAATGATCATGAAACTGAAGGCCAGAGAATGTGAACTATTTCTAAGGCCCCTGACATTTTCGTCCAGTGGTCTTATGGTACACGCTTGCCATCATCTGTTCAGCGATGGAGAGTTTTGAGAAAAAAATGTTAATTCAATGCTGCTGTGCTTAATGGAGTCAGAATCACAGAATCACAGAATCGTATAGGTTGGAAAAGACCTTTAAGATCATCGAGTCCAACCGTAAATCTTCCCAAAACTTCCTGTTATCACATAAAAGTCAGTGAGCTTAAAAATGAGTGAAAGGTGTAGCTTGAAGTATTTTCCCCCAAAGCACTTGGGATCTGTGCATCGTAGCATGTTTGGGGGTGGTTCATGTTTTGCAGTTAGGTTTGGAGGGGCAGGAGTGAGTGTGTTCCTGAGCCCCACAGGATGGGGCTGAATATTTGCTGCAAGCCAAGTGTGATCAGGATGGGTATATCCTTACATAGCCATACATACATTTGGTAAGCTCCACCAAAATCGTTTGTTCTGATAATTCTGGTGCTTTTGGGAAAGAGGGCAATGTCTGCTTTGAAAGTTGCTCTGTGGCCACAGACCCTGCTTAACAGACCTGTCAATCTTTTTGGTTCAAAGGAGACTTTTCTGAATTTACCAGGGCTGGTATGAGGAGGTTGTCCTGGATTTAGCAGTTAGACCTGGCACATCTTCTACTTAATGTTACCCTACCAGAAGGGTTTTTTTGTGTCAGGGACCTCCTTGGCATCTGAATTGGCTCAAGAGAAATAACCGGTTTGTTTGCAGGTCGATTTGCTGAAAATCTGCAGTAGCGTCCCCCGTAGGAGAGAAGCTCAGAGTAGGACCCGGTTGTGTGGAGCCTGCACTGAGCAGAAGAAGCCTTGAGAAGCCTCCAGCGAGCCCTCTAGCCGAGAGCGGCCAGGCTTACTGCCGAGCCCATGGGAGCCTCCAGGCTCGAGCAGGAGAGGCTGCCCAGGCAGTGGAAGAGGACTTCTGTTTCCCGCCATGCAGTGTGACTAGCTATAGCTCCGGTGGAGGAACAGTGTTCAGGTGTAGTGGTGTCAGGGTGATCTCCGGCACCCTCCCAGCTAAACCCTCTCTTTCAAGGAGCCCCAAATGGAGCTGATAGAAAATCACAGTCCTGCTTTCAGAGGCATGGAAATGGAACGAGGCTCTGCAAGGAATGACTGGGCCCGTTGCGTTTCACTTCAGTCCTTCCCGGGAACTTCAGGAGAGTGCCCACAGGTTTCAGCTTATTCTCCGAACAACAACTATTAAGGCAGCCTTGAATGATGCAGCTGATTAAATCCATTACTTTGCCAGCCTGGTGCTACTTTAAAACCCTGTGTTTAGTGCTACTTATTGGACTAATTTAAAAAAAAAAAATTAATCTGATTGCAGTCACCTAATATATACACATATTTTTGCCTTAGTGTATCAGTCTGGCCAACCAAGCTCCACAGCAGTTGGGCACTTTTACCCTCTTGGGAAAAAAACTTCTAGCTACAGGTGTTTTTCTTTTTCCGTAGGGGGGTTCTGGAAGGTCACAGAAGCGTGAAATCTATCCTAATTCAGCTTAGCTGCTAATCACATAGAGAGAAAGGAAAGTGTGACTGAGTATTGAGTAAATGTCAGTTGGCACCTGTTTTCACAATCTCAATTTGTTTTTCTTCTCACAGCATATTACACCTCTTAATTTAATTTGTGACTGGCCTTTTCTCCTCCCAGCTGTCCGGGGCTGCAGTGCACACGTTCCAGCTGGTGTTACCGGGGGCTTTGCTCGGCTCGAGGACTGAGCTGAGCAAATTACCCGAGTCCCGCGGCCGCCCGGGGTCTCAGTGCTCTCTCCCTGCCTTATCTCACTTACAAGCTGGTAATTTGATTCCCTGGACCTGAAATGGAGTATGCATATTTCAAATACCTTTAAAAAGTCTTTCCCATCCTAACTATGTTGTTTTGGGATTAAAATGGACTTTAGGTAACAGAACGGCCCATTCAGCAGCTTTGCAATAATTACGGTGCTAATGTTGATTTAAGTTTGTTTTTTTGAACAGAAAAGTTCCTAATGCTATTTGCAGAAGGGTAGGCTGCCTGGCAGTTGTACTGTGAGTGTGTCACGTGTCAGGGCTGCATTCGCCTTCCCTCCCATGTGCAAACACACAAAAAGCAGCAGGGCTGGAGAAATCCAACGTCCCACCCCCGTGCCCCAGAAAAGTTTAAGGCAGTCCCAAAGTGACGTTCAGAGAAGTAGCAAATTTAGTTTCTTGGACCTCAGGCTATGGTAGCTTAATCCTTCCTCTCTAGAATAGCTATCTTCAAAAATAAGATGCATGGCTGTCTGGCAAAATTAACAGACAGACTGAAAGATGATGAATTTGCAAGATACAGAAGCCAGTGTTATCTCCAGAGCTTCCCTTTGTAGAGGATCTCAGTGTTCCAGGTCAAGAAAGAAGAAAATTGCCCAGCCTTGTTCTCTCTGAGCAAATGTTTCTTGTCTTCTGTCAGCTCTGTGAATTTCTAAAAATTACAGAGTTTGTATGTGGTGGTGCATATTATTACATAGGCTGTTAATTTGCTCTACAGAAGCAAATCTAAATTACCTGCTCTGACTACCACTGAAACCTGTTAGCTCAGGATACTTCCATCCTGATAAACTCATTGTCTTACAAAACATCACTGTTACTAATTTGCTATTATTGTTGCAAGAATATGACTGCTGTTATCAAGTTTTGCAGTTTTCATTTGGGAAAAGCCCTGTAAAGTAGTGTATTCCCTATGTTAAATGATATTTATCCTTTTCCCCTCCATACGGTGTTCCAGAGAGTGAATATGTTGTCTTTGAATAATAAGTTAGATTGAAAACATATTTCGGAAAATGGGTCTTAAACTGAGGAGATGCATGAAGACTTTTTTTTTTTTTGTGGCTAACAGAATAACAATTTTGGGTAGTGCAGTCTGTGGTGCAGATAGCGTTGGCAGAGCAGGCATCAGACGCATGATCTTGTAGGTGGAAAGGGCAAAGACCTGGGTGGAAGCTGTGGCTGAGCTGTCAGCCCTGCCAGCTCACAGGGACTGTGTAGGGAAGCTCTAGAAACTCTTTCTTGTTTTCCCCAACCCCAAAACAATTGTCTTTTTACTGTTAAGGATGGCCCAATATCCTACTTAGTTTCAGCAAGTCATTTGCTCTTGCCCTTCTCTATCAGTTTCTTGGCTCCATGTATCTGTAAAAGCTCCTGGTGGGCAAGAGAGCTGACATCTATTAAAATGTTACTCTCATTCTGCACGTATTTCATGGATGTAGGGCTGATATTTGAGAAGAAACAGTCTTTTAGTCTTCAGGTTTTGATTTTTAGTTCGTCTCTGCTTGCACATGATGACTAAAGAGGAATTTTTAGAAAAGTCACTCTTGTCGCAGCCGGCTACTGCTCAAATCTTGAAACTTAACGCGTGTCAAGGCTATCGTCATACAGGTTATTGTAGCTTGCTTTTCCCCCGGCCTTGGCAAGTGCAATCTTACCTCTCCAGAGTGCTGTCACCAAGACCATATTTTTAACTTAGGCTATTATAATTTTGTGCTTTCCTGCTGTAGCTGTTTTCAGAGTACCTCATCTTTTTAGTTCCCCAGAACCTGTAGAATTAGTAATTGTAACAGGAAAAATTAAGCTGCAGAGAGATCCCATAACAAAGTCTGAAAAGTCCTCTTTGCCCGTTTTTGGCATATTACCTCTCTCCCCCTCTTTTGATTTACAGTAAACTTTTTTTCACCCCCAAGAAACTCTCCCAGCTGTACTACTTTATACTCCTCTTAGACCTACTTTCTGTGTACAGCAAACGTTTCTTCAAGCAAGTTTGAAGCAAAGAGTCTAGTGCCCAGGCGAAGTCCGGCAGCTGCTGCTGCAGCTGGTAGGAGACCTGGGCCTGCTCACGGCATCGCCTTCCTAATCCCCCGGCGCGATGCACGAGATCCATCTACCGAGTGGTAAAGGTTCATTTTGCTGACGTCCGCTCTCCACGTAGTCCCTGATATTTGACAATGTTATGCCAGTGAAATTGGAAGCTTCTCTATGTTTTGAATTTTCATATATTCTTTTTCCTTCCTCCTGGTCTTGCAGGTTTGCCATAATAGAATTATTAGGTTGACTATTTTTTTGTTTGTTTGCCTATATTTACTTATGTTTCATACTGATTGCCATTATTTTGAGTCAAAAATGAGTTGATGGTAGGGCCCTGTTTTGACAGATTTCCAGCTAAACTCAGAAAGTGAAAGGTGTGTATAAAATGTTGGAAGAGATTTCTGACTTGCTGGCAGTCTTCCCTCTCCCTTGCCTCACTTTCCATGTTCATTTTAACCCTTACATTGAACCCTGCCCTTTCAAAAAGGTATCACGTGGCTGGTATGGTGAATAATTTTACTTGTGTGCCTATTGCTGATGACAGAAATGTCAGGTAAAACTCCAGCATGTGCGGGTTAATCTGTGGAGGATGCTGAATTGCTCTTCCATTCTCTCTGATGAAGGATGCTGCTGCCTAAGATTGTCACACTGAGACAGAGAAAACAAAAGTGAAGCTCGGAAGGGAAGTAAACACTGGGGAAATACATTTGCCTAATTAGCACTGGTGAGAGCAGGCTGGATTGAACTTCCTAAGATCCTTCTGTCTCCTGGTGAACTTTTATTTTTCTAAGTGCAGAGTAATTCTGTAATAAAAGACAAAGACTAAGGACTTGGCTCAAAAGTAGGACTACTTAAAAATAAGTCTTCTCCCTTTCCTGTAGTGAAAGGGAAGTGGCTATCCTGTGTATTTCAGCCCCAGCACATCTTGAAAAATCATGAGGAGTAACATCCAAACAAAGTCTGTAAGAAGTGGCGCATCCTTTTCCTGCGAGGGATGGAGAGGAAGAGAAATTTGGTGGAACGCTTCTCTTGAGAGGAGCCAAATGTTCAGTCAAGAGAAGCAAGAAGGTTTCCCAGTTGACAGTGCAGCGAGATTTTGTACAGAAGAAAATACAGAGATTTATTTTATCAGCTCTGAATAATTTACCCAAATAAATCAATAAAATGACATTTCTAAAAGAATTGCCTCTCTGTTCCAGAAGGTCCCTACTGCACAGATACCGCAGTCTCTATATGAATTTTTCTGTCTGAGATGAACAGCTCCTGCCCTGTCTTTCTTAAATTGCTCATACACAGCTTCACTGCCCACCCCAGCGTGGTGGGGGAAGAATGCAGCAGACCTTTTACCATGCAGCAAAAGAAGGCAACGAAGCTGGTGAAGAGTCTAGAGAACAAGTCGTATGAGGAGCAGCTGAGGGAACTGGGGTGGTTTAGTCTGGAGAAAAGGAGGCTGAGGGGAGACCTTATCGCTCTCTACAACTACCTGAAAGGAGGTTGTAGCAAGCTGGCTGTTGGTCTTTTTTTCCCAAGTAACAAGTGATAGGATGAGAGGAAATGGCCTCAAGTTGCGCCAGGGCAGGTTTAGATTGGATATTAGGAAACATTTCTTCTCTGAAAGGGTTGTCAAGCATTGGAACAGGCTGCCCAGGGAAGTGGTTGAGTCGCCATCCCTGGAGGTATTTAAAAGACATGTAGATGTGGTGCTTAGGGACATGGTATAATGGTGGACTTGGCAGTGTTAGGTTAACGGTTGGACTTGATGATCTTAAAGGTCCTTTCCAACCTAACTGATTTTATGATTCTCTGAAAATTATCTGAAGCCTCTACTGCTGAAGGAGATGGCCTGGGTAGTCCCTGTTTATTCTTGCCCTGCTATCTGCCTTAAGGACAACGTGGAGGACCCTAGTCATGTATTGCCCACGCTATTTCACTGCCTTGACCATCTCTGCCCACTTGGATATTTCTGCATGTCTGAGAAGTAAAATTGGTGTTTAAGGTCTTTTGATGGCTGTACCTGATTAACTGCTGTTTGGTCAAGCTATCTTTGTTAAACACGCCCCCCCGCCTCTTACTGCTCAGGTTTTGTAAAAGTGCACTTTTAGATTAGACATGCTTCACTACCGAATCTACTTGTTAAAGGAAACTTTGCTGCCTCCAGTTTTTATGGCTGACTACCTTAACTTAAACACACACGCAGATTTCCCTGAAAGAAGGTCTTTTCCAGAGCAATCATGACTTTGCTTTTGGCTGCCGGCTCCTGCAACAGTGTCATGGCGTATAACTAAGGTAGGAAACACGTGATTGTAGTTGTTGCTTATCTTGTACTTGCCCTTGTTACTGGCAAGCTCTCAGACAAATGAAATGTTCAGATAAGCGTGCTTCTCCCAGTGTTCATTGCCAAATCAGAGAGTTCAAGTAACTGATAATATTTGGATGCCTTAAGACAGAAACGTGTTCTGTCCTTGTTCAGCCAAAAGTGCTATTAATAACTGTAAATGCACTTATCAATAGAGTTAATATTTTATGTAAAGAACCTCTTAAATAAGTAATACTTAAACTAATGGATATCTAGCATTTACTGAAAGACGTCCGAGACTTTCCAGGTGGAACTATACCTAACCTAAGGGCACTGAAATATGATATAACAATGCTACTTTTCATGTTTGAAGTGTGCAGATACCGTATGTATCCCAAACTGCAAGCTAGTAAAATGCCTTAATAATCATACATACCTCATTTTCTAGATGAAATACTTGATTTTGCAAAGATTTGCCTGGCTGCCTAACTTGGTGTATCCAATCTCTTTCATAACATAATATCGCCTTTCCTCTTGGGTATCTCCACGCTCCAGAGTTAAGGGAACTGAGAAGACAGCGATGGTTACACAAAACCTTGCAAGAAATGTACGCTGTCACCATGTATTCTAGATCATGCTTTTACTCTTCCTTCTTGCGGATTTTTATGAGGCTCCGCTGGGGGTTGGGTGCATTACTGGCGGTGCCCCAGCCCGTGCTGTGCCCCAGCAGGTCTCTGTTTCACACGTGTGCCGTAATCCCGGGGTGAGACAGAGCTGCTGGGGGTGACCCGGGCTTCAGGGCGTCCCTTTGATCCCCCACGCGTGGGCTGACAGGCAGCACAGCTCGGCGCAGGGAGCGCTTTGAAGCGGGAGCGGGGCAGCGGCTCGCTGAGCAACAGTAAGGGAGGGAGAAACTGTTCTCAGGTCTAGAAATGTTTCTGTGGTCCATTTCCCACTCCTCTATAATTCGAGTTGTGCTGTTTTCACTTTTGGGGACACATAGAAAACTGGCAGAAATTGTTCTCCATCCCTTCCCTGTAGCCCGTGATGCTCTTCCAACAGGGAGGAGAGAGACAGCTTGTGTCACGCGTTAACGTGCCGCACTGCTAGTGACATTCTCCTCTTGATAGCTCATCAGGTACCTTGTGAGCTGAATGCTTTTAAATAGTGCTATTTTATTTAAGTGTCTATGTGATGTAATCTGAATTCAAGGGGAGAATTTTTATCACCTTTTTTTGGAAAGCTTAGCACGATGGTGGTGCCCCCCAACATTTCCCCTCACAGAGGCATGGCTGCAGGGCTTTCTGGCTATGCAGAAAAAAGTATGCTGCTACTTTTTTCTTTTCTTGTATTTACCAAGAAGGAGGGGTGCTAGCAGCCACCCTAACAAACTTCAGCAGAGGGCATTGCCTGATGAGCTGATGACTGACTGGTTTTAATGACCCTCGGCTTTTCTCTGGGTCATTAACTCTCCTTGGTAGTTATTAATCCCCAGGAAACGTCCTGGGTCTCAATGTTCAGCATTTGAAGACAAGACAGTCTCTTGCAGATATTTTTCCTACAAAGCATCCAAAACACACATTCAACTCAACTTTTTTTTTCCTTTCCAGATGTTCCAGTGTTTTTCAGTCTCCTGGAGAAATCTTCTCTTATCTTAGTGATTTATTTTGGCCCTATGTTGAGATGGGTGGTTGCTGCTATTGCATGTCTGCAGGAGATTGAAGGTTTCCACACCCTTTGGTCTTGGGGCCTTCACTCTCACTTCATTAAGCTAACTGCAAATGTCTCTGCACAACGTAATGATTGTTGTGCTTTGGAATATGTAATTTATTGACCTGATTCTTGCTTTCTGTCCTTTACAGTTACTGTGCTGTGCTGATGCCCAGAGCAACAGCCACTCACAGAGGATGGAGATATTGATGCTTTTACAGACACTAGCACAAACACGTCCCCTGCGTGTCAACAAGTAATGCAGTATTTTCAGAGCCAGGGGATGCGGACCTCTGTGGTTCAGCAGCCACAGCATGGCTTGAATGACTGAAGCCTCAAAGAACCAGAAATACTTTTATTTTACTTCTGTGTGCTCTTATGCCCTTTAAAATATGACTGCTCAAAGTATCAGGGAGGAACTTTGAAAAAATATACACGATGATGAAAAAGCATCTGCCGCAAGACACAGCTGAGTCTCGGAGAAAACAACCCTTTTCAGCTGCCACCTTTGTGGGTGCAGAAGTACATTGGTGCACCAAAAGCCTGACTGGGCACGTGTCCGAGGTACAGGGACGGGAAATCCTGACACCGGGCGCCTTATGGGACGCTCCTGAGAAACCTCAGCTTCTGGTGCTGCTTGTGGACAAGCTCTTCCTTTAATGTTAACCGTTTTGAAATCTTTAACATCGGAAATGGTTTATTACTACCTGATTAGACCTCTGGAGAGACTGATCTCTGGGTTTTACACACAGCTTGCAAGAGGGAGTTCTTTTTCAAGAGGTTCTCAGTCTGGAGAACATTTCTGGGGTGCAAAATACCAAGTTATGTGAAGTATTGCATGTGTTACAGTAACCCCTCCAGAGAGCACACACACCGGCAAAAATTATAACCAGGCCTGTGGCTGTGACACCTGTAAAAGTTCCCAGTAAAACTCTTTTCTGTGACACACTTTTGTGTCTCTGTGTGTCTCTGTCGGCATCCAGGACCTTGGAAGGGCAGAATGGACAAACTATCCCGAAACACACAGAAAAGCCGTGGGAGAAGAGTAGACCTGAGGAGTGAAAAATCATCCCAGACTCGTGTTTCCTCCAGTTCAACAGGGATCACAGACTTTGCTGGGGTAAAGCTCCCATTTCTTTCACTGAGCAAGGTGTTGCAGGCGGGATTAGGCCCTGTGCAAGAAGTAACTCCTTCCCCTTTATTTGTGGGAAGTTGTTCTCATTTTCTCTGCAAACCAGGGCTGAATTGCTTTGTAGTGTGTCCATTTTTTTCCAATACCTATGTGAATAACTTTTTTGTGTGTTCAGACACCTGTTACTTTTGTATTACTCCAGGTTCTTCCAGGAAGTAAAATTTACGGCGTCTTTCCCGTACCGAGCTCCTCTGTGCTCCTTTGTGAGGTGGGCAAACCGCGCCTCCAGTAAAGAAACAAAAGCTTTCCATTGCACGCGCTGCCATTTAAAAAGTTCTGCCTATAAAAATAGGCCTATGGTCAGTTTCTCAGGCCTAAAAAGTAATTATAAATAAAAGGACAGTTGCAAAATAATTCCACCTACCAAGAACAACTTTTTAAAATGGTATTGTTTTCAGTCAAAATGCTCAACCTTATAATATCTTCATCTCTAGAGATGAAGGGTTTTTTCCTTTTCCTTTGATTTTGTGCCTACAATAAGCCTGTAGCTGCCAGTTTAAAATCGAGTTGTTTTTTCTTCATTTATTCTGCAGGCGCACAGGTCGCAGTCCTGCTGCAGGAGCCTGGCTGGAAATGGCACAAATATGAAACAAGATTGCCACCTTCTGGAAAGCCCTTGGAAACGGAGCGGAATGGGATGCGTTGCCGTTTGGAATATTTATTTTAAACAGATTTAAGATGACAGTAAGTATTAATGTCTGCTTTTCTGGCTACGTGCTAGCTAACCGTGTGGCTGGTCAAAGACTGAGTTCCCCCATCGTGATGAGTCTGTGATACCCTGGGGAGAGGGGGTATCACGCAGGGAAGCCCCTGCAATCACAGCGAGGATGCTCATCACCTTCAGCCAGCTCTGTGCCCCCTTTTAAGCTCTAGAATACAGGGGGCATACAAAAGTGTCGTGGTTTAACCCAGCCAGCAGCTAAGCCCCACGCAGCCGCTCGCTCACTCCCCCCCGGTGGGATGGGGGAGAGAATCAGAAGAGCAAAAGTAAGAAAACTCGAGGGTTGAGATAAAGACAGTTTAATAGGTAAAGCAAAAGCCGCGCACGCAAGCGAAGCAAAGCAAGGAATTCATTCACTCCTTCCCATGGGCAGGCAGGTGTTCAGCCATCTCCAGGAAAGCAGGGCTCCATCACGTGTAATGGTTACTTGGGAAGACAAACGCCATCGCTCCAAATGTCCCCCCTTCCTTCTTCTTTCCCCAGCTTTATATACTGAGCATGACGCCATATGGTATGGAATAGCCCTTTGGTCAGTTTGGATCAACTATCCTGGCTGTGCCCCCTCCCAGCTTCTTCTGCACCTGGCAGAGCATGGGAAGCTGAAAAGTCCTTGACCAGTGCAGCAACAACTAAAACATCTCTGTATTATCAACACTGTCTTCAGCACAAATCCAAAACATAGCCCCATACCAGCCACTATAAAGAAAATTAACTCTATCTCAGCTGAAACCAGGACAATAAGAAACTATTTAAAGATATTAAGTAATTATAGGTGTGGGAAGTGCAACCAGTTAGAGCTGTCTTTGCTGCTTTAAAAACGGAAAAAGAATTCTAGTGCCTCAAGTATTCCTGTGGGGATAAGAAAGGACAATTAATTCATAGCTGATCTCTTTAAACTATCTCTTGGAAAAGTCCAATGGTGAGCAATGTGGCTGTTTACCAGTAAAACTTTGTTTTCAGAATTTCTTTTTAATTCCCCGGTTTAATGCCTGAAAAAGAATCTAGCAAATATTGTTTTAAGCGCTGTGATAATATCTCAATATTCAGCGTATGGCTGTATGGGTAAACACTCGCAGTCCTATTCAGCTCCAAATCAAAGGTGACTTCCTTAAAAGGCAGAAACTGCAATATCAGAACTGAATCACTTCACTGATCAGGTAGTCTAGTATTTTTCCAGTGGAGCAAACAACGCTACATTTACTCTCTTACTGCAGATACTCTTTTTCAAGACATGTATTTAACAGTTGGCATAAGTCAGTTTGAAGAAAGTGAGGCTGCAAACCTTATGACACAGTATTTTATAAACAAACTATATCCCTAATAATTTTAAAGGGAGTATTTTTCAAAGCTGCCTGGCTGGGACCACGGTGGGTGGAGAGCCCCGCTGCGGGTCCTCTGCCTTGGTGGGTGCCTTTGCCTTGGCCACGTGCACAGGTGACAGTGGCCGGTCTCTCCCCACTTGCCGAATTACGTTTGTGCTGTTCCTTCATTACTGGTTCTCGCTGTGACTGATCTCTCCCCTGGGATGCTAATAACAGAGAGTAGCAACGTTTGGCTCTTTGCACTTTTTGCATAGTTTGCATAAAAACATAAATTAATCTTCCTGACCTGTTGTCTTGAAGTGCCACACTTACTGTCAGCTGTTTTCTACCGTTGAAACGCCACTTGAAATGGCACTTTTGCTATACCATCGTAATGCAGAATTATTTGTGGAGACTGAAGTTTCTTCACTGATCTTTTTTCAACTGTTAGGGAAGAGCGGACAGACTGTATGGCAGTTGTACGGCCACACATCCAAACTAAGGCTAAACCCACTTATCCAATGTATGTGAGAAGTGGCTAAATGCTGTATCATCCAAACAAAACTAGGTAAACTCCTTTTACCTTAACTGACCTCTGAATATGTTAGTGCATTGTATTTTATTTTTATTTCATGCATTTATTTTGCACCAGTACAAATAATTATATGTGATTGTTGGTTACAATATGTCACTTCAAGTGAACTGAACTCATATCTACTACATACAGCTGACTGAAGTCCTCTTATGATGTTACCCTGCAATAAGGAAAAGCTGCAGAAGAAAACCTACTCATGAAAGAAACGTTTTCAGTGTGTACTTTGTTAAGGATGTCCAGAAAACAGAGGGAAAAATAATCCTGAGAGTGCTAATTACTTGCTGCTTATTGACGAAACAGAGAAAAAGAAAATTCCCAAGCTTTTGGAAACTGGACCCTTACAGTGCTCAGAGCTGACTCTGGTTTTGCCTAACGTTGTTTTTGAAAACTGAGATAGCCTCCTGCAGTGCACATAACATGTGGAAGGTGCCGAGTAATGCACTGTCTGAAAGTGCTCTCAGTATTGAGGAGATCGAGCATGTTACTCTAAAATGTGTTTAAACTAACTCAGTAAATGTGTAAAATAAGCACTTTTAAAATCTTGCTTTAAAAAAGAACCAGTTGAGCTAACTGTTCATTGCAGATACTACTTTGAATTAAAAAAAAAAAAAAAAATCCCATCTTACAGTTTTGGGTGATCATGCATTTGGCTGAGGCGATGCAACGAGCCACTGACACAGCCTGAAACAGAACAAAAAGTTGCCCAGGTTCCATGTTTAATGAACTGATGCCACGTTGGAGGCTGCTAAGGCTCTCCGGTGGCTTGTGCGACAGGGACATCCAGTCACACTGTGGCTGCAAGGTCGCAGTTGCGGGGTTAACCTCACGCTTGCTCCCTCAGGTACAGCTGGTTGTGTGGAGCCACATCAGGACGAGGGTCACATTTCCTTCCCAAAGCTGAGTCAAATAGCTGAAGGGTAGATATATCTGCCGTTATTTATCTGCTGGGAGTTGGACTGAACCGACCGACTCATTTAACGGAGGTCATTACTGGCGGTTTGCAGCTGTCTCAGTTACATCACCAAAAGGAAGACTTTAGACTCTCAACCATGAAGAGCTTGTAAAGTAATGCATTAACTCCTATTAAACTCAGTGCTTGTTCTTCCTTTTACGGGATTTGCTTGGTGAAACAGCAAAATAAAAGTTTATGCCTGGAGACAGACCTGTAGCACTAAGCGTTACTGCTGAAAATTTGAGGAGAGCTGCCAACTAATTAACACATCCAAGCAGCTTTGCTTTCCCGCTGCGTTACAGCTGCAGAGGGACTATTCAGGGAGCTGGTTGTGAGCACAGTGGTGCTCTGTGCCTTTTCCTAAACTTCTGATATGTGAGCAAGTGACAAACTGGAAGAAGAAAAACATTCAAATAAATACTTTTAAAGGACCTCAGGAATTACTTAGAAGCACCCGTTCCTATGAATATTAATTTAAAAAAAATGCATACTCTGCATGGAAATCCTGGAAATATGTTTAATACAGAAGGGATGATTTAACAGAGATTTTCATCTCTAATATTTATGATTCTGACACCTACTTAGAGTCAGATTTATCCCATCTCCTATTTCATCACCTGAGATCCAGATTTTCAGGAGTAACCAAACCGGTAAGTGGCTTTGAAAACATAATCCTAAAGGCCTCTTGGTCATTTGGAAACCTGGTGCATGATTTACTCTCTGAGCAAGGCTGGCGTTTGTCCTCTGCGAACTCTGGGACACACGTCTGAATGGACCTTTCTTTTCTGTGACGCACCAGTTAGACATGAATCGTGGCCTTCATAAGCACTTGCAAGAGCTCATGCATCTCCTCCCTAGGTACTGGGTACCTGTCAGACCTGCCCTGGCAGTCTGGCCTCTCCTCTTCAGGTCTCACATACAGCAGCCTCTGGTATTAGCTCTATTTTGTGGCTAGACCACTTCTTAAAAACTGATCCTTGTGCATACAGGCCTTTTCTGCTATGCAAGTGGAAAGGAGCTTTATAGCAGAACTTGTCTGTGACTTTTACATCAAGGAGAAGACTCCCACGAGGAGCGAGCACTGGCCCTTCATGGGCAATCATCGAGTCTTCACTTGGACTGAGCAGTGCCATAGCTATTTCTTATTTTGGTTTTCCTCTGTCTTTTCCTTCTCCGTGGGCTGGTGCTTACTGTCTCCACGACCCGT
This sequence comes from Mycteria americana, assembly GCF_035582795.1. Lineage (NCBI taxonomy): Eukaryota > Metazoa > Chordata > Aves > Ciconiiformes > Ciconiidae > Mycteria > Mycteria americana. The sequence goes on along the minus strand of NC_134366.1, from coordinate 33,980,318 downwards.
AGACGAGCTGCAGGGGTCTCCAGGAAAAGTAATCCACCAAGCATGCTTGAGAAACAGCAGAGGCATACAGCAGGAGCTGCCGCTTTCCTTTGCCATCAAAGTGAAATCAGTTTTTTCCTTCCGCCTTTCTCTTTCTAATCAGCCTTGCAAATCGTTGACTTACTGCTCAAACCAACGTTAGAGCTCAGGCCGGCTCTCAGGGCATTTTACTGCATACTCAGTCTTGCTGCACACTTTAGTGAGAAACCCTTGGGCTGGCACATCTGCCCTCCCTGTAGGTGTATGGTCCTCGATGGAAAGCTCTGGGTGTTGTGTCCCATGTTATTAGCTCTTCAGATTAAGGAAAGTCAGGCTCTAACTTCAGTTCCCCTCATTTTCACATTGTTTTCTCAATAAAGATCAGCAAACTTCTACTACATGGGTTATTGCTTTACGTTTTAGCAATCAATAACCAACTGGCAACAAACAGACTCAGTATCATGTATTATTAGTACAGCTCAGGCTCCACAACTGAACATTTAGAAGTGGATAAAATTTTCTGCGGCCTCAGAATTTTTTTTTTTTCTCCTTCAATATTTTCTTCACAGGAAACTTGTGCAAAGTATAAACACTGTAAGTGAAGCTTCAGACACACGTTAGTTGTTCCTCCCCCCACCATGCTGGATCTTTTGTTTTATGTGGTTATATCACCATTCAGAGCATTATAAATATGAAGTGATGTATGTATGCGGTGCATTTTGTGGCTTTAATTTCTACAGCCTTTTTGAAAAATTGCTCTCCTGCTCAAGATGACAAAACACGCCAAGTTAAAACCCAGAAGAGCTCTTAAAGAAGGCGTAAAAACATAACATTGCTTTTCAGACAGCCATCTGCAACAACTCTAGGAGAAAACGCCGATGAGCTTTAAATGCATGAGCGTAGGCCTGACGGATTCGTAGTGCCACCTAGTGAATAAGAAAGAATTAGCAAATTTCTACAACCCTCTACTATTTACAGCTTCTACAATTATATAGTAAAGTGTGAAAGAGTAGCTTTAAGAAGTAAATAGATTTTCCTTGGATTTCAAGCCTGAAATGCTTGGACTTTAAATAACAGACTGTAGTTATGCTGCTGTGAAAAGGCATGTCTATTTGGCAAAGTATTGCCACAAGGCAATATACATCACACCACGGACTGGTTTTTTTCAGATATGTAATTTCTCGTAAAGCCAGTGCGAGTTATTTTTCGTGACATCTTTGAAAAGTTTCCCTTTCTGTAGTTGTATAAACTTCTTTTATGCTAAAGCATGCACACAGGGGCAGCACGTGCGTTTAATGCTCTTCCTGAGTGACATTTTCACTGGCAGTGTTTAAGGATATGACAACAGGAAATCAAGTGCAGCTGGACTTTTTTTTCTGTTTTTTTTTTTAAGAAAAAGGAACTTTGAAATCTCAGGTTTTGATTCAAAATACTAATCCATATGTTGTATCCATCATCTCCAAGGTGACCTGGGGGACTCCTTTCTGTTCCTTGAGGGACAGATGATGAAATCCTGAGTGATTTCAGGCACTGTCTTGACTGCTGATGACATGCTCGGCAGGTAGGGTAAACAGAAACTGAGTTTCTCCATCACAGCCTGATAGTATAACTTTGCACAGAGATGTGCACTGTAAAGCGTTAGGGCTTACACACATGCAGAAGATATATACAGGCTACTCAGTGTTTTGCCTTTCTTGTATATCACAACTTGGGTGAATGCAAACAGGTTTTTGAAGATATTTGCTTTAAAATATGCACACAAAAAAAGGAGCGATTCAAGTAACATGGAAGGGAAAGCAAGAAAAAAAAAAAGATTGCTTCTCTGTATTTGCCTGAAGTGTTTTTTTGTATTTTTGTTTTTTTCTTCTATTTAAGCCATCTGAAACACACATTTGAGATCAAAATAGGCACTGGAAACAAGAACACTTACCATCAATAACCTTGATGCATCACACTGCTTGCTTCCTGCTTTGATGTATTAATCTTTTGCAAGGAGAGAGATTCTTAAAGAAGAAATTTTTCTTTGTAGTTTTACTCCATTTGTTTGAATTATTTAGGAAAAAAATTTCTCTATTTCTTTCTTGCAGTTTTTGTTTATTTTGGTAGTAATTGCTGTCTTTCCCCTTCTTATACCATTGTTCGTATGCTAGGAGCTCCCTGCCTGTAGTTGGGTGCAAATAAAAGCTCCCTTGTAGCCTGGCACATGCTGACTGGACCCTGGTGTGGGATGGCTCCAATTTAGTTGTATATTATTATTGTTCTTTTTTTCCCCCTCCCCTGCTCTGAGTGGATCCCTTTGGTTAGTTTTACTGGGATGTGAAGATCTGTGATTGCTCTGCTTGGCAGGTCTTTCTCAGCCAGAAATAATGGAGCAGACTCTGTCCCGAGTGCCTCAAAAAGCACTTCCAGGCTGGATGAACCCCTTCTTGAATGGGGCCATGGCAAAGCGTTGTAGAAAGGAAATGCAATTAGGGAAACATCAGCCTGAGCGCTTAGATGCGAGTCTTCAGGAAAATCAACCAACAACAGATGCACAGTCTATTGCTGACCTCCAAGGTCAAAAACTTGCACATTTAAGAGAAAAACGCTTTGGTGACTAATGGAGCCCTTTAAGTAACATCCTTTCCCAGCCCAGGAGAGTGGCCATTTCAGCTTCATCAGAAAACTGCCTCTGAATTGTATCACAGCCCTGATAACTAACCTGTTCAGAGTAGAAACAAATTCTAAAGCCTTCAAAAGGGTCTCTGATCCTTTATCTTTATCCATACTGAGTTGTGGGTGAAAGAGCATGTGCACTCTGGGCGTGCTAAGAATAGGGAGAGAGATCTTGTGTCGGTGCAGCAATAAGCGTGCTGGCGGGTATTTTTTTCCAAGAGGCTATTCTGTTTAATGCACTAAATCATACTCCTACTAGCTTAAATTTCAGATGTAAATAAAAAAGCGGGAATTTGGAGTTCAGGTGGCTTGTTGTTATCTTAATAATACTCTCCTGTGAATAACATGCATTTGTTTTGGTAGCAGGATCTTTCACGACACAACCGTGTAACACTGACTAGTCTGACCTACTAACATACTTTATGGGTGTGCTCCTCATATAACTTTTTCCTTTCAATGTTTGTGTGTTTAGGATGTAATGGGAAGACAGTGGGCTAGAAAGCCTTAAGATTTATTCAGAGTTTCAAAATGAATGTAGAATTTTTCTTTAATATTTTAACAATTATTTACTAAAAATCTCAGGTTCTTGTCCCCATAAAATGGTGGTAAAAAGCAAAGTAGAAACTGCTGATGATCCTAGGCTGGGGTAAGGTTTTGGCACCCACTGTTTACAGGCACAGCACAGAACAGGCAGCTCCAAGGCAATGGAGATAGACACCTTTCAAATCTGTTCTTTCTGAGAGCCAGCACAGGCCTTGGCATGGTATCACACAAGTCAGATGCTCAGAAAGGCCATATTTGTTTGGCTGCACGGTCAGAGAAAAGACATATACTTGCCCATTGGTGAGTCAAACCAATGACTTTCCAGGTGTTGTTAATGATAGTTTCCTGGGGCTGAGGAGGCCATCTTTCGTGTCACATCCCTGTCCTAAATGCCCCTCCTGTGCTCCATTCTTGTCTGTTATACATTCCCAATCTACCAGCAGTTGAGAAAAGTAGTATTTGAGCAGCTTCCCACCATAGCTGTGTAGAGAAGACCTCGTTTGGCAAGGACAAGCCCCTTCATGATTCCCCCATCCAGAGGGGCGGCTCTTCTTTCTTCCCCTGCTTTGTGGTCTGGGCCCACCCTTAAGGAGAAAGTTCACTCACCAGGACTTCTTGCAGGCTGGCTTTTAACACTGGCTCTGCAAAAAAACACCTCACACCAAAATAAACACATAGACTGTTAATATGTTTGAAATGCTCTAGTGTGTTTTGCCAGTTTTGCTAGTTTTGGTGATATCGGTAGATTCAGAGGCACTTTTGCTCTCTGTGCATTCTGTCTTTCAATTTTTGTTTGCTTAGCTGCAGGCAGGCTGTCTTTTTGGAAGGCAGAGGAAAAAACCTCTCAGTATGCTTTCTCAAGGCCATTTGATTGTTGTCCTTTCCAGTTGAGGACTATCTTTGATCTTAAACAACTGTAGTCAGATGGCAACTAGTGACTGAAGTAATTATTTGCTATGAAAAATATACTGAGGGTCATGTATGTTCATCACTGATTTCAGGCTACTGTAGGCAGCTTGCTTCAGTACAGTTTAGAGGGTCAAAATCAGAAGCCTATTTTCAAAAGCAATGCAGATGGATATAGATATCGACTATGCATAGCCACAAATAATCACTTATGCTGATGCAACTGCAAGGAAAATTTGTCTTGAGTCCTTAACTTTGACTTGTATGCTAGCTACAGCTGAGATTTCTGTGTGCCTTTCTTTTTTATACGCAGTCCATGTTTCTTTTTGAGTGAAGGAACAGGATTATGTTTTTGTAGTATTGCATTTACTTGTTTGCTGTGCTGAAGATGGTGTTAACGGTGGAAGCATGTATAGTTTAGACTGACTTTCCTCAGCCGCTCTTATCAAGCAGTGCTTATGCTTTGGCGTGCAGTAAGTGCTTTCATACATGGCATTCATAATAATTCTCAGTGACTCTTGCTGAGAGACTCAAGAGATATTCCCACTGTCGTAGGATTTGCAAAAAGATGCCGGGAACATCGACCATTAGCTGGCTGGCTGATGCCCACGTCCATGCTGATGCCATGTCCATGCATGCCTACCCCAGCTGATGGCTGAAAGATAACTCCTTTTCCACTGCTAGATGGCATTGTGTCTTAAGGAAGGAAATGCTGTATGACTCTTTGTGCTCAGTTTTATCAGCACGGCTTTTCATTATGTTCTAGCAGCTGGGTTTTTTACAACTGGAACTTACATTTTTTGTATTCTGATTGAAAATACCTATTCAGTTAAAGGAGGTGTGTTATTGCTATGCCTCACAACGTGGGGGAAACCATATCTCAGATGCTTTATTTATAATCACTGCTTTCTAAAGGTAACTTGCAGCCTTAGGTTTGACGCTTGGCTATCTAATGATGTGCTAATGGGTAGGGTCGTACCTTTGAAAAGTTTTCATTCTGTTGCAGAAGGATTCAAAAAAGGTGCCTGTTTGAGAATTTTACTGGGTGGAAAAGATGGCTTGGGTACTAGAACATGTACCTTGAAAGTGAATTCACTCATTCACACATCCAGTAAGCTCTTGCAGGCTAATATAAAAATGCATCTAGTTCCAATTCAACCTTGCTTCATTGGGGGGTGGGGAGAGAAAGAAAAAGTTACACAAGGAGCAAAGAAGAAAATTTATGCCTTCAAGTGACAGAGGCTTGGCACAGTAGGCTAACTTCAAAGTGTACTAATACTCTCCAGAGATCAGTAAACATGATTAAT